>NW_024412391.1:32642906-32676853 GCF_014898765.1 Herpailurus yagouaroundi
GAGAGAGAGAGAGTGAGAGAGAAGAGAGAGAGAGAGAGAGAGAGAGAGAGAGAGAGAGAAAACCAGAAGGGAAGGGGTAGAGAGAGACACAGAATCTGAAGTGGGCTCCAGGCCCCAAGCTGACAGCAGTGAATCTGACGGGGGCCTCGAACTCACAAACTGCGAGATCATGACCTGAGCCAAAGTCAGATGCTATACTGACCTAGCCACCCAGGTGCCCCAAGATATACAATGTTTATTCTATATCTTATTGTACAGAAGCCCATTTGCCTTATAAATAGCTATAAAAGACTGTCATTTATATAATTATTGAAATTTAAGGGTTTGGGTAGCACATATCTAATTTCATCTAAGCAATGAAATCATACACTATGTTTGTATATAACTTTGGGTTATAGAAGAAGCAAAGGTTTATAAGCAATTCTCTTTCAAAACCTAGTGTTGGAATTTTCTAATTCGTCAATCTACAATGTGAGATAATTTTTGATAGATGCTTTTTTATGTTCTGTGTTTCTGTATATGTCATACGTTACATATCTACATGCATTTTCTGAATGCTCAAAATATTTCTTTTATTTTCCATCACTTAGTTACATTGACTTTGGTAGCTGAATTGATTATATTGTTTCTCTATAGTTAGAAAAGTCTTTGTTGGTTCTTACATCTATATCATCTAAAATAATTAGTTTTGAATTTTGAGGTAGTAAAATGAAGCTTGAATTATAGAAAGTAAAATATACATCTAAAAATTATACATGAATAAGTTGGGTGCATGGATAGTTGAATATTATAATTCCTATTTTTATTGTGTTTTCCAAATAGCAACTGCATAGAGAGAAAAAAGATATCTTAAAGCAAAGAGGAAGAAAATGCTCCATAGCACAAGATAAATTAATAGAAAGAAGATGATACCTGCTATAGTCACATATTGTATGCCTCTTTTTGGAGTCTTTCTTAGGGCTACTTAAGAGTTTGAAATAGTGATCCATCTCAAGTTTTCCTTACTATGTGAAGAACAACTACACCTGTGACCAGAATAGCAAAGAATATTGAGATTTAAATAGATCATTTTAAACCATGTCTCTAGTAAATGTGAAGGGCTTTTTAAATAGAAGAAATACATTGCAAAAAGGTAATGTTTAAAATCTAACATCATTGTGAACCCATAATTTTACCATTACCCTGCCAATTTAGAATGATTAAAGAATTGCAAATTTAACAATTTAGGTGCAAGGGAGCACCCTTTAGAACTTTTCTGAATCACTTTACTTAATAAGACAGTAATCTGTTGTTGTCTATGTATATTTGTTATTATTTAGGCTGTTGCATTTAATGTTAATATTAACTGATTTAAATATTTATACTAGTTCTTTTTCCATATATACAAGAGAGTGGTAATTTTCCTCATTTTCAACACTGTGAATGTTGTTACCATACCTAATTTCAGTTTTCAAGAGAGCAATTTGGAATCAGACATTTGAAGATGAATACTTGAAATGTCATACTCAAAAAAATAGAAAAACATTCTCCTCTGTAGAACTGTGACTGCCTCTTCACACCTAAGAAAGTTAATTCTGTAATATTTTCTAATATCTGGCTCACAATTATCCCCCAAGTATCTTTTATATAATGTTTTTCTGGTACTAAAACCGAAGTTAATAGGGTTGCTATGTCTATGTCTCATACATATATTTTTTAAGTTTATTTATTTATTTTGAGAGTGACAGAGCTTGCAAGTAGGGTAGGGGCAGAGAGAAGGAGAGGGAGAAAGAGAATCCCAAGTCGGCCTTGCACTGTCAGCACAGAGCCCAACGTGGGGCTTCATCCCACAACAGCGAGATCATGACCTGAGCTGAAACCAAGAGTCGGATGCTTAACTGACTGAGCTAGGTGCCCCTCTCAAACATCTTCTTAAATAAAATCTAGTGCTTTCTGTTTGGTAGCTGTGACTGTGATAAAAAGCAGTGGTTCTCTCCCAGGGAATAGCCTCTCTCTGTTAAAAAAAAAAAAAACAATAGGTTGGGAGCACTTCCCACAAAAGCAGAGTGGCAAATAGTGTGGAAGCACTTCTTTTGCCTCCAATCTTGATTCAAGTGGTATTAACAGTGGAGGAAACAATGATGTCCAGCTCCTTTCTTTTTCTCCCCTTTTCACCTTTTGCTCTCCTCCCCCTCTGCACTTTACCCTTAGACTTGTGCTCTTCCAGAATCAAGAGGCAGGATTCTTAACGTGGAATGAATACCGCTAAGAGGATTTCTGAATCAGGCTATGTAGGAGATAACTGAAAATTGAGCTGTTTTGAAACTTGCACAATCATGGGGGAGATTACATGTTGACAATTTTGGAATTACTGCAACTTTGATGAATACAATGAAAAGAGATTTTAATTCTAATCTTTTGTCTTCATTAAAAATTTTTTCTGTGGTTTCAAGAAAATTAAAAACACTTTCATTAAATTTATCAACTGTTTGCTAAACTTTTTTTAGTTTTTTTTTTTTTGCAGTCTCATTCTTATCTATGGATAATTGATATTCTTAATTGAAGAATGATGAAGAACTAATTGGTTTCAAAATACCTAAAATATAAAACTCTGTTAAGTATAATATTCTTCATATCGTTATACATCTTAAAGTAACAGGAAGTAAGGAGAGAAGATGCTTACTGTGGCTTGGCCTCAGAAATTTTATGAAATAGAACTTTTAAAAAAAGTTCTGTACATAATTTACACACAGGATATTTTAGTCTATGGGACTTCAAGCAATAATAAATTATAAATCATGCTGTGGCTCATAATTCAGTTATAGGCAAAACCATAATATAGTTTAACTTAAAATTGCAGCAGACTATTACTGCAGTAAAATTTCACAAGAGGTTCAACCTCTTTAATAAATAAAT
The DNA here is from genome assembly GCF_014898765.1 of Herpailurus yagouaroundi. NCBI lineage: Eukaryota > Metazoa > Chordata > Mammalia > Carnivora > Felidae > Herpailurus > Herpailurus yagouaroundi. Next base: position 32,645,802 of record NW_024412391.1, read on the forward strand.
GCAGAGGAATCAATGGTGAGATGCTATTTTGATCTACCACCTAGATAATGCTAAACAGTAATATCAAGTGTGAGCAGGGTTTCCAGGTAATAGAAGTTATATCCTCATGGTGGGCATGTAAAATTCAACGTGTTTGGATAGTAATTAGATGATATGTATTAAGATTTGCATTGATTCAGTAATTACATGTCAAGGAGTTTTTGTTAAATAACCAATGGTAATAAATACCTGAAATATTTACTAATGAAGGAATTATAAAAACAAAAACATTTTTTAAAACTGAAAAAGTAAAAAATAATTAAAAATATTTTTGTAGGCCCATATGGATATCACAATATGTATTCATTTAAAGTTGCATTATGGGATTTTTTACTGATATGGTAAAATGTCTATAATATTAATAGTAAACAAAAAGAATGGAATATGAAATTGTATTTATTGTGCTTGCTTTTACCTTTGTACTTTTTTAAAAAACATGGGTCTACATGAAAGAATATTGAAACAAAATATACCAAATATTAACACTTATTACTTATAAAGATAAAAGATTTTTTTAAAGGTTTCTTTTCCTATATTAAAAAAATTTTTTTAACATTTATTCATTTTTTGAGAGATAGAGAGACAGAGCATAAGTGGGAGAGGGGAAGAGAGAGGGAGACACAGAATCCAAAGCTGGCTCCAGGCTCTGAGCTGTCAGCACAGATTCTGACGCTGGGCTAGAACTCACAAACTGTGAGATCATGACCTGAGCCGAAGTAGGATGCTTAGCTGACTGAGCCACCCAGGAGCCTCTAAAATATATTTTTTAATATTCCAGACATTTACCATTAAGAGATGTTAGTTTAAAAGTAAAGAAATAATTGTTTTAAAAACTGTCACAATTAGTTCAAGGAATATGCATCTTTAGAAATGTATATAAATTATTTTGTGACTTAAATATCAGATTACCTCTTTTCTGTGGACTAAACTATTGTTGGATTTTATGCTAGTAAAATAATATTCACCAAATAGTGCATTCTCTGTGGGGTGACATTTGCAAAACTCATAAATTTAGAGAACACAATTATGTCAGCGAATTGAAATTAATGAAATGGCATCTCACACAGGCACCATAATTTACATATTAATTTCAGTTAATGTTTTTATGGATGTGACAGACTTATCCTAGTCATATTTGAAAAAAAATAACAGATTATGAAGCAACCAAATGTTGAGCAGTTGTTCCAGTAGATTCACAGAGTTCTAAAACAATCTTTGATGTGCTGTTGTTTGGCACTTTGACTTTTGCTTTGTGTACCTTTTATTGCTTTTTTTTTTTTTTTGTTAAAGTGAAAATGAATTTTGTCAATAATAGATACTTGTTGATAGTGACTATTTTAAAAAAAATTTTTTTTTAATGTTTTTATTTTATTTTTTGAGACAGAGAGAGACAGAGTATGAACGGGGGAGGGTCAGAGAGAGAGGGAGATACAGAATCTGAAGCAGGCTCCAGGCTCTGAGCTGTCAGCACAGAGCCCGATGCGGGGCTTGAACTCATGGACTGTGAGATCATGACCTGAGCTGAAGTCGGACGCTCAACCGGCAGAGCCACCCAGGCACCCCGATAGTGACTATTTTTAACTATTGAAGATTATTTCTTCCCTTTTGGATTGGAATTTATCATTTAAAGAAATTATTTTTAAGTTAAAAATGATCTTACACAATGCTTTAAGTAGATTTTATTATTTTAATCCTGCTACTGTTGTTAAAAATATTCATGGCTTTCTTTTGAGAAAGCCTTAATTTAAAGCTTAATTTAAAGAACCTCTTAGGAATTATGGTCTGTAGATGATGAATTGGTTTTACTTTTTTTTTTTTTTAAGTTTATTTATGTATTTTGAGAGAGAGAGAATCCTAAGCAGGCTCTGCTCTGTCAGTGTAGAGCCCAAGATGGGACTTGAACTCATGAACTGTGTGATCATGACCTACGCCTAAGTCAGACATTCAACCGACTGAGTCACCCAGGCACCCCTTACCTCTTTTCTATGCATTTTCTCAGTGGCTTTCTCTCTCTGTTCAGCTCAGTTTTGCCAAATTCATTATTATTTTCACATTTATTTGAATACACAGTAGACTTTTCTTTCATCTTATTCTTTACTTCTTCTCTCCCTTTCTCTTTTTGCTTTATCTCTTTTGTTGATTATTTCTTCCTTGTCATTTCTTATCACTTTGTTTTTGGGCTTTCTACTCACTCTGCCTCTGCCTCCCCCCGCTCCCATCCCCTTTTCTTATTAGGTTGGCTAGTAGTTTGTCTGTTGTGTTGAGTTTTTCAAAGAACCAGTTTTAATTTTTTTATTTTATTGAGGTACAATTGACCTATAACATTATATTAGTTTCAGGTGTACAACATAATTATTTGATATTAGTATACACTGTGAAATGATCATCACAGTAAGGCTAGTTAACATCTGTCAGTATGCATAGTTACAAATTTTTTTTCTCCTGATAAGGACATTTAAAATCTACTCTCTAAGCAACTTTCAAATGTGCAATATGTTAATTATGGTAACCATGCTTTACATTGTATCCCCATGACTTACTGCAAGTTTGACCCTCTTCACCCATTTTGCATCCCCTCTCATCCTTGGCAACCACTGATCTGTTCTCTGAATCTATAAAGTTTGTTTTATTCTTGTTCATTTTGTTTCTTGGCTTCTTTGTTTTTGTTTTTCCTAGATTCAACATAAAAGTGAGACCATATGGTATTTGTCTTTCTCTGTCTGACTTACTTCATTTAGCATAATGCCTTCAAGGTTCTTCAGTGTTTGTCACAAAAGGCAAGATTCTTTCTTTTTCATGGCTATACAATAATGTATGTATGTGTATGCATGTATAGATATGCACATCTTTATGTATACATTTGTCAGTGGACACAGGTTATTTCCATATCTTGGCTATTATAAATAATCCTGCAGTGAACATGAGGGTGTATATATCTTTTCAAATTAGTGATTTCATTTTCTTTGAATAAATATCCAGAAGTGGAATTGCTGGGTCATAGGGTTATTCTATTTTTAATTTTTTAAGGAACCTCCATACTGTTTTCCACAGTGGCATCACCAGTCTGCATTCCCACCAGCAGTGTACAAGGGTTACCATTCCTCCCCATCCTGGCCAACACTTGTTCATTCTTATCCCTTTTTTGTTTTTTTTAATTTTTTAGTGTTTGTTTATTTTTGAGGGAGAGAGAGAGAGAGAGAATGAATGAGTGGGAGAGGGGCAGAGAGAGGGAGACACAGAATCTGAAACAGGCTCCAGGTTGTGAGCTATCAGCACAGAGCCTTATGTGGGGCTTGAACCCATGAACTGTGAGATCATGACCTGAGCCCAAGGCGGACGCTTAACCTACTTAACCACCAACGTGCCCCATTCTTGTCCCTTTGATAATAGCTATTCTAACAAGTGGGAGGTGATATCTTATTGTGGATTTCATTTGTATTTCCCTGATGATTAGTGATATTGAACATCTTTTCATGTGCCCATTGGCCATCCAAATATGTATCATGTTTTGAAAAATGTCTACTCAGATCCTCTACCTGTTTGTTTCCTTGCTATTGAGTTGCATGAGTTCTTTATATATTTTGATTTTTAACCCCTTATTTGATACATGGTTTGCAAATATTTTCTCCTATTCAGTAGGTTGCTCTTCATTTTGTTGAGAATTTCCTTTGCTGTGCTAAAACTTTTTAGTTTGATGTAGTCCCACTTATTTATTTTTGCTTTTGTTGCTTTTGCTTTTGGACTCAGATTCAAAAACTCATTGCCAAGACCAATGTCAAGAAGCTTACTGCCTATGTTTTCTTTCAGGAATTTTGTGGTTTCAGGTCTTATATTTGGGTCTTAAATTCATTTTGAGTTGATTTTTGTGTATGATTTAAGTATAGTAGTCTACTTTCTTAGGCATGTGACTGTCCATTTTTCTTAGCACCATTTGTTGAAGAGACTGTCCGTTCCCCATTGTATATCCTTGTCTGCTTTGTAATAATTGAATCGACCATATATGCATGGGTTTATTTTGGGGCTCTCTGTTCCTTTGATCCATGTGTCTGCTAAAAAGAACCAGATTTTTTATTATTCTATTGCTTTTCTGGTTTTATTTTTATTAATTTACTCCTTCTGCTTTTGTTTTACTTGGTTTATTTTGTTCTTTTTTAAAAAAATGTTTTATTTATTATCTTGAGAGGGGAGGGGCAGAGAGGATCCCAAGCAGGCTCCATGCTATCAGTGTGGAGCCCGACACAGGGTTCGATCTCACCAATGAGATGATGGCCTGAGCCCAAATCAAGAATCAGTTGTGTAACAAACTGAGCCACCCATGCACCTCTGTTGATTTTTTTCTAGCTTTTTGAGGTGAATGTTTAAATTGCTTCCTTTCTTTTAAATACATATGTTGGGGCGCCTGGGTGGCGCAGTCGGTTAAGCGTCCGACTTCAGCCAGGTCACGATCTCGCGGTCCGTGAGTTCGAGGCCCGCGTCGGGCTCTGGGCTGATGGCTCAGAGCCTGGAGCCTGTTTCCGATTCTGTGTCTCCCTCTCTCTCTGCCCCTCCCCCGTTCATGCTCTGTCTCTCTCTGTCCCAAAAATAAATAAAAAAAAAAAATACATATGTTTATGTAAATAATAACACTATGGATTCTCTTCAAGAAAGTGCTTTTACCATGATATACAAATATAAGTTGTTTAATAGCTTGCTTTTTAATTTCCAGGTGAAAAGTTCTTTTTCACTTTTACATTATTGGTTAATAGATTGTGGGTTGTTTATTTTCTTGTTTTGGTTTTTGCATTGTGATGATACAACACTACTTTGTATTTACATAGTGATATTAATATACTATACTATAGCATTAATATTAATTTACTAATATTAGTGTATTTCTAATTTTTTTGGATCCAGATCCCTCTACCAATCAGATTTAAGTTGCTTCTTCATTTTAGCACCTGGATATTTCTCTCCCTTACTTTCAAATTGGGCTGTGTAACCCAAAATTCTTTTGTTATTCCCTTCTACCTCAGTGTTTCGCTCATTTGGAGCAGAAAGTGACAGATGATTCTGTCTGCACTGTTCATTTTAATATCATGCTGAAGTTATGCCTATGTTTTCTTCAGAGTCAGGGTGGCTTTATGATGTGAGCTCAATTCCTTGTGACTAGTCCTGGGGTTATTTTGACCTCAATAAATATTTATTGGGAATCTATTATCTGTTATGTACTATTTCTGTAGGTCAGGCATAAAGACATAAGACAGCCTCTTATTTATTAGTAATTGTGCAATAGATATCAAGTCGTAAAGTCATAGTGTCCACGTTTAGGACTAATTATGCAGACAGTACTACAAAGTGGAAGCGATTGTCTTACATTCCTATAGGGATATCTCTTGGCATTGTTTTCTTTTGCAGAAATTACGAAGATTCAAACATGAAGGCAAGTCTGTTACTGTGAATGAGGTAACTGGTTATTATGCTTTAGGTTTTAAAATGGATTGGGTTTTAACATAAGGCATTTTAGGCTTAAGGATTTATATCATCTTAACTCAAGGTATTTTAAGATAAATTACTTAGCCACCAAGGCAAAGATGAAAGTAAAGTCTTAAAATATTTTGCACAATCTTGAAAAGGCAGGACAAAGTTTTCTACACTGATCACTGTATATGCTATGCCTTTTAATTAAATCACTGCTATTCATGTTGTTTCCTTCATTCTTGGACTTGGAAGAGAGTCTGTTAAGAGGATACTTAAATCGAAATCACATTCAAGTGTGCATTTCCAAGGATTTTTGAATTTAGACATTTGAGACATAGTTGCCTAGTAATTCCAAACTTTAGATTTAGGACTGCAGTTTTGATTTGCAGCTTTTTAAAAGAACTTCTTTTTATTCCTCCCAGGATGTATTGCTAACACCTGAATAGCTTAACCTTAAAGAGAAATAATTTAGGAGGGAAAAAAAAGATATTTGAAGTTTTTTTTTCCCCCAGTTGAGAATATTTGCATTTAATTTAGGACATTACATACGTTGTCTCAAATCAGAGATCTGAGCAGTCGTGAGCTTCTAAGAAGCACTTGCAATGGATGGAAACATTCTTTATAATTACTGCCATTTATTTAATCAGCGTGCAATGATTAAATCATGTAAGGAAGCAGGATTTTGATTAAAATCCGTTTCTTTCAATAGAGGTTTTAATCTGCTGACACTGAGCCAATTGGTGCTGACTTAAACTCACAGTATGGACAGATGCTTATTATGGTGGGAAGATATTCAGGGTCTAGTTGGATCTGAAGGTCAGCATGACTCCAAAACTTCTTGATCAACAAACTTTCTTGGATTCACCAGGAATGTCCTAGAAATTCCGACAGACTCTTAGCTATTATTTTTTTATGTTTTATTTTTTTGGGCAGACCTGGAGGGTAGCTTAGCATAGCTTATATACATATTGGTGGCCATTTTTTTCTTAAAGGAAACACAGATTTACTTAGTATCCAATGTGCACATTTATTTATGTATTCTTTTAGTCAGCAAATATTTATTGAGAATTTCCTGTGTTCCTAATACAGTACTAGGCACCGCGATTTGAGTATGAATAAAGTTGCTTCTACTTTTAAGGATGTTGTAGTTAGGGATGAAGGGAGGAGAGGAAAAAAAGTAAACAGGACAACATAGTTTGATGACTTTAAGCACAGGGTGTTTTGGACCATGTGAGTGGATCACCTGGCCAAATAGAAGAGGTCTAATAATGTTTCCTGGAGGATAACAACTGAATTACACTCTGAGGAATGAGGAATTGTGGAATGTGGTATTAAGAGAGTATGGCCAATGGAATTACTCCTAGTACTTTGGTGTTGTTGGCTATTAAATGTAGCAGTGGTAAGAGACTGAGCTTGAAGAATGAGCGGAATCCAATCAGAAAGGGTCTTTTAAGTTATACTATGGAGCTAGAACTTGGTGCAAGGGCATTGAGGAGCCATTTAAAGGTTTTAGGAAGATTACTCTGTCTGTGTTTTGGAGCATGATTTTGTGGATCATAGAACCAGAGGTAGGGAAACCAGTTAGGAAAGTTGGTTAAATAACCTGGATTAGAAATGCTTAAGCAAATGCCAAGGCATTTACTTGGGGAGACGTGAATGGATTCAAGAGCTAACAGGAATTGGGACTGGTTGTGGGATAAAAAGGAAAAAGTAGGCATGACTCTTAAGGTTTTGATTTGGACGAGAAAGTGTGTGGATTGTGATGCCATTGACTAAGTGGATAGAGAAAAATGAGAGTGCATTTTGGGGCTCTGGTCTTTTTCAGATGTGTACCATAGAATCAGCTTCTGGCCCAGAATGACCATCTGACCAGGTGTGATTTTCCAGCATTATGCAGTATCCAGTTGTGATCTGCTGATGTTGAAGCCTCACATGACTTAAAGTTCAGGATGAATGATTTGTCCTCTCTTTTTGAGTAGATGTTTTTTTGAGTAGATGGAGGATAATATGGTGATAAGGGTATTAAAAAATTTTTTTAATGTTTATTTACTTTGAGAGAGAGACAGAGTGTGAGTGGGGGAGGGGCAGAGAGGGAGAGAGGGAGACCTAGAATCCAAAGGAAGCTCGAGGATCTGAGCTGTCATCACAGAGCCCGATGTGGGGCTGGAACTCATGATCCATGAAATCATGACCTGAGCCAAAGACAGTTGCTTAATCAACTGAGTCACCCAGGTGCTCCATGAGGGTATTTTTTAAAAGAAGCCAGTAAGCCTAGGAATATACTATAATGACTAGCCAAGATGGGAGGAAAGGAATCTATTTGATAGTACTAAAGTTAAAGATATAGGTAAAAGAGAAAAATAAGAACAATTTTCACGTAGTCATTGTTATCACATCCTATAGAATGTTGCACCTGAAATATTAACCGTTAGTTATTCCCTAATCGACCTTAAGTTTGCCTTCAAATGCACTCTGAAAGTGTATTTTCAACTAATGTTCTTGTCTTTGTTTAATCTGTTTGTTTCCTTTTTTGTAATAAATGCTATTTTAGCATTTCAGGAAACTTCGTTTCAGTTACAATGTTAATAATTCAAAATCCATCTCTTTCCTAAAATAGTACCTATCCCTATATTTGTCCCTATAGAATGTATTCGTCCCTATTGAAATAGAGTATGGAATTGTTCTTAAGAGCTGGTCTTTGGGGTGCCTGGGTGGCTCAGTAGGTTGAGCGGCTGGCTTCCGCTCAGGTCATGATCTCACAGTTTGTGAGTTCGAGCCCCGCATCAGGCCCTGTGCTGACAGCTTAGAGCCTGGAGCCTGCTTCTGGTTCTGTGTCTCCCTCTCTCTCTGCTCCTCCCCTGCTCATGCTCTCTCTCTCTCTCTCTCTCTCTCTCTCCTTCAAAAATAAATTAAAACATTAAAAAAAAATAAAAAAAAAGAGCTGGTCTTTGGGACAGTCAAATATATAAAATAGATGTATTATAAGAATTTTGTTAGTTCACTGATAACATTCTCTTTGGACTCTGCTTCCTGTGCCTCCTATACTAGTCCATTCCTACCTCCTCACCAACCAAAATGAGTTCTACTTTGATATGCTATGAGTCTTTTAGTGTTCTAGAAATAATATTTTATCATACTTGGAAGATATTGAAGAAGTCTATATACTACATATGTAGTATGTAGCATATTAGTGTAGGAGGATAGCCTACTTCTTGTGCAGAAATGGCTTTTAGTGCTTATGAGGACTTTAACTACAGCCTTTAAGCCATGAAACATCAGAATTATGACTTGATATTGCTGAACAGTTCTCTGGATGCTGTGAGGGTGAAAAAAGGATGCTCTCAGCACTTTGTGGAGTGTGACATGATTACAAATGATCCTTCACAACATTCTGTAAGAGTAAGCATGCCCTCAGCCTTGCCCTTCTACTGACACCATATTTGGTAGCTTCTACTCAGACTGTCAAAGTCTAAAGTAGTCTAACATTAAGCCACATGGTGATTTTCCGATTACCGATTACCATGATGGTATGAGAAGCCTATTTTCTTCCTTTTGTTATTACAATGTGTGGACAAAATTGAAGGTAATGGTAGCAAAGATAGAGTTGATATAGATGGCTAGCCTCTGGCTAATTAGCATGCTAATCTAAGAGTTATTCAGTGAAGTCTGGCTAACACTGAATCTTGTGAAGAGACAATATATTTGCTCATTAATTGGTTTGAATGAACTCTTATTTCCACTCTTGAAATGTAAATAACACCAGTTAGTTAACAGTCTTGATTTAGTAACTAAAATATTTTGTAAAGACTCTATTAACTAACAGCAATCTTTGTTAATTATGTTATAGTGATAATTATGTTATTTAGTTATTTAGTACCGACGTGGCTTCGTAAGGTCTTGTCTTTAAAAAAAAATTTCCGCCTCCCATGTTTGCCATGTATCAGAGCTAGAAAACCCATTTCTGGTTTGATCTGAGCTGTATCAGTGTTTTACAGTGAATTACTTTGGTCTAGATTGAGTCACGTTGAGGCCTGCTGTAGGTGGCATCTGATCTGAGGTTCATGAATGATTGTGATAACTTCTGGGGTGAAATCTTTTCAGGGGGAGTGGGTTCCCAGATCTCCCTTTTCCTGGTTTCTTCAGACATCTTAAGTACATGCAGTTTGTTACCACCAGACTTCACCCCCCCTACCCTTGTATTCAACCTTGAATTGTCTGTGTATGTAAACCCCATGCTAGTACCGTGTTAGCTTTCACATGTGTATTAACAGCCTTTCCTGGGGAAAGGCTTCCATCTGCTCAGTAGACAGAATCTATCTGTATTTTAATTACACTGATGTTAAGTCCTCTTAAAGGACCTCACCTGCCACCTGTGGCCCTCCTTCACACTTAGACTTGTTAGATTCTGCCCTGTATTGGAAAACATAGCTGTAAGATCATAAGCCAACATACTTTAACTTCTCTAATTCTCCATAGCTTGAATAAGTATAGCATTAGGAGGGTTACATCATCAGTCAATGTTTATATTCTATTACTATCTATTTAACATACTTGGTGTTCATTAAAGGACAGTTTGGAAAAATGTAGATTTTGAAAATATAACTGCCTATTTAATATGTTTCTTAAAAGTAAAAGAAAATAATGCATAGAACTTCTAACAAATTTTATGCACTGTTTCTTGACATTTTGAAAGTTTGATTTAACAAACTGACAGATTTAAGGAACTAATGAAATATTAAAGTCACAGACTTAAAAAAAAATTATCATTAATAGGTTTAAAGAACTTGCTTTAAGAGCTTGATATTTCCCTAAAGCAATTCAACAACAAAATAAACATCCTCTACTAACCTAATGAAATCAGTGACTGACAGGCTGTCCCCAATAGCCTTATAATGGTCTCTTTTGGGCCATGATAATTAGACTTGAGAGAATGAAGATGAATTGTTGGTTTTTTAATTTTTTTAAAATCCCATATTCCCTGTGCTAAGAAATGTTGCCTAGTTTAGACCTTTAAATACTTTGTTTCAAGTTTATCTCTGTCTCTGATTTTGTTACTATTTTGTCTTCAAAATATTGACTATATAGGAGTCTTTAAGTGATAAACCTCACTTTCTGCGGAGTCATATCATACTTCTTTGCTTTTATAATACTGGATGTTAACACATAAACTTGCATTTGCCAAATCACATTCAACTTGGCTAAATCTTCATTTGAACATTGTGTTTGAGTAATGATACGTTGACAGTTAAAGTCTTCATTTATCTAGATCACAATGTCTGCAGAAGTTGCTGAACTTTGTATTATAGGTATTTCTTAGATGCAATGAGGTAGACTGGAGGGGGAACAAGATTTAGGGTTAGAGATCTGGATGAGAATCTGGCTCTTCCATATCCACTAACCTCTCTGAGCCATTTTCATGCCTACATAAAAGAATTAGCAAAACCTCTTTCACAGGAGTTTTGTGAGAATTGAAAGAGATAATATATTGTGAGGTCCTTTACAAATGCTCCTTTATAGTTGCTTATAAGTGCGAGAATATATTTTTTCTTACCTGGGCATATAAATATGAGACAATACATATTGACAATGAGATGCATTCATTCCTTTTTTATAAATGTTTATTTATTTTTGAGAGTGAGTGTGAGTGGGGAGGGTCAGAGAGTGGAGCATACAGAGAATCTGAAGCAGGCTCTGTGCTGACAGCAGAGAGCCAGATGTGGGGCTTGAACCCACAAATGGTGAGGTCATGACCTGAGCCAAAGTCAGATGCTTAACCAACTGAGCCACCCAGGTACCCCTACACTAATTCATTTTTAGATTTTCCTCTTTTTTTCTGTCTACTTTTTAAAAGTTTTGCTTATTTTCTGTATTTTTTAAAAGTATTTGTGTGGGAAGTTGAAGTCACCTGGTAGCTTGAGTCTTCTAAGTTGAAGTCCTTCAGAATGGAGCGCTAAAGACTTAGAAGAACTACTATAGTGGTATAATTTTCTGTATTGCTAGAGTATGAAAAGATTTTCTTTCTTCCCTATCTATATGTTCATCCCTGAATGATACATTTAAATCACATTAAATAATTTTATTCTCTTGGCTCTTTTTTAAAAAAAAAAAATTAAAAATGTTTATTTATTTTGAGAGAGGGAGAGAATGCATGTGCATGAGAGGGACAGAGTGGAAGAGAGAGAATCCCAAGCCAGCCTGGGGTTTGATCTCACGAACTGTGAGATCATGACCTGAGCTGATATCAAGAGTCAGATATTTAACTGACTGAGCCACCCAGGCAACCCACTCTCTTGGCTCTTAACTCAGTGAGATACATATGGTTTTCAAGCCCTTGCTACTTTTTTTTTTTTTTTTTGCCATATATTCTCTTTGTCTATGAATCTTTCACTTAGAGTTGCTGGCATGTGCTTTGAATACGTCCACCATTACTTCTTTGTCTCCTATGCCTCTGCTTATTAAGCCATCTACCTGTTTGTAATTCCTTCCCACTCTTGGGATTCTTTCCTTGTTTGTAGGCATAGTTTAAGTCTATTTCCAACGTGAAGTCTTTCTAGACTACTGTAGCCAGAGCGATTATTCTGTTTCTTACTTTTCTATGTAATGATGAACTCTAGCATTCGTGTTTTTCGTAGTTGAGTAGTAAAGAAACTCTTTTTTTTCTTAAAGATTCTACAAAACCTTTTCTGGTGTTTCATTTACCTAAATTGTCCTCAGTCATTCATCACTGAAGCTGTGATAGGTGGTGAAGGAAGGTATCACCATGATTGGTTTGGATTAAACAGTGCATATCTCTGAAGATGGGGTGGAATGAATTTGGGGGATCAAAATGCATGATATACACCATTTCCCTTAACACTCCTACCCCGAAAATAACCATGCAAATGTTTAAGAAACCCAAAAGACTTAGAAATAGTTAAAAATGTAAGTCCTTGTTTTAAAAGAAATACGATATTTTTAGAATCCCACTGAAAATTTTTCAAAATTCATTTTTGATATTTATTTACTTTAATATAATTTATTGTCAAATTGGTTTCCATACAACACCCACTGCTCATCCCAACAGGTGCCCTCCTCAATGTCCATCACCCACTTTCCTCTCTCCCCCACCCCGCATCAACCCTCAATTTGTTCTCAGTATTTAAGAGTTTCCTATGGTTTGCCTCCTTCCCTCTCTGTAACTTTTTTTCCCCCTTCCCCTCCTCCATTGTCTTCCGTTCAGTTTCTCAGGATCCACATATGAGTAAAAACATATGGTATCTGTCTTTCCCTGCCTGACTTATTTCACTTAGCATAATACTCTCCAGTTCCATCCATGTTGCTGCAAATGTCCAGATTTCATTCTTTCTCATTGCCAAGTAGTATTCCATTGTATATATAAACCACATCTTCTTTATCCATTCGTCAGTTGATGGACATTTAGGCTCTTTCCATTATTTAACTATTGTTGAAGTTGCTATAAACATTGGGGTACATGTGCCCCTATGCATCAGCCCTCCTGTATTCCTTGGGTAAATTCCTAGCAGTGCTCAACACATCTCCAAAGGCAAGGGAATTAAAAGCAAAAATGAACTATTGGGACCTCATCAAGATAAAAAGCTTCTGCACTGCAAAGGAAACAATCAACAAAACTAAAAGGCAACCAACGGATGGGAAAAGAATTTGCAAATGACATATCAGATAAAGGGCAATATCCAAAATCTATAAAGACCTCACTAAACTCCACACCTGAAAGATAAATAGTCCAGTGAAGAAATGGGCAGAAGACATGAATAAACACTTTTCTAAAGAAGACATCCAGATGGCCAAGAGACACATGAAAAGATGCTCAACGTCACTCCTCATCAGGGAAATACAAATCAAAACCACACTGAGATACGACCTCATGCCGGTCAGAGTGGCTAAAATGAATAAATCAGGAGACTGTAGATGCTGGCAAGGATGTGGAGAAACGGAAACCCTCTTGCACTGTTGGTGGGAGCGTAAACTGGTACAGCCCCTCTGGAAAACAGTGTGGTGATTCCTCAAAAAATTCATTTTTGATATTTAAAAGGAAAAGCAATATTTATTTAAGACTGATGATAACTGTGAAACCGTTAGTTTATTAAAAAAAAGAACGGTCACAGATTGGATTTTCTGGGCAAAATGGAAGCTCATGTTTTGTCTTTTACCCTTATCCTACTTCATCTTTCAGTATGTGTCCCTTCTTTTCACCATCTCTTTGTCCCCCACTTCTTTAAGCATCTATTTAGTGTTTATTGTGTGACCATTCTGTACTGTGTGCAGTGAAGACAAAAGTGAATAATAATTGTTCCTGCTGTCAGGAGTATCATATGCTACTGGAGGAGTCAGCTAAATTTTCAGCAAAGTATCCTAGTACTGCAATAAAAATATAGCAAGATGGTAAGGAAACACCAGTGTTCTCCATTGTCCTCTCACCTGTCAGGGCTGGTTCCCTATTTTTTGCTCCATTCTTTGGATCTCACTCTGCTCAACTGTCCACATTTTTCATAGCAGGAATTTGATAAAAGACATTTTGTGCAAAACTATTGATTGTAATTGAATAGGACCTCTTTCCTGGGCAGCTGTATAAAATGGACTGTGATAATGATTGCCTATTTTGTGATATAAAAGAAGTCCATGCTCTTTTGGGGGAGGGCGACCTTAAACGTACTAAGAATCAATTCTTAATTTATCAGTGGGTGGTATTTTTCACTATGCTTTAAAAATACTTCCTTCTTGGTTTCCTTTGGGCAACTTTAGTTCTTCTGGTTAATATGCATGAGGGAATATGAAAGAATTTAAATGATAACCCAAACAGAGTATTATTATGAGGTAGATTTGCTATAAAACAATCATAGGGAAATAGGCAAATAAAAAATAGAATATATTTCGTGGCTTAATTTATATTACTTGTACTAGCTACTCTTTTCAATTACATTCCTTAGGTCTCAATCTTTTTTTCTTTTAAGAAAAACCTGTAGGATAATTTTATTTACTTAATCTCAGTAGAGAAATAGAGATATTAAAATGGACAGTGAAAAGGTATTAATAGTTTTCAAACTAGGCTTAACTGCCACAGATTGATCAGAAGCTAGGGAACTTACCCAAGGAAGGAGGATGAGAGCCAGCCTTTTCTTAGACTATAAATATAGGGCCCATGGGGATATGTTCACTTTACTGAACCTTTCATTCTACTCTTATTAGAACAGCTTTCTGACTGATCTTCCATTTCCCTAGTCTTCTCTATCCGAATCAATCCTCCACTCTTCTGGCATTTACCTTTCTAGAATGCTAATCTGCTCTTACCACACTAATGTATAAAGCCTGGAACCACCATCTGATCAGTTGCAGAAAGAGAGAGAGGATCATACTTTCCTCATCTTAACTTGTCCAGCCCCCACTTATCTCCTTACTTGCCATTCCAACCATATACAATTCTGCCCTTTCCAGGACAGCCCATACTTCATCATGGCTATATGCTGCTGCACATGCTGTTTTCTGACCTGGAATACCCTTTCCTCTCTGTATTCTGGCCAAGCTCTAATTTTCTTCCGAGTCACTTCTTTGCTGAAGAGACTCTTACTGTCAGTCATGTTTCTCTCTCCTCTATATCTGCTACACGTAGCCAGATTCTTAATTATTATACTGTATTTTATTTCCTCTGAATCTGTTTTCCAACTAGAGTACAAATTCCCGTAGATGACTTCACATAAGCAATTCCAGCGTTGACACAATCTGAAGTTTAGTAGACAAAGTAAAGGCTTGTCGAATGTGAAGAAAGCTGAGATTAGATTGAACACGGCATTTTGAGTGCTTCTGTGATATTTGGTTTTGGTTACAATTATCATTATCCCATTGAAGTTACTTTATAAATGGCTAAGAAATGATAAAAATGGCCATAGTTTACCTTCAGTGGTTTGTTTGGTGCTAGTCAGTGCTATCATCTCTCAGCCCCATACCTGCCCATTTCTGCTCTATGCCAGAAACCAAACACCTGAGAACTGTGCCTGCCTGACACCATTGCCAGTAAGTTTTCTGCTATGTGCGACCAAAGGAAGGCAATGGTGGAAGATTGGAAATCAATTAAATTGAAATATAGGCATCAAAATATTTTAAAATCTCCAACCCGTAACATATGTATGGTAATAATAAAAAATAGCATTATTTCTAATAAATACTATAATTTTAGAGGTAGTGATAAGTCCAAAAATACTTGAAGATATCTGTGATTATTGTTGGTCACAGGCACTGCTAAATACTACTGTCATTTATTGCCTACATTCTTTTTTTTTTTTTTGAGGGACTTTTTTGTTGTTGTTGTTGTTTTAAGTTTTATTTATTTATTTTGAGAGAGAGAGAGAGAGAGAGAGAGAGAGCAAGCATGAGGGGGAGAGGGGCAGAGAGAGAAGGAGAAAAGAAGGAATCCCAAGCAGGCTCTGCTCTGACATCTGCTGATATGGGACTTGAACTCACCAACCGTGAGATCCAAGACCTTAGCCGAAACGCAGTCCGATGCTTAACCGACTCAGCCACCCAGGTGCTCCTATTGTCTGCATTCTTAATGAAAGGAAATTTAAATATTTAGTTAGATATTAGAGAAAATAAACACATGCTGTTTTTTCCATACAAATACAGGAACCATTGGCCCTCTCATCTCTGAATTCTCTCTGTTGAATTCTTTGGTAGGTGAGGGGTACATGAATCTCAGTTAGAGAACCTCTGCTCTAAATAGATTTGTATAACAAAATGGCCCTGAGTATGTACTGTCTTTTGAATATATTTGCTTAATTACATACTTTACCACAATGCTGTATATACTTTATGGGGAAACAAAATCCTCTGAATTAATGGAAAGAGGATACTAAGTGACTCTATGTGAATAAGTATTAATTCTTTGGTGAATGAGATACCACATATTAAATTAGTTCCTCTTATACACTAAATAGTGCCTCATGGACCTTTCATGGTAAAATTGGGACAATACACTTTTTTTTTCCATTTTGTCAACTGGTTCAAGCTTGTTTACTTGCAATGCTCAATTAGACTGGCTACAATAACATTTAATTTTTTTTGTTTTTTTCCAAATGATCGAGTTTCTGCAATAGCCTTCACTAATTGCCTGGTGTAAAATTCTTACTAGAGTATTTACAAATGTATTATTTGTTGTGTATTTGTCAGCTCACTCAAAGAGCCAATAATGAAAACAATTGCATTTTACCCATTTCAGCTACAAAACAATTTCTGCATTTTTTTCTTCCTGCTCCACAATGTCAACCCTGAATTATGACAATTTCACCAGCATTTGAAAAATTATTATGTTTATTGGATTATTTGCAGGTGGGGCTCTGTGATTTCGTCTACAAATCAGTGGTTAATTTAATGATGCGCTAGTTTATATTTAGCAAAATGAAGCATAACAAGCTCAGCTGAAAAAATGATTCTTGCTTTAACCAGTATCTTCACACAGCTGTTTAAATACCATATTGTACTTATTTTTTTTCCTCTTTCCTTATTTAGGATGGCACATGGTACTTGTGTAATCTTTGCTTATTTTAAGCTGGCATAAAAGAATGGCTCTCAGCAAATTGGAGGCAATTTGCAAAACTAAAGGATATTCTTATGAATTCAGGCCAAGATAAATTATTATTGAAGAGTGTATCTTTTATTCCCCAAAGTTTTTTTAGTTTTTTTTTTTTCATTATAATGTTATGTTTCAAAGTTTATGGCAATGGTACCTTCTTTTCATTTGTTCTGTGTAATTTTCTTTCTTTTGTATGAAGATACCATTAAAGTAAGATTATCCCTGAAAAGTCAGATCTTTTGAAATTGTAGTAAGTATTTCATGCTTTGAGTTATCAATTTTATAATAATTTTCTTCCTAGAAATGATTGGCTTTTTATATGCAGATGTAAATGATGACTATTGAGATGGAAAGTTTAAATAATTTTTCATAACTATTTTTTTTCCACTCCTGAGTCACCCTCTCTGCCTGTCTCCTTGACCCACACTCCTATGCACCAATAAGCTGCAGTTTCCTTTCCTTCTGGATTTATGCCTAATGTACCAAATAAAACTCTCTCTAAAGGTTCCATTGTTTTGTTTGCCCTTATACACTTATTTGACCTCTATATTTTAATGAAACGTACTGCAGTATTTTCAGATCGTATCATTTTGTCACCATACCTCTGTGACTTGAGACACTGTGCTGTGTATAGATCTTACAACTCCTTCACATATGGAACCGTATTCCTATCTATCTGCTGAGTATATGATCTGCTAGAAAATGGACACAACTGACATTGAAAAGATAAGGAATACAGATGCAGGAACATAGTTGTTACTTTAAACACTGAGGTTAAGTACACCAGTGTAATTGTTGTACTTTGTAAAACACTTCAATCTGCATCTCTGTTTCCTAAAATGTGGAACGTTGTGTAAAATGATCAGTTCTATTCTATATCTTTATTCTGGATTCTGAGTATCATAAATATCAGGACTGGTTTTAGTTGATAATTTTTATTAGGTAGAACGATTATGTTGTCTTAATACTAGACTTAGATCTAACAACTGGAAGCACTGTCCCAGGACCTATTAATAATAATAAAAGTTGTAGTGCTCTGAGTTTTCTAAGGAATTAGAAATGCAGTGAGGACATATAGGAAACACTTATAAGTAAGGGAAAAACAGCTTGTCAAACAATAAAGATAAACTGTGTAAATGGTGAATATGGTTAAAACTTAAGGGAAACTTAGAAACTTGAAAGTTATTTTGCTGAATTAAACAATATTGTATGTGTAATTATATTTTATGGCATTATATTAAGTTTTTAAGCAAAGTGTATAAAATATATATAGCATATATTATTTTGGAAAGTATTACCCTGAGACCTTTTTATATTTTGACCTGCTGTGAAACTGATAACCATAGCTTTTCCTAGTTGAATTTCATAATAGAATAAAGCATATGTGAACATGCTTTGTACAAAGTACATGACTAGAATTCTTTAGTAAAATTAGGAAAAATGGAACCAAAATCAAGTCAGTGACTGAAAAGTAGAGGCTATTAAAATAAAAATAACAATTAAACGGTAACATTTATGATACAGCTGTCAGCCAAATAGGCAAATGTTTAAATAAATTAAAATCTTCCAGTTGTGAGGGGCGCCTGGGTGGCTCAGTTTGTTGAACGTCCGACTTGGGCTCAGGTCATGATCTCACAGCTTGTGAGTTCAAGCCCTGCATCAGGCTCTGTGCTGACAGTTCAGGGCCTGGAGCCTGCTTCGGACTCTGTGTCTCCCTCTCTCTCTGCCCCTAACCCACTCACATTCGTCTCTGTCTCTCTCAAAAATAAGTAAACATTAAAAAAATATTAAAAAAAAATATTCCAGTTGTGAGATATATCAATAAAAAACTTCTAAAATTGGATTAAAAATTAAAATGAGGTATTAAATTTTTGTAACATAATTGAGGATCTTGGATATATGCTTTTTGTTTTGACTTTGAGTTTTCCATTTTATTTATATGTGAGAAATGAACTGAAATGGTAAACTAAGAAATGAATAAAAAATAGTTTAAAAATGCTTCTGGGGCACCTAGGTGGCTCAGTTGGTTAATCATCGGACTTTGGCTCAGGTCGTGATCTCATGGTTTGTGAGTTTGAGCCCCACGTCAGGCTCTGTACTGACAGTGAGGAGTGTAGTGGGGATTCTCTCTCTTTCTACCCCTCCCCTGCTCACTCTCTCACTTCCTGAAAATAAATAAGAAAACAGAAGTTTAAGAAAAGCTTCTTACAATTATTTCTTTGAACATCAGAGAGGCTTTTTAAATAATGAGTGATCAATTCCATGAGCATAAATTTTAAAAGTATAATGCTAATATATATTCATATTTACTATAGTTTTCCCCTTCATTTTGCTGAGGGTAGCAGGCTCTTAATCCTATTAACTTAATCATTTTCACTGATTCACCTCAAGGGACAAAAGTTAGGAGGCATCTCCAAGTTGATAGAATAATTTGGTCAAGAGCTTGATTACTGCACCCTGAAATTAAAAAACAAACAAACAAAAAAACAGGTAGCACTCGACATCCAGATGTGCCTGTTGTTTAGAACATAGTTCACATAAATAGTCAGCTGTTTTTATACCCCACTTAATGGTGAAAGACATGTAGGAACAGGGTGATGGGCTATATCTGATTTGGCATTTTCTTTCCAGATGCTGTCATCAGATTATAGATCCCGATCTTACGGAGCCACCTTGAAATCAGTAGTAGAGTCTGGCAGTTGATTGTGCTTAGTCCAGTTCCTGAAACTTCACATCAAAATCCCTCTACAAAACTGAGAGTAATTGGCTCTATTTTTATCAAGCTCAACAAAAAGCAGAAATGCTAGATTTCATCTGTCATTTCATTCAATAAACATTTGTTGGTAGCTATTATGTGCTAGACATTCTGGTAGCAATAGAAAGGTGAATAACCCTGGGATGTTGCCCTCAAGAAGTAACAGACAGTGGGGAGCACACACACACCTATGCATACAAGTACTTTGTAGAGGGTGCAGCCCTGGGTTTTGAAGGTTAGGTAGCAGTTCTATATGTAGAAGAGAAGGAAAGGGGCCCTGTAGGCTATCATATGAACAGTGGGAAGAAACATTAAAAAATTTTAAGTAGAAGAGTAATACCAATCATTATCTGATGTATTCTGTGAAGATATATTCTATGAATATTCTAAAAAAGTCAGATACTAGAGACTGAAACTGCCACTGAAAATTCTAGATAAATTGTCATAACTGCGTGCTAGTCCCTGTGCTGGTATGGCTATGAGGATGAATAAGGTGCATTCTTGCCTTCTCCAAACTCACTACTAAATTGAGGGATATAGGTAATTCAAAACAAACTGCAATTCAAAGTGCTTAATGTTGTAATAATGTTACAACAAAGTGTTATGGGAAAACTCCAAGTGATTAACGTTTTGTTTTTGTAAATTTCTTTCTCTCATTGGTTATTTTTAATGCCCCCCCCTTTTTTTTTTGACAATCAACTCCAGTGAGTTAAATTACATAAACTACAATGCATCCTTTTTAAAAAGAAGTGAAAAATATTTAGGGATATTTTTCCTCATGAAGGATAAAGACTGTAATCCTATTCTTGATGAGAAAAATATTCAAATTTGGTAAGGCCCAAATTTGACTTCCTGTATTTTGATTTTTATAACATTGAAAGTGCACCTGTATTTCAGAAACAGCCCTTATGCTGAGAAGGTGATATGAGGTCATTAAATTGAGGTATATTTCATAGAACGAATAATAATCACTGTAGTTTTGACTGAGAGGGACAAAAAAAAATTTTATTGTTCATGTTAGTTTTAAAACACAGAGTAAAGCAAAAACTAAAAGATATATCAATTCTTGAGGTTCCTGGGTGGCTCAGTCGGTTGGATACCTGACTTTGGCTCAGGTCATGATCTCACGGTTTGCGAGTTCGAGCCCCGCGTCAGGATCTGTGCTGACAGCTCAGAGCATGGAGCCTGCTTTGGATTCTACGTCTCCCTCTCTCTCTCTGCTCCTATCCCACTCACGCTTTGTCTCTCTCTGTCTCAAAAATAAATAAAACATTTAAAAAAATTTAAAAAAAAATAAAAAAATAAAAGATATATCAATTCTGAAAACACATTAGTTCTAAGAGTATCAAAGGAATCAACAATAATAAACACTTCTACATTTTTGCAATTAATCAGTTAGGCTAACGATTAGAGCCTAGGCCTCTTTATGGATGAGATCTCAGTCATTGAGTTACACCCTAAAGATTGGTTAGGCCACATTGTTTTATTGGGAGAGCCTGTCATGATAGCATCTCAATCCTTAGACTCCTTTCTGAATTACAAAAAAAATATGTATATCCATCCCATTGAACATCAATGTAATCTCCTATACAAAAATTAAAAGCCTTTAAATATTTCTGAAAATATGTTCATGTTGATATGAGATAAAGTCAGATCTGTGCCAGACTTCTTTCATATTTTTTTTGTTATTAATGAAATTATACATGTATTCTTTGGAAAACTTAGAAATACAAAATAGAATGAAGAAGACAGTGAAAAGAGAGTCATTACACACATTTTGATCTAAGTCAGTTTTATTTAAATAAAGATATCAAAATAATCCCTGCAAATTTGGGGTATTATATTTTACATTTCATGATATTTGGGGATCTGTACTATATACCCGAAATTTGTGGTACTTTCCAGAAAGCATCTACCATACTCTTTCCTTCCCTTTGCCACTTTTCCCCAGAAGTACCTTCAGCTAATTCTCAACTACTTCTTGTGAAAAACAATGCACATAGAGACCGCTGGAATTGAGACCTCACCCAGAGTGATGACAGGCTCACAGGGAGGCTGCCGTTTCAAGGACCAGGTTCTAGGAGTTTGTTCTCAGCGTTGCAGGTCCTGAAAATGGACTCTTCAGTATCTAAAAGTTTATCAGTCTTTCTGGGATAGACCTGAAGCAAATTCATGAACACATATGATATTACTGATCCGTAAATCAGTGTGCTAATTGATTAATGGTCTTTCAAGTTTCGCCCTAAGTAAATGGATTTCTTTTGGAAGCCCCAAAGCCAGCTGATCTCACTGAGCTTCACGCTGCTGCCCGTCTGAGCTCCTGTCAGAATGCCAATCCTTTTCCAATAATCTTCCCTCCCTCTCTTTTGCTCATGTCGTACTCTTGACTCCTTTTCCCTTCCCAGTTTCCCAGTCTTCCCAACCCTTGAAACTCTCTAGAGACTCCACTTCATAGCGAAACAAAACAATCTCCCAAAACAAAACAGTTTCCCCCCTATATTCTTAGACTTGTCAAGGAGTTCTCTTAATTCTACTTCCTGTCACAACTAAAATCTGAAATCTGAGGCCACTTCCCCCAATATCAGACCTTCCCTCTCTTAGACAGTCACACTTTGAAATTCTTACTCTAAATCATCCCTTTATAGATGTCATGTAGATCATTCTTCTTTGGGCACATTGTTTTTCTTTTAAGGAGAATGGCAAGGATGGTATTTAAGTTTTCTTATTGACATTTACCTTCTATCATGCTTCTTAAAGTAACGTCTTGATTTTGGATATTGATGTACAGGTAGTTTAATCTATTTTCAGGTTTTTTTCTCAGAAAAAAATATTTAATATGTAATATTTAATATGTAAATAGATGTATGCACACATATGGGTGTGTATATACATATATAAATGTACCTATATTTGAGCTCGTGATATTTCTACAAATGGCTGAATGTTACATTTTGACCCTTCTCAATTCATTCTCAGGATATTAACTTCCTTTCCATTTGGGATGCAATGTTTGCTGTTGTCCTCTTTCTCTACCCTACAGCCGCTAGTATATTTTTGCTTTGGAAAAAAGCTATCTCCATAAATACTGTGGCATTTATTTGCTGTAAAAGGCTTTAGCTGCACGTTTTACTTGGACATTGATTTCTCATCATGTGACAGAAATGGCAAGGTTAGCATTTTAGGGGAGCTTCTCTTCTGTTAACAATATCTTCATCCCCTCATTAGTTTAATTCATGATAATAATCCAGACAAGCTTTGACCATTAAATCCTTTTAGGCAGCAGAGTTTCCCAAAGGCCATTCTTCGTTTTTGAATAATTAGTTTTTTCAATTCATTTTAGTGTATGAAGGTAATAGTATATGGGAATTCATTTTCTTCTGATGCTATAAACTTTCCATTAATGTATGAGATTAACTTTTATGTTTTTCTTTTCCTGTAGAGCTGACTGTTAGAGTATCCAATAGAGTATTTTGTAGTATTCAGACTAAAGCTCTTTTGGGGAGTTTGTGGTTTTAATAGGTGTTCCTTCAATTCTGTTCCTTCCATCACACCTTTTTCTTTTATTGCACGGGAAATGATGAGGTCTCTCCAAAAAGCATTTGTGAAATCCCTGAAGAACCCTGGTAAAGGTACTGAGATTGATTTTTGTGTTTCTTTTTTAAAAAATACTCAAAGAAATATGAGAAGCCCATATCCTTTGGAAGCTTAATATTAAAAAAATTGTCTACCCTGTCTAAAAAATTGCCTTGTTATGCCATTATTATTTCTGACAAATAGATCAGGTAGAGTTACAAAGAACAAAAGAATTAACCTTAAGTTATTTCTCCTCAAAATTAGAAGAGAGTCTCACAGAATAATATATAGGATATTCTAACTTTGCATAGTCATGATTACAGAATTAAAATCTCAAAGCACTTTCTAGAGATAAGGAAAAGCAGTGCAGGAATAAATAATCAAGATTGGCTGCTTCCAAACAGCAACTGTATGTAAGTACCTAAAACAAGAATTGCCTTATGAGGCTGAGCTTTTTCATTTATTCAGCCAAAGATGCATTACTGTGTTTTTTTTTAATGTGATTTTTGTCTTGAAGGAAGAACTGAGAATATATTCATACTTAAGGAGTTGCTAATACTTACTAGTTGATATAATAATGAAATAATTTATAAATAATAAATGTTCTACTTTTTAAGATTCCTATAGTCCCCTTTGAAAGAGGGGAAAAAAAGGAACTTGAACTCTCAGTAGAGCTGAACAAGGCAATTAAAGGTAGAAATTTTTTAGTCAAAACAATGCATTAAGGTTCTTAAAAGTTTGTATCTTGGGTATTTATGAAATTTCAAAATTTAAAATGACATTTATATAAATCCATCTTTGACTTTCTAAAGTTTCAAGGGTGGGGGGCAAATGAGGCAATATCATGAGCTATTTTCAGGCTAGGAGGATATAATTAAGTTTGAGAAGAAATCTAGTGAATACTGTATTTGGGGTTTAAGTCACTGAAGTGGTGTGTAAAGATACGGATGTTGTAGCCCTAGTAATTATCTCACAGATGAGTCATGTTGAGAAAATGCTCCTTAAAATCTATTCAATGTCATACCCTTTCCTGATATAGCAATATATTTGTAGGTGAGTGGAACTAGAAGTAATCAAATAAAAGGTGCTAAGTAATAGATGGTGGCAGTTGTCATAATTTCCATTAGAGAAACCAAAGAGAAGAAAAGAAAACATTTTTTATTTCAGTGCTTTTTGAGTGTGATAACGGAGTACACAAACAGCCTGGGCCTGAATTCTTGCTCTGCTGCTTAGTATAACAGGTAACCTTGGTTATGTACCTAATCTGTTTGTGCCTCAGTTTCCTCATTTATAAAATGAGGACAGTAATAACAAGTCTTAGGAAAATTGTTAGGACTCAGTGAACATATTTGCATATGTGTGTGTATTCATGTGTGTCTGTGTACAGAGAGATCTTAAAAGGGTGCTATGTATAGGTATTAGTTGTTCTCATTATACCATAGTTACTATTTTCCATTCTAGACTTCATAAACACTTTAAATTTATTCCACAAATATTAATTAGGCTCCACTGTGTGCCAAGCACTACTCTAAGTACTGGGTATACCATAATGAACAAGGCAGTTTATGACCCTGTTCTCATGGAACCCTGTTCTTATATTTTAGTTTGGGAAGTCAAGATAGACAATTTGACAAGTATGTAAGTGATAAAAATCTCATGTAATACTCACTGCTACATAGAGGATTCAAGAGGAATGATGCGATAGGTTGAGTAGTCCAGGAAGGCTTTTTAAGGGAAGTGACATTTAAATTGAGAGCTGATGACAAAGAAACAATCCTGTGAATTTCTGGTGCAAGAACATTCCAGTGAAGAGTTTCTAAGCTGTGCTCACAGAACAAAGACTGATGATGGGTAGTAGGCTGGGCATGAACCCTGTGAGATACTCTCTGAGAAGTTGGATAGGATCTGGAGTTGTAGGGCTCTGTGAACCTGAATAAGTAGTTAGGATACCATTTTAAGTGTGGCAGAGAGTTCTTGGAAGATTTTTAAGTGGAAGATTGATGTGACCTAATTCACACTGTAAAATTTCTTATGATTAAGGTCTGCTGTAATCAAAACAATATGGTATTGGAGGAGAGAGAGACACGTAGGCCAGTTGCAATGAATATGGAACCCAGAGTAGACTTGCATAGATATGCCCAAAGGTACAAAAGCAATTTAATGGAGAAAGGGAAGGCATTTCAACAAAAGGGCTCTGGAGCAATTGGACATTCACAGGTGAGATCATGAACCTTGACCTAAGCCTCACACCTTATACAAAAATTAACTCAAAATGGAGCATGGACTTAAATGTGAAACATAAAAGTATACAAATTTCAGGAACAAAAAACAACAGGATAAGATCTTTAGAATCGAGGGCTAGGCAAAGAGTGTGACTAGACACCAAAAGCAGGATGCACAGAAGGAAAGGAAAGATTGGTAAATTTCACCTCATTTGTTTTGTAAGAGACCTTTGTTAAAAGAATGAAAACATAAGCTACACATGGGGAGAAAATATTTGAAAACTGCATATCTGACCAAAAACTAGTGTCTAAAATATGTAAATAACTATTGAAACCTAACTGCAGAAAACCAAACAATCCAGTTAGAAAATAGGCAAAAAGCATGAAGAAGCGTTCCACTGAAGAGGGAATACAGATGACAAATAATCACATGAGAAGATGTTCAACATCTTTAGCCATAGGAGGAAAGCAAGTTAAAACCATACTAAGTTATTACTACATGCCTATTAGAATGACGAAAATAAGAAAGTAACAACACCAGATACTGGTGAGGATGTGAAGAAATGGGACCACTCACACTTTGCTGATGGGAATGTAAAATGATACAGTCACTCTGGAAAACAGTGTGGTAGTTTCTTAAAAGCTCTAAACATGCAGTTACCATGACATCCAGCAAGTGCATTCTTAAGCATTTATTCCAGGGATATGACAGCTTACATTCATACAAAAACCTGTGCAGGAATGTTCACAGCAGCTTTATTGGTAATTAGCCCAAACTGGAAACATCCCAGATGTTCTTCGAAGGTGGATGGTTAAATAAATGGTGACACATATGTACCATGTAATCCTACTCCACAATAGAAGGAGATGATACATGAAAGAACTTGGCTGAATCTTCCGAGTGAAAGAAACCAGTCCCCAAAGGTCACATACTGAATGATTCCATGTATGTACCATTCTTGAAATGAGAAAATTATGAAATGGGGAACATGAGTGGTTGTCAGGGGTTGGAGATAGGGGGAGGAAGGAAGTAATTGTGTCCACAAAAAGGATGACAAGGAGGGATCCTTGTGGCAATGGAATCGTTCTGCACCATTACTGCTTTAATGTCAACATCCTAGTTGTGATTTTGTACTATAGTTTTGCAAGGGTACATGGCTTATGTCTGTATTATTTCTTAAAACTGCGTATGAAGCTACAATTCTCTGAAAATAGCAAGTGTAAGTAAAGAAAAGAACACATTATTTTGAGTGATCAGGAGAGAATGTATAGCCTCCAGCCCTAGTTATTCTGATTTAACTGGTCAGCAGTGGGGGTCTGTCGTGTACTTTTATAAAGACCTTCAGGTGATTCTACTGTGCAGACAGAGTGGAGAAGCTCCGTAAAGCTGCAAACAAATCCCTCTGGACTTCAGTGCCAGATGTTACCCATGCTTTCTTTAGGTTGTGATACTTGTTCCAGACTTTTGACTTTGCAAGACTGTGATGTGATCCCAGAGGACCAGTGTCACTTCCTCAACTGAGGCCACGCAGCAGAGAATGCTTGAGGTATCTATATATCTATGAATATCGTGGTATTTTCCCCTTGAAAGTAAGTTTTACCTTAATGTTTTTTTCCCCAAAGTCCTATTGAAATAATTACTTTCATTATGTTCTAGTTACTGTAATTTTTTTGATAAGGATGGAGGCACTGCTTATTCACATTTGCAGATTGCTGTTCATCCTTTTGTTTCTCTTTCTCTTTAATATGGTCCCTGGCTGGGCAATAAAATCCTACGTGTAAACAGGACATAGGCGAATTTTCTTGCATGGTAGCTGCAGGAGTCTTCAAAAAAAAAAACAAAAAAAAACCAAAAACAACAACCAATATTTAATTCACATATGAGATTCCTCTTTAGAGTACATGCTGCTTATGATTAGAGACTACATAAATTATTACCTTATAAATAAGTTTAATACTTTATTTTCCAGGATACCTGCTTGCTTTCGTCTTTTAAAGTAGAGAAGCATACATTTGTTTTTCCTCTGACTCAGCTACTTTTAAAGAATATTCTGGCAAAACCCCACTGGTAAAGAGATTGTATTTGCTCCTGAAAATGTCCGACTCTTGTTTAATTTTCTAGTGCCTGCTTAATTAGTGTTGCATTTGGAAGATTATGTATTCGATATAGAGCTCCGCAGAACATCTACTACCTAGTAGGCATTCAGTGATTGTTAATGAATAGGATTAACAGTTGTTTGGATATCACTGCTATGTACCAGCACTGAGGACAATCCTGTCTTCATGTAGCTTTCAGTTTTGTGTTGAGTTATATAAATATTAAGAATGATTTGAGATTTGTTATCATAATATCTCAATTATTGGACATTATGAAAACTCTAAAATTTGCTGAATCCTCGTGTTTGTATGTGTGTTTGCATGTGTATGTGTGTATAACGGTATGCTAACCTTTGCCCTCTGTCTTTGTCTCTCTTCTTTCTCATGACTCAGTCTTATCATTATACACCTGTCATTTATAGTTCTGATAGTTCAGGACAAAGAGTGAAGTCTGTAAGTTGTTTCTTGAATCAATTATGGTACAAATAGTTTTGCCTTTGGACTGTACTTTTCCTCCTTTATGACCTGTAGTGAACAGAATTTGTTTGCTCATGGCTGACTCTCATCATTGATCAGTTTATAGCCCCTCTTTTAGTTTAGTTTACTACTTATTTTCCTCCTGTTTCCATTCCTCTCTCTTCATTAAGTATTGATTTAATGGATATCCCTACAATTTGCTCTCCATCAGCTTATTGAGATATATGTGTATCCTTTAAAAAGGATTATTCGGTTTTATTTTTGTATTGTTTAACCTCATATAGCATTTTTCGCATCCCAGATACGGTTTTAAGCTTTGGTCAACATTAATTCATTTAATCCTCACAGCAACCCTGTGAGGTAGGTACTGTTATCCCTGTTGGCACAAAAAGGTTGAATAATTTACTTAATGGTACATAACTCATAGGTGTGGAGCCCGGATTTCAACGTGGACCCTTTAGCTCTAGAGTCTACACCTTTAACTATGATTAGCTGCCTCTCCATGAATACCAAGTATTGTGCTATAAATCCTATTTGGTTCTTTCCCTTTTGTTCATGTTGCCACGTGTACATCAAGTTCATGACCTCTAATTGCTACCTGATACTCTGTTGTGATACCACATTTTACAAACATCAACTTTACTGAGGTATAATATACACACAATAAAATAAACTTGTGTTAAATATATAATTTCCTGGGTTTTGGAGAAGGTATACATACCTGTAACTAACAACACAATCAATATATAGAACATTTCCTTCCGCTTGAGATACACATTGGAGTCCCGTGCCACCTCAGTCCTACCCCAGGCCCAAGAAACCATTGACCTTTCTGTCACAATGGGTTAGGGAGTTTTTTTGTTTGTTTGTTTGTTTTTGTTTTTTTTTTACTAGATTTTGCATAAGTGGAATCAAATAGTATGTGCTCTTTAAGCTGGCTTCTTTTGCTCAGCGTGTTTTTGAGATACATTTATGCTATTGCTTGAATTAGTAGTTCATTTGTCTTTGTTACTGTGCAATTTTCCATTGAATGGATGTACCACAGTTTGTTTATCCATTCATCTGTTGATGGACATTTGGATTGTTTCTAGTTTTTGGCTGTGGTGAATAAAGCTGGAAAGAATATTTGTACACAAGGCTTTATATGTTTTCCTTTTTTGGGGGAAAATGCCTAGGAATGGACTTTCTGGGTCTTATGATAAATGTATGTTTAACTGATAAAAAAACTTACAAAACGTTTTACAATGTTCTTGTGTCATTTTACACTTTCACTAGTAATGAGTAAGAGTTTGGGTACCTTCACATTCTTGGCAACTCTTGGGATTGTTTGTCTTTTTTTAAATAGCTTTTTCTTTTGGAATAATTATAGAATGATAGCTGCAAAAATAATACAGGAATTTTCTATATACTCTTAACCTAGTTTACCCACTATGGTAATATCTTGTGTAACCTTAGTACAGTGTCAAACCCAAGCCAGTGACATGAATGTAATTCACAGAGCTTATTTAGATTTTACTAGTTTTACACACACTGATTTCTATGTACGTGTATATGTAGTTCTATGGAATTTTATCATGTTGAGATTCATGTAACCACCACCATAATCAAGATCTAGAACTGTCCCATCACCACAAAGATTCCTCATGTTAGCCTATTACATTCACACATCCCTCTTGGCTCCCTTCCCTCACCTCTTGCTGCTTCCTTTGTGAAGCCCTTGGAAAACAGTCTCTTCACCATCTCTGTAATTTTTCATTTCAAGAATGTTATATAAATGGAATCATACAGTATATAATCTCTTGAGGTTGGCTTTTCTTTATTCAGCATAATGTCCTTAATATCCATCCAAGGTATTGTCTTATGTGTGTCATTAGTTCTTTCCTTTAAATTACTGGGTGACATGGATGTAGCACCATTTGTTTAACTGTTTACCCATTGAAAGACATTAGGATTGTTTCCATTTTTCACTGTTACAGACATGGCTGCTGTGAACTAGAGTGTATATGCTTTTTTGCAGACATAGATTTTACTTTCTCTGGGATAAACGCCCAGTAGTGTATGTTAACTTTTCTTTTTTTCTTTTTAAAGAAACTGCCAAACTATTTTCCTGAATGGTTGTGTCTTTTTGCATTCCCACCAGCAACGTATGATTTATCCAGTTTCTCTGCATCCTTGCCAGCATTTGGCATTGCCATTATTTTTTATTTTAGCCACTCTAATAGTTGTGTAATAATATCACATTTTGGTTTTAATTTGCACTTCCTTAATGGCTAATGGTGTTGAACATCTTTGCATATGCTTATTTGCCATCTGTATATCCTCTCTGGAGAAATGTCTGTTCATGTGTTCTATTGCCAGTTTTGAATCTTATCCATTCTACAGGAGTGCATTGGTATCGCACTGTGGTTTTCATGGTTTTTTTTTTTTTCCCTGATAAATTCAGATGTGAGCATCTTTTCAAGTCTCTATTGGTCATTCTTAGGTATTTGTGAAGTGTCCGTCCAGAATTTTTTTGCACATTTTTATTTGTCTTAGAGAGTTATGAGAGTTATAAAAGTGATTTCTCCTGGATACCAGTGCCTTGTCAGATACATGTTTTGTAAATGTTTTCCTCTGTTGTATGGCTGGCCTTTTTCATTTTTTACATAATTTCTTTAGAGGAGTAGTTTCTAATTTTGATGAATTTAAATTTGTCCATTTTTTCTTTTATTGTTAGTG
The DNA here is from genome assembly GCF_014898765.1 of Herpailurus yagouaroundi. Taxonomy (NCBI): domain Eukaryota; kingdom Metazoa; phylum Chordata; class Mammalia; order Carnivora; family Felidae; genus Herpailurus; species Herpailurus yagouaroundi. The sequence goes on from NW_024412391.1 coordinate 32,676,721, forward strand.
CTTTTAATTTTTTTTTTTTTAGTTTTAGAGAGAGAGAGAGAGAGAGAGAGAGAGCATGCACAAGTGGGGAGAGAGGGTTAGAGGGAGAGGGAGAGACAGAGACAGAGACAGAGAGACAGAGAGAGAGAGAGAG
>NW_024412391.1:32676953-32804979 GCF_014898765.1 Herpailurus yagouaroundi
GCTCCATGCCTAGTGGGGAACTCAACATGGGGCTCCGTCCCAGGGCTCTGGGATCATGACCTGAGCCAAAATCAAGAGTCAGATGCTCAACTGATTGAGCCATCCAGGAGCCCCTATTATTAGTGCTCTTTTACATCCTTCTAACAAATCTTTGTCTACTTAGAAGCCATGAACATTTTCTCCTAGAAATTTTATAGTTGTAGGTTTTATATTTAGGTCAAGGTCTAAAGATCCATTTGGAATTAATTTTTGTTCATGTGCCACATTTTAATCTAATTCCCTAGTGAATTAAATAGTTACTAGGTTTACTAGCATAAATAACAGTCATATTATCACACATGGCTGCATGGGGTTATGTAGAAAAGTATCTCACACAGTATATGCAAACTGTTATCCACAATAGTTATGCACATTTATATTCCTGCTAGCATGGCAGAAAAGTTCCTGTTTACTTTGACTTCTTATAAATAATTATTTACTAAGGTTTCCTTCTATTCACTTGCTCACAAACTCTGATTTCATATTATGTTGATCTCAGAATGCTTTTCTGTGACAGTCTTGTGGCTCTTTCCCATTGTAGTTATTATAATATTTTGTGGATGGGAAAATCAGTACTCTTACTTTGAACTGTGTCTAAATTATGAGTACAGAGGATGAATGAGGATGAGTGTGAAGGCCTTAGGGCTGCACCATTGGTTCAGTATGTAGGCATTATGATATGTATTTTGCCAACCTGACCATTCCTTGATCTCCTTTTTGGTTCTCATCTTTGGTCCTTATTTTCCATGATGTTGAATTGGTGACCCCAGGTAAGTAAGATATTAATACATATAATTAAGCGCCAAATTGTGTGAAGATAATATTCTAATATAGTTATGAATGCCATATAATTTTAGGTGAAAATATATATGAGCAGATGGTGATGTGAGCAATAACTTTGGTACCTCAATACAGGTCACAGCTTAAAAGTCTCTTATCTAGTAAAGGACAAAACCATCATGTTATAAATATGCCACAAACGGCTGTAATATGCAATTTGAAACTTCATGTATTATAAGAAAAACTTGTATTGAACAGATGTTTAAAGTCTTAAGGGCAGCAGTATAAACTAGTTAAATTTACATAATGATTTTACAGGCTAAAATATTAGTTATCTTCTCACTGAAAAGTCCATTCATTGTTACATAACACTTAGCTGGGGTAAGAAATACCTGTACTAATCTTTACCCTGAAGTTCTGACAAAATTGTGTATGAAAATAAAATACTCCTTTTTTGTAGTTTTCTTTGCTAAGTTCTTTCAATATTAATATTAGTTATTAGTTATGAGTTATATCCAGGGAAGCTGTTTTTTTGCATTAAGTGTGGCTTGCATTGGGTGAACATTATTTTACAGTATCAGCAATGTAGTTTGAGTCTGTCCTTGACAGTTTTGGTATCAACACTGGAATACACTGAGAAATCTTGGTTCATCTCTGGCAAGGTCTTGATAGTTTCTTTACCATGTTCGCATAAAGTGTAAATTTTTTTCCCTTCTGTTTGGTAGCTTAGTGTCTAAATTATAGAAATATCAAAAGAAAAAGAAAAAAATTCACAGCATAGAATTAGGGCTGTTACTTGCCTACAGATTTATGTGTAAGTTCAAACTGCTCTGTCTTGTTTAGAGAGAGAGGGAGACTTCTATTAAACACATTTTTTCCAACCATGTTTTCTTGATAGACAAGTTTTGTTTATTTCTAAAGCCATATACCATGCCTTCAGGTTGCCCACGACAGTTCAGGTTTATGCCTATGTTCCTGGTGTAGTTCTTTTTTTTTTTTATTTATTTTTTTATTTATTTTTGGGACAGAGAGAGACAGAGCATGAACAGGGGAGGGGCAGAGAGAGAGGGAGACGCAGAATCGGAAACAGGCTCCAGGCTCCGAGCCATCAGCCCAGAGCCTGACGCGGGGCTCGAACTCCTGAACCGCGAGATCGTGACCTGGCTGAAGTCGGACGCTTAACCGACTGCGCCACCCAGGCGCCCCGGTGTAGTTCTTGATAGTATCACCTTTCACTCCCAAAGTGCAATATACCTTATAATGTACATATTTCTTAAATCAGTCTACTTTCAACATCCCTGGGCTCTTGCTGACCCTGCCACCAACTAGCCATATGACTATGGTGTAGAAAGTCATCTCAACCTCTTTTGAGTGTCTTCATGTATAAAGTGAAATAGAATGGTAGGACTAAATGATCTCTGAATATTCTGGAAAGCTTTAAAGTTTTATTTCCAGATGCTTAGTCACTTCTGGTATAACAGTGGTGTAGTGAAGTTGCTTTCCAAAAAAAGTTTATTATTTTCTATTTTACTATTTATGGTCCTATTCTTTTCTATCCTATTACATCCTATTAAAAGAAACTCTAGTCATCACCTGTTAAATTGATTTCATGACCAGAACTGGGTTGAGATTCATATCTTGATTCAGATATTCTTGAGTATCTGTCTTATCTGTGACACTCTGAACAGTGACTTACTTTCTGTTAGTTTCAATTTCCTTATCCACTTGTGTTAAAGATGTTGTGAGGGTTAAATGAGATAAGCCATATAAAGCACTTCATGTGGTGCCTCGTGTGTGGAAGACCTCATGGCATGTCCGTTATTCTCTATTTATGCTATAAACAGTATTTTCCTCTGCAAAGATTATATGGTATAGCATATGACTGATTAAAAGTTTTACCACATTATTCATAAATCTGGATAATCACAGATAAAATCTGGATAAAATCACAGATAAAATTATATTCCTGTAGACCAGTAATTTTGAAGTCTATCTATAGGTGCTTAGCCAAACAGTAGTTATGTTTTGTGTACTCCTGTGAAGCAAGGAACTCTGGTTTTCCAGCTGAGTTAAGATCTCTACCAAGAGGTCAAATGTCAGGGAAGTCCACAGGGAAAAGACAGTAGTTTGGAATTTCCTGCCCTGTTCTAGTTGGGATTAATTTAAATCTTTTAAAAGATAGACAAATTGTAATCTTGTTTTTTATTTAAAATAGTATATAGCCTCTTGACATTGAAACATGCATGCCTTTTTGAGACATTGGAATCCAAAATTATTTTCACAGAAAATGAAAAGCATTAATATTTTCTTTTTTGTTGAAACAGTAAGGTATTATCTTTTCTAAAATGAAAAGTTAAATTTATATTTGAATAGTCTTTTATTATAATACTCAGTAATAACTCGGGCAAGTGGTCACATTCAGATGTTTGGTTTCTGAGTTTATTTTGCCTCTATCAGGTCTTCTGAGTTTCCCTTCTTTTCTTACCAGTGCGCCATTGCTTATGTCCCATTCTACGTGTCATTGCTGCTGTCTGTCCTTCCTGAGACACAGGGCATTGAAAGGTGTATGTTGAACATGAAGTCCTTTGACTTACTGGCATGTCCAGCCTTGCATCCTCCATATTGAGTTTCATTCTGAAGAGGAATGAACCTTCTTGACCTTTGCCATTGTGCTGCGAAAGTAGTTCAAAATGGCAAGGATGGTTGTTCCATAAAGAAGGTAAAGCAGTTAAGTACATATCAGGATTATGGTAGAGTTCATATCACTCTGTCATATTCTTTCCATTATTAACTGAGTTCATTTCTCATGATTGCCTTGTGAATTAGGTTTACTAACCTCAGAAAAGTTCAATATTTGCTAAACAGTCCTGAAACTGGTAGATGGCAGAGTTGAAATTTAAGCCCAAGAGTGTCTGACTTACTTTATTTTAGGCTTTTCCTGGGAAGTTTGTGAAAGTGCATTCTGAGTAATACTCTGGAGATCATATTTCTTATGCTGGTGTTTTCATATGATTTGTCAGTATCACCAAACCAGGCTAGGGTTCTAGTACTCTGCAAAAGAAAAGCAGGATTACAACTCAAAGATAATTCTGGCAAATTGGAAGAACTAGTAAATGTAAACAGAGCAGAGCTCAATAGAGATATACGCAGGGTAATTCACAAAAGGAGAAAAAACTAAGTGTACAAATGCAAGAGTATAATATTAAGAGGTACTAGGCAATTCTCTATTTCTCCTGCAGCCGTGGTCATGACTTAATTATGGAGAATTTGGAGAGAATCCAGAGGAATCCAACAGAAAATATTAAAAGGTTTGAGAAATTTACTCTGTGATGAAAGTCTGAAAGACTGGGTTTATTTAGCCTAGAGAAGCGAAGTCTGAATAGGGACTTAATTACAGTCTTCAGGTTCAGTGAAATCATAGACACAGAGGCCATGAGTGTTTCTCAGGAGAATTGTCTTTTGACAGGCATTCTCAAATATGGTTGTTTTCTTGGTTTTCACTGCGTGTGAAAGGATATTATATGAGTGATGATGAGCAGCTGTTCTTTCTTCGCTGCAGGGGGACAAGCAAGAAAGAGCTTAAATCACCACAGGAGTGATTTAAGGAGAACTTTTCAGCTGGTGGAGATTCTTCTCTCTAAGCTCTATAAAAGTATGAGAGCACCTGTCAGAAATAAGGCTGGATGATAGGCATTTTCATGTTATAATTTTAAGCCTAGTTCAGTTTGGTTGGAACCACTTAGGCACTTTCTGAGGTACTTGTGGGCCAAAGCCCAGGAAGGTCCTGAGTTTTGAGAAAGGCAATTCAGATGATGTGAGCTGCTGTGACCACTGGTCATCTGGCAAGTTCTGTTTTCTTTCTTAACATTTTTGGTTACTGCTCCTTAAAAACTCTCTTCGGACTGAATCTCCCCAGATTGCATACTGTTATTTGTGACTCTTCATTGCTTCTTTGTATCTAGAAAAACATTCGTTTCCTTAGTAGTTGGTCTCATCTAATTTTAAGGGAGGGTTGGTTTCTTTTTCTTTCTTTTTTGTTTTTTCTTAAAGTTTATTTACTTTTGGGAGAGAGAGAGAGAGAAAATCCCAAGCAGGATCCACACTGTGCAAAGCCTGACCTCATGAACCATGAGATCATGACCTGAGCCGAAAGAAAAGACGTTTAACTGACTGAGCCACTTGGGCCCTGAGGAAGCGTTTCTAATTAAAGTTACATAGTAGAGTATGGGATGCAGACAGATACCTTCTATAGGATCTTTACTTGGATTAACTACCTTCTTCCCTTCCTTCCTTCCTTTCTTCTTTTCTCCCACAAATAGCTACTGAAATCCTGCTAGATTCTAGGCACTGGGGAGATAAAACAGGCAAAAATCTCTGCCATGGAGAGGTGAATAATAATAAAAAAAACATACTTGGGGGCGCCTGGGTGGCTCAGTCGGTTAAGCGTGCAACTCTTGATTTCAGCTCAGGTCATGATCTTGTGATTTTTGAGAGTGAGCCCCACTGAACTGCCCTAACAGCGTGGAGTCTGCTTGGGATTGTCTTCCTCTCTCTCTCTCTCTCTCTCTCTCTCTCTCTCTCTCTCTCTCTCTCTGTGTGTGTGTGTGTCTCTGTCTCTGTCTCTGTCTCTCTCTCAAATAAATAAATAAATAAATAACATAAAAACAACATAGTATATTGAATAGTGATAAGTGTCATTTGGGGGAAAAATGAAGCATATAAAAGGAATTATACAAGATAAAACAAAGGTCAATTTGAAATATATTTGTCAGAAAGGCCTCATGTATCTAGGCATCAGAGATATTTTTGAGGTGCCCATTCTGAGCTTCTGCTGCTCTTTTTCCCTTGCTTGCCAGAAACTGGAATCAGCAACTTGGCACATCATTCTTATAGGGGTGCTGACTTCTAATATAAAGGGAACCTGCAAGATTTCAATACTTAACTTCATTTTTTAAAAAGAAGCCCATCCATCAGGTTTTAATAAACACTAATTGTATTTTAAAATTACCTCTGAAGGCATTGAAGACATCCCAGAAATGGTACAAATAGGGCCAGAATTTAGTAAGTACATAAAACAGTCTATTTACTGCCTTCAGTGTATTTACAGGAATATTCCTCCTCACTTTATATTTTGTCTCATGTTGTGTCTGGCATGTGTGAGTGATTTTCTGCAAAGGGCACTTGGCAGTGGAGTGTGAAAGGACTCAACATCCTCACTCCCCAGCAGCCTACTTAATGCACATGATCCAGCGATAGTGGGTCAATAGCATAACCTTTATATTTGAAGAAAGCCTTTTTAAAACAAATTAAGAAAGATGTGGAATTACTGCTGTAAGTATGGGAAGTGATTGAATTACATTGTCATTTTCTTTGTAGTAGCAAGTTGAGGTAGGGAAGACATTAAGGGATAGGGCGTAGGTTACTGATTTACAGTAATGTCTAACCTAGTATAAGTTAGTAGGTGTGTTTAAATAGGGTATGACTCAATACAAGGACCTCCCTTTTTTTTTTTTTAATTTTTTTTTCAACGTTTATTTATTTTTGGGACAGAGAGAGACAGAGCATGAACGGGGGAGGGGCAGAGAGAGAGGGAGACACAGAATCAGAAACAGGCCCCAGGCTCTGAGCCATCAGCCCAGAGCCCGACGCGGGGCTCGAACTCACGGACCGCGAGATCATGACCTGGCTGAAGTCGGACGCTTAACCGACTGTGCCACCCAGGCGCCCCTCAAGGACCTCCCTTTGAGGTGATGGATATTAAGGGAGATTTAACTGTACTAATAGTTACTATGTTCACTAATAAAATTCCAATTCAGATGGCCTTTAAAATGTAAGATCTGGGGCTGTGACAAGGTCAAAATGCTTCTGTGGGTACAGAACACTTAATGCAAAGACAAAACAGTCAAGGATAAGGAAGGTAATTATATTAATGATTTTTAAAAAAGCATTGGAGGATGCTTTAGGTTACTCTCTGGAACTCCCAAATAGTTTGGATCTCTTCCCTAAAACTCCCAGAATTGGTCCTGTGATTTGTATATCCCTTTGGAGTCACTGAAAGAATAACCTGGGATGCTTGCCCAGTGTTGTAATTTCACATCCAGTTCAGTTCAACACCTTCACCATTGCTTAAACCTTGCCTCAGTATTGAAGTCCATTCAGAATTTGCCACCAACTTGTCTTTCCAGGCTTTTCCTTACTTCTTAAATAAATTCCTTAAGTCTTAATTTAAAAAAATATTTTTTTCCCCAAGGCAAAGAGAAATAGCCTCTTGTAGAATACTTAATTCCTTTTGACGAAGTTTGGCCAACCCTACAATGACAATCTTTATTCCTACACTTACCCACAATTGGATGTGATGTCTCCTTTTTTTTGGAACTCACGTAAGCACTTTGTTTAATATACATATGTCAGTGCCTCAGAAACAGCAGTAACAACAAAAACAACAAGCTACATACATACATACATACATACATACATACATACACCCAAATTAAATTGCAAGGCAGTCTTCATGTGACTCTTAGGAAGTATATGGTGGGCAAATCTGATGTTTACTTGTGGAGTGAATTTGATTATTATACTTATGGAAACTTAGATTCTGTTAGGTTGACATTTATACAGTTTACATTTCTCAGCCTTATGGATGAAAATAAAATATTGCAGACTTCATAGACTTCAACACTTCCTTCTCTTGCTTTCTTGTAACTTTACTTGTGTAAGAACCAGCCCAGTGAATTGTCCATCTTTGAAACTTAGGACCATTTCAAAGTCCTGGCTTCTACCCTTCACCCATGTTGGCTCTACATTTCTGTTTCTTGTGATAGGACACAGAAATCCCCCCTCCCCACCTTTTTAAAAGAATCATCATCTTTCCCCCAACACTAGACTCAAATCAGAATATCTGGCAGCTTTTAAGCTCATGGAAACTGAACAAAACTAGCAAGCAGCTTTTGCTGTTTTTCATATTCAATACCATGAAGGAAATATCTTTTTGTTTGAACAATGAAGCCTTAGCATTATTATTGTCATTATCATCATCCTCACTACTACTAACTACTATTGCTACTATTAGTATTATTTTGGTGGGGGAGTCTTGATTTCGTGGAACAGAAGACTAATTTATGTCTATTTTATGATATAGGTGCTCTCCTCTCTCTTCCATGCAATTATGGTGCCTTAATGTAGCAGTCATGGTCAAAATCAGAATCTATAAATGTTTTCCTGACACCTCAGTAAATACTTTTGGTCAAGTAAAGCAGGAATATGTTTGGAATTCCATTTTATGTCTTAATAGCTTGATTCACTACTACGTGAGCAGGAAATATGTCACTCACATTTCTTTCCACTGAACGAAGAGAAAAAAAGTTCCCTATTATGCTGGTATTTGGAATTTATTACCACAAACTAGAGGTGGTGTTTAAAAAAATTGTTTCTTATTTCTAATTATTGTCATTAAGAATGGTTTCATAGAACATTCTCTAAAATCAATTGCAGACATCCTTTAGCATTTTATTAGTTTGTAGCTAACAGCCACATAGAGCAAATTATCTCACTTACCTAGGGAGAGTATGTTTTGGAGCCAGTTTATCTTGAAAGGTATCTTGAAACATTACCTAATGTTAATTATTCTAAAGATGTCTTATCAAGTGTTTTCTTTTATAATATGTGATTGGGAATGCTGACCTTAAAAATTGTGTATCCTAAAATTGTTGTGACTAGGCCCCAAGTCTCTAGGATCTAAGGCACCCAGTGATGAGTTTTAAAAAGGACCCATGACCTTTTCTGAAAGAAATCCTAGTCTCCCTCTGATAAAGAATGGGATAATATCCACATGCAGCCGTTAGGTCTTCCTGAGATGATGCAATCCAGGCTGTTGGTCAGTTGATTGGCAAAGTTCGTTATGCCCTTAGTTGGGTCTTATTTCTTCTCAGAGACCACAGTTTCTAACTCTGTGCTACGTTATCCTTAATGAAACTCAGTCATGGTAAGTAATATTTGTGGAAGATTCCAGAGGAATGTGTAATACATCCATTCTGTTAGAGATTCAATTTTTTTTTTACCTAATTCAAGCTAGACCATCATACAGCTATGTTTTACTCCCCTTGAGAGTTGTTTTTACTTAGTTGTACTGTCGCATTAGGTCTTGGCCAGATGAAGGGTCATTATGCATAAACAGCCTCAGGGAAGTGATTATTATATTCATCACAGTGGAGTTGGTTCATGCAACACAGTGTTTGCTTTATGAACATCCACAGAAGAAAGTGCTTAAAGGTTTTATTGTCAGGGAAAGATGAACCTCAGAGCAACTGTTGCTGAGAATCCACTAACTCATGATTTTGCTATCTATCTCTAAATAAACTTCTGTTAGACTATGGTGAACTTCCTTGAGTCCATCTTGTTTCTTTTATTATTACTTTTATTTTACTTCAATAGCTAGCCTTTTTAGTATGATGCCGTATTTGCAGAAGTGGTTAAAAATCTTTCAGAATGAGGTAGGGGATGAATGAGAAAAAATATACAAATGAATCCTTTGTATCTTCTTCCTTGATTTTGTATTAAAGTAACATTTCTTTACCTAACCTCCCTATCAGATGTGAGGTCTGTCAGGGTAAAGATTGTGTTTCTCGTTTCTTTTTTTGTGTAGAAGTATTAAATACAGTGCTTTGCATTTAATAGGCTCTCCATGAATATTTTTGCATTAAATCAATATGCATTTATTGAATCAAAGTACTGTTGGGTATACAAATACCAATAAACTATGTTGCCTAGCCTTAGGAAATTTAGTTACAGTTTGGAGAGACAGGAGAAAGGCTGTGTTAAGAGCTGACATATGCTGTGGAAGTCTTTGGGAGGGAAAAAGGAATTCTGATCTGTGGAGGTGTAGTGGTGACATAAGGTGGGTCTGGAACAACGAGTAAGACTTTCGCAGGGGAAGACTGGCTTAGCATTGAAAGTTGAATTGGGTGGAACATTTATACAATTCTTGTATGCTCCAGAATCGCTTTTTTCCCCTCAAGCTTCAAGGATTTTCCTTTAAGTTAGTGTTCTGAAATTTAGACAAAAAGACCTTATTGATGCCATGATTTTAAAGACTTCAGTCTTCTCTGGTCCAAACTTTAGAACCTTAATCTTTGCAGTTTGTCATGGTATATTAACCTCTTCCCTTCATTTTCTGAATATGTAAAAGCTTTTATCTGGATCTTCTCACGTCCTATTAGATATTTCCAAGGAAACCTCATTTAAGCCATGGTTTTGTAAATAATGATTTTTTAGTTTTTTTTTTAATAATTTTTGTTTTTACTTTCTGCACAGTTTGTCTTAATTAACAAGATGCCTTTGAAGTTGTTCTTTGGGCTCTGGCATTGTATTAAAGGCCATTTGTGGTCTCCATCCTGATGACCTTTCCAGCCTTGTGTCCCTTTACTTCTTTCTCCCAAGCCACAGTTATGCCTATATACACACATATACACACATATATACACACATATATAATTTATTGTCAAATCGATTTCCATACAACACCACCCAGTGCTCATCCCAACAGGTGTTCTCCTCAATGCCCATCACCCACTTTCTCCTCTCCCCCACCTCCCCCATCAACCCTCAGTTTGTTCTCAGTATTTAATAGTCTCTTATGGTTTGCCTCCTTTCCTCTTTGTAACTTTTTTTCCCCCTCTTTCGCCTCCCCCCTGGTCTTCTGTTAAGTTTCTCAGGATTCACATAGTGAAAACATATGGTATCTGTCTTTCTCTGCCTGACTTATTTCACTTAGCATAATACCTTCCAGTTCCATCCATGTTGCTGCAAATGGCATGATTTCATTTTTTCTCATTGCCAAGTAGTATTCCATTGTATATATAAACCACAACTTCTTTATCCATTCATCAGTCGATGGACATTTAGGCTCTTTACATAATTTTATTGTTGAAAGTACTTCTATAAACATTGGGGTACAAGTGCCCCTATGCATCAGCCCTCCTGTATCCCTTGGGTAAATTCTAGCAGTGCTATTGCTGGGTGATAGGGTAGATCTATTTTTAATTTTTTGAGAAACTTCCACAATGTTTTCCAGAGTGGCTGCACCAGTTTGCATTCCATCCAACAGTGCAAGAGGGTTCCCATTTCTCCACATCCTCTCCAGCATCTATAGTCTCCTGGTTTGTTCATTTTAGCCACTCTGACCGGCATGAGGTGGTACCTCAGTGTGGTTTTGATTTGTATTTCCCTGATGAGGAGTGACATTGAGCATCTTTTCATGTGCCTGTTGGCCATCTGGATATCTTCTCTAGAAAAGTTTCTATTCATGTCTTCTGCCCATTTCTTCACTGGATTATTTTTTTTCACGTGTGAAGTTCAATGAGTTCTTTATAGATTTTAGATGCTAGCCCTTTGTATGATATGTAATTTGCAAGTATCTTTTCCCATTCCGTCAGTTGCCTTTTAGTTTTGTTGATTGTTTCCTTTGCTGTGCAGAAGCTTTTTATCTTCATGAGGTCCCAGTAGTTCATTTTTGCTTTTAATTCCCTTGCCTTTGGGGATGTCTCAAGTAACAAATTGCTACGACTGACATCAGAGAGGCTTTTTCCTGCTTTCTCCTCTAGGGTTTTGATGGCTTCTTGTCTCACATTCAGGTCCTTCATCCATTTTGAGTTTATTTTTGTGAATGGTGTGAGAAAGTGGTCTAGTTTCATTCTTCTACATGTTGCTGTCCAGTTCTCCCAGCACCTTTTGTTAAAGAGACTGTCTTTTTTCCATTGGATATTCTTTCCTGCTTTGTCAAAAATTAGTTGGCCATACATTTGTGGGTCCAGTTGTGGAGTCTCTATTCTATTCCATTGGTCTATGTGTCTGTTTTTGTGCCAATACCATACTGTCTTGATGATTACAGCTTTGTAGTAGAGGCTTAAAGTATGGGATTGTGATGCCTCCTGCTTTGGTTTTCTTCTTCAATATTACTTTGGCTATTCGGGGTCTTTTGTGGTTCCATATAAACTTTAGGATTGCTTGCTCTAGCTTTGAGAAGAATGCTGGTGCAGTTTTGATTTGGAGTGCATTGAATGTGAATAGCTTTGGGTAGTATTGATATTTTAACAATATTTATTCTTCTAATCCATGAGCATGGAATGTTTTTCCATTTCTTTGTATCTTCTTCGATTTCCTTCATAAGCTTTGTATACTTTTTCAGCATACAGATCTTTTGCATCTTTGGTTAGGTTTATTCTTCAGTATTTTATGATTCTTGATGCAATTGTGAATGGGATCAGTTTCTTTATTTGTCTTTCTGTTGCTTCTTTATTGGTGTATAAGAATGCAACTGATTTCTTTACAGTGATTTTGTATCCTGTGACTTTGCTGAATTCATGTATCAGTTCTAGCAGACTTTTGGTGGAGTCTATCGGGTTTTCCATGTATAGTATCATGCCATCTGCAAAAAGTGAAAGCTTCACTTCATCTTTGCCAATTTTGATACCTTTGATTTCATTATGTTGTCTGATTGCTGATGCTAGAACTTCCAACACTATGTTAAACAACAGGGATGAGAGTGGACATCCCTGTTGTTTTCCCGATCTCAGGGGGAAAGCTCTCAGTTTTTCCCCATTGAAGATGATATTAGCTGTGGGCTTTTCATAAATGGCTTTTATGATGTTTAAGTATGTTCTTTCTATCTGGTTTAGGAATCAAAGTAACGCTGGCTTCATAGAATGAGTCTGGAAGTTTTCCTTCCCTTTCTGTTTTGTTTGGAACAGCTTGAGAAGCATAGGTATTATCTCTGCTTTAAGTGTCTGGTAGAATTCCCCAGGGAAGCCCTCTGGTCCTGGACTCTTATTTGTTGGGAGATTTTTGATAACTGATTCCATTTCTTTGCTGGTTATGGGTCTGTTCAAGTTTTCTATTTCTTCCTGTTTGAGTTTTGGAAGTGTGCGGGTGCTTAGGAATTTGTCCATTTCTTCCAGGTTGTCCAGATTGTTGGCATATAGTTTTACATAGTATTTCCTGATAATTGCTTGTATTTATGAGAGTTTGGTTGTAATAATTCCATTTTCACTTAGGATTTTATCTATTTGGGTCCTCTCCCTTTTCTTTTTGAGAAGCCTGGCTAGAGGTTTATCAATTTTGTTTATTTTTTCAAAAACCCAACTCTTGGTTTCATTGATGTGTTCTACTGTTTTTTACATTCTATATTGTTTATTTCTGCTCTGATCTTTATTATTTCTCTTCTTCTGCTGGGTTTGGGGTGTCTTTGCTGTTCTGCTTTTAGTTCCTGTAGGTGTGCTGTTAGATTTTGTATTTGGTATTTTTCTTGTTTTTGAGATAGGCATGGATTGCAATGTATTTTCCTCTCAGGACTGCCTTCACTGCATTCCAAAGTGTTTGGAATGTCGTATTTTAATTTTCGTTTGTTTCATATATCTTTTAATTCCTTCTCTAATTGCCTGGTTGACCCGTTCAATCATTAGTAGGGTGTTCTTTAACCTCCATGCTTTTGGAGGTTTTCCAGACTTTTTTCTGTGGTTGATTTCAAGTTTAATAGCATTGTGGTCTGAAAGTGTGCATGGTATGATCTCAATTCTTGTATACTTATGAAGAGCTGTTTTGTGACCCAGTATATGATCTATCTTGGAGATTGTTGCATGTGCATTCAAGAAGAAAATATATTCTGTTGCTTTTTGATGCAGAGTTCTAAATATATCTGTCAAGTCCATTTGACCCAATGTATCATTCATTGGCCCTTGTTTCTTTATTGATCCTGTCTCTAGATGATCTATCCATTGTTGTAAGTGGAGTACTAAAGTCTCCTGCAATTACCACATTCTTATCAATAAGTTTGCTTATGTTTGTGATAAATTGTTTTATATATTTGGGGGTTTTCTGAATTTGGTGCATAGACATTTATAATTGTTAGCTCTTCTTGATGGATAGACCCTGTAAATATTATACAGTGCCCTTCTTCATCTCTTGTTACAGCCTTTAATTTAAAGTCTAGTTGTCTGATATAAGAATGGCTACTCCAGCTTTCTTTTGACTTCCAGTAGCATGATAGGTAGTTTCCTTCCCCTCACTTTTAATCTGAAGGTTTCCTCAGTTTTAAAATGAGTCTCTTGTAGACTGCAAATAGATGGGTCTTGTTTGTTTATCTATTCTGCTACCCTGTGTCTTTTGGTTGGAGCATTTAGTCCATTTACATTCAGTGTTATTATTGAAAGATATGGGTTTAGAGTCATTGTGATGTCTGTAGGTTTCATGCTTGTAGTGATGTCTCTGGTACTTTGTGGTCCTTGCAAAATTTCACTTACAGAGTCCGTCTTAGGATCTCTTGTAAGGCTGGTTTAGTGGTGATGAATTCCTTCAGTTTTTGTTTGTTTTGGAAAACCTCAATCTCTCCTTCTATTCTTAATGACAGACTTGGTGGATAAAGGATTCTCGGCTGCATATTTTTTCTGTTCATCACATGGAAGATATCCTGCCATTCCTTTCTGGCCTGCCAAGTTTCAGTAGATAGGTCTGCTACTACCCTTATGTGTCTACCTTTGTATGTTAGGGCCTGTTTATCTCTAGCTGCTTTCAGAAGTCTCTCTTTATCCTTGTATTTTGCCAGTTTCACTATGATATGTCATGCAGAAGATCGATTCAAGTTAAGTCTGAAGGGAGTTCTCTGTGCCTCTTGGATTTCAATGCCTGTTTCCTTCCCTAGATCAGGGAAGTTCTCAGCTGTGATTTGTTCAAGTACACATTCAGCCCCTTTCTCTCTCTCTTCTTCTTCTTGATCTAAGCCACAGTTTTATGTCCAAGGGTCAGCTGTTGTCTCTCCCTGGAAGACCTTGTTGCATAATGCTCTCTATGCAAATTCCTTCCCATCCTCTATGATGCTGTCATGCTGTAAAGTCTTTCATGAACCCCAACCCAGTCAACTCTATCCCTGCACCTCATAACTGTAAGCACACAGCTCCATTAGTCCTTCCATTGATTGCAAACAATAATTTTCATTTCTTCCTCTCTGTAAGATTTAAGCTCCCAGAAGACCATCAGTGTGTTTTATTCAACTTTCTTCAATGCATGGTAGAGGGAGTGTGTTTCTCTATTTGCAGTTTTCTGTCTAACCATAAAGATACACAATCTTGCATTATATTGCAGACTTCTTGAACTTTCATTGTCTCACAGAGCCTTTGTCATGCTTGAGCTGGAGATTTCACTCTACACTTCTTTAGAAACATATTAAATAAACACTGTGTTAGAAAGGCTTTCTGAGCAGCACTTGTGTAAACTACTTTGATCAGAGAAGTTCCTGTTCATTATCTTTTTTCTTCTCTCTAAATTAATTATTTATGATTAACATAAAATTAGGCAACTGCCATTAAATCATTTTTTTGCAGAAGATTTCAAGTTTCTAATTAAAAAAAAAAACAACTTGGAACCTATTTTGTTTTGTCATACTTATTTTGGGTGTTTGGAACTATATCCTGGCTACCCTGAATAATGTTAGGCAAAGCCCTCACTTAGTTGGATGTTCTAAAGACTTCCTATCCCATATTAACTTGATTTAAAACATCTTGTTAGAGTTAAACTTGACCAGATGTTTCTCTGTCTATGGGCACCCCTTTCGGAAATTCAAATAGGTTGGTCAGATATCATGTTTCCTTATGGAAGTCAGGTCTTTCCCTCCTGAGGTTATGTGTGCTTAGGTAGCTATGGTTGTGTATCACATTTATGAATAGGAAAATGTATTACTAGTTATTTTTGAATTTTTCTTATATACTCATCATAAAACTAGATGAAAATTTATTTAATATTCTGGTTCTGTCTTTTGCCTTCACTTATTTTGCAAATCAGAAGAAATTCTTGTATAGTTGTGGGAATTAGACAGTTAGCTAGAAAGCAGGGATTGTTTGCAAATTCTTAAAATAATTCCTACACTTGATTTCTGCAAATCGTTCCTGGCTCTAATCCTCACTGATAGTGGGACACTTAGTGCTCTCTTGATATTTTTACAAAGGTAGGCAATGTCTGGTTGCCCTATGGCTGAGATTATTTTAGGATGATATCTCCCCCTGGCAATATATAATTAGACAATTTTATTTTGTGGTTATATTATTATTATTATTATTATTATTATTATTATTATTATTTTATTGCAAACATTTTTATTTTTTGAAAAATGTCAGGAGAAACCTCTGTCTGTATTGCTTTATCCAATTGATTTTGGATAATAGAAAGTATATCCTGACAGCATGAATCATGTTAGGCAAAACTAGGGTTTAATTGTATGTATGCTCTATAATTCCCTACTGATCAACATATAGTCTATGAACCAGCAGTATCTTTACACCTGGGATGTTGAGAAATGTGGAATATTTGGCCCCATCTGAGATCTGCTGAACCATATCTGCATTTTAACAAAATTCCAAAGTGATTTACATGGACTCTAGAGTTTGAGAAACATTCCTTAAAGGCACACACCCATCACATATTTTGAAGGTCCTGAAATCTAGGTCCTTGTTACTGTTAGTGGTTTGCATACCATTACATAAGTATCACCTGGGAGCTTGTTAGAAATACACACTTTCAGGTCTAAGCCCTGATCTCTTGAGGCAGAATTTCAATTTTAACAAGATCCCCTGGTGGTTTCTATGAACATTAAAATACGAAAAGCATTGATCTAGATTACACCATCTTGTTGAAGCTAGCTTAACTTGAATTCTAGTTGTAGAATAAATGTCCCCCCACCCCTCAGGTACCTCTTTAGTAGTCTTAGCTAGAGCATTGCCAATTTAGTAAAGATGGCTACAGTCTCTAAATACATAAAGGAGGAATCTACTCAACTTCTTTAATAATTGACGTACACTTCTGACATTTGCCCTTGACTACTTTTCTCCAGACTCTATCGTGGATACTTCTCTTACTCCCACTTATTCTTATAAAAATAGAGGAGGAGTCTGTCATACTTTTTTTCCTACTCATATGATTTCCAGAGCATTGTTCTACAAAATTATTTAACAATTTCTCTTAAGATAACAGGTCTCCATAGGCATTTGTTTCCTAATTCCCATTGTCCCAGCCATGTCCCCAGTGTTTGCTGTCCTTCTGGGCATTTCCCCTCTGTCCTGGATGGTAGCTCCTCATTCAGGTTTCTTCTTCTCAAGGCCTGCTACCTTCCTTGTCTGTGGCATTCTTAATGCCACAGGTCACAGGCATTCTTGGTGGTATTATCTTTATTTTCTCTTTACTCATGGTACCCTAGGGTAATGTCATCTTTGTCATTCCAGTTTGCCCCTCTCCAAGCTCCTTCTTCCAAGAATCTGGAATTTCCTTTCAAGTTTCCTTTCAGTGGACTACAGCCTTTCTTCTCAATTTCTTATTCTGGTTGTCTCCACCCAAACCTTGAATTCCACCACAACCATAAGCCATCATAACAGTGCCTTTAATAGCATCTTTGAAGGTTCTCTTTGACTTTTCCTGTATTCCTCTCAACCCTAGACTGCCTCTGCCCACCTGCTTTCTCTGCTTTTGTTTTCAAGCTATTAAGCTTGCTTGTGGAAATTATGAAACAAAGGTGATTGAGTCAGATAATGTTTTTGGCTTTATCACCTCAGCCAGATGTTCTCTTCTACTCCACTGTCCTTTTACATGTTTACTGTAGTACCCAATCCCATGTGCGTCTTTTTAATTTCTTAGAAGTGGGAGATACTCTTTTCATAGTGAATGGTGGTAAGGATCTATGCTTTCAGATTAAATTTGCTGGTAGGTTTCTAAATCATGGTGCTTTTATTTCATTACAATTTTTCTTTAGAACAGTTACAATAAAAATATATTTGTCACATTGCTGTGCTGCAGATTTTATTATGGTCTTTAGATGCAGATGGCTTTTACCTTCTTGTGGATATAAACCACAGTAACAAAGATCTGGTGCTTAATTGGTCTCATTTCCTGTTAAGCATTGTCACTTTAAAAATTGCTACTTAGAAGAATGAAAAGAGGACATTAAGATTTCTTTCCTAGTGGCATTAAAGAGTAAGGAAGCACAATTCAGGTATAATTTGTTCAGTTATATTGATAGCCAACAAGACTAAATGAATTAAAAAATAAAAGAAATGCTTGTTGGTTTATGGTCAAAACATCTCTAGGAATTTTGTACTGTTGGTGCAGTAAAAAAGTAATTGTTTTATTAAATTGCTTCAGTGTCCTCAGCATTGCACCACTAACTGTGATGGAGCCAGAGGAAGTACAGGATATTTTATCTGACTGGAAAAACTTGTATTATACATTGGAGAAAAAATGGTAATACGCACGAATGCTGTGAGATAGAATGTGATATAAAACACAACCTTTTTACAAAGGTTAATGATGTCCTGTTGCCCAAAATAGAGTCCATGCTCCATGGAATAGTGTGCTTGCTCATTGACCTCTGGGTCCTAACCACCCTTTCCAGCATCATCTTCCTCCATTGCATGCCCCTGAAACATGCTCTACACTCCAGTCACTTTGATGTGCTTATTATTGCAGAATGTATCATCTACTTCAATACCTGCCTGCTTTGGTAAGCTACTTTTATTATTATTATTATTATTATTATTATTATTATTATTATATTATTATTATTATTTTTTAAATTTTTGCTTTATTCTCTTTCTCCCTGTCTTCAGGTAAATTCATACTCATCTTTTAAGACCTACCTCAGATGTTGCTTCCACTGCAGAACTTTCTTGGTTTTCCTAAATAGAATTAGTTTTTACTCTCTATATGATCTTTTATTTCCTTGTTGGCTTCCTTTCTGTCATTTAGCAGATTTTTTTTTTTCTGATTTTCCTTTTGATTTTTTCTTTGACCCATTGGCTATTTAGGAGTGTCTTAGTCAGTTTGGGCTGCTATAAGAAAATACCATAAACTTGTGGCTTATCAACAACACAAAGTTAGTTCTCATGGTTCTGGAGTCTGGAAGTCCAAGGTCAGGGTGCCAGCATGATGGGGTCTGGTGAGAGTTTTCTTCCGGACATGCTAATGTCCATTTTCTCGTATTTTCACATTTTCAAGAACAAAGAGAGGGAGCAGCTTATGTTCTTAAAAGGGAACTAATCCCATTCATGAAGTCTCCACCTTCATGACTTAATTACCTGCCAAAAATCCCACCTCCTAATACCATCACTTTGGGAGTTAGGAGTTCAAAGTATGAATTTTGCTTGGGGAACACAAGCATTCAGTCCATAGCAAGGAGTATGTATCTGTGATTTGCAGAAGAGTACCCTGATGTATTTGATTCTTACATATAATGCATTTTTATAGCTGTTCAGTCCAGCATTCTTTCTGGTATACATGGATATAATAGGTTTTATGTTGTTGTTTGGTTTTGGCAAAAATGATGCTTCATGCATTAGTCGTACAGGGTGAAACTTCTGTGACGTTCGGTAAGCCTCCTGAGTATCTCTGCTGGGTTTTTTTATTTTAGAGACCGTTTTGAATACTGAAAATTTTGATGGAGCATTAAAAGAAGAATTAAACACATTCATAAGTTTCCCAAAATGTACCTGTTATTAATTTTTAATCCCATTCCATTTTTGTTGCAGAAAATAGATTGTATTATTTCTGTCTTTTCTATCCCTACCATATAGTCTGTTCTGGAGAATGTTCCATTTTGTGCTTAAAAATAATATATATTCATTTGTTTGGTGGGGTGTTCTTTAGATGTCTCTTGGGTTAGTTGGTTTATAGTGTCATTCAAGTCTTCTATTTCCTTGGTCTTCTGTCTAGATTTTCCTCTCCATTATTGAAAGTAGAGTATTAAAATATTATTGCAGAATTATCTTTCTCCTTTTAATTCTGTACGTTTGTGCTTCATATATTTCAGTGAATTGTTACTTCCTGCATATTTGCTTAGAATTGTTATATCTTCCTGATGAATTGACCCTTTTATCGTTGTAAAATTTCACTGTTTATCTCTGAACTAGGAGCAGAAAGAGAGGGAGCAGTGTTGGTACAAATGTTACCATTTTGCCTTTCTTGCACGATTTCCATAGATTTTCTTGAATAGATGTTTTTTTTTCATTTGCTATTTGCCATTAGGACCATTTGAAGAAGCTTTAAATTTTTAAAGATAATTTCACCAGTTTTTAATAATTCTGCCAGTTTTTTTCCTAGTTTTAAACCGATTAGTGGAGCTCCTCATGCTATCATACCAGAAGTTGATCCATATGTCTCTTTCTATAAATTGTTTGTGTATGTGTTTCTTTTCCTTAAGAGGTCTTATGAGTTTTATAAGCCTTATGAGACTGCAACCTAATCATTTGTATTTGCATAGCACTTAGTATGATGCTTAAAATATTGCAGATCAGTGATTCTCAAATATTTTTTCTTTAAAAAATTTTTTTAATGTTTATTTATTTTTGAGAATGACAGAGACGTAATGCAAGTGGGTTAGGGGCAGAGAGAGAGGGAGACACAGAATCCAAAACAGGCTCCAGGCTCCAAGCTGTCAGCACAGAGCCCGTCGCAGGGCTTGAGATCATGAGCTGTGTGATACTGACCTGAGCTGAAGTTGATCCCTCAACCGACTGAGCCACCATGGTGCCCCCCTTTTTCTTTAAAAAAATTTTTTTTAATGTTAAATATTTTTTATTTTAGAGATTGTTTTGGATACTGAAAATTTTGGTGGAGCACTGGAAGTCATTAAAATGATCAAAATAACATCAAATAACTTACAATAATTATGATGCATTAATTGTTACAGTTAAATAGCATTATGGTGCCTGTAAAAACAACCGCAGCTGTCCACCATTCCTGTGGTCTCCTTTCAGGAGAAAAACCAGTGCCCTGTCATGTTCAGAGGATCATTGACTTACCTGCCATGACTTACCTGCCTTATAACCTTTTGAAATCAAGTTTGTTTGGTTTTTGTTTGGTTTTAGTGCCATTTGACATCAATTTCTATCTGTGATTTGCAGCAGAGTACCCTGATGTATTTGATTCTTACGTATAATGTACTTTTACGGCTGTTCAGTCTAGCATTCTTTCTGGTAAACATGGATATAATAGGTTTTGCATTGTTGTTGTTTGGTTTTGGTAACAATGATGCTTCTCACATTAGTTGCACTGGGTGAAACTTCTGTGAAGTTTAGTAAGCCTCCTGAGTATCTCTGCTGGTTCTTAGTTTATGTTTGGTTACTGTTGGATAGACCAAAAATGAAATTATGAAGTGTAGACTAAATGTTATGGAAGTATTCCATGAACCTGAGCTCTAAGGCTTGGGAAAATTCTTGACTTTCAACATTACTATTCCTGTATCCTGTGTATTTAATGGGTCACCATATTTTTTTGCCTTTATGTCCTAGAGGTCTCTGTATTTCAGTCTTTCTTTGCTGTTTTTGCCTATGCGGTTCTTATCCGGGCCCTCAAACATTCACCACTAGTTTGCACTAATAGCCTCCTAATCTGTGTATTTCTCTAGTTTGTGCCTTTTTGGAAGCCATCCTGTACTCTGCTACACAGACCAAGTTTCTTAGAATCCTAGTCCATCATGCAATTTCCTCAATGCTTATGACAAATGTTTGCTGGTGTTTGTTATGTGCCAGTCACTGTTTTGGGTGCTGTGTTTTAGTGGCACAAAAGCTATACAAATTCCCTGCCCTCTTGGACATTCTGCTCTTTGTTACAGTAGATAGTATATAAGTAAATAAATGAGATTCTTACATTGTGGTAAGTGCTATGACAATAATAAACACATGATGGAGTGACATCAGGACAGCACCTGAGGTAGGTGCTGAGTGAAGACCTCTCTTGGGAGATGCCATGTGAGCTGGAATCTGGAGGGTGAGGATGGGCTAGCCACACAGGAATGGGAAAGAAAGGACTTCTTGCAGAGGAAACAATAATTACCAAGGCCCAGAGACAGATAAGGGCTTGATGTGTTTGTAAAACAGAAAGGAGCCCATTATTGATGTAGCATAATGAAGGATGAGAGTGATGATATGAGATGATGTTGAGGAGGAAGCCAGATCATGTGAGATGACTTGTTTTTAAAAGGGAAATGAGGCTTGTGTGGAGAATGGTTCAAAAGGGCAAGAGTAAAACTTTGCTACTATATAGGAGGTTGATATTTGTTCTAGGTTAGTGATGTTGGTAGCTTATTCGGGAAGTGTTATTTAAAGGTGGATTAAAGCAGGCAGATTCAAGATATATGTTGAAGGTTGAACCAATGCACTTGGCAATACATTAAAAGCCTAACCCATTTGTTGCTGTGTCATGGAGAAAATCTTTTGTCTTCTTTTCAAGGTCCCTGTAAACTGACCTTTTTATATGTCTGCTTATCTCCCTTTATACCCAAGGTACACTTTGTTCTTCTGGTAAAAGAAAGTATAATATAGTAGTTAAAAGCACATGCTGTGGTGTCAGACTTTCAGGGTTCTGGTGTTGACTTTGTCCCTTTCTGTGTGATCTCACCTCATACACTCTTTGTACTACAGTTTCCTCATTTATAAAATGGAGACAATAATATTTCTAACTCATAGCATTGTTTTTAGGATTCAATGAATTAATCCATCTAAAGTGTTTGGAAAACACTTGGCCATAGTAAGTGCCCAATATATGATTAGTGTATTCATTTCTTAGGGCTGTTTTGACAAACTGTGACAAACAGAATGACTTAAAACAATAGACATTTATTCTCTCACAATGCTGGAGGCTGGAAGCCTGAAATTAAGGTATCAGCAGGATTAGTTCTGCCCAGAGGCCATGAGGGAGAATTTGGGTCTTTGGCATTCTTTGGCTTATAGAAGAAGTACTCCAGTGACTACCTCCTTCCTCACATGGCCACCCTCTTGTGTTCCTGATTGCTTCCCCTTTTCTTCAAATGACCTGTCTTTGAATTTAGGGTCTGTTTTAATTCCAGATACTCTCAAGCTTCTTTTTCTTTTTAACGTTTTATTTATTTTTGAGACAGAGAGAGACAGAGCATGAACGGGGAAGGGGCAGAGAGAGAGGGAGACACAGAATCGGAAGCAGGCTCCAGGCTCTGAGCCATCAGCCCAGAGCCCGACGCGGGGCTCGAACTCACGGACCGCGAGATCGTGACCCTGAGTGAAGTCGGACGCTTAACCGACTGAGCCACCCAGGCGCCCCTTCAAGCTTCTTAATTACAAAGATTTCTCTTCCAAATAAGGTCACATTTACAGTTTCTTAGTATTGGGACATGGGCATATGATTTTATTGTTTGCAGAGGTCACCATTCAGATCACTACATTTGCCAAGACCACGCTTAGGACCAGTTTTGCTCCTATTCTGATATTTTGTAAATACTAGCCAATTTTCAAAGTCTGGTTCCAGTCTTACCACTGGCATAAAATAACTCTTAATTCTTTAAAAAATTTTTTTTAACATTTATTCCATTTGAGAGAGAGAGAGAGAGAGAGAGAGAGAGAGAGAGAGAGAGGGAGGAAGGGGCAGAGAGAGAGGGAGACATAGAATCTGAAGCTGAGCTGTCATCAGAGCCCCATGCAGGGCTCAGACTCACCAACCGTGAGATCATGACCTGAGCCAAAGTCGGATACTTTGACTGAGACACCCAGGCCCCCCTAAAATAGCTCTTATTCTAAAAGATTTGTTCTCTTCCACCAGTAAAGCCAAATAAAAAATATTTTTGAATGCCTATGATTATAAAAATAGCATAGGAGACTTGCTCCATATAGACAACTTCTGTGCCTTGCCTTTTGTTGATTATTCAGATATAGTTCAAGTTTCCTTCTCCATGTTTCATTTCTTTTTTTTTTTTTAATTAATTAAGTTTTAAAGAGTGGGCTCCATGCCCAATGTAGGGCTTGAACTCATGTCCCCGAGATGAAGAGTTACATGCATACTGTCTACCAACTGAGCCAGCCAGGCACTCTCCTCCATGTTTCATCCTGTAATGATTAGGAAAAACATTTCATTCTCATCAAAATTTTTTTCAGTGCCCCAGAAACTGTCAAAAATGATTATTTTGGATCTGAAATTTGGACTGGAGCTAGAGTCTTGAGTCTCATTGCTGGATACAAGTTAGACCTAGATTCTAGGGAAGTGGTTTTGGTCATCAAAAACTAGATCATTGGTGTATGTGAGAAAGGCAGAATAGTACAATGAATATGAACTAGAAAATCATAAAATATGTTATAAATAAATGACTATGCTTCATTAGGTTTTCCTTCCTCATCTTCAAATTCCTAGCTTAAAAATTAAAAAGTATTCAGTTGGCAATTTCATACAAATATGTATAAATTATACATTATTACAGAGTTTCATGCTTGATGTGTGTAACTCATATGTCTATGTCTGTGTCTAAAGACATAAATGGAATAATGTTTACTGAAGCATTCACCATGGTTATCTTTGAGCTGTGGGATTTCAGGTGTTAATTTGATTTTTAAAATCATCAGTTCTGATGGAATTTTAACAATATAAAAGTGTCATTTTATAAAGACAGTGGTTGTGGTGGGAGAAATGAAGGCTTAAAGAGGGGTTGGACCTTCAGGTCAGTTACTTCCAGCTGCACAAGCAGGTTTCCATATCTACTCCTGTTTCATATTTACTCCTGTTTGCATATTTACTCATGTTCAAAGGCCACAATTTAGTCTATATGCCCTAGGGAAGAAAAGCTTGGGAAGAATTGCAAAATACATACATATGCTAAACCTTAGTGTGCGTTGTAAGTAACTCATGGGCACAATACACACACACACACACACACACACACACACACGTCCAAGTAAGCTCTATCTGATGTGTTAAAAGTGTGGAATTTTTATTATTAAAACTTTAATACAATTACTTGCTTTTCCTGCCAACTCTCCCATAACTGTTTCTGGAGTGAGGGGCAGTTACAGGATATAGCTGAAGTGGAGCTATCCTAGTGGGGAATGATAATCTTGGTCCAAAGCCGTTAGGAATTCAATCTAGATCATAAACTACCTTTGTAACAAACTGGTTTCCTTCAGAAATACTTGAGTTTGTCTTTCCAACTATATTTATGTAAGAGTGTTTTACTGTTAGTGTTACTGTTTATATGAGTGTTATTTGCATAGAAAGTGTCATTTGGGCCACATCCATATCTGATTCGAGGTCTCCCCCCATGTTAGTGGGCACTTAGAGCTTATTGACTTACAGGCCACAACCTGAAGCCCGAGTCCCTGTGAACACATGTTCTCTGGGATTCCAGTGAATATGCAGAGTGCAATTGCATTTTTCAAAAACATGAAGAAATTCAAATAAGCTGGAAACTTGCCAAGTTTAATTTTTGACACATCTCAACATTAGAATGTCCGTGTAAATGGAAGGTCAGAGTCATGCTTTGTGGCTACTGCTTTGGGACCCAGGACTGCGGGATGTCCCGCAGACAGGGCTGTCAATGCTAGTGTGTGAGTGTTGTAAGTACCGATGGGGAATGCAGGTGTCTTTTCATGTCAGCATTCTCTCAATTTCTCTCAAACAGTTTAAACCACTAAACTGTTACTCTTTCTGTTGGGAATGGCAAGAAAAGCTTTTCTCTCTGTATTCCGTGCTCCTGGGACATGTGCCTATTTGCTTCAAGACTGGTTTTTGAATTTAAGGTTGCAAAACAGTTGTTCAGAAAACAACCACAGCAGTCTACTTCAGAAAACCCTTCTCTCTTTTGAGATATAACTGGATTGGTGATTCGCGTCTGTTTGTTAATTGCAATAAAGCTGCTATTGTAATTTAGAATGCTTGTTAAGAATAGTCCAACAGTCCTCTAAGGGACAATAGATAACCTGCTATGTGTCTTGCTTAGGGAGCTGGTAATTATTTTACTGTAAATGAATCTAACAATAGCCCATTGGAAAACCACAAGAGGGACAAGCTTTGAGGGAGGAGTGTTAAAATCAAGGCTCTTCTTTATTGACTACATTCATCAGCCCAAATTACTGGCAATAAAGTTTTTAGAGAGGTTCAAGTAAAGTAAGTAAAATAATTAAGGTTCTCTTCAGTTACTGTTAAAAATTCTTTGTATGAGTGCATCTTACTTAGACTCATTTTCACCTTCCTTTTAATGGAATTTTTAATGTTTTATATTATATAATGATGACTTTTTGCTTTTTAAAAGGCTACCATACCAGAGCAGAGATTTGTAAATTTTTCTTGTAGGAATTGCTGAGCTGTTCTCACTAACTTGACTGCTTAGAGCTCCCTGCTATATTGTGTTTTTGACTTTGGCTAATTTTTTTTTGTTTTGTTTTCTGAGGAAAAAAACAGGTGTAGTTAAAAGTCAGGTGCAGGGGCATCTGGGTGGCTCAGTCGGTTGGGCGTCTGACTTCGGCTCAGGTCATTATCTCGCGGTCCGTGAGTTTGAGCCCCGCGTCGGGCTCTGTGCTGACAGCTCAGAGCCTGGAGCCTGTTTCAGATTCTGTGTCTTCCTCTCTCTCTCTGACCTTCCCCCATTCAGGCTCTGTCTCTCTCTCTGTCTCAAAAATGAATAAACGTTAAAAAAAAAAAAAGTCAGGTGCAAGTAATGATTTGGGGTGGTATTGCCAGACTAAATAAAAGAAAAGTTAGACAAGCACATTTTACTCCCATGGAAAGACATTCAAAATTATGTGTTGGCTGAGGAAGTGTTAGGTTATTATTTTTCAAAAATGTCAAGAAACAATATATATGTGCTCCTCAAAGCCAAGCAGAGCCTGTTGCACGTCAAACTGATGACTCAGGTATACTCACCCTTCTAGCGTTAGATCACACCTACTTTTGGTCCCTTTTCACTCTGTCCCATTATGCCTCCTGTGCTCCATCCAGGCATAATTATTAGTTCTCAGAATGTTCCATCCACTTTCGAAGTTTGGGGCATGATACTCCCCCAGTCTTGGAGGTACATCCAGAGCTTAAGAGCCCTTCAGATCCAGCTTCCTCAGGAAGTTCTCCCTAATTGGGTGGAATAAATGCCCCGAACCTCTGACGTCCTGCAAAAGTGTACGTGAACTCTATGTAACCTCAAAACAGAAGCTTATTTTCCCGGTTCATCATGATCCCACTTCCCATGATAAAATAATTGTTCTCTGGTCTCCTAGCATTTCCTTTAACTTAGAGTATATCACTTTTTATTACATTTAGTTTTCCAGATCTTCCTTGTTAGGCTGTGAGTTCCAATTTCTCACATGCATTTCTTCTCCTCCATTCCTACTGTCTTTGTGCTGGTGGAAGCCTTGTTATCTCTTAGATGACTACTGTGACCCCCTCTGTGCCTGTCCCCAGTCTTGTGCCCTTGAATCTCTTCTCCACACTATCCTCTAGAAGTATCTATTAAAGTTTATATCTGACTAGACTAGTCTTCTTCATAGGTGTCATTTGCCATGAGAACAAAGTGCACTCTCCTTAGTGTGACAAATTAAAAAAGGCTATCTGTGATCTTACTCCTGTTTTTTTTTTTTTCCTTGTAGCCCACATTCCCACTAACTTGGGGCTTCATAGCTTATATGCCAGTAGTGCTGAGCTAATTTTATTTCACTATGAGTTTTCTGATATGTTATGATTCTGGACTTTGCTCAAGGTGTTTCTTCTGTTTGTAATGTTTTTATTCAAAACATAATTTCTGATCATCCATCAAGGTTCCATTATCACCTCCTCTGGGAAGACCTGTAGATCAGTTAGCTGCTCTCTACACCCTCAGAGTATCTAAATACATACTTGTATTATATTCTTAGTGTATTATGATGTATTATATTCTTAGATGTACTGTAATCTTAGTGATCTGTTCACCAGGAAAAGTTATTTATTATTTATGATTGTTTCCTTAAGGTCTAGCATTGTATTTGGCACCCAATAGATTCCCCATAAGTGTCTGAATGAATGGATGGAATAGCAGAGATTAAGAATATCCCAAGGCCATAAGAAGAAAAGCCAGGAATACAAATCTTGGAGAAAAATCAAGATAAGAGTTTTATAACAAATATTCCTTTGGTAACTTTGAATTTAAGAGATGAGTCTGTGGGGATAAGGGCTAGCAGTGTAACTCTTGTGGAAAGCCTGCATGGATTCTGCAAAATGTCCCTTTGGGGCAGGTAGATGCTTTTGTGGAGAGAAGGCTACCTTTCAAGATTCAGGTTGGTGGCTGTAGTTGGGAACAGTCTTAAAGGGCTAGCCTGGATTTCATCTTTATTTAGTTGGGATTCCGAGTTATCCTGGATTTTGAGGCAGAAAAGCACTTACTGGGGAATTGGGCTGAAACACAGGCTGAAATCTTGGCAGATAGCTGGAGAGGAAGAGAAATGGTTACGGGATAACTGTATGGAAGCTTGACTACTGCAAAGCTGGGCTAGATTATTTAGAATGTGCAAAAGGATTGCCGAGCAAATCGGAAACTGAGTAGCAGATCTTTATCTTTTTTTCTGCCAGTGGCCAGGATTGGTTCTGGATTCTGGGGTATGTGGGCACAAAGAGGAGGGCTAAGTGAGCACTGTCGAGAAGCTCAGAGCTCCTCAATGGGTTCAAGCCCAAGCCCAACATTACAGTGAGCTCGGCTGGCCCCTTTCTACTTTTGTTCACTTCCCATTTCTATTAACATATCAACATTTTTGCAATTGCATATGTATCAGCCAGGCAGTGGTTTCTTTGGGACTCTTACTATATGTTAAGCACTGTACGAGGCTTCAAGATTATAGTGGTGAACAAGAAGCAATGGTTCCTTATGGTTCTTAACTAGTGAGGTAGATGTACAATGAACGAATAATTTCAAATGTGATTAACCACACTAAAGGGGCAGTGTGCAGTGACTTGGGAGAGTAGAGTTTCAATTTAATTTATTCTGGGGAGTCAGGGAAAGTTTATGGTAGACATGACATTTAAGCTGAGATCCAAAGAATGAGAACTTTGCTAGAAAAAGTAAAGTGGGGATTGTATAGGGTCATCAGCATAAACAGAAATCCTAAGGTAGGATAGAGAAGTGTGGCAGAAGGCCAGCATGGTTGGAGGAAGAGTTTACACTACATGAGCCTGAAGAGAGAGAGAGTAGAGGCTGTTTTTGGGGGTTTTTTTTTTGTTTTTTGTTTTTTGTTTTGGAGGTTTTTGGAAACTGCATTAAGGCTTTTAGATTTTGTTCTAAACAATGTAGAAGTAATTGGAGAGTTTTAACCTCATGTTTGTTTTAGAATGATTGCTCTGTCTGCCCTGTGGAAAATAGACAGAAGCAGGGGCAAAAGTAGAAAAGGAGTATCTGGTTGAGAGGCTATTGTTGTGATCCAAGCATGAGATGATACTGGCTACACCAGGGTAAAAGTGGGGAATAAGTCAGTGGATAGATGGGAAAGATATACAGGAATAGAATACACAGTTTTGGCCAATTGATTAGATGTGGCCAGAGAGAGAGAGAGAGAGAGAGAGAGAGAGAGAGAGGTTAAGGGTGATTTGTAAACTTTGAGCAACTTGCTATACGGTAGGTCCATTTTTTTTTTTTTTTTTTTGGAGGTAGGTTTTGCACAGAAAATTTGGGTAGGGCATTTTCAAGAGGGATAAGTGCTCCTTTTAGAGATGCCTCTTTTGTATGCATAACATCAACAAAATCCAATTGTTTCTTTCCAGAGGACTGAACAAAAAATGCCATGAGTAAGAAAATAAGCAGATAAATACTTGCATTTTCATTAGATGGGGTCTTTTCAGGTCATAGTTGCAGTCTGTAAATTATTGAAACATAGGTATCATGTAAAGTTACTTTGATTAAACTCTTTACCTTGGAAGCTCCTTTCTAAAGGGTAGGATGCTATTTGGTAAGCCTTTTAAAAGTTGCTTTTGACAGCTAATTTGCTCACATAATAGCATAAGGTTTCTTCTCTTGTGCTTCATATTTTTTAAAAGAGAAAAAAAATCCTTTATAATGAACTCTGATAAATATGAGATAATTGATGGATTATATCTGCATAAAAAGAATTCCAGTTGCTAAATACAATACTCATGATAAATGGAATGCATTTAGACTTTCAGTCTGGAGATTGCATTCTGTCACTGTGCTCAAGAATAATACTGAACATTTTGAAAAAATGAAAAACAGACCATAGAAGAGGTTTCTTTAAGGTAACACTGAAGTTTATTTATCATAATGAGAGGCAGGTAATGATAACTTTCAGGTAATAGAATCTATGCTATAGTATATTCACTTGACACATTTTCTCTGAATATAGTAGTGTTTTTTTTTTTTTTTTTTAAGTTAAGGTAGAGCTTCCTCTTGCTCCATTTAATGGGCAGCTACATGGTAGGCACTAGAAAAAGCAAATTGAGGGTTTTCAGATCAGTGGGGAAGATACACACACAAACACATGCATGCATACCTGATGGTGTAATGGGTAGGAATTGCAAAGGTGAATAGCGTGCAGATACCAATGGGTGATGCCTAAATTGAATCTTGAACTACAAAGAATAGTTAGTCAGAATGGAGAGAAGTATTCTAGAATCACAACACAATATGTGGAAATGGCAGATGGACAGAGATGTTAAAGACCATGGCACATTGTATGAAGTATAGGTCGTCCAAGATAGTATGGCCAGAACATTGGGTCCTTAAGAAGGAGACGCAGCGGTGATGCTGGAGAAATAGGTAGATACCTGATTGCAAACACCTTCCTGTGCAAAGCTAACAAGGCTGACCTTTATCTTGAAGACTTTGGGTTGCTATATAAAAGGATTTTAAATAGAGAAGTCATGTACTCAGATTTTCATTTTAGAAAGATCACTGCCCAGTATTTTGTTAGTATATCAGAAGGGACAAGCATGGATGGCTCCCAGGTTTTGCCTTCAAATGAGAAGTCTGACTATCTTTTCGTCGTTGCTACAACATTTATAAGCATCAAAATGTGCTTGATAAACATAGTTTGATGCTTATAAATGTTCTATAATTGGGGAAAAAAAGACCCAGGAAAAGTGACAGAGAAGCATTGATAGACAGACAGAAGGGTAAAAAGAACCTGGTTTCTAGATATGTGCAATGCCTCAGTAGTGAAGGGATGGGTTTCAAATAGGAACTAACGGCCAACAGTGTAGCATGTTAGAGACAAACTGAATAAGGACTACAAATTCTCTATTGGGTTTCACTAAAGGGAGTATCCCTGGTCACTGTGAATAGAGCGGTTTTGACAGTTATTGAGGGTAGGCAGATGTGAGATTGTTGAAAGTTGAAGACTAATTATACACTGTAGAATTAGAGTTGGGATATATAGTTGTTTCTTCAGTGTGTTGAGTGAGAAAGGGAAAAGGCACATAGGGTGGTAGGACTTGGTGATGTGTGAGAGGAGTGGTTTTAAATTGCAGGAGGCTTGAGCTTATTTGTTTGCTTAGGTAAAATTGCAGGAGAGAGAGAGAGAGAGAGAGAGAGAGAGAGAGAGAGAGAGATTGATTAAAGATGCAGAAGAGGGAAGGCAACACTGATGGATGGCAGTCCCTGAGGGAAGAAGAATGAATGGAATCCAGCACCAAGGTGGTGGTTTGGTGATAGAAAAGATGGATGTGTTTCCTCTGAGAGAAGGTGCAAGTGGCCAAGAATGGTGTAGCTCTAAGTAAGTTTCTAAGAGGACTTTGATTAGGAAATGCTTGGAAATGCTTAGGAAAGCATTTCCATGTGGTGTCTTTGTATGTTCTCAGTTTTCTTTCATATGACTTAGTGGGGCATAGTTGGACCTAAACACATGATTCCATATTTTCATAATTCTACAATTTGGTCCCTTTTCTTGCATAATGTGAACACTGATTATTGTTTTAAACTGTAATACACTACTACCAGCAATTAGAATTTGTATTAACATCATATACACAGAGAAGAAAATACTTTATTCATTGTGTAATACTTAAAATACTTACAATGATTATAAGTCTGTCTTTTTATTCTTAAAGTATTAAATGAAATAAATGACACTGTCTCTGAAGAGATAGGCCATAGTATATAGCAAACACATAGTTTTTGTGTTTGCTACTTACTTATACAATTATTTGCACACTTAATATGTTTTTTAAGATAATATGGTTCTGATTTGGCTTAAAAATCTTGTCATTTGTTTATTCTTCCCCATGAATGATTTTTTACTTATACATATTGCAGTTCTTAATGCTTACTTACATGTTTTTTGAGCATGATGAGACAATGTAGTATTACAAAAATGAAAAAAATGGTATTTGCTGCAAAGGAAATGAGTTAAATAAAGGTGTTTGTTAAATGGGAAGATGCTGCTTTTGACACAAATTTTCATGGAAGCATCTCTCATCTCCCCAAACACTGCTCTGCCTGATCAGTCATGCCTGGGGATGCAATCTCAGATGCTGCCAGCTTTGCTGACAGGCCTAGTGCGGTCCTGATGCCAGTGTTCTGAGCCTGGGGTCCTCTCTCCCTGGGTGGGCTTGGCTTTTGTTTCCTATGTGGTCACTGGGCTTGGCTCTGCTTAATTTAGAAGCAGCGAAGAATGGGCAAGATTTGCAGATGCCTCCAAGTTACCAAGGACCAGCAAAGATAGTAGTTTGAATAGAATTGTGAGGTTTTATTCATATCTCTACCCTAGGGGTACGCTTTTCATCTTCTATTTTTTTTGTCGAGGTGAATTTTTGAAACCAACAAGTTTACCTTTTTGCCATTGTGTTTTCCCATTGCTACCACCACAGAGCTAAAGCCTATTACTGGAAGGCTGCCTTGGGCAAAACCGTGAAATAGGTAAAGTTTGTCTTAGACATCCGCTACTTCTTTTTCTTTTTCTTTTTTTTTTTTTTTAATTTTTTAATGTTTATTTATTTTTGAGACAGAGAGACAGAGCATGAACAGGGGAGGGTCAGAGAGAGAGGGAGACACAGAATCTGAAGCAGGCTCCAGGCTCTGAGCTGTCAGCACAGAGCCCGACGCGGGGCTCGAACTCACAGACCGTGAGGTCATGACCTGAGCCTGAGCCGAAGTCGGACGCTTAACCGACTGAGCCACCCAGGCGCCCCCGCTACTTCTTTTTCTAGCCCTGCTTCTCCCCCCCCCCCACCACCCCAAACACCTAATACTCCTGAGTTCCTTCTGCTGGTGGGGCTTCACACAGTGTTAGTGATTGATTGCATCTTAATATCCTACATCTTCCAGGGATATAAACATTTGGAGCAACTGTTTTGGGGGGAGGGGAGTTGGGGGGGAGTAACATCTCTAACAGCAGAATTTGAAGTTTTAGGGTTGGGGGTAATGGTAATTGAGAAAATAGGGGGCAAAAACCTTCTAATTCTAAAACAAATGTGTAAATGACTGCTTCCTCTGCTCTATTTGAAAAATCGGGGTTATTATTAATAATGAGTGCCAATTAAAAATCCCTTGAATTATCATACTGAAATATGATAATATGCTGGCATGAATGGGCCAACTTTTCCTTACTCTTCTGTGAAGAAGACACTCTGTAATGATATAAAGAATGAACTGAGACTATTTTTATACAATGGCTCATGAACTCACAGACATGAGGGAACAATCATTGTTTAGCATTTCAATTTGTGGTCTATCTTGGAATCATATTTTAATTAACCCAGCCAACACCTTTGTGTGTGATAAGTGATATTATCCCTGGAGTACAATATATAGAAAAAAAAGTAATCTAATCTAAAAGCATGAAAGGGGGCAAAATACTGCTCTTATCAAATCTGTTAAAGATTGGGTTAAAGAGATAGCTCAAGGTTAAGGGTCTCCTGCTAAGAAGTTGCCTAGTTAATCAGTAAGAGAATTGGAGTGAGAACATTTGAGCTTCTGGCCTCCTTGGGCACAGAGTCACTGTTTCCTTTGAGGCTATGTTAATAATCACCGTTAGTGACCTCAGGAGACCACAGCTCCTAGCAATGAAGCAGATGGCATGCTTCCTCCATCACCCTACAGTTCATGAGCCATAATGCTACCCAAGTGGGATGTGAATGTTAAATAATAACAAATTAGTCTGTGTTGAAATCATGGCTTTGAATATATCTCAATAACTTTCTGTTTCCAAAGGACTTTGAGTTATATTTATAACCCATTCAAACTACTTAAAATTCCCGTAATTCAAAATCACTATGCTTCTTTTTAGTGCTTAAAGAAATAGCTATCTGGTAGGACCATATATACTCTGATGGTGAATTTGTATTTAGAAGGAAGAAAGGTTATCAGCCTTACAACTGGGTGAGGTCCTATGAAAGTTTATAGAAATATAGCATATTAGCACTAAAGGAATCTTGGAAGTTGGGAGGAAATGAATTTGTAACTGAGATCTTCAGACCAAACTCATTATCAAAACTGCACAGATAACAGGTTTTAAATCAGTTAATTATAGCCTCTGGAGAAACAAGCTTTCTGGAACACTGGAAAGCTAGGGGAGAGAAATTGACCAAGGACACCCAGGCCCTGACTCTGCTTTCTCCATATGGATGGGGTCTGTGACCTTGCTCATGCTGAGTTTGATTTAACAACTAGAAGATCTGCTGTTTATAAACATTCCTTTAAGTGGAAGCATGCCTGTGGCAGCATAAGTTCTTTCTGGGTAAGTGATTTTAACCACATGTATAAAAAAGGCCAGTGGTGTGGCAAGCATTTGGTCATTTCACAGATCTGGCTGGAAGATTCTACATCCTTGGCTAATTAAATTGGGATTTGTCTAATCCTGCAGTGGGTGTATGTAAGTTCACTTAATCCCTAATTTTACAGATGAGGGAAATACAGTTTATGGAAGAAAAATGACTTTTCTAAACTGGCATCTTTTGTATTAGAACTGCAGACAGAACTGAGGTCTCCTCACCCCGAGTTTGAATGGGTTATAAATATAACTTAAAGTCTTTTGGAAACAGAAAATCATTGAGATATATTCAAAGCCATGATTTTAACACAGCCTAATTTGTTATTATGCTCTTGTATGATTATCTGTAGCCTCAGGACTCAGAAAAGAGAACCTTGACCCTGTGGTTTCTATTAATGACACCATCATATTTCAGTCATTTTTGCCTTCATTCATTTAGCAAATATTTACTGAGTTCTTGCATTGGTAGAAGTACAACAGTGAACAAAACGGATCCAAGTTCCTGCCCTGATGACGCTTACATTATAGTCAAGGAAGACAGACAAAATAGGTAAGTAAGATGTGGTTTAAAGTATGTCTAAATATGTTTAATGTATATCTGATGGGGGTAAGTACTATGAGAAAAGGTGAAGTGGAAAAGTGACATGGGGTTGTGTATGTGAGTAGGCTGTGGTGATTTTCAATAGAGTGGTCAGGAAAGAGACCTCAGTGAGTAATCACTCATTTTCCCGGTCATGTAGGTTCTACTCTTACAGTGTCTACAATATCTATATTTCTTTTTCCACTTCCTTGAAATGGAAATTGAAATAGAAACCTGCCACTGTGTCTCTTCCTGACCACAGGTTGTCTCTTTTTCTCTCTCTGTTCTCTCTGTCTTATTGTGAGGCATCCATTATCCTTCCTCCAACCTAGTTTTCAAGAAATCAGACCTGAATCCTATCGCTTCCCACCTCTGATAGCTTCAGTGACTCCTCATTCCACACAGCCTCTTGACCAGGACATTCAAATCTTTCCATGTGGCCACATTTCCTCTGTCCATCCTGCATCCCCTCCTGCTTAGGTAGGCAGGCCGCTGGTCCCCCTCTCCATCTTGTCTCACTCTTTCCTTTTTTAGGAATGCCCTTTTACCAGTTGAAGCTCTGGCTATCTTCACAGTTGATCTCAAATTATTTCCCTTTCCACAAAGTTTTTTTCTGACCCTTTCCTGTTCCACCACCCCCCACGCCCCAAACACCATGAGAAAATCCAGTTAGCAATTTGAGGATAAAATTGATCTTCTACTCATCTTTCAATAGCATGGTTCCTGGCACACTGTCACTGCGCCATAAGGGTTTGTTGAGTCAAAATGAATGATACTTGTCAGATTCCACTGACAATCAGGTATCTCAACAGAAAGTTGAGATTTCAATGTGGGTTCCGTATATTGCTCATGAAAATGTAGCCAAGGCATAGGAGAAAAAGTATTTAATAGTGTATATTTCAAACAGGAAGAGGCTTTCAGTAATATAGTGTATTCTATGCTCAGGGACAGTTGGAAAGAGAATGTACTCACGTGAATTTACGTGGGAAGCTGGCTGTCAGTTGAGCTGTGTGCAAATGAATCTGCCTTAAACTGTTTTCTGCTAAAATAAGCAACATTTAGAAATGTTGTCTATCTCTTTAGGTTAGTACTGAATTATCCCCCAGCTTTCTGAAGCTCATCAAATTAATAATTGTTTCCAGTGATCTGTAAACAAGCTTACTTTAAGCAATTAACCCATTTGCTTATTAGCATAAAAGACTCCAGTAACAAAGAATTAGAAGTTGATAGGGTCAGTTCAGGATAGCAATGTCTTTGCCCATTAGTTCCTTCCCCGAGTACCATGCTGCATAGTTATGTTACCAAAGACTTGCCTCTGGAAGATATAGCTTTTTCTCCACCCAAGACCACACTGACCAAGATGGAGAAGCTACTTTTAAAGTAGTGGACAGTGTGGGAATGGACAGCTGCTTCTATAAGCAGTGTCCCTGGCATTGGGGTGGAGGGGCACCATTTCAGTAGGCCACATGAATTTTCCCTGGGTGCTGACCTTACCATCTAATCTTTACTGTCTTAACTACTCAGTCAACCTCTTGTCTCTTTCAGTTTCTGGCTTATAATCAATTTGTGACTAGTGCTGGGATTCGGCCGTAAGTTTTCCCATTCATAGGTTGGACTCCTTTTGGGCAACAACCTAAAAAAATTCCTGCTCAGAGGATTAGTTTCTTCTGGATAAGCTTTCTAGAAGTGAATTTGCCAAGAGGGTACATATAAAACAAAGCAAAATAAACAAAATCTCCATCTGCTGTTTCTAGCAGAAATGATTTGGAGGCATCTTTCCTACCCAAAGGATTAGACTCTGTTGGGCAAGCTCCTAGACTCAAATCTGGATCTCTTCTCTTAGAGGGGTGAAGTCTTTTAATCCTACATAATTCTGATGATAGATGGGCTCAGTACTGTTATTCAGGTAATAGCCATGATCTCACTTTAAGAAGAAACAGGTAAAGGGGCGCCTGGGTGGCTCAGGCGGTTAAGCGTTAGACTTCAGCTCAGGTCATGATCTCACAGTCTGTGAGTTCGAGCCTCACGTCGGGCTCTGTGCTGACAGCTCAGAGCCTGGAGCCTGCTTCAGATTCTGTGTCTCCCTCTCTCTCTGCCCCTCCCTCCCCTGCTCATGCTCTGTCTCTCTCTGTCTCAAAAACAAAATAAAAACACTTAAAAATTAAAAAAAAGAAGAAACAGGTAAAAATAGTTAGTGATGCTTTGTTATGCAATTGTTGGTTATGCTTTGAGACTTTTTTTAAGTATTAATATCTTGGTATTTCATTTTAGGTGTTAATACTTTATTAGTTAGAAAAGGATTTGGGGATTTTTCTTACACTCTGAAGCTAAGCATGGAAAATTAGGACTGTACTCCCTATATCTGTCTGTGAATATACTATCACTCAGTCACCCTAGCCAGAACAGTAGAAATCATCTTAAAATATCTAAAACCCATGTGTTCTACCTTTTAAATTTCTGTTCTTATTAAGGTTATCTGAGGCCTCCCTTTTGCTAAATTCAGTGAAAAAGTCTTAACCCTCATTTTTCGTGCCTATCATTAAGATGACATAGATGGTCATTCCCTTTATCTTGAATAAGTTTCTTCACTTGGTTGGTTTTCTTTGTTTGTTCTTCCTCTTTCTAATCTCTACTAACTGGAATCCCTCAGCGCTCATTCCTTGGGCCTTTTCTTTGACAATACAAATCATCTCTTGATGATTTCGTCCAGGCTCGTTGTTTTAAACATCATCCATATGA
Organism: Herpailurus yagouaroundi; assembly: GCF_014898765.1. Taxonomy (NCBI): domain Eukaryota; kingdom Metazoa; phylum Chordata; class Mammalia; order Carnivora; family Felidae; genus Herpailurus; species Herpailurus yagouaroundi. Next base: position 32,714,589 of record NW_024412391.1, read on the forward strand.
AGATATTTCCCAAATTTGTCTGTTTAGCCCAGATTTCTCTCCTGAACTGCAGACTCATTTAGGCAGTGGTCCCCTTCTCATTTCTATTTATATGTCTAATTAGCTTTGGAGTCTAATATATGAAGCTGAAATCCTGGTCATTCCTATGAAACCTGCTCCTCTCATAGTCCTCCTCATCTCAGTAATTGGCTGTTTCATCCTTCCAGATTCTCAGGCCAAAACAACTTGGGGTTATGCTTGACTCCTCCCTTTTCTCATATTTCACATTTAATCTGTCAGTAAATGTTGTTGGCTCTATCTTCAAAATATATGCAGAATATAGGTTACTTCTCATTACCTCTACCTCTCCAAGCCACCATCATCTTTTACCTATTTTTTGTAAGGACCTCCTTTTTTTTTTTTTTTTTTTTTTTTAATATTTATTTCTGAGAGAGAGAGTGATTGAGCTGGGGAGGCGCAGAGAGAGGGGAGACACAGAATCCAAAGCAGGCTCCAGGCTCTGAGGTATCAGCACAGAGCCCAACATGGGGCTTGAATCCACAAACTGTGAGATCATGACCTGAGCTGAAGTCAGACGCTTAACCAACTGAGCCACCCAGGCACCCCGTGTAAGGACCTCCTAAGTGGCCTCCCTTTTTCTGTTCATGGCACCCTATAGCCTTTTCTTAAAACACGAGTCACAATTACCATGTCAGTTTTCTACTCCAAACCCTTCAGTGGTTTCCTATCTCTCTCAGGGTAAGAGTCAAAGGCATTACAATCTCTAATAAAGCACTATAATATCCAGTCCTTTATTTACCACTCTGAACTCCTCTTTCTGTGACTCTCCTTTCAGTCACAGTGTGGCAGCCTCACTAGCCTCCTTGTTTTCCCTCCCTGAGCAAACATATGGGACCAGACTGTCAAATGAGACCAGCATGACTCAGCACTTTTAACCTGTGTTACTCTATTAAATGATGTCAAGGATACAGGCAGTCCAAAAGATTATACAAAGTAGAGAGTGGTCCATGATATCATTGGACCTCCCAAGGTCCTTCCTATGTTGGATACGATTATCTGGCTTAGAACAGATGAGCTATCTGAATGAGATTCATGAGATTACCTCAGACAGAAGGAATATTTAAATTATGAAACATCTCCATTTTGTACTCTAGAGTGTTATACTTGTGTATGATAGAGATATGATGCACATCTAATACCATATAGGGAGACATACATCATAAATGTTAGGCTCTACTTATTTAGGTAATCCTTAATATAGAGACATCTTGCTACAGGCATTTCAGAGATTGTTTCTTTCCCCTGGGTAAAAACCATTAGTTTAATTATCCACAAGTCCAGGTGATAGGCGTTTAGGTAGCTGTGACCTCCTTTTTCTGCCCCCATACTCCTTTCCTCCTGGTAAATTATTTCCACGATGATGTCTCTTAAACTCAAATCTGCTTTGTGGTCATATCTCTCTCCTGCTTAAAATTCTTCAGTGGCTCCCATAGCCTTCAGGGTAAACTCCATATTTCTTAGCATGACACTCAAGGCCCTCTTTACCTCTCCAACCTCTTTGGAGTTTCTGTCTCTCACTCATACTTATGTGCCTTTTCCTTTTATTTTGTTCCTGAATTTTTGTGCCTGGAATGATCTATTTGAGTCATCTGACTCACTAGCTCCTTAATGATTTAGCCTAAAGCTCTTTCTTGTAATGTTTTACCTTATTCCCTTTTGTTTGGATTAAGTGTTCTTCTCCCATAGCAACCAGCGCCTGCCTCTGCTAGAGCATTTACACCCCATGTACTAATTGTCCTTGAATGTATATGTCTTATTTCCTACACTTCAAGCTTCTTGAGTTCTATTTATTTTGTATCTCCAAGACATTTAGTAAACTTAAACTAAAGAATACAGGACCTTTAGATAGGTAGTAGCTTTCAAATAGTTCTGACTTAGTTACACCAGACACAGAAGATTGTCTCCTTGATCAGTTCTAAGAGGATACACAGAGAATGGCAACGAAGTAGGTATCCCTGCTAGGATCAAGTCTGGGAGGCAATGAAGACATCGGTGGTGGTGGTGAATGGTCAGAGAATATTATGTAGAGAATTGCCTTCATAGTGCTAAAATGTGAGAAGGGGACTTTGAGGAGGAGCCTTGTTCATCTTTATTCCATACTTAAAAGCTCTGGAGAAATTAGCCGTAATGAAATCCTTGTCCTGTTGTTAAAAAGGTCAACTTAAAGAAGTTAATGGAAATTTTTTGACCCATGATTTGTTATATTATCCTGTGAGTCAAGTGTTAACTAGAGAAGAGCATGTTTTCCGCTGAGCTTCACAGCTCTTGACTTGCTAGAATTTTTATTTTTGATTCTAAATGTCCAAATTTATAATTTACAACACCACAGTTTGTTATCCCCATGGATATTTACCCTGAAATCAAGATTAATAAAAATAATTGTGTATAAGATGTCATTTACCTACTGATTTATTAATTTAGGCTGTCTGTTTTATTAAACTTATACACATAGGAAACCTGATGGAGTAAATTGAAAACTTCTATATTTTCAGGTATTTTAAAATATAAGTTATGTTTCTATAATTTATAATATCTTTTTCAAGGATTGCATTGTCTTTTTTGAGAAAACACTGTCCTGTTCATATATTGCATATAAGAATAACTAATTCATATACATTTTTTAAGCAATGCAATCCATTATGTTTCAAATGTTTTGGGAAATGGATTTACAAGGTGTAGAAGAGAATTGATAGGAGAAGATCCTTTATAGATTTAGACTTCCACATTGCCTTATAGGTGTTGTCCCAAAATATTATCTTTTTTTTTTTATTCGCTTTTTAAAATTAGCATAGTCACTTTAGATTAAGTCCAAAATGACCTGCCTTATACTAAATTCTGCTCTGTAATGAACTGGCCAAGGGGCCAATATAGCTAAATCTCAGAATTATAGAATTCAGATTACATTTTAGACAATTACTTTGTTTCCTCAATTATCTGCTGGTTACCATAAATATAAGCATTTGAAAATTGAATTTTAACATGTTAGTTTTGTTATTTATGTTTTAGCTTATTTATTTAAAGTCAAGTTAGTTAACAAACGATGTCGTATTGGTTTCACGGGTAGCACCCAGTGATTCATCACTTCCATATATATAACTCCCAGTTCTCATCCCAACAAGTGCCCTCCTTAATGCACATCACCCATTTAGCCCATGCCCCCACCCATCTCCCCTCCGAAACCCTTAGTTTATTCTCTGTGTTTAATAGTCTCTTATGGTTTGCCTTCTCTCTGTTTTTATCTTACTTTTACGTCCCTTCCCTTATATTCATGTGTTTTATTTCTTATATTCTACATATTAATGAAATCATATGATGTATGTCTTTCTCTGACTGACTTATTTTGCTTAGCATAATACACTCTTCTTCCATTCACCTTGTTGCAAATGGCAAGATTTCATTCTTTTTGATTGTTGAGTGGTATTCCAATATATATATATGCACATATATACATATACACCACATCTTCTTTATCCATTCATCACTTGATGGACATTTGGGCTCTTTCCATTTGGTTATTGTTGATAGTGCTGCTATAAACATTGGGGTGCTGTTGGTGGGAATGCAAACTGGTACAGTCACTCTGGAAAACTGTGTGGAGGTTCCTCAAAAATCTAAAAATAGAACTATAATATGACCCAGCAGTTGCACTACTAGGTATTTATCCAACGGATACAAAAATGCTGATTTGAAGGGACACATATTAATTTTAAGAATATATTCTTTTTCACGGGCACCTGGGTGGCTCAGTCAGTTAAGTACCCAACTTCGCCTCAGGACATGATCTCACGGTTTGTGAGTTCAAGCCCCACATCAGGCTCTGTGCTGGCATCTCAGAGCCTGGAGCCTGCTTTGGATTCTGTGTCTCCCTCTCTCTGTGCCCCTCCCCCACCCACGTTCTCTCTCTCTCTCTCTCTCTCTCTCTCTCTTTCTCTCTCTCAAAAATAAATAAAAATTAAAAAAATTTTTTGAAAAAAGAATATACTCTTTTTCAGAAAGTCAGTATTTTAAAGGGGACTATTATAAATATGAGCTACAATACAGAAAATGTACAAACATGAATGAACAAAATGGAAGGTTCTTAGTGATTAATTGAAGTCCATCCTGCTGTTTTGTAAACGTATTTTATATTTTGCTCTTGGCCTTGTTATTTTCAATCAATCTACCTTTTTTCTTCTGAAGTATGTACATTGTACATCTTTGTGATTATCCCACATTTGAGGGGTGACATGTTAGCTGATCTTTAATTTATTCCTCCAAATTTCTTCTTTATTCAAATGTGTGATAGAAGGAAACATATAGGAACAACCCTTAGCAATCATTATATAAAATGAAAAAGTTGTGGGGTTCAGTAATAATACATTACTATGCTAGAAAACTATGCCTTGCTTCATTACTGAATCAAATGTCCTTTGGAAAAAAGGTGTTTTAAAGATGTATAGGCCATATATTTTATACTAAGATAATCATTCACTGTGTTGTTTAAGTAAATAAGCTAGTTTAAATAAGCTCATAATGAGTTTTTAATTTATAGAGAAATGAATCAGGGCAAAGAGAGGTGCAGAGTCTTAAAAGAATTTGCCTTGTATAATAATTGAAGAATCACTTGAGTAAAATCCCCACTGATCTAGCTTTTGTTGGACGAAAGAATGCAATTACATTAAAAATTAATACTTCAGTGTAATATGAAACCAATGCTGCCTGAATTATTATGTGCCAAATTAGGTTGCTGTAAACAATAACAAAATGGGTGACTGTGCAGATGGAAGCGTGGAGTTATTTAAACTTGCAGTGGCTTGTTTAATGAGATGCAGTGAGAGCAGAAAATGTTTAATTTAGTAACGGGTGACCTGAATCACTCTGTCCTACAGAATGATAGGCTTTGGATTAATTTTCAGTTAAAACAAAATAACTGAATAACAACTCCTATTAATATGTAATGTAGACTATTTCATATTATTCTGTTCTTAGAGAAATGGCAGCTTTCAGTGGGGTTATTAAGGTTTCTATGTGAAACATGGCCAACCAAATTAGGTCTTTGTTAGTTTTATTTATTTATTTTCCCCCTTAGAGACTCTGAGGATACTTTGTGTTTCTTTCTGGTTGGATTCCATTAAGATCATAATCTAATAGACACCTTGAAGGAAATCTTATTTTGGTATTTGTCTGGAATATAATTGTGTAGGTCTGGTCTGCTGTTATAAATTGTAGGTGGTTTAAGATGATTACATAAAAACAAGAAGGACTGATCTCATATTTAGAAAGGTCTCTGGACCCAAATATTCTTGAAACTGATTCTTGCCATTGTTTTCCATCTTTTAGAGTTAGTGCACTATCCTCACAGTTTGGGTATATGGGAAACTTCTTTCTCAGAGGGTGTGAGGTCACAGTTTATGATAATGAAATGAAGCAATTCAGGGCAGGGAGTTGAATTATTGAAGAGTCACCTTGTATCACTTTAGGGATACTCAATCTATGGTTATCCTGTGATATGGAAACACACTTCACACTTACATTCAATATTTAAAAAGAAAACAAAACACTTTTCACTCTAGAGGGCATGGTCCTCTATGAACAATGGACATGTAGTGAACATCTGTGGTGAGAATGAGAATCTGAAAGTATCTTGTAAACTTCTTGATAAATGTGGAGTACAGTTTATTGTTTTCATCCTCCTTCAATAGGATGTTCCTTGATAGATCTTATTCATTTGGAGTTGGTTTCCAAACTAAATAAAAAGAAAGAAACATGTACCATCTTAATGCGGTGAACATAAACGTGTCTCTGGAGTCACATTTATAAGCATTTAGTGTTAGGGACATTATTGTATTTCTTTCTCACATCTGAACTCTGTGCAGTTATAAAATTGGAATTTTTTTTAAAGATGCTTAACATCACTCATCATTAGGGAAATCAAAACCACAATGGGGTATCACTTAACACCTGTCAGAATGATTAAAGTTAACAACATAAGAAACAATAGGTGTTGGCGATGAAGTGGAAAAAAGGGGAACCCTCTTACACTGTTGGAATGAATGCAAACTGCTGTGGCACTCTGGAAAACAGTGTGGAGGTTCCTCAAAAAGTTAAAAAATAGTGGCACGTGGGTGGCTTAGTCGGTTAAGCGCTGACTTTGGTTCAGGTCATGAGCTCGTGGTTCCTAAGTTTGAGCCTCACATGAGGCTCTGTGCTGACAGCTCATCACCTGGATCCTGCTTTAGATCCTGTGTCCCCACCCCCACCCCCAGCCCCCGCCCCTCCCTCACTCATGCTCTGTCTTTCTCAAAGAGAAAATAAACATTAAAAAAAAAAAAGTTGAAAAATAGAACTACCCTATGACCCAACAATTGCAGTGGTAGGTATTTACCTAAAGGATACAAAAATACAGACTCAAAGGGGTACATTATACATTCACCCTGACATTTATAACTGCATTATCAACAATAGACAGACTATGGACAGACCCCAAATGTCCACCAACTGATGAATGGATAAAGAAGATGTGATATATATATATATATATACTATATATATACTATATATATATATATAGTATATATTGTGTATATATATATAGTGTACTCCATTGTGTATATATATATATATACACACATTGTGTACTCCATTGTGTGTGTATATATATATATATATATATATATATATATACACAATGGAGTATTTCTCACCCATTGAAAAGAATGAAATCTTGCCATTTGCAATGACATAGATGGAACTAGAGTGTATTATGCTAAGCGAAAGAAGTCCGTCAGGGAAATACAAATACCATATTATTTCACTCCTATGTGGAAGTCAAGAAACAAGACAGATGAACATATGGGAAGGCAGAAAAAGATGATGGCAGAATGGAAACAAACCATAAGATACTCTTAAGGATAGAAAACAAATTGAAGGTTGATGGAAGGAGGCAGGTGGGGGATGGGCTATATGAGTGATGGGTATTCAGGAGGGCACTTCTGATGATGAGCACTGGGTGTTGTATGTAAGCGATGAATCACTCAATTCTGTCCTGAAACCAATATTATACTTTATGTTAACTAACTAGAATTTAAATAAACAGTTGAAAAAAGTGGTATTTTTAGAAAATATTGAATATTACATTCAAATTCAAAAAGCATTGTAGTTCATATGTTATAAGATACAGATGTGGAACCTTAGATCTGTTTAGTGTAAAAGGCAAAACAAAGTTCTTAATTTGCATATGCTATTTTGTAACTAACTTTGGAAATAAATGCTTTTGTATAAAAAAAACAGCATAATAGTTGAAAAGAAGAAAAAGGAGTAGATTCTTGTAAGAACTTGCTAGAATATTATCTAATTCAAGTGACTAATTCTTTTATTTCAAATAAAAACAATCTTACTTTTCCCAAGAAACAACATGCTTTGTACCATATAAATCTCTATGCTTTAGTTTCCTTTTGGAAAGATAATTTTTCAAGGTTTATTCTTTAAAATGATGAGACTTTAGAATGTTACAGCTATTGAATATCTCTGAAAAATAGAAAAAAAATAACAAGCATTTATTGTTTCAAGAAACATTCCTTGGTAATTGTGGCTTTGAACAATAGAATACAGGGAGAGCTAGTCTGTGGGAGTTATTTTCTGGTTAGAAACAGTATATAGATAGATAACCTTTCCTTGAAAAGAATTCTAATATTTAGTTAAAGCTTTTTGTTTGGGTAGTAATTATTAGAGGACACTTTCTGTACTCTAAATGTTCTACAAATGCTCATATTAACCAGAGCATGTGATTTAGAATTAGTAGGCTTTAGTTCAAATCCTGGCTCCTGTATCCCTGGCTCTTTTATTTCTTAGATACTAGACCTTTTGCTTATATTTCCTGAGCCTCATTTTCCTCACTTGTAAACTTGTGTTTATAATTCATAACTTCCAAGTTTTTATTAGGGTAAAATGACTTATATGTAAACGTTTTGTTAATTACACACTACAATATCATTATTATATGTCATAGACTCTAAAGTTCTTCCTTGTCTAGCAAGAAAGCGGGACGCAGGATTAAAAGTGAGAGATGGCTAATGTCCGGGAAAAGACAAGAGCCCCAGATAAGGGTTCTTGCCCTGTTTTTATTAGGATCAGAAGGGTTACGAACACGGTGATGGACGTGCACAAAGAGACAATGAAACTATGAACATTAACTCTTGGATGTGAGAGGAAGGGGGTCATGAAGATACTCAGGGTTAGGGGTTTGGGTTAATACAAAACAAAATCCTGGTGCTGGGCAGCCTGGTGGAAGGTTGCTTACAGCAGACAGGAGGCACCACCTCTGTTTATCTTAGCTAGCCTAGGAGGATGAGACAGATAAGACACGTGACCTCAGGCACCTTTCTCTTGTTAATCATGTCTGCTTTGGGCAGCTTCACCCCCAGCTTGGGTCTATAGCCCTATTTACCTATTTACCTAACTTGGTCCTTCCCTCCTGGGCTCTCCTGCCCTGAATACCTAATCTTGTTTATTTCATATACCTATGTCATATATTGGGGTCTTTGCTCCCCTCTCTCTATACTGGCACTTCTGCCCCACCTTCTCTATACTTATTTACCTAACCTTGTTTACCCAAATTTGGTGTAAGTGTCCTATGGCTTTGTAATTCTTTATGCCTATTTAACCCATTGCTGTAAGCCCAGGGAATTTCTAAGCTTATTCCGCACAGTTACATATGACGCCTAAAAGTTTCTTTGTGAAGGAATCCTCTATGTTGAATCATTTTAAATGGAGAATTTCTTTGTAAAGTAAATGATTTTTACATTTCTTTCTCTCCCTTCCACCGATTCTTTGTTGCACTAATTGTGTACTCTGAAATTTTTAAACACTGTGTTTAAAAGTGTGTCTACAATCAATATTGTACTTGTGACATATTTGAGAATGCATGTTAGCCCCATGGAAAAGATAGTATTCAATTTGTAGTTGTGGCTTCTTGTTTTTTTTTTTTTTTTTTCCTTTGGAGAGAGAGAGGGAGAGAACAAATGGGGGAAAGGCGGAAGAGAATCGTAAGCAGGCTTGACACCAGTGCAGAACCCAAGTTGGGGCTCCATCCCATGACCTTGGGATTATGACTTGAGCTGAAATCAAGAGTCAGACACTCAGGTGCCACCCAGGCACCCCTATTTGTATTCATTAATTATTGATATTTCCAATATTTTTTGGAAGAGAAATTAGTCTCTCAGTATTGGCCCCTGTTTTGATCACTGTGGGAAGAAAAACTTAAAACTGTATTGGTAATATGCATTTAAATTTCCTCCATGTCTTTTCATGGTGTGGTATCTCATTTCTATCTAGCGCTCAGTAACATTCCATTGTCCAGATGTACCACATCTATTTTATTTACCCATTTACCTACTGAAGGTTGTTTGTAAGTTTTGGCAATTATGAATGAAGCTATTATAAGTGTTCATGTGCAGAATTTTGTGTGGACTTAAGTTTTGATTCTTTGAGGTAAATACTCAGGAATTTGGTATTTGCAATCAATTAAAACAAACTTTGAATCACAATTTAGCAAAAATATTAATCCCCAATAAAGAATGCCATTGTTTTCATTAGTAGATATATATTACTCTATCCAATATATAGAACTCTATCTATTTATCTATCTATCCATAAAAATCTGTAGAAATGGAATACAAATGGATTGGTGGTAGTGGTTATAAAAGTCAGGGTTGTTGAGAGGAGATGGAATTGCATACAACTGGCAATTTGATCAGTCCAGAACTACTGATATTAGTTTGGAATAATAGATTAAAAATGTACAATGCCTATATCTGTGTAGGAGATCATGGGTAATTAAAAATTTTCCACTTCATGTTGAGTTACATCTGAGAGTTGCATGTATGTTTCCTGTGCAAAATTAACATTGATAAAGAGCTGAAGATTTTTTTTCCAGAAACAAAATATATAAGCTAGATAAACCTTTGTATGTAGCTTGAGTTTTTCTTTTTGCCTATATTAATACATTGGGCTCATCATTTATCTTCTAAAGTAGTGTTGAGTAAACTAACAGTATACCTGAGGATGAAAGTAGCACGTTATGTACGATATTAGATAACGAAATGTCCTGTTTTAGGGGTGTTTTTGGTCCATGAAATAGCATTTTTGTGTTCATTTCTGTTTACCAGATCAGATATTCATAGGTGAAAACAAAAGTATTCCGTATTTGTTATGGTCCATATTTGTAAGCTTTCCCTTTTGCAGATTTGCATATATTCAGAAACTTTGGGGATTATTTTAGAATGCTTAGGACCATCCACTTGACTTTGAGGTGAACAAAACCAAACAAAACAAAGGCAAACAGATTTCTGCTCAAATGAAAACTAGTTAACTTGTTTTTCTCTACCATTCATAGGCATCAAAGCAAACTTTTCAAACCCATTATCACTCAGAAATCTCTTCCAATGAGGCTATTTTGGGGAAAAAAATGCTTAGCTGAAATCAGAGGTAATTTGATGCATGTCTTCTGTGTTTTAGTGAAATGGTTCTAAATGGCCTTGAAATCTGTGCAGTTAGATAATTTCTGAAGATATTTTGTTTAGTACTTCAGTGTTTTGCACAGCATTGATGTAGTTGCTGTTATTTAAAAATCAATATATTTTACCTAAGAATGTTGATTTCTGGTTTTCCTTAAGTGTTAGATCAGGCCATTCTGTACCCACAGCTCTGCCTGGTAGTGGTTTTATGGGGCTGGGTTAACATTCTCCTCCTTGGTTCACCAAAGACCCCACTGGGACTGTTCACTTACTTTACTTGCCCAACTTCTCTAAACATTTGACTTTATCAGCCTTGGCCTAAATGCTTGTCTGACTTAAAAGTTGTATGTAGCAGTTGTTGAGAGCCTTAGTACACATCGATCCATGTTTTGTGATTCTTTGGTAACAAACTTTGACCACAAGTAGTTTTTTGTGCGATCTTTCTGAAACACAAACTTGAGATTGCCCTGATTAAAGCACTTTGAAGTTTAAGGGATTCTCTCTTCAGGTCTCTGATGTTGCTTTTCATGCCCTTGACCTTGACTTTCTCTCAAGGGCATTTTTATCTGGCATTGGCCCACAGGCAAATGGAATCACCTCTAACTTCCTCTTACCCGTGAACCTTATATGTTCTGTTGTGTGGAGTGTGCCCCACCCTGTTCATCTGGCTTCCAGCTCCTCCTCTTCCCCCAGGCAGCCAACCCTCTTTGCCCACTCTGCCTCGAGCAGCATGCCTACCCTGCTGGCTGAGAGCTCCTTGAGATTGGGCAGGGTCATCTTTTCTGCACTTGCTGCACCTGTGAGTATTCATTTAATAAATGGTTCTTAAGGGTTTTTTTTGGGTGTCATTTGCCTGATATAATTCTCTCATAGCATTGAAATTTAGGTAGTTTACATTTTGAGAAATGTTTAATTTTTGTGGAGGAGTGACAGATTTCCCTCCACCACCCCCCAGCCTCCCAATAGATATTCTAAGCACCTTTATCACATAGCATGTTATTGGATTACAATGAGTTTCTTATCTTTGACATTCTCTTTCTACTTAAAAAATTTTTCTTTTGTTGTTTATTTATTTTTGAGAGTGAGAGAGAGAGAGCACAAGCAGGGAAGGGGCTATTTTTTTTTAACTATATTTTCTACTTAAGGTAAAATTGGAAATATTTTTAGAAATTAGAGAAAGCCTAGAAAGTATTAATAAAATCTGTGAATGTTTTGTAACACTATCATATCATTTCTACTTTTATTTATTTTTTTTAAAGTTTTTTTTTTCAACGTTTATTCATTTCTGGGACAGAGAGAGACAGAGCATGAACGGGAGAGGGTTAGAGAGAGAGGGAGACTCAGAATCGGAAACAGGCTCCAGGCTCCGAGCCATCAGCCCAGAGCCTGACGCGGGGCTCGAACTCACGGACCGCGAGATCGTGACCTGGCTGAAGTCGACGCTTAACCGACTGCGCCACCCAGGCGCCCCTCATTTCTACTTTTAAAGGAAACATTTTATATAGACAAAAATAAATTAATAATGACATTGTCGATCTTGGGACTTAGTAAATTTTAAAGTGTAGTTTTCCAGCAAGACTCTCTGTTTTAGCATGAAATGCAATAGGAAGCACCATTTTCTAATGCTTGGGGCTAAAAAACCAAATTCATGCATCTGAAACAATATCAAAAGATATCTGAATAATTATCTGCATATTGTGCCAATGTTACTAATCTTAAATAGATTCTTCACAGGTTCTCAAAAATAGAATTTTAATTTAAATACTCAAAAAGCAGTTTAGTGTTAGCTTCAATCCTAATGCAACATTGGAGCCACATGTTATTCATAGGTAACTGGTGTTCTTTTCCTTTCCTACCTTCCATCCCCAATTATTCCCTGTCCCCTTTCCCTTTTCCATTGGTGATGTCCACTGACTTAAAAAAAAAAATTTAATGTATTTTTGAGAGAAAGAGAGATAGAGAGTGGGGGGGGAGGGGCAGAGAGAGACGGAGACACAGAATCCAAAGCAGGCTCCAGGCTCTGAGCTGTCAGCACAGAGCCTGATGTGCACTTGAATTCATGAACTGCGAGATCGTGACCTGACCTGAAGTCGGATGCTCAACCGACTGAGCCACCCAGGCACCCCGTGATGTCCACTATCTAACTCTTTTCTAATCATATGACAGCTACTTAAAATACTCTTATGACAATATTTATAGTGCTTGTTCATCTGCTATAATACTTTGTATCTCCGGAATCAATTGGCCAGGTCCGAGTTTATAGTGCGCAGTTGAGAATTAATTCCATGGGCATAATTCTAAAAGCCCCATACACAAATATTTATAAACATTTACATGCACACACACACGCGCACACACACACACACACACACACACACACACACACTGATTTTATTGTCCTTGTGGGTTGATGGTACCTACCTTTTGTATGTACCATCAGCTGAATAAATTGTTGCTTCATTTGATCAAACTCATTCCTAAGAGAAAGAATCTCATATGTGGGCTTTGAATAGAGAGGAACATCATTCTTCACCTTAGAATAGAGAGGAATACCACATCACTGTAAGAAGTGATGATTGGTGAGATTTTGAGAAATGATCTCTTCTCTTGGCTAAAGTCAATGCTGTTCCTCTTTTCTGTTCATGTCAGTTTTTACAGATAGGAGAATCTTTTGTTAGAAGACAATGTACTAGATAGGCCTTCAGAGAGGTTCTCATGTTAGGGAGTAAAACTCATGAAGAAAGAGGTGACAGGGACATTACATTTTTAGATGTAAAAATGGAAGTTCAATAGAAAAAGTACCCCCCCAAATGGATGGTTTTATATCCTTAGTAGGGTGTATGGGTTTGTCTTTTACTTCTCTAAAGTTGGAAACTTTACTTCTCTAAATAAATCATGTAACTTTCTTGTCATATAGGATTGTAGCCCAATACATGAAGGGCTCTCAGATCTGTTATTGTGGGAGTTACTACTCCATGCAAGAATACCAATTCGAACAACTTTGGGAGTTTACTCATGTAGTCTACATTTCTGTCAGTGTGCTTCACTTATATGGCACCTTATAACTCTGTGAGAGATTTAGATGGAGAATTACCAGTGGTAGTGAATACTGTAAGCATAGTGTTTTATAATTCACCATATTAATAAGTAACTATTTATAATCTTTAGTATATTAAATATTTCTGGAATGGTTGAATGACCAGTGAATGATGCAGTATCATGCCACATTTTTTTGCTAGGTTTTTTTTTTGTATTTTTTTAAAATAGATGTTGTTTCTTCTGAATACAACTGCTACTTACATGGGATAAAATGAAGAAGCAGTTCTTTTGGTAACAGTATTTTTCACCGTCAGATGTTTGTGTCCCAAGAAAAATGCACAAAAAGGGATTTGTTTCATGACAGAAAACAATATCTTGAGGTCTCTCTTTTCTTCCCTACTAAAATATAGCATAGTAAATCTAGAAAATCAAGAAATAAAGACCAGATAATAGTTTCTAAGTGATGGAGTCATCATGGAAAGAGAGTGGTATGCCAGAGGCCAAACTTAATTAGTTGAGGAATTTTTATAAATGTACTTTTGTTTCCTTTTTGGAAAAATTTGAACATGTTCCTGTTTTTAGCCTCCCACATTTGCTGTCCTTCACGCCACAGTCGTGGTCTAGTCATGCTGTAGTGTTTGGTTGAGTTGGAGGAACATTTAGAGTGGTCATCTAATATGTCTGGCAATTCGGTGAGGCACGCAGCCTTTAGAACTAAGAGGGATGGTGAAAATGCCCCCAGTAAGCTTTTCTGTGAGATGTGAATGGCTCACCAGGTGAAATACAGCCGATGCAAAAGGTACCTGAGCGGTTCAGGTTAATGAATTGTGCTTTGTAGCCTGTTTGATTTTTTGGCACCCCAGTAACCGCTTTTCCCACTGTTCCTTTAACTGGTCCCCTGGATTGTGAAGTATGGCTGTGATAGCTCCCTTTTGTTTTCTTTTCTGCTCTGGAGTTGGAGCTACAAAAGGCACATTCATTTATTGTTTAGTTGAATCAGAACGACTGCAATTCCACAAACAAATTGGACTTCAGTTAGGAGTGCTTTGTCATAAATAATCTTGGAAGAGATTGGATTCTCTCCTAGCTAATACACTTCAACTGTATGTTAAAATCAGTGTCTCAAAGGGACTGATTTATTGGTGAGCTGAGTGCCCACTGAGCATCACACACTTGTCCTCACCCTGCTTTAATGCAGCCTATCTCTGCATCTCTATTTCCCTAAAGCACATTCAGCAAAAGTTTATGGTAAGGCAAACAAGTATTCTATTTTCTGAATTATTCTTTTCATTTTAGCCTCCATTTAAAAAAAAATCAGTTCTATGATGCACAACTCTTTCGGTGAATAATTCTTCATGATCTGGAAAGAAAACCTATTTCATAGGTCGATTAAGGGCATTTTCCATGGTTGGGTCAGGTGAATCACATCTTTCACATATAATGTTAGGACATTTTAAAATTTAACAACATGGTTTTGCTAGAGGCTTCAACTACCTTAACAATACCTGCAAATGCCTCTTTCTGTTCACTGTAAAAATGTTATTTTTTGTCCCCATTAAAGTATATTTACTTCATTTTGTTTCAAGTGATTCGGTTCCATAAATCATCTGGAGACAGAAAATCCGATAGTTTTCTTCCTCAGTGGAACATATGTATATATAAAGCATGTGCGCTCTATGCATGTGTAAAGATACGACTTAAAGTCTGTTGTACATTTGGCTGCACCACTGCCACTTAGTGATAGATGCCACAGCAAGTTGCAGTTTGCTTCCTTGACTCGTAAGTGTTGCTGCGGTCAGTTGTACTAGGTTTGTTAGACTCAGTTCGTGCAACTAGGCTAGGCTGGCATTAATTTTTTAAACTTTTTTTTTGTTTGCTAGACACTTTACACATGTTATTTAACTTGAGGTAAATATTATCTCCATTTTTACAGAGGAGAAATCTAACACTTACAAGTGTTAACTGAGTTACCCTCAAATCACACAGCTAGCAACTTAAAATCAAATTTGCACATAAGTCTGTCTAGCTCTAAAGCTTCTAGACTTAATCTTTGGCTACTTACTCATTGTCTTGCATACGAATAAAGTTCTTACAAAGCAAATCATATTTTTCGATTTGATACATGATAGAAAACAGCCATGGATGTGTTTTTCAAGTAACTTTTTTTCCCAAAGGTCTCTTTGTAACTCTGAATTACAGTCTATTTGTCTCAAATGAGGTATACCCCGAGTGACTTGGATCGTATGAACAGATGTTTTATATGGATGCCCTCTTTTTGGTAGTATCCAAAAGGATATTCAATTAAGTGCTTAGGAGAGAAGATGGAAACACAAATTTTTGCCTAACTCAAGCATAAAAAATAGGATATTTTGCCTTAAGATGTTTCAAGGGAGAATGTGTTCACAACACTAGCATTTGCCTGTGCTGGATGTGCTCAGTCTTATTGTACCCTGTGTAGGTGTATTTCAGGTGCTTCACGGTTTGCATTTTAAAAGCATTGAGTGTTCATAGCACTTCAGTGTCTCTAAGATATGGGGTCTGAATCGGCCTGGTGTCTAATGTGATGTTGATGAACACTTCACTCTAGCAGAGACTTAGAGTGAGTAGGTGTTGGAAAGAAAAAGGCAATGTTTAATTTTTCTGACATGGAACTTGGATGCTCACAGAGAAATTTAGCAAAGGTGATCGAACTGAGTACCAATATAAATAGGTCCGTAGCCCAGACCTATGAGCACTAGCCTTTATAACGCATTTGACAGCAACACAAATCTGTTAAGAGAAAGTGGAACTGTCCCTGCTATGAAATAATGGGATTGTCATAGATACGCCACATTTTACAGTTTTTCTTTTAATTATCGTTTGAGAACAAAATCATTTTTTGCGGCTGGTCCTTCTTCATTTTCATTTGCCTTGACTAAATCTCATGCTTAGGGGTTTAAAACATGACATACAACAGGTGTGAATCTGTACCTAATAATTGAGTGCAGCTTCTGTCCTTGCTCTAAAAATTAACTAGGTTGTGAACATCTGTAACAATAATAAAGACAGCCTTTTTTTCTCTTACGTGTAAAATGCTTTCCAAACCATTGTTAGATTATATGTCTGAATGAAATCACTAACTTAGATAAGCGAAGTTATTAAATTACACTTTCTAGAAAAGAATAGATTTTAAAGAAATAATGAGTTTTCAGTCAGTTTAACTGGAGCTGGCAAGCAGCCATTCATTACAGCCTGGTGCAACATTGATTTTTGACGGGAAGAAATGGAAACATAGCAGTAACTATGTATCCTTAAGGAAACATTCTATAGTATTGATGTTGTTGGTTGCCTTAAGAACCACTACCAAAACTTTATTCAAATTGAATTTTGACTGTGCTAATGAGGAAATCTATTCACGATCAAAGTCAAAACGTATTACTGTGAAAATAAGATGCTAATCCCAAACTATTATCTTAGCAACTATTTCTACCATTCTTCCTTAAGGACACAAAATGTTTTATTTTAGACAAGACCTCTTTTTTTTTTTCCAAGAAAAATTATGAAATAACACTTAATTACATTTAGTAAGAACACTTAGGCTTACTCATTGTGCAGATAGTCTATCGAAACAAAATCAGTTGATTTGGCTCATTTTTTTCCTCCTATATTTTCTCCAGTGATTACTGCTCTCAGCTGCTTGCCAAATTGATGGGACTTGGCAGTAAAAAATAAGCAGTTGAAATTGTAGGAGATTAAGTTTTCTGGATTACATAGATGATCATCAGAGATAAAGAGATTACAAAAAGTTTTATCAGGTTGACATGCTGCATCATGAATTTGTCTGTTTTCAGTCATAATCAACCAGACCTAATTTAAGAATCCTTCTTTAAGAGAGAACGTTATTTTTGTTTCCCACATTTTCATACATTTGGTGGATTCAACCAAGGAGGTGTTTATAACTCTTGTACAATTTGTCATTGTTTTGTCATTAAGTATGAGAACATTATATTTAAATTGTATTAAAAGTGTGGGGAAATTCACAGTGAAAAGTGGTACAATGTTTAATTGGCACAAAATAGGTCTCTTTGCAATTAACACCTAGGAGGTTGAATGCTGGCTTTGAGGTCTGATCATACTGAATGCTATACCTAATAAAGTCCATTTGTGTAAGGGAAATAAATGAGGGAGGTGATTTCAGGGAAACTAGGTAGTATTTACTCACACCGGTAGCTTGGGTAGCAAATTGGCTATAGGATAATGTTGAATTTAGTGTGGATTTGAACCAGTCATTGAAGTTCCAATTGATAGGGACCTGGAATGAATCCAATTTGCATTTGAGAAGGATGTTCTGAAGTGGAATGCTCCTCTTTGGGCACAGTGACCGCAAGTCTAATTCATGTTCTTCAGCTGGATGGGGGACACTGATCTTCTCTGCTCCTCCTCCACTCCAGTCACAAAAGCTACAATTATTGCAACTTTGAGAGTGTGCTACATGTATTCCCACTGAGTTTTTATTTTATTTTTTAAGGTTTATTTATTTTTGAGAGAGAGAGAGAGAGAGAAAGAGAGAGAGAGAGAGCAAGTGGGAGAGGGACAGAGAGAGATGGGAGACACAGAATCCGAAACAGGCTGCAGGCTCTGAGCTGTCAGCACAGGGCCCGACGTGGGGCTCGAACTCATGAATGGTGAGATCATGACCTGAGCCAAAGTCAGACACTTAACTGACTGAGCCACCCAGGTGCCCTTATTCCCATTTACTTTTTTTTTTTTTTTTATTTTAAAAAAAAATTTTTTTTTTTATTTTTTTTTTTTTTTTTTTTTATGGGAGAGAGAGAGACAGAGCATGAACGGGGGAGGGGCAGAGAGAGAGGGAGACACAGAATCAGAAACAGGCTCCAGGCTCTGAGCCATCAGCCCAGAGCCTGACGCGGGGCTCGAACTCACAGACGGTGAGATCGTGACCTGGCTGAAGTCGGACGCTTAACCGACTGCGCCACCCAGGCGCCCCTCCCATTTACTTTTAAGAACAATTCTGGAAGGTAGTTGTTTATTGTTACAGATGGGAATATTAAGGTTCAGAGAATTTAAGGAATGTAATCAAAATTACTCAGCTAATAAGTGAATATGTACTCAAACTAGATCTTTGATTGCAAAACATTGACTTTTCCATTCACTGTACAATAACACAAATTACCACCCTCTCCGCCAAAGTAGAATAATTTCTCTATGTAATGTGTCTATATTGAGTCACACTCAGTTCACCTTATGTCAAAACTATTTTCGCACATGGATATTTTACGTTTGAAGAAGTCTTATTACTTCAGAACCCTTCTTCTAGATCATTTGGGGTGAGGGCTTAAAAGAGAGGCAGCTGTTGGAATTCTTAGACGGACCCTGGAATTTATGTCTCTCCTGTTCTATCTGTGTCTACAAGTGTAAAATGTTTTTACACCTTTCCAGTCTTCCTGGGTTTTGTAATATGAACATTTATTGAATATTTGCTATGTATAAAGTAAAAATACATTATTTTTTAAATGAGTTTTATCATTTTACTTCAAAAAAAAAAAAAAAAACCACACATTGACATCTCTTTCAATCAGTATGAGGCCTCAGCCCTTCCATTGCTGCCCCATGGTGTCCCTGTGCTGGGGCTCAGTTGGGGCAGGGATGGCCTATGATGTGCCAAACTCTCCTGGAACCAGGCTGCTCAGGGCCCTTGAGACTGTCTATCACAAACATGCATGAGCCCCTCTTCTATACCAGGCAAGTTCTGGGCCCTGGGGACCAGACAAAGACCAGGTCAGTGACAAGCTTCCCTCGGTCCTTGGGAAGGGTGGCAGGGACAGTCCATGGGTTACTGGATGGCAGTGGGGCCATGAACATGCAGTGGTCCATATGCACGCACAAAGCTATTACAGACAGGATGCTGAGCAGAGGCCTCCCTGAGGCCTCACTCGGCTTGAGGTCTGAAGAGCAGGAGCAGAGGGGAAAGCTGTGGAGAGGGCAGTGCAAAGGCCCAGGGGCAGGAACTCACTTGGGATGGGGCCAGGACAGTGTGTGTATGTCTATATATAAAAGTCAACATATCACGGAAGGAAGAAGGAAGAAAGAAATGTACTGGTTTGGGAAATTGAACTTATCAGAGACAGATTTAGCAGAGATAAGACCTGCCTTTCCAAAGTCCATCTCTGTTTTGTTGCTTTCACACCCAGCTAAGTTCTCTCCAGGTGATGGCTCTAGAGTTCACATAAAACTAAGTGATTTTTTTTCTTTCAAAAAATAAAATCCCTTCATACCCCTCCCCACCATGAGTTAATATGGTGAATTATTTATGAAAATACATGCACTTCTGTGGGATTTGTTAGCTACTATTGATGTTTGTGAACCTTTAAATGACGATACTCCCTTAATTTAAACTGTTCCTAGGATTATAGCTATAAATATACTGGCAGCAATTCTGTATGCTCATCTTTCTCTAAAGTTCATAGGAAGGATAATTAATAATGTCGAAGTGTCACATGTAAATTCACGTTACCTCTCTATACTTATGAATGTGACAAAAATAGTTGTAGAAGTAGTAGACTTTTATTCATTCCACATCTGTTGGACGTTTCTTTTGTATCATGTATGATATTGAATCCCTGTGTTTGTGAAAGTGATTTTGTTTAGTAGGAGTTTTTATCTGTGAGTTTTGTTTTTTTTTCTTTTCCCAATTTCCACTTTGAATCGTCTTAGGATTCAAATTGTCTTCCTGGATAGCACTCTGAAATTGAGCAGTATTCCTCATAGAAAAAAAAAATTATACTTGACAGTGGGATCATATGATATTCTTTGAGAATTTCTCAGAGGAGTTTTTCAGTTATTTTCAACGTGTCTTCACTTATAGAACGTTTAATGAACATTATAATACATATTCATTCATAGTTTTCTGTCTTTATCTTACTGATTTACTCAGTCATCATTCATTTTCAGTTAATAAATATTTACCAAGCTTCTAACATATGTGTTGGTCTTCGTAGATAAACTAGACATGAATATTTTTTCTCATGGGGTTTGCACTGCCTTCTCAGGGAAGACAGATTAAACAAACAAACATCTAAACAATAAATAAGTTGACAGCTGGTGTAAGGAAAAGAACAGTGTATTAGGAAGGAGGCAGCAATTCATGTTAGAATGAATATGAAGGGCAGACCTCACTGGGTAAACACCTTCAACTGGATGTCTAATGGGAGAGGAGTTGTGTGGCTTGGTAGAGACTTGGGAGTATGCCTGTGTAAGTAAATTGAGGAGGGAAAGAGCTAGACTTTTCTGAAGGATCAAAGAAGACATGTGTAGCCCTTAAGAGTGAAGCCTAAAGTTGTGCCGGATTGCATTTGCAATTTGGCGATTTCCATTTCCACATACGAAGTGCATTGCCCAAACATTAATGCACTGATTTCAGTAACCGCAAATATATGATGGCATAAATATCGGAATGTTTTACTTTAACCGTTTGAAGATGGAAACATCAGTGTTACACTTGTGGTCAGTTTTTAAATACTTGCAGATGATGACAGTGCTGATAGCACATCTGAACAATTCTTGGTCTCAGTGTTATGAATGTTTTCTTCTTTCATATGTGCGTACACACACACACACCATTCACTTCTTTAGCTATTGTTCTTTAGAGAAATCTTACTTCTATTATTTATTAAAGTGTTTTGAGAGACACTATTAAAACTAACAGTAGTTTCTATTAAAGTTTGTATTTATATGCTATATACTCTTAAAAAACAGGATGGAGTCACTTTCCACTTTTCATTTGTTGAGTTGTCTTGCAAATGAAAACCCATAGTCGTTTTCAAGATCATAGTCTTAATTTGCCAAAGTGAAACAAAACACACATTTATGTATGGGTTGGTGTGTGTGTACACAAGTCTGGTTGCTTTAGGGAGCAGTGGGGATGGTGTGATCCTTGAACTAATGATGTGAATTGAATATTTTAGCTTAAATGAACTACTAGAAGTGAGCATATTTGTCATTTGTGACAAGTGATTCCTTTTGTATTTCATTTTCCAAAGCTGTTACTTTATAATTATATTTATTATTATTGTAGCAGATCCTGGATGCATTCCTTTGCGAAGCTAATTCCTCTGAAACTCAGCAGCGTGGTCCTAAGTGTTTTCTTGAGAATGTTTTGTTCCTCAAGACAACTTGAAATTCTTTGTTGCTTGAATGTTTTAGTGGTTTCTCAAGTTTTCTCCATTTGTCTCAAAAGTAACACTGATGATAATGAAAGAAGTTAAATATTACTGACGGTATAAAAGACCAGATACATTGGGCATCCGACTTTGGCCCAGGTCATGATCTCACAGTTCATGAGTTCGAGCTCCACATCAGACTCTTTGCTGACAGCTCAGAGCCTGGAGCCCACTTTGGATTCTGTGTCTCCCTTTCTCTTTCTGCCCCTCCCCGCTCATGCTCTGTCTCTCTCTCTCTCTCTCTCTCTCTCAAAAATAAATAAACATTAAATTTTTTCTTTAAAGGATATGTTTCTGGGTCATGCTAATGTTTGCACCTTAATTAATTATTTCATTGTTTTAAACCAAAGGAATAAATAATCCACGAAAATATTAGGAGTTGAGCTTAGGCCCAAAATAAACATTTCATAGTTTTTTCTCAGTTTACATATCTCAGGCACCATTTTAGGTTAGAGATATTCTCTTTAAAAATGGTACTTCTGCTATCCTGCTATACTCTGACTGCTATGCCAGGTTTCTCTTCTGAGCTCCAGTTATACCTCTGATTATCTACCTGACCTTCTCACTTGGATATGTCACAGCCACCTCAAATCCAACATGCTCCAGAATGAACCAGATTCTCTTCCATTGTTTTCTGTCCCAGTGAAAGATATCACAACACATCCAATGGAAGAAGCACCATGTCTCAAATTTATCCTAGAAACCTCTTGCTACCCCATTCTCATATTTCTTCTACCACAAAGTTCTTTCATCTGATTTTCATCCACGACTATCCATGTCTAGTGACAGCATCTTTATCCAGGACTACTGCTGTCATCGATTTCCCTGTCTCTCCTCATCCCATCCACTCAGTCTCACATAACCTTTTGCCTCACTGCATTCAAGGAGATCTTCTGAAAATTTAAATTTATCATCACATGAGAAGCCTTCCTTGTCTTCATCGATCTTAAGGTGAAGACCAAAACTATTAGTGTGATCTAAATGCCCTTACAAAGTCTGTTCCCTGCCTACCTCTCCAGGGTCATACCCTGCCCCTCTCTCTGCATTTTCATGTAATGTTTGAAATAAAATAATACATGCAAAGAAACCTGTAAGCTGTAAAGAACAGTAAAAAACTGAACGGCCATGAATCTACGCCCCATCTTAGGAATCACTACATCTCCATATTTATGTGCTTCCTCACTGTCTTACTCTTCCATCTGCTTGACAAGACAGAGCCATTATCCTGAAGGTTGTGTTTTTACAAATCTTTGCTCTAAAAAAAAAATAGAAAAATAGTATTATCAGAGAGAGACAGAGAGACAGAGACAGAGACACAGAGAGAGAGACTGGTTTCACTTACTCAAACAGAGTAACTTGCCAACACTGCACCTGAAAATTTGCTATGACTGGACCTGCTTATAGAGCATTGAAGGTCTCCCCAAGAATCTTGGTCTGCTATATAGCCCGAGGGAAAGCCTTCTTCAGATTCGTCTGCTCACTTCACTGTCTACATTCCAGCTTCATTGACTACTTATTTTTGTGTCTTGATGATCTCTTGCTTTTTTTCCTTCTACCAACCTCCTCCCTTCATAGCAGTTCTGTGTATTTCATTTATTTTTTCAGATCTCACCTCATCCCTCTTAACCTTCACTCTTTATTTATCTCTCACCTCAAGCATTTCTTTTTTAATGGAAGGCTTTCTTTACCCTTCTTCCTCCAGTGACCCCAAGTCTAAGACAGTTTTCTGTGTTATAAATCTTACTAGTTCTGTGTTTCCTTTCTTTAGATGGTGTTTCATTTTGTAATTGCACACCTGGTAGTGTAAGTGTTTGATTACTGGTGTTTTCTCTCATACCCAATCACTAAACTAGGAGTTGCTGTAGCATTATAATATTTTTTAGGGGATGGGCACAGACGCTGACACCAGAGTGGTGGGTGATGAATATTTGGTGGAAAAAAAAAAGTGAGTGTATGAATATGTACCTGTAATACTACCTCAGCTTCAAATCTCCTATAAAACATAATGACCATTGTTGTCCCACATTTAGTTTCTTTCAAGATAAACTGTGAAGTTTAATGGTGTAAAGTTTTTAAAATTATGTATTTTTTCTGAATCTGTAGATACACTGTCATCAAAATAAGTATTCTACCTTGTTGATCTTCCTTCTCTGTTTTTTCCCTTTTAAATCTCTTTATTTCTCGTATTCCTGTGTGATTTAGAGTATAAAGGGCCTTGCTAAGTTTGAGTTGATACCAGACCTCAGGAGGTACTTATGAAGTAAAGAAATGAATTATTTACAACACACGAGGCTGTCCTTCACGTTTACTAAATTGGTTGTAGAAAGATCAAGCAATGAAGATAACTGAGTACTAGATGACCCATTTTTGTGATGAAAACAAAGACCTTAGGTATACATTTCTCTTTTCTCGCCATCACAGAAAATGAACACTGTGTCATCCCACAACTCATTATTGTTTCTTTTCTATATGGTGAAGTCCAAAAAGATGTTCTGTGGTTATGGTTAGAAATTTATGGAAACTTGCAAAGCCCTGTTGTTCCAGAAAGCTCAAAATAAACCATATGCTAGCCTATCCCACACTGTCCAGAGTCCTTTTTGGAAGTATTTCTAAGAGCTGAGAAAATGTAACAGAGATTTTTACCAAAGCTTACATAATTTTCAGTTCTTTACACTTGGGCTTTTTCTGAGCATTTCTGAAATGTGACATTTCCCACATATTTAGACATAGTGATTTAAAAAAAAAATGCTTCTAATTGAACCTTATCAAACGTTTGCCTTTGAAATGGAAAAACCTACCATACGCTAATGGTATGGAGTGTTTAATATATACAATGATTCCTTTTGTCTTTCAGTCAGATACCCTACAAATTCTTCACTAAATCCAATTTTATTCATGATTGAATTCACTCTCAATGGTAAATACTCTGTTTTCTCTTCAGATCGTATAAATTTTTCGCCTTTTACTCAATGATAAATTAAATGCTGGGGCACCTGGGTGGCTCAGTCAGTTGAGTGTCCGACTTCAGCCCAGGTCATGACCTCACAGTTTGTGAGTTTGAACCCCACGTCAGGCTCTGTGCTGACAGCTCGGAGCCTGGAGCCTGCTTCACGTTCTGTGTCTATCTGTCTCTCAGCCCCATCCCTGCTCATGCTGTGTCTCTCTCTGTCTCTCAATGATAAATAAACATTAAATTTTTTTTTAAATGCTTAAATGACACATGTTAACCTAGAAAGGTGGAAGAAGATGGTGGGCAAGAAGTATGGGGTAAGGTGCATGTGAACATTTGGAACAACTGTAATGAATAGATCAGTACCCTTCCTATCAGAAACCAAGTGTGATTTTGACCCTATTAAAAAGCAGTTTCCTTGATCGCTTGATTGTAATTTTCATGTCCAGAGATGATAAAATCATAACTGGTAGATATGTATCACCATCCTAAGCCATAGTGTAGGTGCTTTTAATAATCTTAGTATTTTTTTCAAACAGAAATTAATTATTTAAAGCAACCATTTAAAAAAATAATTACAAAATGTAATTATTGAAAATTAATTAGTGTTGCCATTGGAGTATATCTGTCATCGTGGAGAGAAATTACTTTGTAATAAAAGTGACTAAGTATAAGACCTCAAAGTTTGTAAACTGCTAGCATGTTGATAAATTATTAGTTTTTTGGATACATGACATCAGGCTTAGTATGATGTTAAGAGAGAGGAGCATTGCTAGTGCTTGTTGATTTCTTTCTTTCTTGTACTTTACTAGCTTGCTGATGTAGCTTGGTCATTTTGAAAGGTATAAATTGCTTTACCTTTGTTTTAACATATATCCATTAATATTCTTACAACATAATAAAATGCCTTTTACCTTAAATGGCTGAGGTCTTTGGTTAAATCTCTTCTTAAAGATGGGTATCTGTGCCTGGGTGGCTCAGTCGGTGGAGCTTCCGACTTTGGCTCAGGTCATGATCTCATGGTTTGTGGGTTCGAGCCCCAAGTCGGGCTCTGTGCTGACAGCTCAGAGCCTGCAGCCTGCTTTGGATTTTGTGTTTCCCTCTCTCTCTGCCCCTCCCATGCTCATGCTCTGTCTCTCTCTGTCTCTCAATAATAAATAAACTTTAAAAAAAATTTTTTTTAAATGGGTATCTGTAAGATCAGGGGCTGTATTTGATTATGATATTCCTCGTGTAAATAACTATATTTTTTGCATTTTGTACATTTTTTCAGAGACCGAAATATTGCCCTTGCTCAATTTAGGAAAGGTCATAAAAAATTCACCAATGTTGCCCAATGTATGGTCAGTTTCTTGGGATGTGTACAAGTGTGAACTTCAACTTGTTCGCTGGTCTTCTTGTACCTTCAACACAAACTGGTGAGAGCTATTGAACATTCTGTTGCAAATGCTGTTGAAACCAAAACTTGTCATGTTAGACTCTAACAGATACAACTAATGAGAAAACAGATTAATAATAGAAATTTTTTTTTCAAATATCCCAAAGTATTGATTCCCTTGGAATGTTAGAAGTACTAATCTGGATTAACATTAAAATGAACAACTGTGTGAGATCTTTCTTTCTTCTAGATGCTTATTTATAAGAATGCTTTATGATAACATTTTGAATGGGAAAAGATGTATATTGACAATTATATACACTGGGCATCAGATGTCTGTTGTATGCTTGCAGTTCTAGAAGTGGCTTATTCCTAGCTTCTGTGGAATTATGAGAGCAGCTTTATTGAGTGTTTTTACTCAGTTTTTGTCTTTATAGGCACTGACTTTTTGTAGACACATAGATGCCTTGGGATTCCTTTTTACTGTTGTCCTGTGAGACTGGCAAAAGAAGTTTTAGGGAGATATGGTTTTGTACAGAACAGGTTTCTATGACTAGTGTTCCCTCTTGGGTGCTATAAAAATAACTGACTCTTACAGTCGAAGCCTAAAAGAAAACAGGTAGAAGTTCTGTAACATATCCTGCTTCTTCCTTTGCTTATTGATTTCTGGGAATGAGTGTTGACTGGAGGCAGAAGTTTGTGGTCTCTTAAAGTAATGAATTGGAAAACAACTGAAATATGAAAAAAAAAAGGGCAGGGATTGAAGAAGCAACGGTAATGGAATAAGGTAGAATAGTCTGGGAAATGCATATTGGTCCAGATAGAGTGCTGGTGAGTAGGAAATGGCAGTGTGGCTGTTTGCAAGGTAAAGCCAGGTGGCAGCATGTAGCAAGTGCTGCTTTCTGTGCTGCAGATGCCAGAGAAAGGTGTAAGGAACTGGCAAACGTTGCCTGTTTGCTTGATCTCTTCTCCTCCCATCCTCCCTTTTTCCCACCTCACCACTTTCTGTGGTCATTCTCCCCTTCATCCATTACCTCTTTCTTTATCGCATTCCCCCCCATTTCATCAAAGATCTCAATCCCCCAGTCATCTTTCCTTTCCAATGGCATTCCCAGTCTTTTCCACGCATGAGTAATTTGACCTATAAACTTGCTCATATGTTTCTATGTAGTTCTGTCTCTTCTATCCCATTGCAGTGTTGCTACATTATTTCCATTTCTTTACAGCCAGTTTTTAGAATATTACAACATTGTAGACTCAAAAATTTTATAGTTGATAATGTCCTTTTCGAAAAGTGAACCAAACATCATAACCAAAATTTGTTTGTTTGTTTTTTTTTAGCAGAGTTGACATTTCTTCTTTGATTTCATTCACTTCACATTTGCCTGTAATTAGGTTGATGTAAAATGACATTGTACGTGAACCTTCCCATTTTTGAGAATCAAGTGGATCACTGCTTACCAGAAATTCAAAGAGAGCATTAATCAACCATTGAATGACTCTTTACTGGCTATCTGCTGTTGGATTCCTTAGAAACAGATACTAACATAAGGATTTATTTAAAAAGAATTTATTAAGAAAATGAGAAATCAGTTAAGGGTGACAGACAGGAAAGACAGGTCAAGGAAAGGGAAGAAGAGGTGTGTGATCTTAGGCAAAATCTCGCCAAGGGCAGCTCTAGTTTAAACTTTCATGAGAGCCCTTTAGTATGAATTATGTCTCTGTTCCAACCCATGTTAAATGAGCTGGATATCATACATATATACTTGTCAACCATTAACTAAGGGCCACAGGATTGGAGGAAAAAGGAGGTGAGGGAAGAACCCTTGTAGGTGTAATTTTTTGGAAGCAAAATCACACTGAAGTGTGTAAGGCAATATGTATTGTAACAAGCACAGATCTGGTTGAAGAATTGTGTGATGGAATTGGGCAATTTCCTTTCATTTCCAGCCCACCACTTACTCCACTATTCTCCATTCCATTCCTAAAATTTTTTTTAATTTGTGTTTTTTTTGTTTTATTTATTTATTTATTTATTTATTTATTTATTTATTTAATTTATGGTTACAGCCAACTTCACTAATTAGAGAAGGGAGGAATATTTTAATAGTGCTATTGGAAGTTATGGACATTCTTTTTGGTATTACACTAAAAATCATCAAATGGTGTTTTCTTTAAAAATTTTTTTTTAATGTTTTTATTTATTTTTGAGAGAGAGAGAGAGAGACTGAGCATAAGCAGAGGAGGGGAAGAGAGAGAGGGAGACACAGAATCAGAAGCAGGCTCCAGGCTCTGAGCTGTCAGATGCCCAATGTGGGGCTCAAGTTCGTGAACCACGAGATCATGACCTGAGCCGAAGTTGGACGCTCAACCAACTGAGCCACCCAGGCACCCTGTCAAATGGTGTTTTCTTAAAGATTAGTTACAGTGTGGAATCTGAAACCATGTTGATTTACTTTTTAAATTTTGTTGCTTTAAAATCCATTGATCTATCTTGCACTTTGGATGAATATATTACCCATGTGTAATATTGTAACATCGTGCATTGGTCATTTGAAAAATATTGATTTACTGAGTTTTGTAGATTCTCCAAATGTTGATGCATTTCATTATACAGCATATATAAATCCCATTTGTTGATATCACCACTGATCTCATTAGAGAAAATTATAATGGGAACCTGTTTTGCTCACATCGACCATTATAAATTTTTCAAGCTGGCTTGCTTGCTTGCTTTCTTTCTTTCTTTCTTTCTTTCTTTCTTTCTTTCTTTCTCTCTTTCTTTCAAAATATTTGAACAGATTGTATTACAACATGTCAACAATGGTTGACATTGTAATTCTTTTTCTTTAAATATACAAAAAAAGTGAAGTAGAAAGAAATTAAATCTTTTTAGCTTCTCAGAAAAATGATGGCATGTAAATACAAATTATCAGTAAGTGATTTGTTTTTTGTTTCTTTTTGAAGTTTATTTATTTTTATTTTTAATTTTTTTTCTAACAATAACCAGCTTTTTTTTAATTTTATTTTTTTAAAATTTACATCCAAATTAGTATCTAGCGAAGCAATGATTTCAGGAGTAGATTCCTTAATGCCCCTTACCCATTTAGCCCATCCCGCCTCCCACAACCCCTCCGGCAACCCTCAGTTTGTTCTCCATATTTCTGAGTCTCTTTTGTTTTGTCACCCTCCATGTTTTTATATTATTTTTGTTTTCCTTCCCTTATGTTCATCTGTTTTGTCTCTTAAAGTCCTCATATGAGTGAAGTCATGTGATATTTGTCTTTCTATGACTGACTAATTTTGCTTAGCATAATACCCTCCAGTTCCATCCAAGTAGTTGCAAATGGCAAGATTTCATTCTTTTTGATTGACAAGTAATACTCCATTGTGTGTGTATGTGTGTGTGTGTGTGTGTGTACACACACACACACACACACACACATACACACACACACACACACACATACACACACACACACACACACATATCTTCTTTACCCATTCACCCATCTTCTTTATCCATTCACCCATCAAGGGGCATTTGGGCTCTTTCCATACTTTGGCTATTGTTGATAGTGCTGCTATAAACATGGGGGTGCATGTGTCTCTTTGAAACAGCATACCTGTGTCCTGTGGGTAAATGCCTAGTAATGCAATTGCTGAGTCGTATGGTAGCTCTATTTCTAGTTTTTTGAGGAACCTCCATACTGTTTTCAGAGTGGCTGTACCAGCTTGCATTCCCACCAACAATGCAGAAAAGATCCTCTTTTTCTGCACTCTCGCTAACATCTGTTGTTGCCTGAGTTGTTCATGTTAGCCATTCTGACAGGTGTAAGGTGATATCTGATTGTGGTTTTGATTTGTATTTCCCTGATGATGAGTGGTGTTGAGCATTTTTTCGTGTGTCGGTTGGCCATCTGTATGTCTTCTTTGGAGAAATGTCTATTCATGTCTTTGGCCATTTCTTCACTGGATTAGTTGTTTTTTGGGTGTTGAGTTTGACAAGTTCTTTATAGATTTTGGATACTAACCCTTTATTTGATATGTCATTTGCAAATGTCTTCTCCTATTCTGTTGGTTGCCTTTTAGTTTTGCTGATTGTTTCCTTTGCTGTGCAGAAGCTTTTTATTTTGACGAGTTCCCAGTAGTTCATTTTTGCTTTTGTTTCCTTGCCTCTGGAGACGTGTTGAGTAAGAAGTTTCTGTGGCTAAGATCAAAGAGGTTTTTGCCTGCTTTCTCCTCGAGGATTTTGATGGCTTCCTGTCTTACGTTTAGGTCTTTTAATTTTTAGAACCTCCAATTTTTGCTTGAAAGCTATAATGTGATCATTTGGAATGAATATTGTCAGTGAATGCAGATCCACTTCGTTTTAGCAAAAATGTCTGCCAAAAACCCAAGTTTGAATAATTGCAGTTTGTCTGTCAATCATCCCTCGAAGTAAAAATTCTGTTACATGAAATATGTGGCTAGTTCAGCCTGCAACTAAAACAACCACACAGGTGCTGCTTCTTAAAAAAAACAACCCTTGTAGTTTAGTATGGGGCAAGTGCTCTTCTGTGTATTTGCTATTCCACCACGAAGAATATAACAATGAATTGAACTCAAGAGTTGAAATAAAACAGAATAAAGATTTTTTTTATACTCCTTCATCAATGACATTCGTTTAAAAATTTTTTTAAATGTTTTTATTTATTTTTGAAGGAGAGAGAGAGAGAGAGAGAGAGAGAGCGCGCATGAGTGGGGGAGGAGCAGAGAGAGAGGGAGACACAGAATCAGAAGCAGGCTCCAGGCTCTAAGCTGTCAGCAAAGAGCCCGATACGGGGCTCGAACCCACAAACTGTGAGATCATGACCTGAGCCGAAGCCAGATGCTCAACTGGCTGAGCCACTCAGGCGCACCATCAATGACATTCTTGAGTTAAACTGGCTGTTTGTTGTTTTGTTTTAATGCATGTGCATGGCAGTGAAGAGTACAATGATGACTAATACAGTTTGGTGCTGTGTCCCTGATTTATTCTAAAGTAATAGCAATTCTCCCATCAATGCTTTCATACCATCTGTGCAAATATCTGTACAGAAAAAAAGGCAATTAACATCTAAGTGTTATTATGAAAATAATTTTGCCCTCACAGGTTCCTGTAAGGTTCTCAGGGACCCTAGAAGTCCGTGAGCTCACTTGCAGAACCACTGTTTAAGGAAAGCAACAGCTCTTGGCATTCTTCATCATGTAATCTCCTTCAGCTAGTGTCTACTGTAATTTTTGCACACACATTTCAATTACGATCCAATTTAGTCCCAGAGCAATTTTGGAATAAAATACTTCAGACACCTTTCTTCAACTTCCTTGAATAATCCTACTTTGAACAGAGCTCCTTCCTAAAATATCATTAACAGTTGTTTATATTCTCAGGGAAATTTTCCTTTGACAGATATACTTACTCATGTACAAGCCACAACTTGTTGAGGTTACCAACTTAACTACTCTTATCTCTTTGTTTCTGAGAATTTTATTGTATTTATTTTGCCAGCACATTTTTTAGTTCCTAGAGGATCAGAATAATGGCAATCACCCTTTGTGGTTTTTGAATGGTTTATCATTCACGAAGCACTTCCACATGCATCATCTCTCCCCAGCTCACACCATTCCTGTGAGGTTGGCAGGACATTGTCATTTTCTCCACATGAGTAATCCCAGGTTGTGAGAGGGGATGTGGGTTGCCTAAGGCCACAAAGAGTGAGTGATAGATCGGAACTGAGATGCTCTGTTTTCTATCTCTAGCGTCCTCCACTGTAGAGCACTATTGCTTTTCTTGTAACAATTTAAAAAGGCATTTCATACTGTTTTCCCTAGTCTAGGCAGCACATTTCTCTTATTCTCTTACACACACATACTTATTTCCTATCACATGATGCCTGCATAGGCTGCTGACTTAGATAAAAATACCATACAACTGAAGGAATAGCAACAACCCATAGGAGCTGTGGGCTCACAATTCTGCTATAAACATGAAGGTTAATACCTTTTTAACCTTAATAAATATCAGCCAGCCCAGGTACAAAATTTTCAGCTGCAAGGAGAACTGCAGGAAACAATTTAAATAAACCCTACAGTCAATATGAGGCAAAACAATACAGAGAATGGGGATATGCTGGGTAATTAAGCATGTTACAAAGTAAAGTTGACTGACTAATCTATAATCATATGCTGGGATTAATAATACAAAAGGCTGAAGTACATGGTGAGAATTAAAAAAGGTTTCGAGGAGTTTACAATAGCAAGGAGTGTTTGCATATTGTAAAAATTAATTAAACATTAGTTTATTATATTTCTTTGTGGTATTCCTTTTTGGCCAGAAGGGTTGAATTGAGCTTCCTAGAGTTTACTTTGCTTAATCAGAATTAAAACAAAATTGTTAGATAGCATTTTGGAAACACTGCAAATGGTAAGAATAACCATCCATGTAGCCACCATCCAGTGTTATCGTATTTTAACATCTTGCTATATGTGCAGTTTTTCTTAAATAAAATATTTTGAGACAATTGAAGCTCCCCGTGTGCCTCTCCTGAGGCTGTACTGGTCACTCTGCCAGAATTAATTATTAGTCTGAATTCATTGTTCAGTTTTCATAATGCTTGTTTTTCTGTTTGGCACATAAAATGATAGATGTATAGTACTTTTTCATGTTTTAATACTTTATGAAATTTGGTGTCATTTTGCAGCAGTTTTTTCCCCCTCAGTGTTGCTTTTGAGTTTTCCCATATCAACATGTGTAGCTCTGATCTAGATATCCAATGCATAGTGTTGACTGACTATGCCATATTTCATGTATACATTCTACTACTAATGGCAATTTAGATCATTTCTTATAGCAATACTTGGAAGAAATGTCATAACAGACATTCTTATGTTTACTTCTTTGTGTGCATGGAAGGTATATACCTGTAAGTATACCTTTAATGCATACAACTATAGGTACATGTCTGGGGTATATGCTTGTTCAACTGCAGTCATCACTGACAATTTTTTTTTATTTTGAAAAACTGTGCTTTCACTTTTGATCTTGAAGCCATTTTTAAGTTAAAGAAAACTTGTAACAATAGTATAGCATTTACCCGTATTTTTTAAAAAGGTAGCATTTTGTTAAAATTATAACATTTGTCTGCAATTATGTGTCTATGGGTATGTGTGTGTAAACTATATTTTCCCAACCAGAACCATTTGAAGGTAGGTTGCATGGATCATGCCTCTTCCCTTTCTGATACTTCACTGTGTCTTTCATAGGACTGGGGACATTTTTCCCCCCAGAGTAGGCTGATGTGTTATATTTAGCTGTCATGTCTCTTTTGACTTTTTTTTTAACCTGGAAAATTCTTCAGCCTTTCTTTATCTTTTATGACATTGAAATTTCTAAAGAATCAAGGAAATTATTTTATTAAGTGTTTCTTAATTTGTGTATCCTGTACTTTCTCATGATTAGATTCAGATTATGCATTTTTTGGCTGAAATGAACATTAGTCATGAAATGAACATGTCCTTCTCAAAGAACTGTTCTTTATTGTTGACATTATTTTGATTATTTGGTTAAAGAGTCATTCAGTTTCTCTACTGTATTTACTTGTATTCCTTTCTAAACTAATAGGTATTTGTAAGGGAATACCTTGATATGTTATTAATACCCTGTTTATAATCAAACCTTCCCCCCTTAGATTTAGCGTCTGTTGATGATGATTGCCTGAATCACTTTTTAGTATTGTAGTTGCAAAAATGTGATTTTCTAGCTTCATCATTCCTTTGTTCTTTCTGCATTAAGTGATACCATTCTTTTTTTTTTTTTTTTTAACGTTTATTTATTTTTGGGACAGAGAGAGACAGAGCATGAACGGGGGAGGGGCAGAGAGAGAGGGAGACACAGAATTGGAAACAGGCTCCAGGCTCTGGGCCATCAGCCCAGAGCCCGACGCGGGGCTCGAACTCACAGAGCGCGAGATCGTGACCTGGCTGAAGTCGGACGCTTAACCGACTGCGCCACCCAGGCGCCCTGATACCATTCTTTAGTAGAACCTGAAGAAATACTGTGAGCGTGAATTCATAAAATTCTTTCCCTATTAGCCATATATTGTCCTGTGAGAAAGTTAAAATGATATGCCCATTGCCTGAATCAATCTAAAACTACTCTAAGGTCACTTACCTGTTTCAGATTTATACCTCATTTACTTCCATTAAGGATTGGAGGAAGCTTTTTAAAAAATTAAACATGATAAAAACAGGACAAAAAGGGTTAAAAATACAATTAAAGTTCTGGTATATAGAATAGAACATGTAGTGTTGTTTACTTACTGCAGTTGAACATTGATTTCATATCACAGAAAATTGGCAGCTAAGGCAAAAAGACGAACATTTAATTAGATGTGATTTCGGTGTCTCATGAGGTAAGACATCTATAAGAGCTTAATAAAAATATGGAAGCAAGAATAAAGACTTAGGGCAGCTGGGTGGCTCAGTTAAGCCTCTGACTCTTGACTTTGGCTTATGTCATGATCTCACTGCTTGTGAGACTGAACCCTGCATCAGGCTCCACACTGTCTGTATGGAGCCTGCTTGGGATTCTCTCTCTCCCTCTCTACCCCTTCCCTATTTGTTCTTTCTCTCTCTCTTTCTCTCTTTCCCTCTCAAAATAAATAAACTTAAAAAAAAAAAAGAATGAAGATTCAATTTGAATGACATGTAACTTAATGCCAAGTCATCAGGAGGGCAACTTTTTGTGTTAAACTAACTCTTTATTTAAAACTTATGCCGTGGCAAAAACAACAGCTTAAACCAGTGCAAACTAAATTTAGAACTTTTGTTTAAGGTTTAGGGTTCTAGGTTCCAAATCCAGATATTTTGGTTCACTAGGTCCTGGGAAAGTCCTGAAAATCAGTGTATTTGAGAAACCGTGCCTCTAACAACAATAACACCGCCACCACCGCCACCACCACCACCACCACCACCAACAACAACAACAACAAATAGTTGTGATTTATTGTTATTGGGTCAGTATTCCAGACTCTATAAAGAGGCTTTTAAAATTCTTTCAATAGTCTGGTATTTAAAGTATAATAACTTATGGGCACCTGGGTGGCTCAGTCAGCTAAGCATCCAAGTTTGGCTCAAGTCATGATCTCACAGTTCATGAGTTCAAGCCCCGCATCAGGCTCTGTGCTGACAGCTCAGAGCCTGGAGCCTGCTTCAGATTCTGTGTCTCCCTCTCTTTCTGCTCCTCCCTCTATTCACACCCTGTCTCTGTCTCCCCAAAATGAGTAAACATTAAAAAAAATTAAAGAAGATAAAGTACTATAACTTAGAAATTTCAATATAAAAATAATTTGGGATAGTAAACAGCTAAAAAGCTAAAATGAACCATTAGAACCTACATCACCATTTGATTTAGTAAGTCAGCAATGTAGTCTTTTCTGCTCTAGCCTAATCCCCATATAGCCTTAATTATTTTCATAACCTCATTAACCCCTTCTTTAGTTTTAGTGGGTCAACACAGATGACTTTTTAACTTGTGTAGAATATTCTAAGTTACAGAAATATTTGTTACATCAACTTTTAAGCACATCCTTGGGTTTGTTTTTTAATATTCATTATTTTGTATTAGAAGGGACAGGCCACTGAATTCAAGGTTTATTACTCTTTTGCAATAACTGGCTTTAGCCAGAGGCCCAGATTTCAGAACTTCTCATAGGAAAGTAATTTCCGTTGGTGTCATTGCTAACTAAGGGAGTGACTTTGACACACATAGCTCTGGCCTACAACTGGTCACCCTGAAATAATTAATTAGAAACAACAACTATTTTAGTAACTGACTGAATTCCAACCTTACAGTTTATAAACTAGGTTAATTGGATATCTTTCAACAGTAGAGACTTTCACTCCTGTTGGGTTAATGAAAATATTTTAGATCTAGCTGAAGATATAAGCCTTGGACAATTTCTGTTGTTTCTTTTAAGACTGGATAGGTGACATCTTATTTATGTTTCCTCTGACACTGAAGTGGAAAAAAACTGATAAAACTTCTGAAATTATGCTGAAAGCTCATCCCTTGGTCTCATTAAATGTAGCAAATATAGCATATAATAGCACAGATACATGTGTTCTTGATTTGCAGCTCTTTCAGGAGGAAGACATTTATTTTCGTAAGAAATGTGACATTCATAAGGGATTGAACAGCTCAAAAGGGTGTGCAGAGAAATTGGTAGGACTTGTAAAACTTTGGTTTACCGGGTCTGGTTGATGCCTTGTACAAGAAAACTCTAGGACAGGAGCACAGACTTCGTTCCCGGCTTGGAATATTTGTTTATGTTTGGATATTTATTTATAAAACCATAGAGGTGTGGCTAAACCAGCTTCACATGGGGAAAGGTTGGTAAAGGGAGAAATTTTTTATTATTGTTATTATGTCAAATTTTCTGTCTCCCTTAGAGTCCTTTGAGTTCTACTGGTTATGAAAATACAACCAGGAGATAGCGTTTTCTTTAGCTTACTATTTTGGAAAGAAAAGTGAAAACAAAATCAGAAATACTGTTGCTTCTGAGCATTCTAAGCACCACATCCCTCCCAACCACCCCAAAAGAGATATTGAAGGCCTTCAATTAATAGTAGAGATCTACACACCCCAAAATCATCAAATTTAGTTTTATATTAAAATATATGATTTCTAGAGTATGTAGGGATGGTTAATAATTATTTCCTGTCTAATAGTTTTTCTGCCTTGCATTTGAATTTTACTTGTAATGAGTAGTTTGCAGCTTTATGATTTTGTGGCGAAAGTTTTCCTGCAATTACTGTAATTTGCTGCTAATCAGAATATAGCTAGCTTTGTTGTTGTTTACAAAGAGAAAAAGGAAAGTTTAAAAAATTTCATTACAACTTTCATTTTGATCAATGGCCATTGGTTAGTTGTCTACCCAGCATCCATTTCCCTTTGCTTCTTTCCTTACAGCACCCTGTTTTCTTGATGAACCACTCAGCTCTTCTGTAGGCCTAATGCTTCCCAAGGAGCTGAGCCCAGTCCCAGCTTCAGCACCAGGTTTGATGTGTCTCAGGTGAATACCCATCTCTTGTACCTCTAACAGTTTCACATGAAGAGGGTCAGATGATGGCTAAAGCCCACCGATGTTAGGAATAATGTTGCTTTTGTTGTTTTTTGGAGGGGTCTTCTTTATGCTTACAAAGAGAAAGCTTCCAGAACTGGTTCTCTTTCTCTTCTGCTGGGCTCCTGGCTGCATTCTAATACCAGAAGGAAGACTAGGCTTTAGGACAAAGATTCACTGTAGATCATAGAGCGGAGAAAAACATTCCCAACCAGGAACATTGTAACTAATGTGTGTGTGTGTGTGTGTGTGTGTGTGTAAGACAGAGAGAGAATGAGAGAGACCAAAAGATAATCGGTCAATGGGGGAACATCGTGGATAATAAGAACGTATGTCTGCATTTTTTTTCCCTTTGGAAATTCACAAAGGGAAAATTAAAATGTGCCTTTTGGGTTTTTACTTTAAATATCTGTATGAACTAAATCATCTGCATGCATTTAATAAAATGTGTTTTCTCCTGTTCCCCTTCCTCTCAAAGATGTTGTTTTTCTCACTGAAAAATTTCAAAATGCTTATGTGGTTGACTGGATATAAAATCATAAAGCCAAGCCTTCTGAAGTTGAAAGTCTTATTGCCTCACATGATGTTCTTTTGATGATATAGTTTTCTGATATTTGCCTTTTTTAGTGCCTCATAGAGTAGAATTGGACTTCTTATCTTTTGCCCAAAAGATATTTGAATCTGAGAAACTATTTACTTGCAAATTCCAATTTATTAGAATATCCCCCAAATTAAATTTCAAAGCAGTTCTAAAATGTGGAATACACTTTGAACCACTCCCTCTTTTCTGAGGGAAGACAGAAAAGGAGATTTGGTTAGTCCTTCATATTCTTCTGCCTTGATAGGCACCATTTAAAACAATGCACATGAAAGGAGAATAGCTCAAAGAATATCTGCTTGGGACCTCATGAAAGGAATGGGAGATGAAAAAAATTGGCGATGTGTGACTCCATGCTCTAATGACTGAAAAGATAATTACAGCGAGGTATCCAGAGTAATTTAGAGGGGAATTGGAATTTTATAAGAGAAAGCGAAAATGCATTTGTGAAAAAGAGGGACGGTTGGGGGGAAATGTTATTTTAGCCACATATTCTGGCCCTACGTGACATAAAAGAGTATGAATTTCAAGGGGACAATATAAAAGAAATTATAGTAATCAAGATAGGAAATTATTAAGGGATAGGAGAAAATTTCAGCTGAGAGGGAATGTGAAGATTAAGTATAAATTCTAACACTCTGGTTGACAAGTTGATGAGCCATTTACAGATGAGAAATGTAGAAGGAACAAAAGGATGACTTCAACCATTTTGTGTAAGAGCCAATGTTAGGTTTGTATTAGAAAGAATGAGAATGGAATTTCAGTAGAGAAGTTTCTGAAAAAAGGAGAACAGTAATGTTTTGCCAAAGTTTTCTTGGGAGGTTTCCTTCAAGACTGACATTCTTTTCTTTCATAGGTGCCTATTGGTGGGTGCTTTAATGTTTTCTGTATCTAATTTTTCTTTTATTGTTGAGGGAAATAAGAGGGGAACTCAGAGAGGAGAGAGATATATTGTTTTAGGAGGTAGACTAAATGGATGCTTTACTTATTTTGCCTGTTGTATAGAGTAAATTTGATCCTGTGATGTAAAAATGTCTATATTCATAAACTGGAATATCTTCATAATTCCTGTTTGGGAAAAACAACTTGGCTGGCAGTATTAGCTGTACCAACGCTGGCAAAGCACTGGATTTGGGAGCTGAGGATTCAGATTCAAGTCTGGGTCTTTTATTTAGCAGCTTTTTGACTTGAGCAAGACACTTAATTACCTTAGGGAGGATATGGTCAGATGTATGCATGGGAGGCTCTTCTGAGAATGGAGTGGCTCGTGTAGGTGATCTGGAAAGTACCTACAATGCTGAGGAAATAGTACTTTTGTTTTCTTTATTTGTTTTTGTCTTCATTTTTTTTTTTCTGATACACTTATAATGTCTGTGTGGAGGCAACCATAGTCACTTTGGACCAGTGGTAAACAGTGAAGAGTGGTGGAGACTGCGACAAATCTGTGTCTGTATGCCCGGACCAGAAAGTATAGTTTTTTACTCAGCTCAAAGTGGTTATTGACATGGGGGATTGCAGGCCTCATTTGCAAGAAACTCTAGTTTTTTGTTTTGTTTTAATTTGTTTTTTAGGAGAAGACTGAAATTTGGATTTCTTAGTGAAGTTTCTAATATATATATATAGTTTCATATATATACATAAAAGTCTGTTCAAATATATATATATGTGTATGTGTATACATATATATGTATATATACATATAGATATACACATACATACACACACACATAAAGAGAATATACATACATATATACATACACACACACATACACAGAGAGAGCGAGAGTGAGAGCGAGAGCAAGAGAGAGAGAGAGAGAGAGAGAGAGATGCAGTTCATCAAAAAACAATTTTGCCCACACTGTTGTGGGCTGAGCAAAACAAGTCTCTGAGCCAGATGTGGCCTGCGGCTGCACTTTGGGTCTTGTACTTTAAACTCTTTTTCTTAGGTGTGTGTTGAGATCCTGATAAGCTAAATAGCATTGCACTAGATTCTTTTTTAAATGTTGAGCAAAATTCCAGGAAATTCCTAATGTCCTATATTTCGTTTAGGTAAGCTTTAAACTTTTGCTTAAATTTGAAAAAAAAAATTACTTTATTGGGTTGAAAATAAACATGCT
Organism: Herpailurus yagouaroundi; assembly: GCF_014898765.1. Taxonomy (NCBI): domain Eukaryota; kingdom Metazoa; phylum Chordata; class Mammalia; order Carnivora; family Felidae; genus Herpailurus; species Herpailurus yagouaroundi. The sequence goes on from NW_024412391.1 coordinate 32,754,584, forward strand.
ATTGAAGCACGGGAAGGATTGTAAAGGAGGGGATTATTGATTTGATTTCTTTATTTTTATTGACTTATTACCACAAACTTTGTTTTCAGTGTTTCTTACAGAATTTTCTAAATAAGCAAGAAAAGATATTTTTGGAAAGTACTGTGGACACCAAAGGGTGAAAGATGAAGAGTTTTTATTAAAAAAAAAAAGTCTCTTCAAAATACTATCACTATCTGTTTTTAATTGACTTATGTATTTGAAAAAATATGTCTCTGTTCTGAGGGTCACAACCTATTGATCTGTTCTTTCTTTCTTTCTTTCTTTCTTTCTTTCTTTCTTTCTTTCTTTCCTTCCTTCCTTCCTTCCTTCCTTCCTTCCTTCCTTCCTTCCCTCCTTCCTTCCTTCTTTCTTTCTTTCTTTCTTTCTTTCTTTCTTTCTTTCTTTCTTTCTTTCTTTCTTTCTTTCTTTTTATCTTTCTTTCTTTCTTTTTATCTTTCTTTCTTTCTTTCTTTCTAGTGTTTATTTTTGAGACAGAGAGAGACAGAGCACGAGCGGGAGAGGGGCAGAGAGAGAGGGAGACACAGAATCTGAAGCAGGCTCCAGGCTCTGAGCTGTCAGCACAGAGCCCTACGTGGGGCTTGAACTCACGAACCCACGAGATCATGACCTGAACCGAAGTCAGACGGTTAACCGACTGAGCCACCCAGGCGCCCCTATTGATCTGTTTTATGTTGGAAAAACATGGAGACTTATAACTCTTCATTATTTGTGTGATTCAAGTCATTTTTTATACTGTCCCTGGTGTTCTGTGGCCATAGAATTGCAAATTAAGAATAATTTAATTTTGGCCATTTGATTACTTTTTGGTTTTAGAGAAAACTCTAGAGATGGAGGAAGCAGCCATGGTTTGACTCAAATTACCCCACAGATGACTGATTTGGGAATGGGCACCTATTTCAAAGATACTCAAGCTCTAGGTCACTGGCCCTGTGACACAGCCTGACTAAAACATAGGAGTTTAGACAGATCAAGAGAAAAGAGTTAACAGTTGAAACAAAGCTGACAGAATGCCACAAAGTAGCAGATGGCCGTGAAACAGAAACTATGGATAGATGAGGAAGAAGATATTATGAGACAGAGATGAAAACATGCAGTGTGAGGGGCGGAAGTGTTCAGGAAGAAGCCAAGGCAAAATAAAATTTCTACTCTGAGAAGGCACACGAAGAACAGCTGAATCATATTAATGGCAGAGCCCCAGAATGCAGATCCATCGACACCCAAGGCTGAGGCCTGTAAGCTCCCTTTCAACTCCTGATCCACGCTTCAGCTTTTCCCAAGGCCCTTTTTGTGGTTCTTTCATCACAGCGTGTTCTTTTGGCACTAGGTCTTTGCGCATACTAGTCCTCCTTCTCAAATTACTGCAGTTTTCCCCTTCTCCCTCACATCTCTGCTTCCTCCTTCTTCCATTCCTTCTGCCAGCTCTTAATCATTCAGCAAGTCTCACTCAAGATTTCTTTTCCTCCAAGAAGCTTTGCTGCACCCCCCCTCCTTTTTTTCTTTCTTTCTTTTTTTTTTTAAGCCATGGTTCCCATCTTGGGATAAGTTACATCTCAATTTTTTTTGCCCCTGCCATTCTTACGCTCTCTCAGTTCTCATTCCCTCCACCATATCCTATGTGTTTATGGCCTTTAAGTCTTGCCTTTTTCTGTGTCAGCCGATACAGTGTTGAGTCCTTGTTATCTCACTTGGATTATAGGTTTAGTCCCTAAGTGACTTTTCTAACTCTGGTTCTCCCTACCCAGAATTCCAGATACTTTTTTCATAAAGCGAAGGAGAAAATCCTATCACTGTGCTCAAAAATTATCATGAAACCTCTACTTCATACATAATTAGATATAAATTAATTAAGCCTATTATTGCAAGACTCTCCAAAAGAAGATCCTGGTTTTCTGTCCAATTCTTTCGTTCACTACTCACCTGTCAGGAATTTACGAGGGCACCACATTATGCTGCTTGCTGTTGTGTTCTTCTCAGCATCCTTGTTTCTTCCGTTCTCATCTTCTGGATTTCTTCTTTCCACACTCCCAACAATGTATTTTTTCCAGCTGTCATTTAGAGTCATATTTTTCCATTCTGCTATTATGTGTTTGTTTGTTTGTTTGTTTGTTTCCACACATAGTCTCATGTACAAAAGGAAACAGAGCACACTGATTAAGAGCCCTAGACCTGGTATCAAACTGCTTGAGGCCCAACAGTTCTGTCTCCACCTCTTATGCTCTGGCCTGAGAGATGTTATATAATCTCTCTTTACCTTAGTGCTGTCCTCTGTAAAAAGAAAATAATTAGTGCCTATCTTGTAGGGTTGATTACTAGGTCGAATGAAAGGATACATGAATACATGACCCATAGGACACTGTCTGGCACATAGTAAGTGCTTCTAAACGAAAAGAAAAGGAGAGACTCATCACCAACAATACACTTGAGTAAAGATGTAGTGATTTGGACAATCAAGGCATTCTCTGCTCCATTTTGGGCTTGAGTATTAAGACAATAAACATAGAACCATTTTAATCTAATTTTGAATAGTTTTCTTCTGGACTTTAAGAATTTCATTACAGAAATCTCAGTGTAAGGATGGCTACTTTTTCTTAACTGAATTTTCAAGCTCCTTAGAGTAAAGGTAAGATCTGTACTTATTTTTCCTCATTCAAGCTTTTGATGTCTTTCCCTCTAATATCACTTCTGTTAATGAGAACACCTTTCAAATCATGGTTTAGCTTGTCTAGTTAATTGTGTTTTTCAGGAATAACAGGCTGTATTATAATAATTGACTAAATGACTAGGTTAAGAAGGAAGATGAGAGCAAGTTGAAGAAATCATTTTCATTTCAATATGTGACCTCCAGTTGACCCTTGAGAAATGTGCTGTGTGGAATGTGTTTGCCTAGACAGAAGCACAGGTCAGTCTTAGTTTATATAGTTAAGTATTAAAGGTGAGGTGAGTATTAAAGGTGAGGCACAGACTGTCTCTAATTACATATAAATTTTAAGTGAATTTGGAATAGTGAGTGTGCCATGAAGCAGAGACAGTGGTATCAGAGCAGATACCAGATTTTTTTTCTCTCCTCCTGGGAAGCTAATTTCAGGCTTCCCCCTCGCCTCTCCTCAACTCCCTCTTGCAACAGTCCCCAACCTCTACAACTACTGTGCTTAGTAGCTGGGATGGCATTTGCACTGCACAGACTGCATTGGGCATCATAACTCACTTGTATATCCAGAAGCAGAAATCTAAATCAAATTAGCTTAACATTTCAAGGGATGGATTCAGAAATTTGGAGGGTGGTTTATCGACTCATCAAGTTGGGAACTCCAGGGGTGAAACTGACCTCAGAGAAACCCATGTGCTCAGATGCTATTGTCACATTTCCTTCTTCTTCCTCTTTGTCCCATCCTTTCCAACTGTGCTTCTCTGTGTTTGTTTTCTCCTATGGGAGGTAACTTTCATATGGGCACACGGTAACCAGTATCTTCAAATATACAGTCTTACCTCGGTTGCCTAGAAAGAAGACAGTCTTTTTCTCTTGGTGAACATTTATAAAATCCCAGGGAACAATTGAATCGACAGTTGTAGCGCCTTTAGAGAAAAACTGGACCAAAGAAAGATTAGTCTAAGGATGTTATGATGTGGTTAATGCCTGCAATTTGGAATGTGTCCTTTTGATAAATCATTCTCAGTATCTCTCAAAGCCTGCTTCCATGCCATGCACTTCCTCTAAGTTGCAACCTTCTATCTACCCTTTCTTAGCACACCATCTTTTTAATTGTCTAAAAACAACCAAGTATTTTTATATAAAATCCTTCGCCATTCTTGTTTTGCCTCTAACATTGCTTAGGCTTTTAGCCTATTCCTTTTACCTTCTTCTATGCTCTTGCTTGAGAAGTGATTTTCCCCTCACTCCTGTATCTTCCACTATTTCCTTTCCTCTGACTAAGTCATTATGCAGAGTTCCCCCCTCTTTCATAATTCCTCCTCAGGTCCCCACGTCTCAACCTTGCCATTCACTATCAGATTTTGCAAAGGGGAGGAAAGTCGCTGTGGAAGTTGTTCCCTCTTACACATGCCCATTTGCCTCTTCCTGCCTTGTGTCCTGCTGTGCTCGCCACGCCCCCCGCCACACACACCCCGAAATGGCTGCTTTCGCAGGGCCACACATTGTTGAGTTCAGTGGCTTTTTCTTCCTGTTTTTCTTCCATGAACTCTCTTGCATTATTGACCAGCTTTTTCTTCTTAAACCCTTTTTCTGTAGCTTCAGGTTCCCTAGGTCCATCTCCTTCCTCTCCCTCATTGCCTGTTGCTCATATTTTTGCTTGGATTCCTTTTTGACTTTTTATACATTTGAATTTCTAGGTTCTCTTCCAAGTTTGTTTTTTTTTTTTGTCTCTGCTTTCTCTCTTTTGATCTTGTTTCCCTTTTAAAAAATTTTGATTCTACATTAATAGTCTGCTAAATATTGCTAAATCTGTATTTTTCCATCATGAATATTTCTTTTGAGTTCTTCCTTATTTTTAGCTTTCTTTATGTAATATTTTCTTATTTTTAGCTGTTGATTAACTTTCTTTTCATCGATATCTCACCAGACCTCATCTGCTTTATTTCAGTTAATGTGTATGACCTCCTAGACACAGGATATGTATGACCTCCTAGACTTGGAATCATCATTCTTCTCTTCCCTTTATAGTCATTTATTTTCCCAGTTAGGTCATTTCTGAAAATGTATCCCAAAATAATTTAAATTTAAAATATGACAATACATGTTAATATTTTGGACACAGGAAATAATATGTACAGCCTACCATGTAAATCGTGTTTGTGTATGTGTGTACATATGCAGCATAGTAACAAAATGAAAATCCATGAACCCATTATCCAGTCCAAGAATGAAACCACTGTGTTTTCCAAATTTATTTCTTCCTTTGTGTTCTAATTCGTTTAGGATTTGTGTTTCAATAATCATTTTTTCTCCTTGTTTCATATTATGCTTTAAAACTATATGACATTTCTCTGGCTCGGATCATATCCCCTTGATTAAAAAACTTCTCAGGGTCCCCATTACTTTGGAATAAAATAGACTGAGCCTAATATTCATAGCTTTGTGATCTCGCCCAGCCTATGATTCCGACTGTATTTTTATTATTCCCACTGAATCATTCCATGCTTTGAACTCAAAGTGTCTTCCTTCTTTCCTACCTTCTTTCATTTCTTTTCCTGAATAAGCCGTTGCTTTATTCTGTCCACACTTTTGCTCCTGTAGTTGCACACTGAAGCCTTCCCTGGGATATTTTCTATCTTATCTCCTTTGGTTAAAATCCAACTCATGGTTTAGGGCCTATCTGAAATGCTCTCATATCCATCAGGACAATCATATATGGTTTCTTTCCTCTGAACTCCTATAGCACCTGTCTGTTATTGTCTTGAAGTACTTATAATTTTCTTTTATTTCCTCATCTCCTTCTCTGATGGCACAAAGTCTTATATATAGAATGAATTTATTATATACATAATTTATTGTTATTAGTATCATTATTATTTGCAAGGAAGCAGCTAACTTCTGCCTACCTTAAAATTCTTCCTCTCCTTCCCTTTCTCTTTTCATCTAGGTAAGGCTGGAGGCTTTGTCCCTATATATATTGTTGGGGGACATATCACAGGATTCTCAAGTTCTAGTATTATTTCCTATTTGATTAATGCTTCAGTTCTCTGAGAAGAAGATTGCTCTTTGTTAATTTGAAGATTTCTTTATGGGGATTCTCACTTCGATATTCATGCTACTATCATGGTACAAGGGCAATTTTTGTTTTCCTTGAGATCTTCCCTTAAAGGGCAGTACTATGATTAAAAATACAAGTATAGGTACATGCAGTATTTCTTATATTTGGACCGGTTGGTGAAACTAGAGAAATGAACAAACTTAAAAATGTGTTATATAAATATATTTAGACACAGAAAAAGAGAAATACTCCCTCCTATGGTGGTGAGAAGACATCTTAATGGACACCTATCTGCCTGGTTGAAGAGGCTTCTACCTAGAGACATCAGAGCAAATTAGATGAATTTTGTAAGATTTTATAGTTTTCAGTTTAGAAACTGAAACAAACCCGGCTTGGAAACTCCAAACTGATGAATAGAGATAGTCACATCATGTTGGAAGAGTGTTCTTTCTTTAAAAAAAGAACTTTGTAGTTGTTAAGACAAATGTCCTAACTAAATTTCTAGTAATCCTTATATCAGGGGTTTCTTGTTATGGAAATGCCAAGGCTGAGATAACTTTAGTAAAGATGAGGCAGGGAGTCAAGAACATAATAAACAAAGTCTCAGCCAAAAGGAGTTACTTAGAAGAGAGAAAAAGAAGAAGGCATTGATTCCTCACTCCTGGCAGAAAACACCTTGCTTGAAATATGAAAGGACAGAAGGAACACTTGGCCTCCATTTGCAGATTGGAAAAGCAGGTAGCATGGAGCCTAGAGACCAACACCTGAGTTGGTTCTTTACGTGACTCAAACTCTTAGGTCTGCCTATAACTGTCCTACCCCCTTATTTCTGGGCAGGTTTGTGATGTCATATTTGTGCATTCTATAAAGATAAATGAAGGGAAGTTATTTTATAGTTTGAATACCCTTCTGTATTGTTGCTAGAATAGTCAGGTAATATATTGTTTAGAGACATATCTAATACAATTAGATGTTCTAAAAAGTCATTTGCTCTTAAAGGCTGATTGAACCATACTTTGTGTTATTATAGCAAGGCAACTTTTCCTGATAAAAATGGTAATTATTTATCTAGCTAGGCAGTCTTGTTGATTGAATATAGCTAAATGTTTGGCATTTAGGCTAAGAAATACCTTTAGGCTTGATTGGTATGTGAATAAATTGAAGAAGAACATTAGTTTTACTTTTGTTGGATGAAACTACATATTAATTTTTGAGTTTAAATGTAATTAGTGATTTCTTACTTTCTGAAAATTAATATTTTTTGAAAAAAATATCATGCCCTTTAGGTTCTCATCACTGTATTTTCATAAACGCTATTAGTTTTAAATGATACATATGGAAACAGCACCCATAGTAGTAACATAGTGAATCTTTAAAACCATTTGTGCATAAGCTGCCTCAAAGGATAATTAGATGATTATAATGGTACTTGCTTTGAGATAGCTAATTTAAAAAATCTACTGCTCCCAAGTCTAATTATTTGAGTAATGATAACCTGTTAACAGCCATGAAGCTTCAGTTACAGCCAACCCCATTGAAGAAAAGAAAAATAAATACTTTAACATTTTCTACAAAGACCCCGAGGATGGCACCAGAGCAGTCTTCACATTTTCTGCTCTGTGTTCTTTGCCCAGCCTCACATACGGGATGTGCTCTAAACCACCTACACAAGTGCCTTTCATCTGATTCACTCCTATAGGTTTTCATTTATTTTTTAACTTCCTTTGGCAGCAGGGAGATAATTTTCTCACTCTTCTCTACCCTTTGTGAGTCTCTGAAAGAAGGCTTTTGTAATTAGACTTCATAGCTTTAACAAACATTTCATAACCTGCCAGTAAAAATGTCAGTTCTCTGGGCCAGGGAATAATTAAATGAATAAGTATCAATGTGGTGATTCAGCCACAGAATCAAATAATTTAAAGGGGTTATTAATTAGGGACTTGCTTTGATTTTGGAATTCTAATCAATAATGAGCTATGTTATGAACCAAAGCTTTCTTGCTTTCACCATTCCCATTACTTGGACTGTTAAAATTATTAAATAAAACCATGTCAATGAAAATTTTACTTTATTGTTCTTTTCCTGAATGATTAATCACCTGAGGGGATGTTGTTAAAATAGCAACAAAATTGGATATGGTCAAAATGAATGTTTTGCCATGAGCCTTTAAGACCGCAGCTGAGTGATGCAAAGAATATATAAAACTTTGTAACCGACTCTGTTTGAGGCCATTACTCCCTGACTGAAGTCTGAAAAAAAGAGCACAAATTGAATGTTGGAGGCTGATAATAATTTGGTAGGAGACCCTTTGAGCTGAGAGAAGTAGAAGGAGGACAGATATGTAAAGTCTTGACTACTGTAGGGATGAGGGATAGTGAGGATAGGTAACAAGTAATGGTGGCTCTTAGAACAGCAAAGAGTGAAAAGCTGAATTTGAGAACAAACCAAAAGGCTGATGGAGTCAGATTAATCTTTTGAAACAGAAAGGATCTTTCTATTGTTAGAAAAATAGTTTATTTTATATTTTAAGGAGTCTCTTTGAAGTCTGGGAATGACTAGGGTGAGCAATGACATACAACTCAGCTTAATTATGAGCAACAGTAATTGAAATCTTCATTCTAGGGGACACAGTAAGTGTTTTATGTTTATCATCTCAGTTCTTACAACCCTGTGTAATAGGTCAGTCTCCTATGAGGAAACTGAGGCACGAAGATTGCTTTGTTAGTGGCTGAATTGAAGTGTTTAAACCAGGCAACCCAATTTCAGACTCCAAGTACTTGGCTACCATTCTATATCCCCTCCAAGGTAAATTTTATCTATAGTGATGCTTTATGTACATTTTGACCAAAGCTGTACCCTAGTGATAGTTTTAAAAAGGCTGTTACTAGATGAAATCTGTTGAGAAAAAGTTTCATGTTATAGATTCCAAAGTAGGAAGAGATATCCTCAAGTTTAAATCATGGAGTAGATTTCCTCAAATATCTTTAAAATATTTTTTTGTAAAAGGTACTTTTATTCAGAAACATTGGAAGAATAGTAAATGGCAATTTCTGGTCTTTTTTCATCTGTCTACTGGAAGTTTTTTACTTGGTGTGCCCATCAGGAGCCTAAGAGTAAACCCTCAGGAAAATTTAGGTCTCTCCTGATGAGGCTTATTGTTTGTTGGTTCTGTTCTTTTTTATTGTTCTTTTGCTTAAATGATATGAGAATAAGCTTCTAAGGCAATGCTCCAATTTCAAAAATCAGAAGATCAGAGTCACTGGTTAGGTTACTTTAGTCCAAAAAGAGCATAAACATAGACCCTACCTTTATTGGATGAAGTACCTTTACTGGAAAATTGCCTAGAAGTCTGGGCATATGTAACTGAGAGCTGGAAAGCTAAGGGGGACTTACTTGCCTGAAGGGGTATAAAAAGAATCATGGTTTTGTTTGTTTGTTTGTTTCCTCTGGATGGATAGAGAAGAAATAGGCTTAAATTAAAGCAAGCAGGATCTAGTGTGCTAAGACAGTTGCAATGAATAACCTCTGGACTTGACTAGTAGTGAGATGTGCAGAACTTTATATATTTTTTAAAATCACAACTGTGCAAGAATAAGACAGAATATGAGTTAGTTTGAAAGCAGTCTAGTGTATCATTAGGAAAACAGACTTCCTGTCATTGGGCTATCTTTGTAGATTTAACACTGTGTATCATAGCATGTTTTAATTGTTGTATGCACTTGGGCTTGGAGCTGTACAGGCAGTTCTCCACTTAGACTGATTGCACTTCTAGATGATGCAGAAAGACTGCCAGCCAGTTTTACCTGTCTTATTATGTAATGGCACTTAATGCAAGCAGGGCACAAATGAACTCACCCCAGCTAGTCTGATTCCTGATGTGAATCAAATAAGGCCCCCTCATCAACAACCTCAGCTTGTTCCCATGGGCTCCTCTGTGGAACTCTATATAGGATTAGATTCAGCTCCACAGCAGTGGCAGCTAAGAGAGCAGAGTGGGAGCAAAAATAGCATGGGCCACAGTTTCTGACTTGACCTTTTTTTTTAGTGTGTAAAGCTCCTGGTATTTAGTTGTTGTTGTTGTTGTCATTTATTGTAATTTAATGTCATTCATTGTATATTGAAGTGGTTAGTTTGTAAATTTCATTTATGAAATCAAAGCTGTAAAGATGGAAGAAGGAGAGAACAGTATGTGTTTGGCTAACAGAAGAGACATCTTTGACCTATGATGTCCGGTGACTTTCAGTGGGACCTATTTCCCTGAAGAGCTGGTCAGTTGGCTCTGTGACAGTCACCACAGAGAAGTTGTAAAAGTGCAATGATGTTGCCTTTGAAATAGATATATAGCCTGTCCAGCAAAAATACTTCGAAGGGCTACACTCATTTGATGTATGGTACTTGCTGTATTATATGTATGTATTATATTTGATGTATTTGTGAGAAAGAATTCAGTCTTAGTACTTTATAGTCACGCCTTACATCCCAATATACCCTCAAGAAAAAAAAAATACAAACAGACCTTCTAAGCAGCAATGTTCAAGTAATGACTGTACCAGTAAGAGCATTTTTAGGTAGATGAAAAAGACTTGATTATGTCAATTTTGTACCTTTGGTATTTGTCATTATTCACGTCAAAGCTTTTGAAAGTGGGTATTTTTTTTTTTTCTTTTTGACACTGTGAAGAAATCCTGTAATGAGAGAAATCAAAGCAAGTAAAATTCGATGCGATTGAGGATTGGTTCATGCGTGAAGCTTTCGCATGTCACCAAAGAGTGGCTGTTCGTGGCAGCGCAGACACTGGAGGACCCATTCTATTTACCCAAGGGAAATTTGCTTTGAGAAAATGAGAACACAATAAACTCTTTTAAAAACGAAAGCCATTGTCTGAAAAAACCATCAGGGATACTGTTTGACTCAGATTCTCCTCCAAAACCTTCAAAACCTGTCCTCACGTAATCTTGTTACACAGATAGTACTTAATATTTTCTATTTTGATTGTTTTTAGTCTCTTTTTTCCTGTCAAACAGGACTTCTTTAAAGTTATGAACTCATCGTTTTTGTTGTTTGTTTGTTTGTTTTTTGCTTTTCCTACCTTGCATTGTGTGTGTTGCATAGAGGGGCACAGAGTACTTCTATTTACTAAATGTCTGACTCTCAGAGTCTCCCTGCAAGAAACCTAAATTCTGGTCTTGAGGGTTTTTTGTTTTTCCTGTTTGTTTGCTTTACCTTTTCCTTCAAATTTTTTTTCTATAAAAATAAGCAAAACTTTTAGGAGGTAGTAGTAGTGAGGCAGGAACTTGGAAATGAGACCTAAATCTAGATTATTATATCTTCTTTCTACCCATTTTTAAATTTAATTTTTATTACAGTAAAGAACACATAATATAGACATTATTATTACTTTTAGATGTCTCAGAACTCTTAAGAATTGTAGATATCTCAGAACTATGTGATTTACAGTCCATAAAATAGTTCATTAAACATGCTGCTTGCTTTATTTCTTCAGGTTCTTTTAGCATTAAGCCTTTGGTAAGGATTGTAATCTCATAATTTCATTCCTTTGAGAAAATAGCATCAGTTTATGTCATTCTGATCTAATGAATTTTTCTTTTTTTCTTGGAGAGATTCTGGCAGGTGACTGTGAAAGACTGAGTTTGAATCCTAGCCTCTTACCCTGTGATCTTCGGTGGGTTAGTTAACTTCTTTTAGCCTCCTTTAACTTTAAAATGGAATGGCAAAATATACCCCTTAGGCTGTTGTAAAGAGTAGGTGACTTATTATATGAAAGTATTCAGTGTGATACCCATATGTAGGTGGTGGTCAAGAAATAGTGTGTTTTTTTTTTAATTTTTATTTTTTTATAACCTCTTCTTTGTTAATCCAAATAGCAAAGTGTGCAATTTTCATGGGAAAAGAGAACTTTTATTTATTTATTTTTTATTTTTTTTAATTTATATATGAAATTTATTGTCAAATTGGTTTCCATACAACACCCAGTGCTCATCCCAAAAGGTGCCCTCCTCAATACCCATCACCCACCCTCTCCTCCCTCCCACCCCCCATCAATCCTCAGTTTGCTCTCAGTTCTCAACAGTCAAAAGAGAACTTTTAGATCATTGAAGTATTATCAGACATAGCTACTTTATGTTTATGTGCTAATGTACATAATAATAAGCATAATAAACATCAGTCAGCATTATTGAATATCTATACATGGAGAATTGAACAGAATATTTTATTTTAATCAGTTTTTTTTTTCATGTGTGTTTTAATACAGAGGTGACTATATGCACTGGAGTTTATTACAAACTAAAATGAGATTTTTGTTTTATGACTTGCAGTTCCTATTGTAATTTATTTAAACAGAAGGGGATTGTAAATTGCATTTTAAAGGTAGATGCCTCTCGTGAGACATTTGCATCAGTGCACACTGTGGACTCTGGAAAGTATTTTCAAAGCTACTCGCAGCAGGATTTATCTCAGTCATTGAAGAATTCTTGGACAGGACATAATAATTTCTCATCCACTAGAGAAATGATATTATTTTAGAATAATATTTTAAAATGCAGATCTTGTAAAAGGTGATAGATGACTATTCTAAAGTGAGATTTATTTCCTTTCTGAGGGTAGATTAGGATGGATAGACTTTAGGAGCATGACTGATCAGTGAGTCTGGGCTATTCAGCAGTTCCATAGTGTATAGATTCTTTGTATTATTAAAGTAACTATTTTAAACTTATTCCTAACAAAGCTCTTGCAAGGGTAACCACTGTAATGTGGTCCCAAGGAAAGGAAATTGTTTCCAAGAGGTTTTAAATTTCAGTGATTTTTCAACCAATTGGGAGCTATTTTGGGGGGATTACATTGCTCTGCTACTGATTGTACTGCATGATATCCTCAAGATCCTTTTAGTTTTTATGGTTCTTTTTATCAGCTCCATGCCCCTACTTCCAGAAAATGGAAAAGAGGAAGCCAGAGATAGGTTATTTTACATGTCAGATGGAGGCAAAGCAAGTAGCACTGGAATCTGATTTCTTGGTTTCTTTGCTCTTCCAGTTTTAATAAAAAAAATAAAGCACTAAACACTGAGTTTTGAAAATGTAATGTAACATTAGTACTTATTTTCTTTAAAAACATATGTTGAACATCCAACTCTTGATTTGGCTCACGTCCCAGGGTTGTGGGATCGAGCCCCTCATCAGGCTCTGCGCTGAGTATGGAGCCTGCTTAAGATCTTCTCTCTCTTTCCCTCTGTACCTCTCTTCTGCTTGTTTTCTCTGTCTCTAAAAATAAATAAAATAATTTAAAAAATAAAGTAACATCTTCCCCAATATTCCCTATCTCACTGGCTTTCTTTACTTTGCTTTATAACACTACTGTCATTTGACTGACTGTATATTTTTCTTGTGTACTTATTGTCTGTCTTCTCTGTTAGAATAAAAGCGATGCGAAAGTGCTAATGTATATCTGTTTTGTTTACTGCTGTATCCCAGTTCCAAGAATAGTACCTGAAATATAGGATACCTTCATTAAGATTTTTTTGAAAAAATGCAGTCAAGACAACACAAAACCTATGCCTTGCTTATTAAGATGATTGAGTTCTTTTTATAGAAGCATTTGTTTTCATGAATCAATTGATTTTAAATGAAATACCCCTTTAAATATTAGCCATTTCATTTTCCTGGTATCTGCATCTGAATATATATTTCTAGTTTGGGAGATTTTAATTTTTACTTCTGCTTTTTAAGATAACAAATGGGCTTTTTGCAAGGGTCTAGGTTACTTTCCCACAATTATCCTTGTTTGTAGTTTGGGGCAAGAGACTACTTCTCAAGTCATCTCTACTTGGTTTCCCAATATGGTGGGTGCCTATGGATTTATTTCTTTGTTTCTTACTTGCTTGCTTGTTTCTATCCACCATTTTTCAAGAGTTTCAGGTTGCCAGCTATCTACAAATCCCCAATGTCCCATGCACACTCATCTCTGTTTCTACTCTACTAATCAATCAGTATTGGGTCAACTAGAGTTCATTGAGTAAAATTGCTTATTATCCCTTTATCCCATTCCTGAAGAGAAGTAGTCCATTTCCCCTAACTCTCTTTCTGCTCATGTAATGTTTTCCTTTGATGCTATTTTTTAGCACTGTTTCAACCAGTCTCTGTGAAGAGTCAATTCTACATATCCTCTTTACTGTCGATCATTAGAGCACAGCAACCTAGAACAAAGTAGAGGCACTTGAATCGCTGTCTGGGTTCATGAGTGAAACTAACTGTGAGGACACTCATCTTTGCCCCTTTGGGTATATTTGGAGTAGAATCAGTTTAAATGATAGGCTTCCATGGGAGAAAGGAAGACACTTCTCCAACAATGAATTCTACGTGATAGGAAGCTATGAGTGCATGACAAGTGCAGTTACTTTTGATTCTTGAAACTTGTCATCAGAGAATTGTTAGTAAGGTAGACATAGGGGCCAGCACTCCAGTGAATAGTTTGCTTTTCTAGATAAATTTCAGTTCCATTAGTGGATTTTAATTGCACTGATATTTTCTGCCAAGAGTGGTCATCTTGGAAGTTAATAACCTGATATTAAAGGAAAAGAAGAAATCCTTCATTGGACTTCTGATTGTTTCTCAATTCTTCTTTATCTTAGAAATGATACTTTTATTACAGCATTTGAAATATGTTTAGTCAAGTAAAGAAGCTACTTCTTGAAAGATGTGCTTTGAGATTAATATCTAGTTTGTCACATGGGTTGGGTAGAGTATAATTCTCCAAAAATTGCATAAAGATTGCATTCTAGAAGTTGAGGCAATTGACTCAATATGATAAATGTCAGTTGGGGACAACACATTGATTTTAATTATATAGCTGTAGGATGTAGGCATGCTCTGCATATCCATTTAAGGCAGAGTTTGTGTTTAAAAGATGTCTTTGTGCCCTCAAAACATGTGTGATGCTAGATTTTTCACATGACTTCCTTAGAAAAATTGGTAAGAATTGTCCCCAAATACCCAGACAAGCTAAGATGGGAATCAGAATTGTATGAGTAGGTCTGAGTTGTCTTTATGGAAGACTTAATCTAAAAATAGATTGGGAAAACTGTCCTTGTTTCTTAACCATAACACTGTATTTTTGTTGAGATTGTTGTTGAATAAAGTGAGGAAGAATTAAAATACTAATTTGTGCAGTGGCATTAAATTTGATTAGCCATCGTTTGTGGGTTCTTCCTATTGTTTACAAAGCCTTTATGTCTTTAATATGTTTAGTGAACTCCTAGTCATCCTTGAAGTTCCAGATGAAGCAGCACTTCCATGAAGTCTTCTCTCTGCCAGCCAGAGTTGCCTGCTCTTCCCCACTGGTCCCATTACTGGTCTGCATTATTTATTCTGGATACAGATATCTGTTATAGCCATATCACAATGGATTATGAATGCTTGTGTATCTGTTTCTCCCTTTTCTCCAGCAGATAGTGAGTTTTTTTTTTTTTTTCAACGTTTATTTATTTTTGGGACAGAGAGAGACAGAGCATGAACGGGGGAGGGGCAGAGAGAGAGAGAGAGGGAGACACAGAATCGGAAACAGGCTCCAGGCTCTGAGCCATCAGCCCAGAGCCTGACGCGGGGCTCGAACTCACGGACCGCGAGATCGTGACCTGGCTGAAGTCGGACGCTTAACCGACTGCGCCACCCAGGCGCCCCCAGATAGTGAGTTTTTAATGGGCAGAAAGAATGCCTTACTTATTTCTTTAGTATCAACTTCTTAAATAGGACTGGGTTTATAATGGGTTCTTTAGTTGGGAAAGTAAACAAACATAATTGCCTGTATCTGCCCTTAGTTCATTTGTAATAATCCCTGCTGTCGGGCTTGGATGCGACCTAGATGATGTAAATAAAGCCAGTATGTCTGTCAATTTCATATGGATGTGCTAGGTATAATAAAAAGACTGATTAAAGATCCACCAAGTTAAATTAAACAGTGGTATACTCTCTATTGCACCAATAAGTCAATGTAAAAGGATTGTATTATGCTTTATTCTGAAAAGGCAATATCACGAATCCTGTTTTATTAATACCTAAATATGTTATATACCTTGATATAACCATTGATTGGTTTTGAGAGGTTTTGTATGATGGAAAGAAGAGAGGAGGAATCAGATTAAAAAGAGATTTTAATCTTCTGTACTTTTCCCTGTGATTTTGTAAACTTGCATCCCATATATGCCAGTAAAAATAACTCTATACCTTTATTAAAACTTCAATATCTTCATTTATATTTAGAGTGGTAGCAACATAAAATTGAAACCTGAGAGTCGTGAAAGATATAAAGTCATGTTTTAATAGAGAAACTAAATTGCTCCTTCAAAGAGCCTATAAAACTGAAAAGCATTCATTATAAATGTAATAAAAACTTATGAGTCCCATTTTATTAAAACTACACCCCGTTTCCTGAAGGGACTGGATCATTTAGAGGTAAACCAGTGACACTTTATATCTAGCAACATTCTTTATGTGAGATAAGACATCTACTGAAATGAAGTTGGTGGTTTTAACATGATCCCTAATGGACATCCATTCATGTTATAAGATTAGAATTTCTCTTTTAGCAGAGTTTGCAGCTTCTGATGATACTGTACCTTGATCAGGTTAATAACAATAGTAAATTACTTGCTTCTTTAAGATCCTTCAAGAAACAGAACAATCATGAAAGATAAAGCTTATGCTTCTACTAATTGGTCTGCTACATCATTCTATCATTCTGGAAACTTCTTACTGAAGTCAAATTATAAGATTAACATTGTTGCAGGATAATAACTTTCTAGTGATTACCATTAGCCTTTTTTTCACTTTTTGGATACAGTAATATTTTTAGTGTGTTAAAGGAGAAGCATTTCCTTTTAGTCTTTAACTGCTTTCAGTGTTTTTAAATATTCTGTACGTATTCCTTAGTTGATTCTGTTTTACATACTTAATACACCTATTTCCATATTGTTATTATTATTATTTAAAGCTTTTATATTTATTTTGAGAGAGAGAGAGAGAGAGAGAGAGAGAGAGAGAGAGAGAGAGACCACCTGTGCAGGTGAGTGAGCATGAGTGGGGAGGGGCAGAGAGAGAGGGAGAGAGTGAACTCCATGTAGGCTCCACGATCACAGTGGGGCTCGAATTCCTCAACCATAAGATCATGATTTGAGCCGAGATCAAGAGTTGGATGCTTAACCAATTGAGCCACCCACGCACCCCTATTTCCATATATTTTAATTGATTGTGGTTGTACTGGTGTTAGTGGTTTTAAAGTACAAAAGGAAATAGGGTGAAATGACAGGTAGGCTGTTAATTTACTCTTAGTTTTAGAATCAAATAGCTTTAGATAGAGATTCTTGGATGTTTAAATGAGAGAATTGAAGTATTTGAATTACTATACATTTGCCATGTGGATTTATTTAGAAAATAAGGCAAGGTTTCTGGAAATGCTGGAAGAACAAAAATGTGTTTATTCTAATTCATTTCTGGAAACACAACCCACATATAAATAAATGCAAAATAATGGGGGAAATGGGAAGAAATTATATAAATAACTAGAGAACAATTAAAATTTTAAGACACAGTAACTAACATATATGTCAAATTCGGTGGAATTTGGACCACACTGAGGGAGGACACTAAGAGCTCAAGTATACTTTTCTGGATCTCTGCCAGTTTGTACATACCTCTGAAAAAGCACATACTCTCTTCTCAAACATTCACTTCAGTAGGTGTTTTTGGCCTACTATGGCAAATATTGAAGAGGTTACAAAGATAAGTAAGAGTATACTTTTGAGGATCTTACAGTCTAAAGAGAAAAATATGACAAGGACACACAAGTATAAAGCCAGATGTAAGTATTATGTAAGTAACATAAGGTCCCACAGTGAATAGCTTTCAATAACAACCAAGGACAGGGTAGGAGAGGCTTTTATGATGTAGCATTTGCAAAAGTGTCAAGAGAAAGATAAAATTCCAGTAGTTAATGATGGAGGAAAAAGACATTGATTATAGAGGAAGTAGTAAGAACAAAGGCAGAAATCTACATAGCATATTTAGGGAATACTTGTCAATTCCAGTCGGGTTCCTGCGGGAGCTACATGCTGAAGTGGAAGCATCACTGCCTCATAATGAGCTATGGTTAACCAGAGTGAACCAGCACTGTCACTTTGAGTTTGTTTGTTATCGCCATTGAGCCTCGCAGAACCTTATGAGATAATAACTACTAGTAGGTTAGGGAAACAAGACTCAGAGAAGTTGCCTGAAGTTACTCTGCTATTGAGTGGTTGAGCCAGGGATATAAACCCAGACCTTTTTTTTTTTTTTCTTTTTAAGTTTATTTATTTATTTTGAGAGGATGCAACATGTGGGGGGAGGGGAAGAGGGGGAGAGGGAGAGAGAGAGAGAGGGTGCAAGGGAGAGAATCCCAAGCAAGCTCTGCACTGCCAGCACAGAGCCTACAGAGCCTAATGCAGGGCTCAGACTCACGAACTGCGAGATCATGACCTGGTCCAAAATCAAGAGTCGGTCACTCAACAGATGGAGCCACCCAGGCACCCTGAACCCAGACCTTTCTGACCCATGTTCTCACTCACTTTATTATATGATTCTATAGGTGTATCTGGCACTGTATTTGGAGGAATCATCCTGTCAGGCCAAAGCTTCAGCCAGTTTGTGAAGAGCATTGTCTCCTTCTCCTCCTTCTTCTCTTCATCCTCCTCCTCCTCTTCTTCCTTTTCCTTTTCCTCCTCAGTAAAAAGAAGGCTGTGTTTATTCTCAAGTTAGTAGTTGCATTCTTGTGTTCTGGAGGACAAGGAAAAAATACTTTATCTCAAAATACATTGGAATTCTTGGAGAAAAATGATAATTACAACCTAAATATCCCCAAACGTGGTTTATCCATGGAATCTCCATTACTCTGTGCATTGTCATCTGTCTACTGATTTTGAGACTATATTCAGTCAGGGTTTTTTCCTGCTTGATATTTGCCTTTGTTACTGTAAGGCAGATACTTGCCTCTAAATCCCTACTAATGTGTGACAATTCCAAAGTATGAAGAAACTTTTTTTTTGAAAGCAATAGCTTTGTGTCCAAGAAATTTTCAGGCAAGAATATCATTTTAGACTTTTGAAACTGCAGTTTCAACATTACAATTGGGCTAGTTTATCATTTGACAGTACTGAGTAAACCACTAGTTCTGGTGGGTTTTTAAACATGATTATTTTCTCCATCCTTCCCATCTGATATCTCCTTTAAGGTTTGTTGGAACTGGTGTTCATATTTCACTTTTAGCTAATGGCATATTCCACTTTGGTTTGTTGAAGCCCAGTTCTGTAATTATGTTTATATTTGTTTCCCTTTTTAAAGATTATGAAGATTTCTTCAGCAGGTAATTGGCTATATTGCTCTGAGAAATATTTTCTTATAAATACTTGGTGTATTTATAAAGTAACTTATTGGCTTATTGGCTCTTCATGACAGTTACTGTATTTATTGCCTCAGCATTTCCAGCATTTTTAGGCCTCAGTGCTTGTAAAATAATATATCATTATTTTAAGAAGTCTTTGTGAAATCTAGAAAGTCAAGGAAGTTTAGGGAAGCTTTATAATAATGAAAACCTGGAAGTAACCTCATAGGAATAAAATAAATTGTGAAATACCTGTTCAGTGAAATACTACACAGCTATGGAAACCAATAAACGAGTTTTGTTTGTACTGTGAGAGATGTCTAAGATACATGTTTAAATCAAAAGTGAAATCTAAAATGCAGACAGAAAGAGCAGCACCTGGGGGGCTCAGTCGGTTAAGCGTCTGACTTCAGCTCAGTTCATGATCTCACGGTTTCTGAGTTCAAGCCCAGTGTCCGGCTCTGTGCTGACAGTTCAGAGTCTGGAGCCTGCTCCGGATTCTGTGTCTGTGTCTCATTTTGTTTCTGCCCTTCCGCCACTTGTGCTCTGTCTCTCTCTGTCTCTCAAAAATAAATAAATATAAAAATTTTTTAAATGCAGATAAAATGAGTGCATCTCTGTATAGACAAAGCTATATAGATACGCGAGTAACAAACATATACACAGAGAAAATTTTTTTTTTATTTATTTTTTTCAACGTTTATTTATTTTTTGGGACAGAGAGAGACAGAGCATGAACGGGGGAGGGGCAGAGAGAGAGGGAGACACAGAATCGGAAACAGGCTCCAGGCTCTGAGCTATCAGCCCAGAGCCCGACGCGGGGCTCGAACTCACGGACCGCGAGATCGTGACCTGGCTGAAGTCAGACGCTCAACCGACTGCGCCACCCAGGCGCCCCACAGAGAAAATTTTTGAAACTTTACAAAGAACCATCAACTGTAGTTACTTCTGAGGAAAGAAACTAGGAAAAATGAGAATTTTCATTTTCATATATTCATTTTGTATTTCTATACACTGCTTTAATTTGTCTTCTTTTTTTCTTTCTTTCGCCCCCCCCCCCCCGGGGGGTGTTTTTTGATGAGCATGTATTACCTTTAAAACTGAAAAGCTGTTGGGGCACCTGGGTGGCTCAGTCAGTTAAGCAACTGACTCTTGATTTCAGCTCAGGTCATAATTTCATGGCTTGTGAGTTCGAGCCCAGCATCAGGAACCATGCTGTCAGTGTGGAGCCTGCTTGGATTCTCTCTCATTCTCTCTTGGCCCTTCCCCTACTCAATCTCTCTCTCAAGATAAATAATAAACATTAAAAATTTTTTTTTAAATTAAACTGAAAAGCTTTTTAAAGAAAAGTACCCCTTTACAGGGGTGCCTGGGTGGCTGCTTCAGTTAAGCCACCTAATCTTGATTTCAGCTCCGGTCATGAATTCATGGTTCGTGGGATTGAGCCCCGTGTCTGGCTGTTCTGATGGTGTGGATCCTACTTGAGATTCTCTCTTGTTTCTCTCTCTGCCTCTCTCTCCCACTGTCTCTCTCAAATAAGGAAACATTTAAGAAGAAATACCCATTTACTTAGAAAACAAGAACTAGGAGAGTATTCTTTTGATGTCCTCCATAACCTTTTTTGCATTGAAAATTCAGTATCTTCTAGGATTTACAATGATCATAAGAAAGCTGTAGGGAAAATGCCACATTGTTTTAGTTGAAAACTTCTAGTGCTGAATGGGTCATTGTATTGAACTTTTTTCTATAGTTTGATTTTTTGGTTTGATTCTGAAAATGAAAGCAGGGCAGTGCCTCTGCTTGTGTGGTGCCGTATAAAAGGTTACTACCACAAAGCATCTTGTTCTTTTGAGTGAACAATGTAAACATGTACTTCATTCTAAAAGATTAATTACCTTGATTATTCAGTTTTTGTGCTGCCATAATTAAACATGGTTAAAAAAAAATTTGACTACACATTGCAGCATTTTATTCATATTGCCAAAGTAAATTATTGATTTGGAGAGACCTCAGATAAACTGTTCTGAGTATGTGGCTTTTAATTTATTTTACATTTTTCTGAGAATTTCTAAACATTGAATCCATAATGTGCTAGAAGGAATATGAATTTTGAAAGTATGTATACTTGTGAAAAAGTACTTACTGGGTAATTAAATGAAAATAAAGGAGATAACATATTTGGTCAAATATCCCAAAGACTCAGTGATATAATAGATCTTCAGAAAAATATTGTGTCTGTTTTTAAGAATAAAAATACCTTCGGGGCGCCTGGGTGGCTCAGTCCGTTAAGCATCCAACTCTTGATTTCAGTTCAGGTCATGATCTCGCAGTTCGTGAGTTCAAGACCTATGTCAGGTTCTCAGCTGACAAGTGCCAAGCCTGCTTGGGATTCTCTCTCTCCCTCACTGCACCTCCCCTGCTGGTGCATGTGCTCTCCTCTCTCTCTTAAAATAAATAAATAAACTTAAAAAAAAAAGAATAAAAAATACCTTCATAATAAAATTGGCATACAATAAAAAAAGTAGTGTAGTTCATTGGTAGACTGTTGCAATTGCAATTTTACACTGAATTTTGATTCGACTTTGAATATATTGATGGTTTGTTTTGGATATAGGAGGCACTAGTATTGTCTCTTATATTCTCCCTGCCTGTCTCATTTCTATTCCTTGCAACTGTATGCTTTTGTGAAACTAGTCTTCAGAAGCACCTTGATAATGTCTGTCCATTTGTTAATGAGATCATAGAAACTGGTATCACTTAGAGCAGAGCTGATGAGTTAAAAAAAAAATTGTTTCTAGCCTCTCATCCCATCTTCCAAATATACTAGTGGCATTTAGGTTTCCACTGTCCTTATTACTTTAAGTTTGAGTAAGTGGTCCTAATCCAAATACTTAATAAAATCTTTATAATTCTATGTAGTGTAAATGGAAGCCAAAAATCTATTACTTGGGTGCATCTTTCCTATACTTTACAATGTAAGTTTTAAGTAGTATCTATTACACTGTTAGAAACTAATATATTAAATAATACACCAAACATTGGCAGGTTTGTTTTAAAATAATTTATCATTTTTTAATAATTCACTCAAATGCATTATTCAAAGATTGTTATATCTATCAAAGATATAAATAATATATTTCTGCAGAGGGATTATCACTTCTGAAAAAGTAG
Source organism: Herpailurus yagouaroundi (assembly GCF_014898765.1). Lineage (NCBI taxonomy): Eukaryota > Metazoa > Chordata > Mammalia > Carnivora > Felidae > Herpailurus > Herpailurus yagouaroundi. The sequence continues at coordinate 32,776,930 of NW_024412391.1, forward strand.
TAAGTAAAAAATGTTTTATTGCAATTTTTTGGATAACCTAAACGTAAAGCAAAATAAACTATTTGGTGTCTGCATGCTAAATGTAATTATAGAAGCTGATACTGACTGGGGGTAGGCAGATACGTTCTGTGTAAGTGGTTTTGTCATTTGTGATTTAAGGTTGGAAACAGCGGCAAAATGTGCCTACCTCAAAGAGTTGGTGAGAATAATTTATAAAATAAATTTTATATAGGAAATACTATGTTTCAGGTATTACTTTTCCTTTAGAAATGAATACTGATTAACGTTTATTATTTACATGTGGATTTATTGAATAGAGTAGATATAAGTACTATTCATTTGCAAACATTTATTGAGACTTGTACTAGACATTGTGCCAGGCAGTGGGTATAGTGATAAAGAAGATGGGCTTCAGACACTGATGGAGCTCATAGGTTTTAAAAGAGAGAGCATTAAAAACAAATAATTATGATACTAGTAACAAATGCTGTAAACAGAGATAGGAGTACAAAGGAGAGATTGATTATGCTGGGGATCTCCGGGATCCTTCCCAGAGGCTGTGCTTGGAGCAGGGGAAATAGGAGTGTTAACAGAACAGAACAGTAACGGTTATCACAGGTAGACTGGAATTAGGTAAATGTTTATTCCAATATTAAAAGGATACTAAATGTAGAAGGGCAACAATACTCATCTCATTCAACATTTACTGAACAGCTACAAGGAGCAAGTCCCTGTGTTATCCCCTGAGGGGTAGACAGCTGAAAAGGTCTGGTGCCTACTTTGGAGGTGCTCACAGTCCTGCCTGTGTGTGCACGGGAGAGCTGTGCCCAAGGCAGAGGTCAAGTAAAGGTGTTGTGGGAACTTCACCCTATCCAGGCCATGGTGTAACTGTTAAATCCCAAAGAGACAGTTGTGAATTTATAAGTAAGTTAGCTTCCTGAGTTAAAAATGGACTGGCATGAAAGAAGAGAGAAATTTTAAGAAATCAATAATAGTTTAAAAACACATATGCCATAGCCTTGAAGAGTTAAAGACAATGAATGCGTAGGATCCAGTGTAAATAAAGGCATGCAGACCTGTAGTGTGGTAAGAGGAAGTGTTGTAAAATAATAGATACAAACAAGCTACGTCAAAAGAGATCTAAATTACACGTTCTAAAAATGCTACTGGCCAACCCATCTAGAATCTCTTAACTAGGTTTCCTAATCAGTCTATTTACTAGGAGATGCCATATTCATCTCTAAGTCATTGCTCACTAAAATGAGGAGGCTTTTCCCAACCTAGCCCCAACTCTCAAGATCCCTGGGTATTGAGGACTTCCTGTGCACCCTGTTTCTTCTTAATCTCAGGCAATCACTCTTGAGAATTATAAAACCTGGGTGAAGTAAGAGCTATCTTTTCTTTTAAAGAGGCTAGGGAATGGGTGCTCAATGTTTTACGGTTTTTAAGAGCATATCTAGGTTTTTCATCACAAATCTTTACCACTTCCTTTTCACCCCTGGACATAAATTCTCCCAGTTTTATTTTTACTGTACCTTTGGATTTGCTTATCCACTCATTCATTCTTAACTCCTGGAGTGGGAGAAAGGCATTTGAATTCACTTCAAAGGGCAAAGCTTCCACCTGTGCTCTTTTGTTGCTGTCTGCTTCCTATCAACTTTCTTCTGTATTATAATTCTTTTTCCCTTAGAGCCCTCAAATATGCAAAATTGTTACAAAAAGAAATAATAAAAGGGGGGGGACAAGGAACTGCCTCACACCAATTTCCCCTCAAATTACTCTATTTTTTTTTCTCTTCCATCTTTAAATGGTTGTTTTTACTCAATATGTCTATTTATGTATTCCTATTAATAGTCCATCCACTGAAGCCTGGCTTCTGCCCAAACCATCCATTCTACTGAAGCACAGCTCACTGAGGTTGCCATGGACTTCACATTGCCAAACTCAGCCTCTCCTCCGGTGCTCAATTGCTGCCCAGTCTACATGGTCAGCCATCCCCTCTCCAAACCCCTCCCTTGCCTCATCAGCGGTGACTTCCTCTTCTTTCTGTGACTTGTTTTTGGTCTTAGCGATTTCTTCTGTCTTTATCCTGCTCAAAAAAAGTGGCTATTCACTTGAGTTCTGTATTTGATCTTCTCTTTTTACTCTTCGCACCCTCTTGGGCAGTCATCCACTTTCCTTGATTAAACTGTGCATATGACTCCCAAATCCAGAGCTCCCGTCCAAATTTCTCCTGAGCTCTAGACTCGCAGCTCCATCTGGATGGACCAGGCACTCCAAACTTGGTATGTTCCCAACCCTTTACTGATTTATATCTGGTGTCAAGTAGAATCAAGAGTTCTTTCTTTCAAAACAAACAACTCATGCACTTTTATTTAGAATAAATATTTTACATATTAAAATAGTTAATGTTTAATATTTGGTTGGAATAAGTAAGAAGAAAATGAATAAACGTTGGTGGCAGTTTTTGATTCTTCAGTTTGCAGACTAAATACAAACTTAAGGAAAGAGGAAACAAAAACACAATTTTTTGAAAGAAATTTGCATAAGATATTTTTAAAAGTTATCACAGGAAACAACTTTGTTGCAGTTCCTTATACTTATGTCATAGTGTAGTATTTTTATTTTAAAAATATTTGCCTTTGACTTTAATATATGGGGGAATGGGACCTCATAATACTTTCATGGCATAAGGTAATCTGATTGTGGTTGATGAGGGTTATAAAAATTCATTGTATTCTGATTTTGTTGGTTTCTGGGTAAGTCTGGGAGAAAATTACTTCTTCCACTTGGATACGTAGTTGATCAGCCAAACTCTAGGTAATACCCTACGGGAGGTTGCTCTGTGTAAATGCAACTTCTATTTGCTTGGGTTACCTTCTGCCAGATCTTGATAAACACAGATTTCCATGTGACCACCTCCCCCCCCTGCCTCTGTGAACAACCCCCTTCAACTGTTTCTGCCCCATTGTTCTTGGCTGTAGAAATAGAACCAAATAGCCTGCTTTGGGGGAGTGAATGCTTTCATCCTTATATAGCAATGGAGAATTAGAGCAAGGTGGTAGGGTGGAGGGATATGTATACAAAGGATGTAAAATGTGAAGTGCTTTTTTAAAAAAGATTTTTGCTTAGCTCATAGAAGTTCAATTTTTGTTTGGCCTGACTTCATTTTCTAAAAGCACTCACTCGTCCCGAGACATGTTTAAGAGGCTAGAATCATCTTACCTTAGGAACTGGATTGTGCTACTAACCTAAAATACTTCCAAGTCAGGAGGAAGGAATATAAAGTTATTTGCCTTCACAGGGATTGCTTTTAAGAGTACACGAGAAGTCAGTTTCAATCAAGGCAGTTTGTTCAGAAATAAAAGCATGCAGGTGGCGTGTGTGTATTTAAACAGCAACATTTTATCTAGCTGCAGATTTTAACTGTTTCTGGAAGTGTTCTGTTAGCCAATGTAACTGTGATGTAACGAATGCATTTTATATGCAGTAATGGAATTTAAATTGATCTGTGAGGCTAAGTTAAATAGTTAATTTCTTTTTGCCTTAGTTTTCTTACCTGAAGCTTGGGGGAGTATACTGCCAAGAATATTAAAAAAAAATGCAAGATGCAAAGTAAGGTACTATGAGCTGCATTGTCATTTAACTTTGTTAAACTGAAAACTTGTAAGCCACGCTAACCTTGGAAGAAGTGGCGAGCAAGGCAGCATGCTTTCCTGCTTCTCCACTCTTGCCATCCTCGTAGTATTCTGTTACCTCTTATTTCGGACTTGCAGTGGTCAGTGCCTTTCTATATTCTTCAAAGCTTTCTCTCAGGGCAAGAAAGTAGCATGATTGATGTTTGCCGTGTCAGACTTTATATTAGATGTTATACATGTATTCTCATTTGGGTCACTAAGATGACTGTCAACTTGTGATGCCAGCTCTTTTTCCCCGATTTCAAACCCCAGTTGGTCAAACTGCCTAGTCATGATTGTTATGAGTTTGATTCACATTACATAACAATGTACGTGAATACCTATGTACCTACCTACCTGCAGAGATGAATAATCCTGTTTTATATAGAGAAGCAGTGTGCCCATAGTGGTGAAGAATGTGGCTTTCGAAGCCAGATTATTGAGGAAACCAAGGCTCCAGAGATTGCCACCTGCCCAAGGTCACATATTATTGGACATATCTATAAAAGGATTTGCTCCTGAGTGTGACTGACGCCAGTGGCCATCCTTTGAACTGCTTTCAGCCTTTCCTCTCAACCATGCTTTTCTGTTTGTTTCATTAGTGCATAAAAGAGTGAAATATTTTCTGCAATCCTGTATTTTGCGTTATATGTATCACATGTTTTATGCAAAACAATTTTTACTTTTGTTGAGTCTAAAACTATATTTCGTGATGAATGAAGAAGCTCTATAATTTGAATTCGGTGATATGGTAATGTTAGCTTTAATTTTAAACCGAAGCCTGAAGGACTAGTAGAATCAGAGAAAGCCTTGTTTTTTGCTTGGATGTCATTGTTTACCTTGAACATGAAAAATAGAGCAAGTAGCTAGGAAGCTCAGAGGAATAAAAAATAATAACCATCATGCTGCCCTGGAAATAAAAGGATGATAAAGCATACACCTACCAGCTCCATGATCAGTGATTTTAGCTATTGGCTAGACATTTAATTTAGTGTAAAAAATGGTGTGAGATGATGCCTTATAATGTATATCTGCAGACAGTTTTTTCACGATTATTTATTTTGATATGCTGACAACCAGCCACTTTAATTTGCACTGGTGCTACAACTTGAAATTATCTCACGAACATACACCTATACAACTCCCCACCCTCACCACACACACACAGGATTGTCCTGTAAGCACAATTTTATTATACTGGAACTGATATATTAAGGCTAATCTATGGTAGCAATTTTATTGAATAAGCACCTAGTAGAGGAAAGACATCCTTTCACCTTGAAAAGTGTGGTTAAGTCTTCCTGCCCTCCCCTGACAGAGCGCTGGACCCTCCAGTGCTGGGTGGTTTGGAGGTGGAGAGATAACCTTAAGCCAAGTCAGTTCAAGATCATAAAAGCTATGAAGAATTGTAGTTCTCTGAAACTTCACTGTATTAAAAATAGCATCCTTATTCTCTTACTTTCATCTTTGTCCTAGTTCTTTGCTAAAAGATGCCCTAGCTTCTTCGGTATTTGTGGAGTTTAGGAGAATGTGGACCAGTGCATCTTTCTTCTGTCTATTACTTTCTGTACTTGGGTTATCAGTGACAAGAAAGTTAAAGGAAAATCTATGAGTAGAGTAAAAAAAAAAAAAAAAAAATTAAAGGAAACTCTTGAGAAGATAACTCTGCCATATTTATTAAGTATTAGTGCAGTCATTAATGTTGAGTTAATTTCCTTTCTGACAGGCCCCACTAATACTTCATTTTTTTTTATTAGAAAAAGATGGGTTCCCTGAGAACAGTGATGTCTTTGAATGGTTATAATTATTACAGAGGACGCTCAGGACTCTGGGATCGCAGAGGCAGAGCTTCTGCTTTGAGACTCCTTTCTCTGCTTTTTTCATCTCTCTCTAATTGTTTTCGTTATTTTGATTGAAACCTCTGAGTTGTAGGAATGGAATCCTATAGAGCCTTGATTAGAGAATGGCCACGGTAAAATGTCAATTTTCTCATGTTTTTCTAAGTAGCACACTTAGCACACTTTCTAAGTAGCTCCTGGCACATATAGACCACTCTCTAGAGTTCTCTTCTATTTGCTACTTGAGGGCAATTTTCTCTCCATTGTTCTCCTAGTTGGTGTGATTAGCATAGCTGGCTGATGTTAGTAGGAGGTACTTATCCCTTAAGTTTCCTGGTAAAGGACTTGTAACCAGTTTCTGCTGGATTTCCATCAGTGCAGCTGTTCATCTTTCTTTTCCATCTTGTGCAAATCTGCCCATCCTGCCCCTAATCTGTATTTCAAAGTGCTTTGTCAGTAGCATGGTACTATATAAACATCAAGCTGAAATGGTGCTTGAACAAGAGAACCTTTTTTTAATAGGTAATTTTTGTAGGTCTGAAATGACATGAAATTAGCCAGTTGGAATAAGGTCCTTGGCTCACAAAATATTTTATTAGGTAGGAAATCTTTCTATTGAACAAGGGGTGGCTTTTCTTGAGGATTAATAACTAAATAACAAACGAGCGTGTGCAATGACATAAATCTTCTTTTTGGGTTATCAGTAATGCCAAGTTTGTCAAGTGGCTGTGCCCTTGGTCCCTTCCCATCATGCACACGTGCCTGACTCTGTTTCACTGGGAGGTTGACCCCTGAGTCCTCCCAGGACAATACAGTTCTTCCCTTTAACTAAAAGATCCAGGTGCCATGGTCCAAGCCCTCTACTGCGTGCTATGCATTGACCTGAAACATGTGGAATACAATCTTGATGAAGTCCTTATTTAAAAGAGCAACAGAGAATTTAAGTCACATTGCAACTGAGGCTGACAAACGATAAAGGAAGCAAGAGTAGTAGAAGCTGGCAAAGGAGGACAAGCCCTGACTTTGACTGTGTTCTCCATCCCCTGCCTGGCAGGTCCCAACCTTTCCAACTAAAGCCTTTCCTTCTCTGACAGGTCTAAACCTGGTCTCCATTTCCAACCCCATTTTTTTTTTTTTCTTTTCAAAGCAGTATCATCAGTCTAGATGTAAACCTTATCCTAATTCACCTATGCCATTTTGGCATAATGGTGAAGTGGCTAATGTGTCAGACTCTGGAGCCAGACTGCCTAGATTTGATTCCTAGATCTGTAGTTCCTGAGATAGTGGTTTTGGGCAGAGGATTGCAGATCTTTCTGCCTTAGTTGTTTCTTGTGTAAATAACCTTTGTAGGCCTCAAGAAGAGAGTTAGGTGAGTTACTATTTTTAAAGTGCCAAAACGATACCTATCATATGATAAGCTCTTTTTAAGTGTTTGCTATGAGATGATAATTATTTAAAATATAATCCTGACTGATGTATAAAAGCACTGTCTTCTTACTTGTCCTATTCGTTCAGTCAGTCACTCACCAAATATTTGTTAAGAGCATGCTATGTGCTCAGCATAGTATTCAATATTGTCTCGTTCTCAATAGGCTCCATACAATGAGTAAAGCCAAAACTAGAATTATTACAATATAGCAGTCTTAATGCCTTCCCTAATACTTTGTTGGAAAGCTAAGAGTGTACATGGATTTTATTCACACTCTTAAAAATATTAGATGCATAACTTGAGCTTGGGTAGTGTTGCCCTGGAAGTCTGGGTACTCTTAATAAGTGGCATGATTAGATTTGGTTAATTCTGAAAAGGAGCTCTTGGTCGTCCTATAGCCTCAGGCAGCAGAACCTCCCACAGCGTCATGCAGTTACTCTGCTTCTGAGATTCACTGCTGGAAGGGATAAGACCCCTTTGATCAGAAACAGAAGGACCTAATTTCCTGGGGGTGCACAGATTAGTGGAGCAATCCCACCTTACTCCCTTCTACATCATCCTATGCACACACCACATGTGTTCCGTGGTCCTAGACAACATTAATGTTTACTTATATTTTACCCAGACTTTTTGAGTCTTTTTTGTCTGTGTAAAGTATGTTCATCTGGTGGAAGAATTCTACTCCCAGAACTAAGTGTACTAATTTATACTGTATTGGGAGATGGGAAGGTATTAAAACTGAAAAACTTTTCTGTAACTTTCTGGGGGAAGTTATAGAAAACTGTAGGGGGAGATTTTCAAAAAACAAATGTGGCCTCTTCCAGTGTTGCCGCAGTCTGACCCTGTCCTTAATACACAAATACCAGAGGTTATTGAAGAATGGGGCAGTAAGAACCATCCTTAGGTTATGTATTGAAATTGATTTCCTCATTAATCTGTCTGATAAAATTTGAGATATGGTCCTGGATGCTTAAAACTATGAAGCAGAATGATATTAAGATATGTACTAAACAGAAAAGAAGAATGAAGAAGCCCTAAGTAGGCATGAGGGAATGAGTAGTCCCATGGCTGTAATGCCAAGTGTTGTCATAGTCATGTGCCAGAGCATATACATTGGCATTACTGTCTGTGCGGTGTTTCCTTTTAAAAAGATAATTGGCACCCCGTTTTTGCATTATGCAGTCCTTCTGTGGGAATCTCCTGTAGCCTATAGACCCCTCGTTGGAATAAGTTTTTAAATGCATAAAATAAAATATGTAGAATTATAAGAGAAACCAGTTATACTGAATACATTTATCAAAATATTTTAAAATTTATGATATCCTATATTTGTGCTATTTTCATGTTGTATTCAAATATACTCATGTGATTTAACATTGGGTCTAAAAACAACCATAATTTCAAAGCAGTGTTCAAATTTAAAAAGTATTTTAAGATACATGGGTGACCAAGTCACAGGAACTGCTAGTATAATTTTTTTTTCTTTTCTTTACAATAGAAAGGGATGCTCAGATAGAGGTTAGCATAAATAAAGATATATTTTTTTCGCCCAGGCTTACAGGTATTTCTGAATTCTTTGTGTGGGCCTGTGGCTCCATGAACCCCAGATTAAGAACTGTATTGAAGCAACACTGAAGGCAGTGCGTCCAGAGTGGGAGTATTGGGATAGATACAAGGAAAATACTGGAAAATTCTGTATTGTTGACATGCTCTGTGATGATGGAAATTTACCCTCCCTGTTTTTTTAAATTTTTTTTTTCAACGTTTATTTACTTTTGGGACAGAGAGAGACAGAGCATGAACGGGGGAGGGGCAGAGAGCGAGGGAGACACAGAATCGGAAACAGGCTCCAGGCTCCGAGCCATCAGCCCAGAGCCTGACGCGGGGCTCGAACTCCCGGACTGCGAGATCGTGACCTGGCTGAAGTCGGACGCTTAACCGACTGCGCCACCCAGGCGCCCCTACCCTCCCTGTTTTTAATTCAAAGGTATATGATTTTATAGTAAGATTGTGTTCAATCTTCTGGGACCTTTTCATTTTCCATAATAGTGCCTTGATTTCTCTATAACATCAAAGAACCATATAATTTTTTTGATTTAAGCATTGAAGATTTGATAACATAATAAGAGATAATTTAGGATTATATTTTTCTCTTATGATATATATATGTATATATATGCATATGTATATATATGTATATACACATACATATGTGTATATATATGTATATGTATATATATGTATATACACACACACACTATATATATATATATATATATATATATATACACACACACACACACACACACACACACACGTATAAAATCTCCCTCATTATAGGATTTAGAGTATAATGTATTTCCCTACCTTTCAAAAAATTAAGCAAGCTAATAACTTGTTTCTGTACTTCTCTTACTTAATGGAAAATGTTTAGGATCATTGAAATAAACATTTGAATGAGCAAAATTGTTGGATAATAATGCAAAGGGATGTGGCATACAGTTTGCTCTAATGTTCTTGTTATTCTTTTCATTAAGTTATAGACATTATAATTTCCTATTATTGTTCTGACCTACAAGAATACACCCAAAGTTTGAGCTTCAGCTTTGGTAATTGCTGTTTACTTACGTATATTGAGCTAAATATATTTTTATGTTTAATTGTTTAGTATGTTTAGAAATAAATCCTTGGAGGTGATATGCCTAGAACCTATAGATTTTCTTATCTTGTTGTCATTTTTAGATCTTCAGTCCTTATGCCTCCTGACATCCAGACTTATTTTTCCCAGTGTATTTTATTTCCAGTTGCTAAATGCAATGAACACAGTCAGACATAGTCAGAAGAAAAAGGCCTGTGAGTTATGGGTGATTGCTTTTATGTATTAGTAGTGCCTATGGAGGGTCTCATTAACACACACAGCATGGGGAATTTTTGCGGCTACCACACAGAGCTCAAAAACCCACTGCAAAGCAGACTTGGTTGTTTATGTCTCAGTATTTTTATTTGGAGCTTTAAAGGACATTAACAAAACTTCTTGGGGCAGGTGGAGTGCCATATGGCACAGGGACTGGACCACCGCCATAGCTTTAGAGATTTATCGAAGCTTCTCCTTCTAGTGGGAGTGATATGAATCCTTGGACAGCTTCCATTCAGTGATGACATTCATGTACAGATCGGCAATGAACTACTTAAAAACAAAACACAGCAGCAACTGTTTAGAGACTTCTCGTTTTAATATATATTTATTGATAAGGCCTGCAAGAGAGCATCCTTATATCTTTATTAACAGTGACTTTATTGGATTCAAAATGTTTGTACCTTTATGACTTGTATGAATTTCACTCAATACTATTGTGGGGTAGTTTTGGGGTGAGGGTGGGGGATAACAGATAAAGTGATTTTTTGTACCTTAACTGAATACTCCAAAATTCATATGTTATGTCTTCCTCTCTCTCTCTCTCTCTCACACACACACTCACAAGCACACACATTTTCACATCTATGTATAATTCTGAATATTGGCATACCCATTAAGTAGCAGTGTTTGGGGCCTGCTGGAGGTAACACCCGAAGTCACACTGGTGTTTGAGGTCTACCATTAGCACAACAACCTTACTTACCATGGGGTTTTTATACCAACCTTGAGGCAGGGTGGAAGGCCTTTCTGGTGCTGCTTGCTACTGTGCTCCTAATGGTCTCTATGGCAGTAGTGAGACCAGAAGCTTTAGAGAAGGAGAAGACAAGAGGATTTTTTCAGTGTTTGAGAGACTGAATGGAGTATGCCCTTGTTTAATAGAATACAGAGAAATTGAATATTTGTAGTTATGTCACTGACTTCAAATTATCAGTATATATGAATTAGAATACTCAACATAGTTTATTCTGTGCAATATAGTTTTTATAAAGAATGAGGCTGCCATTTAATATGAAAATTGGCACTGCAAATAATTTTAAGTAAAGATTAAAAACATGGAAGAACATTTACTTATTGACTGAATTTTCACTTCTGTATCCCCCTATTTCTCCTTGACTCCTAAGGCAGAATCTTAATTTCTCTCAGGAAGGCCCCAGAGTATTCTTTGATTCTTGATGGCTGCTCATATACCTATAATAAGTAGTGAACCATAATATGAAAAAAAATGCCTTTCATTGAAGATAAAATATAATAACTATCATTTATGGACACTTTCTGTTTTCATAAATGGGTTACACATCTTATATTTTCTTTATTATTGTGGCAACAGTGCAAGCTAGGCGCTATCATTTCTATTTTATAAATGCCAAAAATGAGACAAAGAGAAAATAAGTAACTTCCTCAAGTTCCTTTAAGTGGCAGGGTGGGTTTAAAAAACTATAGGGGTGCCTGGGTGGCTCAGTCAGTTAAGTGTCTGACTTCACAGCTCAGGTCATGATCTCACAGTTCATGGGTTCGAGCCCCGCGCTGGGCTCTGTGCTGACAGCTCAGAGCCTGGAGCCTGCTTCTGATTCTGTGTCCCTCTCTCTCTGCCCCTCCCCAACTAGTGCTCTGTCTCTGTCTCTCAAAAAATAAAATAAAAACGTTTTAAAAAAAAAAAACTATTACCAGTTGAACTCCAGAGTCCATACTCTTTTCTCTGTGCCTAAATTCTGTCTCTTGTTTCATGGCACATCTTTCCTAGGGATTTGTAATTTCTTGATTTGGGCATTTTGCCCTTTAGAATTAAAAGGGCTTGGGATCTACAAATAAGTCCTCTGGAAGGAATTGCTCTTTTAACAGCAACAAAATCTTATAAATGAGAGGTCACACTAATGTACAATATAACTGTCTAGGAAAGTGCCAACACAACTTCTGGCTGGAAGTCTGAGAATATAGCCCCTGCTTGTCCCAGTTAAGCTGTGAATGCATATGCAGGCATTTCTCTTTATAACTCTCTGTGGACAGAGTTTGCAATATCAGATGTGAGATGATAGAAGTGGCTCCCAGGAAAATGAAGCCAAGGAAGCTATGGCCTAAAATATAAACTCTTTTTTGAAAACTTGTTTCCTTACTGAGCTTGCCAATTTCCATAATTAGAGGCAATTAAGTACTTTAATTAGTTTGATCTTTGTGGAATTTCCAGCATATTTTTGTTTTGTAATCAGAACTAAATTTGAGTATGTGACGAATATCCCGTATAAAGGCTTACGTTAACATGCATCAAAATGGTTTACTTCCCTTCCAGGATAGACATATTTTACTGGCATAATTTTAACATGCATTTCGTAAAAACACAGTGTTTATGCCTTATTACTTATTTGAAATACCACACCATCCATCTGTAGGCAGCATGGGGTTAAGCAGAACATAATGGCTTTTCTTCATTTTTTGGTTTAGATGCAGCCACAAAACAAATATTTAAGATGCATTTATAAATACTTAATGTGTCTTAGCATTTAATATAAATGATACTTTAAATTTTTGATATGAAATAATTGTTAGTATAAAAGTTCATGTAATCTTCCAAGGAAGCAATTTAAAAGAGAACTGCCAATGTATGTCTGTAAGATTTAGCATTCAAATCATAGTACAAATTAAGGTTGATTTGATTAGTGAATTGCTGACTTCCAAATTTCAATTTACATAAGTACTTGACAGGATCCCAACTATCGAGAAACTGGCCTGAGTTCTCTTATTTTCTTGTGCATGTCTCTGCTTCTAGGTCCACTGGATGGATATATCACCAAGATGATTTTGTTTTTCCTATTTGCAACTAACTCCATTATTGAAAGCATGAGAGCCCTAGATTCACACCACACTTTCCACCTTCACCCTCGACCCCAGAGCTTTTTTCTTTGAGGAACACGATTGATTGTCTTTATTTTCTTAACCCTTTATTTTCTTAACTTTTTCATCCCTGGGGTACTCTGTGCTCTATTTTCGAGTTCTCATTTTTCAAATTTATTGTCTTCCTTTTTCCCCTTTTTGGTTGATAAATAAACTGACAAACTCTATCTTGAATCCAAGATGAATTTTTGAAATACTCTGAGGATTCCTTTTAATGGAGTGAATCATAGAGGTTTGAGGGCACTGGGCTCAGTTGCACCCTCAGTTATGTTGCAACTTTAGGATAGCCTCTAACTTCCTTACATCTAGTAGGATCAAAGGAGCAGTAAATACCTGGTGGTAGAAGAGACTAGAAAATATACAATGGATTTAGTTCCATTTGTGCTCTTGGCTTGGTGGACGGGAATTCTGCCCCATAGTTCCATTGAGCGTGCTAAGTAATGGAGTCCTGAAAACAGGACCATGATGGGCACTTAAAGAATTAACTTTACTGAGGATGGGGCTTGGGGAAAAAAAAAAAAAAAAACCCAAAGATTCCATATTTTATATTTCAGTTGCACACTCATTTCTTTTGCCACGTAGTGGAAAGAAGTTTAAAAATCTCTTTTTAAAAAAGAGGCAAACGAAACACCAGACTCTTAACTATAAAGAACAAACTGTTGGTTATCAGAGGGGAGGTGGGTGGGGGATGGGTGAAACAGGTCAAGGAGGTTGAGAGTACTTACCATGATGAGCACTGAAAAAGTGTAGAATTGTTGAATCATTGTACACCTGAAATTAATATAACTCTGTATGTTAATTATACTGGAATTTAAAAACTAAAATAAAACAAAAGAAACCCCTAAAACAACCATATGACCCAACCATATGATCCATTTCTAGTTATTTACTAACGTGAAATAAAACAATATGTCCACACACACAAAAATCTTTTTTTTTTTTTCAACGTTTATTTATTTTTGGGACAGAGAGAGACAGAGCATGAACGGGGAAGGGGCAGAGAGAGAGGGAGACACAGAATCAGAAGCAGGCTCCAGGCTCTGAGCCATCAGCCCAGAGCCCGACGCGGGGCTCGAACTCCCGGACCGCGAGATCGTGACCTGGCTGAAGTCGGACGCTTAACCGACTGCGCCACCCAGGCGCCCCACAAAAATCTTTTTTAAATGCTTTTTATTTATTTTTATGCTCTTTCTCTTATTGGAGTGAGAAGTGGCTGTGTGTATTGAAATGTTTATTTTTAATATTTTTGAATGCAGGAATTTTATTCAGTACTCATTCTATATGTAAGCAAGGTTTGAGCATATCTAAAGTGACAGATTAGCTGGCTAAAAAATTTATAGCTATTGGTTTTTACTATAAGAAGTAATCAGAAATGTGGAAGCAATGATAAGAAGCCCTTAGTGTACTTTATTCTTATGTTAGCTTTTATCATGTTATTGAAAAGAGTTATGAGTCATTTTTTTGTTGTGGTTTGTGGCATACAACTAGATTAAATAATGTTGGTCATTTGTTTAGGATTGTATAAAACCTTTGCATTTATTCCAGTATCCACTTTCAAAATTGGAAATTTCAACTGTGTATTTTGGGACATCAGAATCTTCCTTTTTGCCTCTCATTGATCATCTGGATTTGTGCTGACAAATAGTAGCTGTGTATGTGGGGCCATAGCCTATGAATGAAGCTGGGGGTACCCATGAGAATGTACATAGTAGCTACTCCACATTTCCTTTCCAAACCATTACCCACTTCAGCATTTCAGTGCTCAAATACACAGTTCAGTCATTTACCAAATCTATTTTTTTTGCATATTTATGATGTGTTAGGTGACATTTAGAGGGTGGGATATATAATGAGGAACAAGACAGTCAGGAATCCTATTGAGAGCTTATACTCTATTAACATTCTATAAATATAAATAAGACAATATCAGAAGAGTGATCAGAGTGACAAAAGTATAGGGCTACTTATCTGAAACAGGTTTCTTAGTACCTGGTTGGGGGAAATATTATCTATTCCTGCTTTGGAAAAGGACATGAAGATATTGCTTTATTTATTCTCCAGCCAACCACAAAGAGGAAATTGGGCTCAGTGATCATAAGGCAGTTTTTTTTTTTTTAATGTGAATCTTAAATGTATGTACAAATTGTCTACTCATGGTATTAAGGATATCAGGTAATAAAGAGTCCTAATTATATTTAAATAGGTCTACATATAATGGTAATAATGGTAAGATGAGTTAGTCATAGTGATATAGTAATAAGGTGGTAGAGAAATAATGGTATAATATTTGGTGGTTGTAAAAACTGAATATCCCTTTTCTTTTTTCAATAGCATCAACTAAGCACCATAATATATGTTACTTTAGTATGCAGGATTTAGCTTCAAAGAATAACATTTTTCTATCCTGGAAACATCATAGGAAACTAATAAACAGTATGTCAAATTTTTTCTTAATTTATGCAATAAAGCACATATCCCATATAGAACAGCCAAAATGAAAAAAAAAAATTGGAGGCTTTGTCAATATGTATGCATAATCGAATCAAAAATAATTAGTACATTCATTTCAGCACAATTTTAGTTTTTGATTCTGTGTTTCATGGGAAAGATAGATGCTGGTTCTTGAGAGAATGTAGATGTCTCCTAGCTAGTTGGAAATAGTAATGTGAAAAGGAATTAGAATAATCAAGCCAATACTATGTCTCATTTAGGGTATTAAGTGTTTTCTTATTTTGTTGATTGTCAGTGGGACCCCATTTTTACAGTAAAAGAAAGTGAACATCCAAGCAAATACACCCAGGGAATGTGAAAGCTAGGATTCATTTTCCTGCTTTCTGACTCTGCAACATGAACCCATCCTCCTGTCATATTTGATATTTGTATATGTAAATAAAAGTAATCTCACAGGTACATAACTTTTAGGGAACATTTTAGGGAAAGCCTAATTTAGTTAAATTAAATTTGTGGGTCATATACAAAGGGCATTATAACAATAGTTTTAATTATGTCATGAACTAATGGTTCTACAATTAGTACATAACAACATTGGTCTTTAGTTTTATATTCCATTACTCAATGAGACAACCTACACCATTAAATTTGGATGTAAAAGGTAAAATAAAGTTAGTGGAGAGAAGCACAAAGAAAAGAGGACAAATTTTCAAAGAGTGGGGCAGTTTGATACTCAGCAATTAAGTCAGATTTTGTTTTAGTGAAAAACTTTCCCTGAACATTTCTTAATGAATTTTTTGTGCAGTACTTTCAAGATTCAACATTTTTATTTTTTATCCATATTCACCAATGAAGTTAAGGATTGCTAGTCATCAAATGAAAGTGCGTATTTGGGAAGAAAATAAGTAATGGAAAAGACATTGAGGTGACACAGATTGTCCTTTTTTTTCTAATTTTTATTATGTTTACAGAATAAATGAGATTAAGTAAACAGTGTTCTGTAACTGGACGAGAATCATTGAAAAGCCAGTATTAATAGAAGAGTCCACACCACGGACCTTTCATGTTTCCCATGGTTTAAATGAGTTTAGGGGCACCTACCCGGGTGGCTCAGTAGGTTAAGTGTCCGACTTTGGCTCTGGTCATGATCTCCCAGTCTGTGGGTTAAAGCCCCACATCCGGCTCTGTGCTGACAGGTCAGAGCCTCCAGCCTGCTTCAGATTCTGTGTCTCCCTCTCGCTCTGCCCCTCCCCCACTTGTTCTCTGTCTCTCTCTCTCAAAACAAACAAAAAAATAAACAAACATCCAAAAAATTTTAAATGAGTTTAAATTGTTACATTATTCTTAGGTAGCATATTGTGATTTTCGTGAGCTAGCAAAAGGTGGAAGTTTGATGCCTTTTTGCCATTCTGTGTAAGTGAGTAGATTTACAATATGCTGTAGACTTAACAAATGACTTTCGTATGCCAAAACTAAATCTGACACTTCATTTTGTATTTGATACATATATGATACTTTAAAAATGCAGGATATCTGTAGATTACAGTGAGAAAAATAGATTTTTCCTATTGACATGTTTAGAAATATATTTCCCAATATAAAGTCACTTATTCTGCTTTTCATGAAAGAATAAATGCATTTCTTAATTTTCTCTCTTACTTATTCTGTGTACTTTTATTTTTAAAGTTCCATGTGCAGATCTATTTTGCTTTTCTTCAGATAATTTATGATATTGTGAACTATATGATTCCCAATGCCACACATAGTTTTTCATATACAAATTATATTTTCTTTTTGACAGCAAACCTAGGATGATTATTGCTTAAAAATGTATATACTGTAGGGGCCCCTGGTGGCTCAGTTGGTTGAGTGTCAGACTTTTGATTTTGGTTCAGGTCATGATCTCACAGTTCATGGGATCAGACCCCACATCAGGCTCTGCACTGCTTGGGACTCTCTCTCTCTCTCTCTCTCTCTCCCTCCCTCCCTCCCTCCCTCTCCCTCTCCCTCTCTCTCTGCCCCTCCCCTATTCATGTCTCTCCCCCCACAAAAATAAATAAATAAACATTAATATATATATGTATATATATATGTATATGGCTTAGTGATAAAAGAATAAATAATGTAGTTAAACTGCAGTGAGTTTGCAATCTGCATCAGGGAAAGAAACCCCTTGGAAATGATTTTGATGATATTAATAAATGATATTAACTCTTAGGTAATATAGTTCATATACCTCAAAAAATTAAAACTCAAATGCATTAATCTGGGAAGAATAATGCGTTGATATGAGTGAAGATTTACCAGAAAATATTTTCATTTTACCTTATGTCCCCCTTTGTATCAAACCATACTTTTTTGTTGTTTATTTATCATATACATTGTTACATTTTTTTTCTGACTTCAAGAAAGCTTTTTATGGCCCATGATTTTTAAGGCAAAAATTTCCATTTCTAAGCTGTTAGTGGTTTTTAAACAGATTTATTAAGATTCACAAATTATGCAATTCACCCATGTAATGTGTACAATTCAGTGGTTTTTAGTGTAACATAGGTAACATGCCACCATCACTGCAGTCTGTACTAGAACATTTTCATTGGAAGATGAACATTTCTCAGGAAGAAATCCATTACCTGTTAGCTTTCACCCTCCTTCTTCACATCCCTACTGCCCCAAAATTGTAGCAATACAATTGATTTTTGTATATTGATCTTGCATCCTGCAACCTTGTGGAACTTATTAGCTCTAGTAGCTTTTGAGTGGATTCTTGAAGATTTTCAATATACATGGTTATGTTGTCTATCAGTAGAATTGGTTTTACTTCTTCCTTTCTTTTTGGGTGCCTTTTATTTCTTTTTCTTGCCTCGTTGTTCTGGCTAGTACCTCTAGTACAATGTTAACTAGAATTGGCAAGAGCAGATATCCATGGCTTGCTCGTGATCATCTGGGAAGCATCCAGTTTTTCACCACTAAGTATGACTTTGGTTGTAAGTTTTTCACAGATGTTCTTTCAAGGAGGAAGTTCACTTCTTTTCCTAGTCTGTTGAATGTTTTTTGGTTTTATTGGCTTTATTTTTACCCCATGAAAGGGTGTTGAGTTTTGTCAAAGGCTTTTCTGCATCTATTGAGATGATCATATGATTTTTGTTTTCTATTATTTTTGTTTGAAGTACTATATTAATTGATTTTTCAGATGTTGAACCAACCTTGTATCCCTGGAATAAATCCCATTTGATTATGCTGTAATCACTCTTTTTATATATAGCTGCATTTATTTTGCTAGTATTTTATTGATCTTTTTGCATCTATATTCATAAGAGATGTTTGTGTTTTCTTGTGTTGTTTTCATTTGATTATGGTATCAGGGAAATAATGGCCTCATAGAATGTGGTAGAATGTGTCCCCTCTTCTATTTTGGGAGAGTGAGTGAAAATATGATATTAATTCTTAATATGTTTGGTGCAATTTAATGGAGGAGCCATCTGGATCTGGGCTTTTCTTTGTGGATATATTTTTTTTATTGCTACTTTAATCTCTTTATTTGTTAAGGGTCTTTTCATATTATTTATTTTTTGAAACAATTTCAGTAGTTCATGTCTTGC
Organism: Herpailurus yagouaroundi; assembly: GCF_014898765.1. NCBI lineage: Eukaryota > Metazoa > Chordata > Mammalia > Carnivora > Felidae > Herpailurus > Herpailurus yagouaroundi. The sequence goes on from NW_024412391.1 coordinate 32,795,730, forward strand.
TAAGAAATTGTCCATTTTATCTAAGTTATCTAATAAGGTGCCATACATATTGTTCATAGTTTTCCTTTATAATCTTCTTTAGTTTTGTAGGGTCAGAAGTAATTTCCCCTGTTTCAGGGTAAATTCCTCTTTAGGTAAACTGTGCCTTAATAAAGAAGTAACCATGGCTTGGTTTTTCTAGTGACCAGACTCCATCTTGAAGCTATCCCAGAGCTCACTAAGAGTCACTTCTTTGAACAAAGATACTCCTATCACCTAGAAAACTCCAAACAGTTTAGGAATTCTGTGTCAGGGACTGGGATCATAGACCAAACGTTAGAATAAAAGGTGCTCCTAACACTTTATCATATAGGTAATTATGAAGGCCTTTAGGAGCTCTGGCCAGGACCAGGGGACAAAGACAGTATATATATGTCTTTTTATATCACAATATCACAGTCTTCATATCAACCCCTTTAGGTAGATAATCTTCATTTTAAAGAAGAAGAAATAAAAACATGGAACAACTGGCATGCTTACCTTGATACCAGGGGGAAAGGCAGTATCTTTCTGATTGAGACTTGGTTTTGTCTTTATCTCTTATAGATGAAAATTGGATTTTAAGTTTAACTTTTAAAATTCAGAAGTAAGAAAGCTTTTAGTCCTTCCTTTTGCTTGTTAAGATAAAAATTTTCAGTCACTTAAATATGGGTAGTGGCTTCAAACACAGTTTTTGTTCCGGAAGTCAAACCTATCAGTGTTAACTCAGCTCCCCATGAACTGACATCTCAGAAATTACTTGAGCTCTTCTCCTCCTATCTTTGAGTGGGTGAGGAAAGTTCACAGCTATGATGGGAGAGTGTGAGATGGTACTTCAGCTTTTTTTTTCTTGAATGTGGCTAAGCCAGGATGGGGGAAGTGCTGGAAGTGTTGCCTCTTTTAGTAAAACGTTTTCCTTGACCTTCTGCTGGCTCTCATACTGAATGAGTTGAGAGGCCAAAGGTTGTAAGGTGTAGTTCATTCTAACCTGCCTTCATACAGCTGGGATACATAGTGTCATGAAGGCTCTGAAATGAAGGCATTAACTGTTTTGAATTTCACTTAATTTTTGATACGTATATGTATATATGTATGTATATATGTATATATGTATATATATGTATATATATGTATACATACACACACATATACATACATTTATTTAAAAAAATTTTTTTTTCAACGTTTATTTATTTTTGGAACAGAGAGAGACAGAGCATGAACAGGGGAGGGGCAGAGAGAGAGGGAGACACAGAATCAGAAACAGGCTCCAGTCTCCAAGCCATCAGCCCAGAGCACGACGCGGGGCTCGAACTCACGGACCGCAAGATCGTGACCTGGCTGAAGTCCGGACGCTTAACCGACTGCGCCACCCAGGCGCCCCTACATTTAAAATAGTTTTCAATTTAATGGAGCTTAATAGTTGCTTTCATAAAATGTAAAGGCTCTTAAAGGCAGTAAGAATCTATTCAGTGTCCGTTGTATGCCTGGTACTCCGCCAGGGGTCTTATCTGTCTTTGATTTGTTGGCTTTTTATTCTTTATTGGAAGGTCCAGCCCACTTAGAGGAATTCTTTAAATGCTAAGCTTTATATATGCACACCTCACTTGCCTTTCATATTTCTCTGTGACCGTTTACTGCGCATGTATTGATTTGAAAATATCTTTCAGATTCCTTTCTTGGCAGTTTTAATTTGTGCATCTTTGCCAAGAAGGGATTATATTTGTTGCCATGCACATGCTTTATGGGGCTGTGCTCTTTTTTTCAATAATTGTTTTACTAGAGTCAATAGGAGGCTGGTTAATAGTTTTTCATATGGTAATAGAATTTTCTGAAGCAGGGAAAATGTAATTGTGAAATTTAAAAATAAGCAAACAAGGACCAGAAGATTTAGGCAGTATATTTCCTGTAAGTACTGTGAACTTTGAAGCCAGAAATATGTTTTTGCATTGAGGGAGGTAGTAGCTTCAAAAATAAAACATACAATAAAAATACAGATGATGTCTATAAGTGGTATGTGTATAAAGGTGCCTGTGTATATACATGGCAATATGTGTTGAATCAGGAGTTAGAAGACTAGGTTTTGTCACTTCCTACACTTCCAGCTGTAGGAAGACATTAAAACCCCTGTCTGCCTCAGTTTTCTACTTTGTAATAATACTTGGATTGCCTATTTCATTTGTAAGTATGTGATGAGATTAACCATATGAAAGGCCTGAAAATCATAGTTGTTAAATTGTAAAATATTGTTATAAGTCTGTGTGTATAGCCAATTCACCACTGATTAATCATTTTGAGACTGACCCTGAGGTCCCAAGATTAAAAAAAAAAAAAAATTTGGACTTGAGTGTATGTGTGTGTGTGTGTGTATTTTTATTATATTAGGCATGTAGTGAAATTGAAGGATGGTATTCCCTACAGATGGATGCCCATAGGAGGTTCCTATTTATAAGAAGTGTCGATATTTAGAATTTATTTTAAGAGATGTTTAAAGTGATAAGTAAGCATTGTTATATTAATATATTTAGCGTCACTATAAGGTAGATATTTTTAGAATAGTTGGAAATTTTAGATTTGTTTCTCTTTTTGGAGATGATAAGATCATGAAATGATACAACAGAGAAAGACTGATTATTGCTTGTCATAATAAACTTATAGGCTCTTTTCTTCATATTTGAACTACATTTTCTTAATAGATATGTTCTATAATTGATATACCCCTAACTCTTCTTATTTTCACTTAATATATGGATTACATTTCACTCCTGGCTTGTTCTTCTGAAAATAAGATAAACATCCCAGGATGCACACTCCATCTGCTCTCCTGCTGGGAATTGGAAATGACCTCGTTACTCCAGAAGTGCATTTACTCTTGCTCTCTGATAGGGGACAGACAGCTTATAGTTTATTATGCACCAACCATGAGGATGAAAATGAATGCATAGGTCCCCAAACCATTGCAGTGGTCGCAAGTGGTTCAAATGACATATGAAAATCACAGACTTTCTTTGCAGCATGTTTCTTCCATTGTGCAGACACAGCCTTAACATTTGCAGTATCTTTAGAAAGTTTATGAAGTAGCTCATAAGCAATCTGTAACAGAAGGGGTGTGAGGAGCTTAAGTGCGGACAAGTAACTCAGTGATTTAGGTTAACTCAACTTACTTCTTGCATCAGCAGTGTTTACTCTCTTGTGAACACTTGTACTCAGTCCTTTGTAAATTGTTGCAAGAGATTATTTAAACTGTTCTATAGAAATGGTTAATAATAGCCCTGCCATTGTGCCCCTGATAGCATGTATGTGTAGCACTTGATTAACAAATACATCCACAGTACCTAAATGGCAGCCATGTCCCATGTATTGTACAAATATTAGCTCCTTTAATCTTGTAATAACTATGTGATGTATTTGCCTTCATTTTATGGATGAGGAAACTAAGGCAAAGAGAAGTTGTATCGCTTTCCACATAGGTCATAGTAAAGCCACATGTTAAACTCTCCACCATCCAAGCTCTTAACTACTATGCTATGCTGCTCTCTAGTCATTTAATCAAATTGTTGGTTATGTCAAATGCTATTTTGCTTGGAAAATACATGAGGTACTCTTCATGTTTCCATTGAGGAAAGTCTACCATAGGGCATACCGGTTAATGCTTATGAGCATTTGCAGTCAGTAGTATCTGATTGTGTGCGAGAGAGAAGTAATCATATACATTAGTGGTTGTTGTTGTTGTTTGTTTGTTTTTCAGTTTACATTACCTTTGGAATATTGCTTGTGGTGGGTGATAATGGTAATCCTACCATTCTTTCTGTAATTAAGAGTAAGACATTTTGAATGTCATTTTGAATGAACCTGAAGAGTAAGACATTTTGACTGAATTGTGCATTGATTCTATTAGATGCCAGGCACTATTATGAACCTAGGACACACAGTGGAGATTAAGACAATGTCAATGTTGACAAGCTACTTATAGCCTTGTGGTGAGCATTTTGACCTTTGAAAAATTGATTTCTTATGTGAGTATGTAAGACTCTTGGTCTATAAAATGAAGGGATTATTGTGTTCATATTACATTGTGCAATGAGTTCTTAATTATGAGTTACATATAACACAATTAAATATAATAAAACAAAAATTAAATGAACAAATTCCTACTTGATGCAAACTTAATGCTTCTTTTCCTTTTAATCTTTATTTATTTTTGAGAGAGAGAGAGAGAGAGGAGAGAGAGAGAAAGAGAGACAGAGTGTGAATGAGGAAGGGGCCGAGAGAGAGAAGGAGACACAGAATCCAAAGCAGGCCCCAGTCTCTAAGCTATCAGCACAGAGCCTGATGCAGGGCTTGAACTCAAGAACTGTGAGATCATGACCTGAGCCAAAGCTGGATGCTTAGCCAACTGAGCCACCCAGGTGCCCCCAAACTTAATGCTTCTTAATTAGATATTGAATCATTTTTTTTTTTGTTTCTCCTTTTTTTTTTTTCAAGTTTATTTATTTTGAGAGGGGGTGGAGGGAGAGGGAGAGGGAGAGGGAGAGGGAGAGGGAGAGGGAGGGAGGGAGGGAGGGAGAGAGAGAGAGAGAGAGAGAGAGAGAATCCCAAGCAAGCTCCATGCTGTCAGCAGAGACCCTGAAGCGGGACTCATATGGCAAACTGTGAGATCATGACCTGAGCCAAAATTGAGAGTTCGATGCTTAACCTACTAAGTCACCCAGGCACCCCTGTTTCTCCCTTTGCATCAGCAAATAATTTTATGTGTTGTTAATTCTTAAGTTTTTATTCATGTAGAAAGTTGTTTTAGAAATGTCTTTCAAAATCAATTTGTAAAAAATCAATTTATTGGAAAGTGCGATATTTGACAAATAGGCTTGTATTTTATCTAAAGAGAGAATAATGCTTTTAGATGCCATTGTCTAGTATGTTAAATTCTGAAAAAGAAAGTTAAAGTTATTAAAAATCCTTCTCTGACTGGAGCACTTTGGTAGTGATGTTAATGCTTTGAGAGAAAGCTCTACTTTTAGGAGATTAGAATCTCCTGGGGCTTTTATGACCTAAACTCTCAGTATTCTTTGCTGGAATTCTTATTGACTTCATGTATTTGTTCATTTGTCTATAGCATATGGTGCAATAACAGCCCCTCAGCAGGTTACATTTCCTTCTTTACCATAGAGAAAACAATAGTAGTCATACATTACATAGATTGTCAGCACGGTGGTATTTCCAACACTTTACCATGCATTTTCTACCATTTGTTAATTTCAAGTTGATTTTAATTAATTTGATGGTATGTTGCCTTTTAAAAATGTTTTTATTACATAGCATATACAACTTCAGATTGGGGAAGTGTTGACAGAGATAAGAAATTGCATCATAGAGTGTTTCAATTTGTAGATTAAATTCAATATTGAATCCAACATCAATAATAAATAAAGCTGCTGAGTTTCTTTTATATATTCTCCAAAGAACTTGAAGTTGAACGGATTCTGCTTAGGATCCAACACTATGTTGAATATTTGCATTATAAAAATCTCTTACAGGAGCTCCTGGGTGGCTCAGTCACTTGAACATCTGACTCTTGATGTCAGCTCAGGCCATGATCCCAGAGTTGTGGGACTGAGCCTCTGCTCTGCTCTGAGTATGAGCCTGCTTGAGATTCTCTCTCTCTCTCTCTCTCTCTCTCTCTCTCTCCCCCTCTTCTCCTCTCCTCCACTCTCTCTGTCTCTTTCTCTAAAATAAAAAAAAAAAGAAAGAAAAAGTCTCTTACATTTTATACTGTTTAGCAAACAGATTTAGCAAGTGACATATATGATTTCTTTATTTTCACAATATATTCTCAACAATACTCATGTTCACAATATCAAAGAAATTCTTGGGGGCATATATTACTTTCTTTGTTGAGATTCGTATTGTTTTCTGTTAACTCAGAGAAAGTATTACCAAATGCCTGTGTCCATTTTTCACCAAAACCATGTTCCACTCATTCTTTTCTTCAGGTTACTGATGCCTTGATCCATTTCCCACCCCTAACCTTACTTTATTACTTGGCCCTTATATTTTGAATTCTTGATTTAATATTTTTTAGTTACATTTCTATCTGCTTTTGGTGCAAGCTACCTATATTATTTTAACTGAAACAGCAGCATTGTAAATGAGAAGAAAAATTGTTCATGTTGCTTCTTGGATTGACCATGTGCTCTTTGAGGCAGTAAAATCTTGAGCCTTGAGAGTGGAGGCAGGAAAGCCTTACATGATTTATGCTCTACTGGTTGTCCCTTAATGGTTCCATTGGCCTTTCTGGGATTTAAAGAAAACATTTAAATTTTTGTTGTGTGATATTTATAAAATAAAGAGACTCAACTATCATTTCCCTTGAGATCAATGATTCCCAACATTAGTTTTATGCTACCCTAGTGAGTTTCTGATAATTTCAAGGTGGTATAATATTGAAAAAGCCTTAAGGGAAAATTTAATACATGCTAATTTTAAATATAAATGTGTACCATCTGGTTCTCTCTCTCTCTCTCTCTCTCTCTCTCTCTCTCTCTCTCTCTATATATATATATATATATATATGTCTTGTGTGCATTTTTCTTTTCAGAAAAGTGTTGTCAAAGTGCCTGTGAAAGAAGTTGATTGCATTCATTGCTTTACACTTAGAAAAATTTTAGATTCTTAGACTAATTACTAGAGGCAAAAATGGACCAGTGAAATCCAATCAATTATACACTCAGATGTTTTTTCTTGCTTTCTGAGCAGTTGGAACCATCTAGAATAGTATGATTACAAGATAAAATCACTGTCTTTTTAATACTATGACTGTATATCTCAAGCTTCATGTTTCTGTTTTAAGAACCTTTCCAAGTACAAGAAAATAATTGTAGGCAAAGTGGTACCATTGGTGAACCAGGATCTAGGAAGTTAATGACAAGAAACCTCAGACCTTGATATTTAGACATGCCAGTAAATGGGTAGGTTTGTAGGACTGTCATTGCTAGAGCTAGTCTGCCTATTAGGTCACATTGTCTACCTCTCCATGTTTACTTCAAATCTATTCATTCCTTCTGGAAAGAACTGCCCAAAGCTTTATTTCTTAAAGGTGTTTGCCTTAAGTTTTGTATTGTGGGCCTCTCTTCTGGCCTTAGCCTTCTTTCAAACAACTGCATTTCTGGCCTCTAGATTTCTGCCAGTTGTTCTGGACTTTTGCTCCTGTCATGATCATCTGGGGTAACTGAAGATTCCATTAGATGTGTCTGTTCTTAAATTGGCATTTATATCCTTGCCAACCCATTTGTTGGTTGCCCATCCAAAATCCCTGGTTTGGAAGTTGCCTTGATTTCTCACCTTAGTATTGGGTGTTCTGGTGGAAGAGAAACTAACATAAGTTAAGAAAGAATGAGAACTTTTTAAGGAAAGGATTCTTAGAATTAATTTCTTTTTTTTTCTTTTCAGTGATAATCATAATATATGCCAAAATATAATTTCTTCATTTTAGTAGTTTTGCTTGTTAAACTCCAGATTTTTAAACTTCAGGATTTTTAAAACAAATCCTGAATGTAGGTATATATAAAGAAAAAGTCAGGTATGAATATATTTCATCAGGAGTATATATGTTATTACAAGTTAAAAAATCTGTATACATCTATTTTCTGAACCTGAATTAATTACAATGCTTTTAAAATCTCATACAGAAAGTTAAATTAATAACACCAATAAATGAAGACCTAACAAAAGATCAGAACCACTGGATCTCATAGAAATATGGGAAATACTAGTGTGCCTGAGAAGTCTATGACACTTCTTCATGAATTAATTTTGTTATGGGTTGAATTGTGTCCTCCAAAAAAATGTTGAAATACTAATCCTCAGTACCTGTGAGTATAACCTTGTTTGGGAAAATAGTCTTTACAGAAGATTTAAGTTAAGATGAGGTCATTAGGGAGGGCCCTAATCCCCAATATGACTGTGTCCCTATAAAAAGCAAAAGTTTGCATTCAGAGATCAAGACACAGGGACAATGCCATCTGAAGACTATAATTATGCTGCCACAAGCTAAGGAAACCCAATGAGTGCCATTGCCAGCAAATCACTGGAAACTAGGAAAGAGGCATGGAACAGATTCTTGCTCACAGCCCTCAGAAGAAAAGAGACCTGAAGCTACCCTGATTTTGGACTATGAGTATCCAAACTGAGACTGAAAATATCTGTTTAATTTGCCACCCACTTTGTAGTACTTTGTTACGGTGGCCCTCGTAGACTAACACAGATTGAATTCAATAACCCATGATCTAATATCCATTTAAGAAGCTGTAGCAACTTTACTTTTAGTGTCAGTTGTAGGGTCTAGACTATTTCTTCATGACAAGTTATTTCCTATAGAATGAATGCAGGGAAAGGCCAGACTATCATTTACAACCTTGCTTGAAAGGTCTACAAGTAGGTCTTTAAGATTATCTTTAGATCTCTTTTTCAAATGAAGGAAGTCCTTGTTAAGTCAAATCTACATAGCAGTTTGGAAGATGCAGGGGTAAAAAAGCAAAGTAAATTTAGCGTAGGTCAATAAGTGTATATACATTTGCCCAGAAAGAAATGTAAGCTGGCTAAGCAGCAAGACTCCTTTCTTCTTTAATGATGTGCTGGTTTAAAATGCACTGACCTACTCTCAACCTGAAAGACTGGCTCACATCCAAATCTCCTGTTTATAGATGCTGCTAGGTGGTTTGCTTAGCAACATACTTAATGGGACCACAGGGAATTTGCTTTTCCAGCTAAATAGGTTTAGAATGCTGAAATAAAAGCAAAGGTTCAGATTAAAAAAAGAAAGAAAATTAAAAAAAATTAAGAAAGCTTACAAGTAAAAATCAATCACAGATAATTAGATCATGTACAAATAGTTTTTGTGAATCTGTACTTATAAATAATTTTAACACTCAAAATTAAATCCATTTTTTTTTGCAGAAAACATATCCAGTAGAAAGTTAGTTATCAGGTTTTCACCAGAAAGATTTAAATATCCAATATTCTTTTTTTTATTTATATATGAAATTTATTGTCAAATTGGTTTCCATACAACACCCAGTGCTCATCCCAAAAGGTGCCCTCCTCAATACCCATCACCCACCCTCTCCTCCCTCCCACCCCCCATCAACCCTTAGTTTGTTCTCAGTTCTCAACAGTCTCTTATGCTTTGGCTCTCTCCCACTCTAACCTCTTTTTTTTTTTTTTTTTTTCCTTCCCC
>NW_024412391.1:32809979-32828428 GCF_014898765.1 Herpailurus yagouaroundi
TTTAGAGTCATTGTGATGTCTGTATGTTTTATGCTTGTAGTGATGTCTCTGGTACTTTGTCTCACAGGGTCCCCCTTAGAATCTTGTAGGGCTGGTTTAGTGGTGACAAATTCCTTCAGTTTTTGTTTGTTTGGGAAGACCTTTATCTCTCCTTCTATTCTAAATGACAGACTTGCTGGATAAAGGATTCTCGGCTGCATATTTTTTCTGTCTAGCACACTGAAAATCTCGTGCCAATTCTTTCTGGCCTGCCAAGTTTCAAAAGAGAGATCAGTCACGAGTCTTATAGGTCTCCCTTTATATGTGAGGGCACGTTTACCCCTTGCTGCTTTCAGAATTTTCTCTTTATCCTTGTATTTTGCCAGTTTCACTATGATATGTCGTGCAGAAGATCGATTCAAGTTACGTCTGAAGGGAGTTCTCTGTGCCTCTTGGATTTCAATGCCTTTTTCCTTCCCCAGTTCAGGGAAGTTCTCAGCTATTATTTCTTCAAGTACCCCTTCAGCACCTTTCCCTCTCTCTTCCTCCTCTGGGATACCAATTATGCGTATATTATTTCTTTTTAGTGTATCACTTAGTTCTCTAATTTTCCCCTCATACTCCTGGATTTTTTTATCTCTTTTTCTCAGCTTCCTCTTTTTCCATAACTTTATCTTCTAGTTCACCTATTCTCTCCTCTGCCTCTTCAATCCGAGCCGTGGTGGTTTCCATTTTGTTATGCATTTCGTTTAAAGCGTTTTTCAGCTCCTCGTGACTGTTCCTTAGTCCCTTGATCTCTGTAGCAAGAGATTCTCTGCTGTCCTGTATAGTGTTTTCAAGCCCAGCGATTAATTTTATGACTATTATTCTAAATTCACTTTCTGTTATATTATTTAAATCCTTTTTGATCAGCTCATTAGCTGTTGTTATTTCCTGGAGATTCTTCTGAGGGGAATTCTTCCACTTGGTCATTTTGGATAGTCCCTGGCGTGGTGAGGACCTGCAGGGCACTTCCCCTGTGCTGTGGTGTATAACTGGAGTTGGTGGGCGGAGCCGCAGTCAGACCTGATGTCTGCCCCCAGCCCACCGCTGGGGCCACAGACTGGTGTGTGCCTTCTCTTCCCCTCTCCTAGGGGCGGGATTCACTGTGGGGTGGGGTGGCCTGTCTGGTCTACTTGCACACTGCCAGGCTTGTGATGCTGGGGATCTGGCGTCTAAGCTGGGGTGGGTAGGCAAGGTGCACAGGGGCAGGAGGGGCAGGCTTAGCTTGCTTCTCCTTAGGTGATCCACTTCAGGAGGGGCCCTGTGGCAGCAGGAGGGAGTCAGATCCGCTGCCGGAGGTTTGGCTCTGCAGAAGCTCAGAGTTGGGTGTTTGCGTGGAGCGAGCAAGTTCCCTGGCAGGAACTGGTTCTCTTTGGGATTTTGGCTGGGGGATGGGCGGGGGAGATGGCGCTGGCGAGCGCCTTTGTTCCCCACCAAACTGAGCTCTGTCATCCGGGGGCTCAGCAGCTCTCCTTCCCTTTGTCCTCCAGCCTTCCCGCTTTCTGAGCAGAGCTGTTAACTTATGACCTCCCAGACGCTAAGTCGCGCTTGCTGTGGGAACACAGTCCGTCAGGCCCCTCTGCTTTTGCAAGCCAGACTCGGGGGCTCTGCTTGGCCGGCGAGCCGCCCCTCCGCCCCGGCTCCCTCCCGCCAGTCCGTGGAGCGCGCACCGCCTTGCCGTCCTTCCTACCCTCTTCCGTGGGCCTCTCGTCTGCGCTTGGCTCCGGCGACTCCGTTCTGCTAATCCTCTGGCGGTTTTCTGGGTTATTTAGGCAGGTGTAGGTGGAATCTAAGTGATCAGCAGGACATGCGGTGAGCCCAGCGTCCTCCTACGCCGCCATCTTCCCTCTCCCTCAATATCCAATATTCTTTAAATATACCTAAATGAATTTATAAAGAAGAAAACATTCTTTTTATAAATAGTTATTTTTTAATTTAAAAATGCTAAATTATTTTGTCATTGTTGAGCTTTTGCAGATTGGCACTTTAAGGGGGATGGGGTTTTCCTAGGGGTGTGACCTTGAGTGTTAGAAATGATTTTAGTGTTAGTTCATGTCTCTTAGTGTGTGGGGGGCGGGGGGAGGGCAGGGGAAGTTAACTTGTTTAGAATACTAAGTATTCAGATTCTTTTTGATTTATATTTATTTCTTTTGAGACAAAGACAGAGACAGAGAGTGAGAGTGAATGGGGAGGGGCAGGGAGAGAAGGAGAGAGGATCAGGGACAGGCTCCTGTATTGTCAACACAGAGCCCCAGGCCAGGCTGGATCCCATGACCTTGAGATTGTGACCTGAGCTGAAAATCAAGTTTGATGCTTAACTGACTTTGCTACCTAGGCACCTCACATTCTTGAATTCTTAAAGAATATGTGCCGAAGTGTTTGTAAAATTTGATTATGCTATGATAGGATATTTAACAATTCATCATTAAATACTCCTGAAGGTTTTTTGGTAAATGCCTTTTTCTTTTTCTGGTTTTCTAACAGTTTTTACTATGACTAAGTGTTAGATTTCATCAAAGGCTTTTTCTGTATCTGTTGAGAGGATAATAATCTCTTTTAACCTGTTAATGTCATGAATGACATTTATAAATCTTTCAGTGGTAATCCCCTTTGCATTCCTAAAGTTGATCTTAGTTAAACAAACGTGTTTTTATGTGTCACTGGATTTTTTTAAAACATATTTTGTTCAGTATAGTTATATCTATATAGACAAATGACATGGGCATATAACTTTCTGTTATCTGGTCATTTTCTGGTTTATTGTCAAGATAATATTGGCTTCATAGGCTTGGAAATAAATCACTCTATTCTTTCTCTCCCTCCTGCCCGCCCCCCCACTTCTTTCCACTCTCTGGGAAACTTTATGTTTGAAATGCTTTGCTTATTGAAAGTCTGATAAAACTTGCATCTAAAAATCTCTGATTCTGGTATACTTGCTTGTGGAAAGATTTTTTTAAGCTAGCAATTCCATTTATTTAAAAGTTGTAGATATATTTGGATTTTTATTTCTTCTTGAGATATTTTTTTAAGAAGTTTATTCATTTATTTGAGAGAGGGAGCAAGAGCATGAGTGAGAAAGGGGCAGAGAGAGGGAGAGAGAGAGAATCCCAAGCAGGCTCTGCACTGTCAGTGTGGAGCCTGATGTAGGGCTCAAACTCACAAACCATGAGGGGCGCCTGGGTGGCGCAGTCGGTTAAGCGTCCGACTTCAGTCAGGTCACAATCTCGTGGTCCGTGAGTTCGAGCCCCGCGTCAGGCTCTGGGCTGATGGCTCAGAGCCTGGAGCCTGTTTCCGATTCTGTGTCTCCCTCTCTCTCTGCCCCTCCTCCGTTCATGCTCTGTCTCTCTCTGTCCCAAAAATAAATAAACGTTGAAAAAAAAAATTTAAAAAAAACTCACAAACCATGAGATCATGACCTGAGCTCAAATACTTAACTGACTGAGCCACCCAGGTACCCCAAGATTGATTATATTTTTATAAAGATATATCCGCTTGATGAAATTTTCCTAAATTGCTGGAATACAATTTTTCATGGAATTATCTTAATATTTTTAAATTGTTATGTCTCAGATTATGTTCTGTTTTCATTCTCAGTATTTATTTGGCCTTTCTAATTTTCAAACTCATCAGAAGTTTATATGAATTACTATTTTTAAAAGAATTAATTTTGATCTTAGTGATTTCCCATTTATTCTTTATTTTCTATTTAACTTTTTTCTTATCTTAATTATGAACATTCTTCAACTAATTTAATTTTTATTTTTCATTATCTAATTTCCTAAGTGCCATATTTAGCTCATGAATTTATAGCCTTTTTTCTGTCTTAATAAAATATTAAACATATGTGAACTTAAAAAAACTTTTTGTGTGTGTATTTATTTTTGAGAGTCAGAGAGTGAACATGAGCAGGGAGGGGGCAGAGAGCAAGGGAAACACAGGATCCAAAGGAGACTCCAGGCTGTGAGCTGTCAGCACAGAGCCCTACATGGGGCTCAAGCTCAATAACTGTGAGATCATGACCTGGGCTGAAGTCAGATGTTTAACTGATTGAGTCACCCAGGAGCCCCAACATATTTGAACTCTTAACAGAATTCTCTTTGTATATGTGATAATGAGTAAAGAGCCATTGGTTTATGGATAGATGTTCATCAGTTTACTGGCTTTTTTATAAGCAAAGTGACTTGCTAAACATGTTAACCTTAAAATGTATATGATTTAAATTTGAGTACTAGCAAAAACTTTTCCAGCAGGAAAAGTATGGAGATTTCAGTGCACTGCTCTGGTAAATCCAAGCAAAAACTTTGATTAAAGATTTGTTAGTGGGATTTATCATTTTTTCCTATGTATAGCAAGTCTATTGAGCATTTTCTAACTTAAAATTTTTTTTGAATAACTTTATAATAATATAAACCTAATAATGACATAGTTTTATCAATATAAGTGAAATCTGCCTCCAATTAACTTGCCATCTTATTGTTTTTGAGATATTTAACAATTATTTTGTTTGTGCATGTTTATGAAATGAGGAGGAACCTCATCATATCACAGTTGGTGAAAAAAAATTTTTTTTTTGAGAGAGAAAGAGGGAGAGAGAGAAAGAGAGAGAGAGAGAGAGAGAGAGAGAGAGAGAGAGAGAGAGAGAATATCTTCAGTAGAGTCCACACTCAGCGCAGAGCCCAATGCAGGGCTTTATCCCACGACCCTGTGATCATGACCTGAACTGGAATTGAATTTGACGCTCAACCTACTGAGCACCAATCAGGCGCCCCAATCATTGGTCAATTTAAACAGAATTAGAATTTTACAAACTGAGTGCTGAAATATTCTTTACAAATCATATCATTCAGTAAGTGAAGAACCAACAACCTAAAGCTGCACTGTGCAATATGGTACTCCTACCTATGGAGCACTTGAAATACAGCCAATCTGAGCTGAGATGTGTTCTCAAGCATAAAATACATGTTGGATTTTGAAAAATTAGTGGAAACAAAAGAATACAAAACATCTCAATAATTTTTATATTGATTACATGTTGGGATTATAGTATTTTGGTTATATTGGATTAACGTACTGTCAGATTTAATTTAAACTGCTTTTATTTTTACTTTTTTAGTGTGGCTATTAGAAAACTTAGAGCTACATGTATGTATGATTTACCTTATATATCTATAGGACAGTGCTGGTCCAAGAGTATATTTTTTAATTTAACCTTTCTTGGCACATTGGTGAGAAACTTAGAAACAAGACCCAGGCCTGTTAATTCCCTACCTAAGGCACTTTGCTATTTCAAAAAATAATATTTATTTTCTTCTCTTCCCTTTTGTTTAATGAGTTTATTTTTGCCAACTGGGTGTTTTCCTAATCTGGAGAAGTTACAAGATGTAACAGGAAAGGCTATTGTTTCCTTCAGTAAAACACATAGACCAGATAAAGTGTTATAAACATTATGAGCAACATTCTGAACAGAAAATACTCTGTTAGTAGAATGCTTCCAGAAACATTTTAAATTTAAAAACAGTTATAGAGGGTCGGAAGATGGCGGCGTAGGACGCTGGACTCACTTCGTCCTGCAGATCACTCAGATTCCAACTACACCTGCCTAAATAACCCACAAAACCACCAGAAGACTAGCAGAACGTATTCTCTGGAGCCAAGCACAGACAAGAGGCCCACGGAAGAGGGTAGGAAGGGCGGAGAAGTGGTGTGTGCTCCACCGACTGGCGGGAGGGAGCTTGGCCAGAGGGGCGGCCCGCAGGCCAAACAGAGCCCCCGAGTCTGGCTTGCAAAAGCAGAGGGGCCGGTCGGAGTGTGTTCCGACAGCAAGCGGGACTTGACATCTGGAAGGGTATAAGCTAACAGCTCTGCTTGGAGAACGGAGGGCTGGAGGACAACGGGAGGGAGAGTTGTTGAGCCCCAGAGGACAGAGCTAAGCTTGGCGGGGGACAAAGGTGCTGGCCAGCGCCATCTCCCTCCCACATCCCCCAGCCAAAATCCCAAAGGGAACCAGTTCCTGCCAGAACTTGCTTGCACCGCGCAAACACCAAACGCTCTGCTTCTGTGGATCCATCCCTCAGGCGGGTCTGACTCCCTCCTGGTGTGCAGGGCCCATCCCGAAGCAGATCTCCGAAGGAAAAGCAAGCTGAGCCTGCCCCTCCCGCCCCTGTGCACCTTGCCGATCCACCCCAGCTAATACACCAGATCCCCAGCACCACAAGCCTGGCAGTGTGCAAGTAGCCCAGACGGGCCACGCCACCCCACAGTGAATCGCGCCCCTAGGAGAGGGGAAGAGAAGGCACACACCAGTCTGACTGTGGCCCCAGCGGTGGGCTGGGGGCAGACATCAGATCTGACTGTGGCCCTGCCCACCAACGCAAGTTTTTCAACACAGCACAGGGGAAGTGCCCTGCAGTTCCGCACCACTCCAGGGACTATCCAAAATGACAAAACGGAAGAATTCCCCTCAAAAAAAACCTCCAGGAAATAACAACAGTTAATGAACTGATCAAAAGATTTAAACAATATAACAGAAAGTGAATTTAGAATAATAGTCATAAAATTAATCCCTGGGCTTGAAAACAGTATAGAGGACAGCAGAGAATCTATTTGCTACAGAGATCAAGGGACTAAGGAACAGTCACAAGGAGCTAAAATATGCTATAAATGAACTGCAAAATAAAATGGAGACAACCACAGCTCAGATTGAAGAGGCAGAGAAGAGAATAGGTGAACTAGAAGATAAAATTATGGAAAAAGAGGAAGCTGAGAAAAAGAGAGATAAAAAATCCAGGAGTATGAGGGGAAAATTAGAGAACTAAGTGATGCACTAAAGAGAAATAATCTACACATAATTGGTATTCCAGAGGAGGAAGAGAGAGGGAAAGGTGCTGAAGGTGTACTTGAAGAAATAATAGCTGAGAACTTCCCTGATCTGGGAAAGGAAAAAGGCATTGAAATCCAAGAGGCACAGAGAACTCCCTTCAGACGTAACTTCAATCGGTCTTCTGCATGACATATCATAGTGAAACTGGCAAAATACAAGGATAAAGAGAAAATTCTGAAAGCACCTAGGGATAAACGTGCTCTAACATATAGAGGGAGACCAATAAGACTCGTGACAAATCTCTCTCCTGAAACTTGGCAGTCCAGAAAGGAATGGCAGGAGATCTTCAATGTGATGAACAGAAAAAATATGCAGCCGAGAATCCTTTATCCAGCAAGTCTGTCATTTGGAATAGAATGAGAGATAAAGGTCTTCCCAAACAAACAAAAACTGAAGGAATTTGTCACCACTAAACCAGCCCTACAAGAGATCCTAAGGGGGATCCTATGAGACAAAGTACCAGAGACACCACTACAAGCATGAAACCTACACGACATCACAATGACTCTAAACCCATATCTTTCTATAATAACACTGAACGTAAATGGACTAAATGTGCCAACCAAAAAACATAGAGTATCAGAATGGATAAAAAAAACAAGACCCATCTATTTGCTGTCTACAAGAGACTCATTTTAGACCTGAGGCCACCTTCAGATTGAGAGTGAGGGGATGGAGAACTATTTATCATGCTACTGGAAGTCAAAAGAAAGCTGGAGTAGCCATACTTATGTCAGACAAACTAGACTTTAAATTAAAGGCTGTAATAAGAGATGAGAAGGGCATTATATAATAATTACAGGGTCTATCCATCAGGAAGAGCTAACAGTTATAAATGTCTATGCGCTGAATACAGGAGCCTCCAAATATATAAAACAATTACTCACAAACATAAGCAACCTTATTGATAAGAATGTGGTAATTGCAGGGACTTTAACACTCCACGTACAGAAATGGATAGATCATCTAGACACACGGTCAATAAAGAAACAAGGGCCCTGAATGAGACATTGGATCAGATGGACTTGACAGATATATTTAGAACGCTGCATCCCAAAGCAGCAGAATATACTTTCTTCTCGAGTGCACATGGAACATTCTCCAAGATAGATCACATCCTGGGTCACAAAACATCCCTTCATAAGTATACAAGAATTGAGATCATACCATGCATACTTTCAGACCACAATGCTATGTAGCTTGAAATCAACCACAGAAAAAAGTCTGGAAAACCTCCCAAAGCATGGAGGTTAAAGAACACCCTACTAACGAATGAGTGGGTCAACCAGGCAATTAGAGAAGAAATTAAAAAATATATGGAAACAAATGAAAATGAAAATACAACAATCCAAATGCTTTGGGATGCAGCGAAGGCAGTCCTGAGAGGAAAATACATTGCAATCCAGGCCTATCTCAAGAAACAAGAAAAATCCCAAATACAAAATCTAACAGCACACCTAAAGGAAATAGAAGCAGAACAGCAAAGGCAGCCTAAACCCAGCAGAAGAAGAGAAATAATAAAGATCAGAGCAGAAATAAACAATATAGAATCTAAAAAAACTGTAGAGTAGATCAACGAAACCAAGAGTTGATTTTTTGAAAAAATAAACAAAATTGATAAACCTCTAGCCAGGCTTCTCAAAAAGAAAAGGGAGATGACCCAAATAGATAAAATCATGAATGAAAATGGAATTATGACAACCAATCCCTCAGAGATACAAACAATTATCAGGGAATACTATGAAAAATTATATGCCAACAAATTGGACAACCTGGACGAAATGGACAAATTCCTGAACACCCACACTCTTCCAAAACTCAATCAGGAGGAAATAGAAAGCTTGAACAGACCCATAACCAGCAAAGAAATTGAATCAGTTATCAAAAATCTCCCAACAAATAAGAGTCCAGGACCAGATGGCTTCCCAGGAGAGTTCTACCAGACGTTTAAAGCAGAGATAATACCTATCCTTCTCAAGCTGTTCCAAAAAATAGAAAGGGAACAAAAACTTCCAGACTCATTCTATGAAGCCAGTATTACTTTGATTCCTAAACCAGACGGAGACCCAGTAAAAAAAGAGAACTACAGGCCAATATCCCTGATGAATATGGATATAAAAATTCTCAATAATATACTAGCAAATCGAATTCAACAGCATATAAAAAGAATTATTCCCCATGATCAGGTGGGATTCATTCCTGGGCTGCAGGGCTGGTTCAACATTCGCAAATCAATCAACGTGATACGTCACATTAATAAAAGAAAAGATAAGAACCATATGATCCTGTCAATCGATGCAGAAAAAGCCTTTGACAAAATTCAGCAACCTTTCTTAATAAAAACCCTTGAGAAAGTCGGGATAGAAGGAACATACTTAAAGATCATAAAAGCCATTTATGAAAAGCCCACAGCTAACATTATCCTCAGTGGGGAAAAACTGAGAGCTTTTTCCCTGAGATCAGGAACACGACAGGGATGTCCACTCTCACCGCTGCTGTTTAACGTAGTGTTGGAAGTTCTAGCATCACCACGCAGACAACAATAGGAAATCAAAGGCATCAAAATTGGCAAAGATGAAGTGAAGCTTTCACTTTTTGCAGATGACATGATATTATACATGGAAAATCCGATAGACTCCACCAAAAGTCTGCTAGGACTGATACATGAATTTAGCAAAGTTGCACTTAACAAAATGAATGTACAGAAATCAGTTGCATTCTTATACACTAATAATGAAGCAACAGAAAGACAAATAAACTGATCTCATTCACAATTGCACCAAGAAGCATAAAATACCGAGGAATAAATCTAACCAAAGATGTAAAAGATCTGCATGCTGAAAACTATAGAAAGCTTATGAAGGAATTTGAAGAAGATAAAGAAATGGAAAAACATTCCGTGCTCATGGGTTGGAAGAATAAATATTGTCAAAATGTCAATACTACCCAAAGCTATCTACACATTCAATGCAATCTCAATCAAAATTCCACCAGCATTCTTCTCGAAGCTAGAACAAGCAATCCTAAAATTCATATGGAACCACAAAAACCCCAAATAGCCAAAGTAATTTTGAAGAAGAAGACCAAAGCAGGAGGTATCACAATCCCAGACTTTAGCCTCTACTACAAAGCTGTCATCATCAAGACAGATAGCACAAAAACAGACACATAGACCAATGGAATAAAATAGAAACCCCCAAACTAGACCCAGAAAAGTATGGCCAACTAATATGTGACAAAGTAGGAAAGAACATCCAATGGAATAAAGACAGTCTGTTTCACAAATGGTGGTGGGAGAACTGGACAGCAACATGCAGAAGGTTGAAACTAGACCACTTTCTCACACCATTCACAAAAATAAACTCAAAATGGATAAAGGACCTGAATGTGAGACAGGAAACCATCAAAAACCTAGAAGAGAAAGCAGGAAAAGCCCTCTCTGACCTCAGTCATAGCAGTTTCTTACTTGAGACATCCCCAAAGGCAAGGGAATTAAAAGGAAACATGAACTACTGGGACCTTATGAAGATAAAAAGCTTCTGCACAGCAAAGGAAACAACCAACAAAACTAAAAGGAAACGGATGGAATGGAAAAGATATTTGCAAATGACATACGGACAAAGGGCTAGTATCCAAAATCTATAAAGAGCTCACCAAACTCCACACCTGAAAAACAAATAATCCAGTGAAGAAATGGGCAGAAAACATGAATAGACACTTCTCTAAAGAAGACATCCGGATGGCCAACAGGCACATGAAAAGATGCTCAATGTTGCTCCTCCTCAGGGAAATACAAATCAAAACCACACTCAGATATCACCTCACTCCAGTCAGAGTGGCCAAAATGAACAAATCAGGGGACTATAAATGCTGGAGAGGATGTGGAGAAACGGTAAACCTCTTGCACTGTTGGTGGGAATGCAAATTGGTGCAGCCACTCTGGAAAACAGTGTGGAGGTTCCTCAAAAAATTAAAAATAGACCTACCCTATGACCCGGCAATAGCACTGCTAGAAATTTACCCAAGGGATACAGGAGTACTGATGCATCGGGGCACTTGTACCCCAATGTTCATAGCAGCACTCTCAACAATAGCCAAATTATGGAAAAAGCCTAAATGTCCATCAACTGATGAATGGATAAAGAAGTTGTGGTTTATATACACAATGGAGTACTATGTGGCAATGAGAAAGAATGAAATATGGCCCTTTGTAGCAACGTGGATGGAACTGAAGAGTGTTATGCTAAGTGAAATAAGCCATACTGAGAAAGACAGATACCATATGTTTTCACTCTTATGTGGATCCTGAGAAACTTAACAGAAACCCATGGGTAGGGGAAGTAAAAAAAAAGAGGTTAGAGTGGGAGAGAGCCAAAGCATAAGAGACTCTTAAAAACTGAGAACAAACTGAGGGTTGATGGGGGGTGGGTGATGGGTATTGAGGAGGGCACCTTTTGGGATGATCACTGGGTGTTGTATGGAAACCAATTTGACAATAAATTTCATAGATTGAACAACAAAAAAAATAAAAACATTTATAATTTTATTTTAATTTATTTCTAATGTTTATTTATTTTGGGGAGGGAGGCACAGGATCTGAAGCAGGCTCCTGGCTGTGAGCTGTCAGCACAGGGCCCGATGCAGGGCTCAAACCCACAATCTACAAGATCATGACCTGGGCTGAAGTCAGATGGTTAACCGACTGAGCCATCCAGGAGCCTCTACAGTTATAATTTTAATTGATCAGGTTCAGAATTTCCAAAGGTACTTTATGACACTGAGTGAAATAAGTATCTAGGTATTAATCATATGCTTATAAAGAAGATGAATCTGAATTTAATTTTGGTCATGCTTATTTCATTGATGGTATAAATTTAGGTGAATCCACCAAGTATCTGTTCGAGAAAGGTTAGACCTACTTCTGATTGTAAATTACATTATCCCTGGGCTGAATAGTTTGAATAATGGAGGCTTAGGTTCTACTTAACAGAACAGCTTCTTTGTTTTTAAGTTTGATAATAAAAAGAAAACTGGAGTAAAGAATCCTATTTATTATCTACATTATCCAGAAGAATCCATATTTGTGGATCTTTGAGAAAATGTGTACACAGTATATCTTCTTACCTGTTTAGAAACAATATCATAGTGTTACATAGCATCCATGAATATGGCAGTGTTCTAAAATAACTGAAAACAGTGTGATTTGAAAAATTGGCATTTTGGATAGAAGTTAAATTTGCATTTCATAACAGTTTTTCATTCTAAAATTACACTTAGCAATTGTAAAAGCACATAATTACCTCGAAGCTTAATTACCACTACTTTCTGTGTGAAGTGAAAAGTGTTTAGTCTTAAGTGCTATAAGGGATTATATTACACAATTAAAAAATCTCACCCTTATGAATTGTGTGTTGACTGTCTGTCAACACTGTCATTGGTGTTGGGTTTATTTTGTATTGAACATTGTTTGGAGATTATTCATGCCTGCATGTGTGTGTGTGTGTGTGTGTGTGTGTGTGTGTGTGTGTGTGTGTCTACCTGTATCTACCTATCTATTGATTATCAGACTATTTTGAAGAGTTGGAAATACTGGAATAAGTTTTCTTTGACATAAAAAGATGCAATAATATTATTTTATAATTTTCTAATTCTGTGCCAAAACATGTGTTTTCTTCTTGAACAGTAAAAAGCTAAAATAAAATGCTCATTTTGTAAATAGTATGTGGGTCCAGAAAGTACTCACATGTTAGAAAATGAATAAAAACTCTGACAAGCAGTGCTGACAGTAATGCCTCTGAAATGTTGCCATCACTGAGACTAGATTTTTCCCTGCTTGTGCTACCATGTAGCTGAATAAGTTAATATAAGTGCTTAATAACCAATAATAGTCTCCAGAAGATGTGTTCACTATTAGGTTATGTTTTTTCTTCTTTTATTTGACCTTGCAATTGTATAGTACAATGCTACTTTAAAGTAGTTAAGGGGCGCCTGGGTGGCTCAGTCAGTTAAGCGGCCGACTTCGGCTCAGGTCATGATCTCGCGGTCTGTGAGTTTGAGCCCCGCGTCGGGCTCTGTGCTGACAGCTAAGAGCCTGGAGCCTGTTTCAGATTCTGTGTCTCCCTCTCTCTGACCCTCCCCCGTTCATGCTCTGTCTCTCTCTGTCTCAAAAATAAATAAACATTAAAAAAAATAAAAAATAAATAAAGTAGTTAAAAGAAAATTTTAATGTTTATTTTTGAAAGAGAGAGAGAGAGCATGAGTGGGGGAGGGCAGAGAGAGAGAGAGAGGGAGACACAGAATTTGAAGCAGGCTGTAGGCTCTGAGCTGTCAGCACAGAGCCTGATGTGGGGCTCAAACCCACGAACCATGAGATCATGACCTGTGCCGAAGTCGGATGCCTAACCAACTGAGCCACCCAGGCACCCCAGTATAATGCTACTTTAACAATGGAGAATAAAGTTCTATCACACAATAAACTTTTACCTTTCCTTTCTTTGCAAGGTGTGTTCTCCCATGCAGGAAAAATCAATTTTTATTAATGGATATTTAAGATAATTTATAACAGAGAGAAGTTAAAACAATTTTTACCACGAGATAGTTGCAGAAAATGATAGATTATGTGGACAGATTTCAGTAATACAGATGCTTCCTGAGTAATTGTTCAGAATCACAGCATTCAACCAAAGGCTGCTTCTCCAGCCAGAGCAGAGAATTCACGTGCAAAGCAGGTTGTGTTCTGACCATTCCTAATTATTTCTAAGGATAGCATTTTCATAGTTCTTATCAATAAAAATTTTTGGCATTCAAAATTCCATAGACATTATAGCATACTACAGTATTATTTTGAATATAGAAGGGTAAATCTGTCAGAGGATAAAGGTCTTATCATGTGTATGCTATTTAGTGATGCTTGAGGAGAAGGAAATGTCTGTTTCATTATTTATAATGAAAAATAAGTAGTCTTACATCCTTTTAGGGTGTGTTGTTATATAAGCAATTATAAAATAATAAAGTAGTTGTACATGTGAGTCTTTTTATATTTTTAGTGCTAAGGTGCTGAATTAGTATAATAAAATGAGTTTAATATTTTGTTCCCTAATATATCTGGGACCTGTGAGTTCAGATTCTTTCAAGAATAAGAAAACATTTTTGTGATCAGAATATCCTGTGCAAAATATTTAATACTATGATTTTGTCTTTTATAAACTTAAAATCATAACGTTTGATTCCAAAGCTGCTTCTCTTTTTAACATGAAATGTTCTCCAGCTGAGGAGACTAAATTGGTGAAATCTTTCTAGACAGCAGTTTAGCAGTATCATTAAGATTAATATTGACTTTTAGAAATTTATTTTATGGAACCAAATATATATCTATATATATATCTATATATATATATCTAGATATATATGTATATATAACTAGATACATATATATCTGTACTCTTTTGTGTCTGATGTCTTTTATTCCAGATCACAGCTGTGAAATTTATACATGCTCTTTGTGTTGTAATATTTTATTACTTTTCAGTGATCTATAAAATTTAAATTATATCCCCATCTTACTTATCAATTCTATTCTAGGCAGATATTTCGGTTGTTTTCAGTTTGGAGCTATTTAAAATAATGTTGTTTATGAACACTCTCATAATTCTTCAAAAATCAATCACCACTTTCTTTCTGAAAGTTATGCTCTTTCTAACTTCTTTCCACTTAGAAATAAATGCAATGTAAACGTACTATATAGTTATATGCATGTAGAATTGATACGTAAGATGGGGATATAATTTAAATTTTATAGATCAGTGAAAAGTAATAAAATATTACAACACAAAGAGCATGTATAAATTTCACAGGTGTGATCTGGAACAAATGACATCAGACACGAAAGAATCCATCTCATGTAGTGGTGTTTATATGAGTTAAAGACAGGCAAGGTTAATAATAGGTTTTAGAAGTACAGAGTTCTGTTGCCTTAGAAGAGGGATAATGACTGAGATGTGGCATGAGGGAGGCTTCCTGCAATGGTGCACACAAATGTGTTCATGTAAGGAAAATGCATCCAAGATATGCTTAAAATTGTGCATTTTACAGTATTTATGTTATGCAACAGTGAAGTGTTTTTAAAAGTAAATACGTATTAGTTTACTTAAGTTGAAAACATGCATTGTGATGGAAAATTGTGTACAATTATGTACATATAGACTGAATGTAAGTGAAAGGCTTTTTTTCTTTTTTTTTGAAGTTTATTCCTATTTATTTTGAGAGAGAGATAGAGAACAAGTGGGGGAAGGGAAGAGAGAGCGGGAGACAGAATCCAAGGAGGCTTTCACACTGTCAACACAGAGCTCCATGTGGGGCTTGAACTCATGTGCCATGGGATCATGACCTGAGTCGAAGTTGAGTGGGATGCTTAACTGACTAAGTCACACAGGTGCCCCAAGTGAAAGGCTTTTTTAGTGAAACAATTCTTTTGTATTTTTAACGTTTATTTATTTTTGAGACAGAGAGAGACAGAGCATGAACGGGGGAGGGTCAGAGAGAGGGTTTCTTTTTTTTTTTTTTTTTTAATGTTTATAATTCTTTTGTATTTTTTAGTCTTTTTCTTTTAAATTTGTTTGTTTATTTTGAGAGAAGGAGAGCAAGCAGGGAAAGGGCAGAGAGAGAGAGAGAGAGAGAGAGAGAGAGACCAAAGCAGGTTCCGCGCTGCCAGCATGGAGCCTGACTTGCGGCTGGATCCCACGGACCATGACCTGAGATCATGACCTGAGCTGGAACCAGTGGTCTGACTGTTAGCCAAATGAGCCACTGAGGCACCCCCTACTGAAACAATTCTTATTGACACTTGGGAATTTCAGGTGGTTTAGCGAACAGTCAGAAGAGACCATAGTTTTAGTCACTATGAAGTCTTGATTCATTTGGCCAAAATTACACAACTTCACAAAAGGATAATGCCTACCTAGAACTGGTCTAAATACTGTTTCTTTTAGAGAGGGCATTTCTTAAGAAGCCCCCTGGTTTCCTACCGGACAAGCAGTTGCCAGTCACATTCTCCCCACAGGCACAGCCAACCACAGTTGAATGTTATGAGCCAGCTTTGCCATCATCCTGCCAGGCCAGGACATGTGTCACCACCCCGAAAGAAAGGACACGTTCTCTGTGGTTCTGCATGGGAAAATGTTCCAAACTTTTGACTCTTTTATTTCTTAAAAGAAACTCACAGACAGGAGGGCTGCTTTCATCCTAATCCTGGGGAAGAAGGCAGATTTATTATACATACATCTCTGAATATATCTCTTCCCCCCACATAGTTTTAATAATAACTAATTTATAGTGATTTTTATATTACACAGTCTCCTTTGTGAAATGTAAACTGATACTGCTGCTAAGGAGTTTATTGATTATCCCCTGTTCGCAGCAATTAAGATTCAGAACACCGAGGCTCTATACTCCAATTAAAATTCCTTTCTGTGGATGGTATTGCTTGTATGGGTCCATCATTACCATTTTTCTCTTTGCTGAAATTAATTTGAAAGTCAGATTTAACAACTTTAGTGATATAAGGGGATTTTTTTTCATGTTGAAGTATGGCTTTCTTGGTGTTATTTTTCTCATTGTACTTTAAAAATAAAATTCTAGTTGCTGATGTGATGCTTACAATTCTCATTAGGCAAATCCTAAGCAATATATACATAGTGGATAATAATGCTAATGCCCATCTCTCTACTGTTATTTATGTTTCTAGAAGAACTTTAAAAATTGAAGTGAGAAATAACTAGCCAGTCAGTACATGATAACTCAGAAAAGATACGGCAGTGGTTAGAAATTTCCATTAAAGGTGTTTCAGAGTAGTTTTAATTTCATTTTTAACATTTTAAAGCCAACTATTGAATATAATAATGTGGCACAACAGGGCATGTGCATCTTTAATTTTAATAGACTAAGAAACAAGATTAAGTAATGAATGAATTATTGTACTGTGAAATTAGTGGGGCTCCTTTTCTTTTTCACGAAAAGCAAAAAGCAGTGATACATGAGAGCCTTGTTAGTATGAATCTGACTGGGAGAATAATTTGATGAAATGTGAAGTCTATCTGCAGTGCAGTTTTTAGTCCAAAGAATTTGAATAAGTGTTAGGAAATATGAATTTGTTTCTGCTTCATCTAACTAGATTTGGTACAATGGGGTGTGCAGTTAGGGGGAAAAATTCCCTGGTACTTAATAAGGCAATAATTCATGCTGAATGGATATGAGCAGTCATTCAGTGAAAAATTGATTTTTATAGTGTCCTAGACTTGGTAACTTTTGAAGATTTGTGTGCTTATTGCATAAGTACCATAAAGAAAATATATAGTTCTCATTAAAAGGTGAACACATTTTTTTTTCTGTACTTCACATATATTTGTTAAAAGTTTAACCGTTTTTCATTTGCAATTTTACATGCTCTACATTCAAGAACAGTGCAGGTAAATAACATGGCTTCAGAGTTCACTGATTTCTTAGGAGTGGCTTTGTGCTTAAACCAACTAATTTTCATCCTTAGCAAGAGAGGTTTAGTTTTAAATCAAGACATCCTTTAGCAGGTTACAAAAGGTCATAACGTCAAGAATACTCATCAGAAAGTTAGACTAATTAGTATGTTGTAAATCAAAATACGGCACTAGTTCTGCATAGTAGCATAGTGTTTATTTTTAGAGCATGTCATGATCTGTAAAACAAAGAATTCACCTTTAGTGTATGTATAATGCCTTGTGTTGAAATTATAATGAGAGAAGTTTTGAGTACCTATGTATTAATCTGCTTTAAACTTTGCAAACTTGTGATAGCTTATAGATATTGCTTTGATGAGAGCTTTCTTTTCAAAGTGGAGTAAGTAGTCGTTTGCCATGAGGCAGTACTCCCAAACATGTAAAATATTCTCTTAAGGAGTTAGGATTATTTTCCTCTCCTTGTAATATATTTTCTTAAATGCATTTTGAATTCTTTACAGTAAAACTGGAAGGTTTTGCAATTATATTTAATTCAGAAATACACACAAAATATTACTTTGGAGCTTGATATCCATCCATCCAAATTTTTAAAAATGGGCTTTTTGTTTATGTTTTTAATTCACTATTTACCTGGCACCATGCTAATCCACAGGATGCTGATAACAATTGGTTCCTAAAGTGTTAGCTCACAATCCAGTAGAGACAGATAGTAATTTATTTATTTATTTTTATTTTTTTTAATATATGAAATTTATTGTCAAATTGGTTTCCATACAACACCCAGTGCTCATCCCAAAAGGTGCCCTCCTCAATACCCATCACCCACCCTCTCCTCCCTCCCACCCCCCATCAACCCTCAGTTTGCTCTCAGTTCTCAACAGTCTCTTATGCTTTGGCTCTCTCCCACTCTAACCTCTTTTTTTTTTTTTTTCCTTCCCCTCCCCCATGGGTTCCTGTTAAGTTTCTCAGGATCCACATAAGAGTGAAACCATATGGTATCTGTCTTTCTCTGTATGGCTTATTTCACTTAGCATCACACTCTCCAGTTCCATCCACGTTGC
>NW_024412391.1:32833428-33145928 GCF_014898765.1 Herpailurus yagouaroundi
GTGTCCTCAGGTCTAAAATGAGTCTCTTGTAGACAGCAAATAGATGGGTCTTGTTTTTTTATCCATTCTGATACCCTATGTCTTTTGGTTGGCGCATTTAATCCATTTACAATCAGTGTTCTTATAGAAAGATACGGGTTTAGAATCATTGTGATTTCTGTTTTATGCTTGTAGTGATGTCTCTGGTACTTTGTCTCACAGGGTCCCCCTTAGGATCTTGTACGGCTGGTTTAGTGGTGACAAATTCCTTCAGTTTCTGTTTGTTTGGGAAGACCTTTATCTCTCCTTCTCTTCTAAATGACAGACTTGCTGGATAAAGGATTCTCGGCTGCATATTTTTTCTGTGTAGCACACTGAAAATCTCGTGCCAATTCTTTCTGGCCTGCCAAGTTTCAAAAGAGAGATCAGTCACAAATATAGGTCTCCCTTTATATGTGAGGGCACGTTTACCCCTTGCTGCTTTCAGAATTTTCTCTTTATCCTTGTATTTTGCCAGTTTCACTATGATATGTCGTGCAGAAGATCGATTCAAGTTACGTCTGAAGGGAGTTCTCTGTGCCTCTTGGATTTCAATGCCTTTTTCCTTCCCCAGTTCAGGGAAGTTCTCAGCTATTATTTCTTCAAGTACCCCTTCAGCACCTTTCCCTCTCTCTTCCTCCTCTGGGATACCAATTATGCATATATTATTTCTTTTTAGTGTATCACTTAGTTCTCTAATTTTCCCCTCATACTCTTGGATTTTTTTATCTCTTTTTCTCAGCTTCCTCTTTTTCCATAACTTTATCTTCTAGTTCACCTATTCTCTCCTCTGCCTCTTCAATCCGAGCTGTGGTGGTTTCCATTTTGTTTTGCATTTCATTTAAAGCGTTTTTCAGCTCCTCGTGACTGTTCCTTAGTCCCTTGATCTCTGTAGCAAGAGATTCTCTGCTGTCCTGTATAGTGTTTTCAAGCCCAGCGATTAATTTTATGACTATTATTCTAAATTCACTTTCTGTTAAATTATTTAAATCCTTTTTGATCAGCTCATTAGCTGTTGTTACTTCCTGGAGATTCTTCTGAGGGGAATTGTTCTGCTTGGTCATTTTGGATAGTCCCTGGCATGGTGAGGACCTGCAGGGCGCTTCCCCTGTGCTGTGGTGTATAACTGGAGTTGGTGGGCGGGGCCGCTGTCCGACCTGATGGCTGCCCCCAGCCCACCGCTGGGGCCACAGTCAGACTGGTGTGTGCCTTCTCTTCCCCTCTCCTAGGGGCGCGAGTCACTGTGGGGTGGCGTGGCCCATCTGGGCTACTTGCACACTGCCAGGCTTGTGATGCTGGGGATCTGGCGTATTAGCTGGGGTGGGTAGGCAAGGTGCACGGGTGCAGGAGGGGCAGGCTTAGCTTGCTTCTCCTTAGGTGATCCACTTCAGGAGGGGCCCTGTGGCAGCGGGAGGGAGTCAGATCCGTTGCCGGAGGTTTGGCTCCGCAGAAGCACAGAGTTGGGTGTTTGCACGGAGCGACCAAGTTCCCTGGCAGGAACTGGTTCTCTTTGGGATTTTGGCTGGGGGATGGGCGGGGGAGATGGCGCTGGCGAGCGCCTTTGTTCCCCACCAAACTGAGCTCTGTCATCGGGGGGCTCAGCAGCTCTCCTTCCCTTTGTCCTCCAGCCTTCCCGCTTTCTGAGCAGAGCTGTTAACTTATGACCTCCCAGACGCTAAGTCGTGCTTGCTGTGGGAACACAGTCCGTCAGGCCCCTCCGCTTTTGCCAGCCAGACTTGGGGGCTCTGCTTGCCCGGCGAGCCGCCCCTCCGCCCCGGCTCCCTCCCGCCAGTCCGTGGAGCGCGCACCGCCTCGCCGCCCTTCCTACCCTCTTCCGTGGGCCTCTCGTCTGCGCTTGGCTCCGGCGACTCCGTTCTGCTAATCCTCTGGCAGTTTTCTGGGTTATTTAGGCAGGTGTAGGTAGAATCTAAGTGATCAGCAGGATGCGCGGTGAGCCCAGCATCCTCCTACGCCGCCATCTTCCGAAGAGACTCCTCTCTGGCCGAGACAGATAGTAATTTAAAAAGAGAAATTGAAGAGGTGGGATTAGATTAGAAGAAAGTATAATAGAGATAGATGATTTTTGTAGTAAAACCATGAAGAAAATGAAATAATGGACTTTCTGTCTATTAGGAGGAATTGAATTGTGGATAAAGGACACAGACATCCTGCTAGCATCTGCTGTATTCTGTCTGATAGAAAGTTTTATGGTCAGAGCTGAAGATAAGTAATTCTCTTCATCAGGGAGGGTGATGAAGGAATGTTTTTGTGTATGTGTAGCTTTTATTTGTTTTATTTTTTTACTATACCAGGCCAAGTATATTAGGATTTACTTATCTGAAATAGTTTCTACTGAAGAAATTGCCAGTGTGAGAAACAAACAGCACTAACATGTGATGTGTGCAATAATAGAGGTGTGAGCAGGATGCATTGGGAAGAATGAGCCCCATACTTGTGCTGAATTGAAGAGGAGATTCAGAAGTTACATATAAGAGTTAAGGTAGTGTAAACAAAGCCAACATAGTGGTTGTATTAAGTACTCAAGAGTACTTAAGTCCCCAGCTTCTATAATTCCACTTGATTCTTCCCTTCTGAGATTTTTGAAAGCAAATCCAGGGACGTGACATTACGTTGTCTGTAAATATTTCTATCTCTATCTGTAAAAGTTCTCTAAAACTTAGCCTTCATACAATTGTCACTCCTAAAACTTTGATGACAGTTCCTTAATATCAAATGTTCAGTGTTCAAATTTCCATGATTACCGCGTAAGTGATTATTTTGTTTTTTACAGTTGGTTCAAATCAGGATCCTAAACAAGTTACACATTTGTATTTTGATTATGTCCTTTAGATATATTTTAAAATCCATAGGTTAGTCAGTCTCATTCTCTTTTTCTTTCTCTTATTACAATTTATTTTTTGAGGAAACCAATTTAGTTGCCACGTAGGAAGTTTCTCAAGTTATATTTTGCTGATTAAGTCCCTATATGGTCATTGAACCTATTTCTCTGTGCCCTATAGTTTACGTAAGTGGGCCGTTAGAACTTCCTAGATATTTTAAAGATCTGGCAAAAAAAGTGGATTATCCTTGCCGGGTATCAGTAGAAGTGAGGCTGTCCCTCTCTCAATTATTTAAGACTAACAAATGCTGATTGAACCTTCTCTATGCCGAGGTATGCTGACAGGTGGCCTAGGGATTACAGAAATCAATAAAAATTCCAGTTCTCTTTTCAAGTTCTTATAATACTTATAATAGATCCCCATGATACAGGAGCAAAACTGGCTAGCTTGCTCAGGATTCCCTGGGACAATTTTCTCTATAAGATCCTGACCCTAACACAGGCAGACAGAGCAGCTCTCTAGTGGGAAACAGCTTTTTCTATGCAGTCAAAGCCATCGTTGCTTATAACCTCTCAAGACATCAGTAATGGACTGTGGCTAAATGAAATGACACCGTTGGTCATATGGAAGCCATGCAGAAGAGCAGGTAACCCCAAGAAATCTGCTAGGAGGCCAGGGTGAAAATTGAGCTAAAGCAAGATGAGTAGAGAGATTTAAACAAATCTGATAAATTTCCCTGAGAAAGAAGTAGCAATAAGGCCTATGTTTCTGCCATAAAATGGATATATACATACGTATGTCTGTAGACACACATACATATTTATATAGGTAGTGCTTTCACTTCAAGGGTGCAAAATTACAAAGCAATGAATATCTTGAGTGCTTAGTGGAAAAACAAAGTGCATAAAATATCCAAACCTTGTTTCTCCTTGGTTGGCTTTGTTTCACGTTTGAAATGAAAAGCCAGCCCTGTGGCAGAGCCATTTAAAGCAAAGATCCGTCAGATTCAGTCCTAAGGACTCAGTTGGAGGGGTGGTCCAAATTTGTAATGTCCAGATGAGTGGTTTGTTACATGATCTTAAAGGTAGCAGCAGGTAATGCACTCTTTAGTGCCAGGGGGTTCATTTGACTGTTGTGGAAATGGTACAGCTGTGGAGGGGGAGGTTTGTCAGTGTCTCAGAATGAGGGCCCCCTGACTGACTGCCTAGGGATGAGAGCACACTGTGTGCCTTAGGGATGATGGGAAGATTAAGGTTTTGTTTGGAGAGAAGATGGGAGGCCGTATTTGAAAATTCAAAATCTGTGTATCTGTGGTGGAGTATTATCAATGCCTTTATCAAACCTTAATGCAGTATTTAACCCTGAAAAGAAATCATTGTGTTCTGTTTGGCTTTCACATCATGAATGAGATTTTAAGTTTTCTTCAAAGTTCCCACATGGTAAGGGCAAGTGTGACAAAGTCAAGTAAAACAAAGTAGTGCTGAAAATAAAATAAAAATTAAAAAGTAAACTAAAATTCTGTTAAGGTTTGGCTTTCTCACATAACCCAAATTTATTGGTGAACTGACAAAAGTTATTTCCTAGACAATGAGAATAGTTAGAAGTTGTTGTTTGGATGCTTTAAATAGAAAAGTAACCAGTTGTTAGTGCCACCTGGTCCCCCAAAGAAAAGTAATTTTGAGCATAAAGTCATCCCCTGGTTTTTCCTATACACGATGGCAGATGACTCAAATATCTATTTAACATTTTATTAATTTTGTAATAGTAGTTATTTAAAATATATATAATTTGTTAAGTAGTTCTTTTTCCTCCTATTATATTTCATAAATAAAGTTTCACTTTTTTATGTTCATCTTCAACATCAGTGTTTTCATTTCTAGAGCCACGCTGAGTCATTTAATAGTGTTTCAGAGTGCATCATCTTATTTTTTCTGAGTCCAACATGATGTTCTAACTGGAAATCATATCCCAAGCTCTAAGAACCTATTTACAAAACATTAAGAAATTGTTTCTGTTTTTTTTCCCAATTCTCCCTCTGGTATATATTTGTGATGTCCTTAACATAACTACTTATTGTGTTGCTGTTAGTGTGCTATTCAAAGGTTTTTATTACAGAGGCAGCATGGCATGTGGTTCAAAGCACAGACTCTGGAGCCAGTCAGCCTAGGTTTGAATTTCAGCTCCATCACATACATCTGTGACCTTGGCCTCATTAATCTATTTAGTTTTTCTTTGCAGTTAATGATAGTACCAGCCTCCAGAGTGGCTTTGAGAATTCAATGAGTTTTTCCACATGAAATACTTAGAACTCCCTGAGAATAAGCATTTGATAATAAATAAACTAATATAAGCATTTGGTAATAACACTACTCTACACACACACACACACACACACACACACACTCTTCCACTATTTGCATTTGTGAGATCATATTCCCAGAAGTAATTTCTAGAATGATTAAAGATGGAGGTAGCCTGTCAGGTAGTCTCTGTTAAGCTCAAAATACAGAAATTATTTTAAGTTTTTTTTTTTTCATTAATGTGGCTTCTTTAAGTGATAATTTTGCTCCAGGTAAAAATTATCATCTACTGAAATGTTTTAAAAATAACTTTATTGAGATACAATTCATAAACTATATGTTTCACACTTTTAAAATATATGATTCAGTTCTTGCATACTCACACATTTGTAATTACCACCACTGTGTAATATCAGAGTGTTTTAATCACCCCAAGGGGATACCTGTTGTCTTTAAAAGAAAGTTTTTTTAATGTTTATTTTATTTTTTGAGATAGAGACAGGACTCACGTGGGGGAGGGGCAGAGAGAGAGGGAGGCACAGAATCTGAAGCAGGCTCCCAGCTCTGAGCTGTCAGCACAGAGCCTGACACGGGGCTTGAACTCATGAGCCATGAGATCATGACCTGAGCCGAAATCGGACACGTAACCAACTGAGCCACTCAGGCACCCCAAGGGGACACCTTGAGGTGTACATTTGTTTCCTATTCGGTTCTCCCCCCAGCCTTAGCAAGCACTAATCTACTTGTATTGTGGTTATATAGATTTGCCCTTTCTGGCCACTTCATATAAGTGGAATCAAAACAGTGTTTAGTCTTTTGTGACTGGCCTTTTTCACTCAGCATCTTTTTAAGGTTCCTGATGTTGTGGCATGTGTCAGAACTTTATTCCTTTTTATAGCTAAATAAAATTCCATTGCATAGGCACACTAAATTTTATTTATCTTTTCTTCAGTTGATAGAGACTTGGACTTTTTCTATTTTTTGCCTATTGTGAATAATGGTGCTGTGAACCATTTAAAACCATGGAGGTTTTCATGTGGGCATTATGTTTTCAGGTCTCAGGAAATTACTGGATCATATGATAACTCTGTATTATACTCTTCAGGAAATGCTGGATTATTTTCTAGGCTGAACCTCTCTGATCTTAGCAAGATTCACCCATTTATTATTCAGTAAATGCTTCTCAGATTGTTGTGCATCTTTGGTTAATTTCTAGAATTAGAAACTCTGAACTCTGAAAGACTTCATACTGACAATTCTTTGTGTTTTGGTTGCTCCAAGGTTTGGAGACTTTCAGTCAGCGTGTGGGCCTACTTCGCCATTCCCAGTGTTTCTCTTATCTACCCAAACTGAACAGTTGGCCTAGGGAGGGCTCAGCCTTCTGGAGTGGTTTCAGGTCTGAGTGCAGGACTAAGACTGGTGTCTCTGAACCTTCACACTACAAAAGAGAGGGAACAGCTGCTGCCCAGGGGAAGCATGTGCAGAAGTGACCCACAGGGGAGAATCCCTTTTTATGTGGAGTGATAGATATAGCCAACATGTTCTCTGATTTTCCCCATGCATGTTGACATGATGTACTAGTTCTCCTGCTGCCTTACTTTTCATAAAATGGTATGTTACAGTAACTGGTAACAAGTATGGTACAGATCCACTAACTTTGAATTTCAAGTTGTTATGTTTTTCGTTAATGTTTTAAAGACATTTTTAGCTAATACGCTCATCTGTGGGTGTATCACATTGAACCCTCTCTTCAATAAGTTTTTTTTCCTTTGATTTTTTAAAAAAAAATTAGAAAAAAAATATTTTGGGTTGGTATTCCTTTAATCTGTCTTAGCAAGTCAGAATGTCTATGTTCTGGCTTCCATATTTTCCAATAACTACAACTGAATTGACTTTGAATGAAGAATAGAGCCAACCTGTTGAGAGAGCAGGTACCCGTTACCATTTGTTTTAATAGCACACTTTCCAAAGCCATCCTTTGTAAACTTGTTTTTTTATTAATTTATTTTTAATTGACATGAGTTTTACACATCATTTCTACCACTCCCCCAAATTTTGCTTCACAGAATTAGGTTTCTTAATAAGTGGTGCATGATTTTAACAATCCCTTCATTTAGTTTTCGTGTCTGTGGTTATCAAACTCTGCAATCAACCTGACACTCAGGTGACACCCTGAGAGTGAGTGGAAAAGTTCATCTAATGACTCTTCTAGGAGACATACCATTCCTGTAACATCATCTTATTTGGCAATTCCTATTTTGGTGGTCCAGCTGATTCATATATCTGTTCTAGGGGATTTCTTTATTGTTACCACTTACAATGGATATTTGCCATCTGTAACTTGTTTATAATTAGATTGAGCCATCCAAAATGTCAGTCCCCTGCTGACTCAACTCAGTATGCCATTTTCTGTTGCTCAAAAGGTATCCTAGATCTGTTCTTTCTTTCCTCTACTTTTGATGCGACTTCACCAAGATCAGTATATATTATTAAAATTTAATTATTTGAGAGAAGAGATAGATTTTCTTAATTTAATGCTAATACATTAAAACAAATTGCAAGAGGGATAGCTCTAGGTGGTATCATTTATACTTATGACTTAATTACAATTGATATGCTAATAGCTCTCAAAGATCCGGCTTTAGCCCAGCTCTTTCCTTTGAGCTCCCACTATCTATACGTGACATCTCTATTTGGATACATTAAAGGTACGTCAGATGCATGCTTGTGGAAAGCAGAGTTTCAGCCCATACCTGACTGTCCTTTAGCGTTTTCTTGTAGCGAATGATACCACCATCCATACAGGTACCAGTCAGAGGTCTAGGATTCCTTTTTGACAGATTCTCTTTCTGACTTCCATTATGTGATCCATTAGCACGAACTGTTGATTTTATCTTCTAAAACTGTCATCATTCTGGTTTTTTACTATCTCCATTGTTCCCTAGGCCTCCCCATACCACAGCAATAGCCTCCTGTTTATTCCCTTAGCATTCACTCTCTCTCCAATCAATTATTCCTAGTAGAGCCAGTGACTGAAATATATTTAACATTGTTTTCTTTTAAGTAGATAATAAAAAAAGTACAGATATAAAATCCACGTGGTAGAAGAGACAGTGCACAGTAAGTCTCCTTTCTCCTTCTGCCATCCAGAGCCTCTTAGTTTCTGTCCTCAGAAGCACTCCATGTATTTCTTGCAGATCTATTATGTGCATTATTAGCAAAGCACCTTCTTTTTTTTTTTTAATTTTTTTTCAATGTTTTTTATTTATTTTTGGGACAGAGAGAGACAGAGCATGAACGGGGGAGGGGCAGAGAGAGAGGGAGACACAGAATCGGAAACAGGCTCCAGGCTCCGAGCCATCAGCCCAGAGCCTGACACGGGGCTCGAACTCACGGACCGCGAGATCGTGACCTGGCTGAAGTCGGACGCTTAACCGACTGCGCCACCCAGGCGCCCCGCAAAGCACCTTCTTATTGGACAAGACCCAAAGCCTTACTTGACATACTTGCCTGCCTATGTAAGTGCTTAACACTTTTAGTTCCTTTCCTCCACCCACAATGCACTGTCATCCCTGCTTTTAGTTTTTGGCCCTGCTTTTAGTTGTTGGCCCCGCCTTGCTTTTTCTAAACTCTTTGCACATGCTATCCACATTTCTGCCCGGAAGATTCTTCTTCATTCTCTTCATTTAGCAATTCTACATACACATCTTTAATATTCCAAGTT
This sequence comes from Herpailurus yagouaroundi, assembly GCF_014898765.1. Taxonomy (NCBI): domain Eukaryota; kingdom Metazoa; phylum Chordata; class Mammalia; order Carnivora; family Felidae; genus Herpailurus; species Herpailurus yagouaroundi. Next base: position 32,842,311 of record NW_024412391.1, read on the forward strand.
AAACACTACTTACCCAGGAGAATCCTCATCGAAACTACAGTCCAGATCAGGTCCCTCTGAAACAAGATCTCACATTTATTTAGCCTTCAGAGCATTTATCACCATGAGTTTTTATATTTCATGATCGGTTAATTTCTTTCTCATTTACAAGACTGTCTATACCGTTAGGATTTGTGTTTTGTTGAACATTGTTGTTCATTATTAGCACATGAATGGTCAATAAATATCTGAGAGGGCTATAGCTCACCTTTGGGAATCACCTCTCTTAAAGGTACCCAGTTAATTGTTTATTTCTATCTGCTGTTTTTGTACACAGCATGTCTTCCAGAACTCCCATCCTCTGTGGGTTTCAGATATTTTACCTCGGCAACCCTCAAATAAACAGTGATATTATGGATGGTAAGAAAGGGGGGAAAAAAGTAAAAGCTATGTGAACACAAGGGAAAGGGTGATTCTTGGGTTACACAGTTTGTAGTTGAGTTAGTCTGCCAGTCAGTATTATCATCAGCTTCTCTATGGAAGATGGGATTTTTCTCTTAACAAACTCTCCAAATATATCCACTGCCAGCTTGTATGGCTTTTCAACTCAGATCCACAAGGGCAGAAATAGTGATCCATCTTGCTCACTGCTGTATTCCCACTACTTACTATCATGCCTGGCAAAGAAGCACTAAATAAATATTTGCTAGCTTGAAATTTAAATTGCATGTGGCTGCATTGTTTGATTTAGAAGTATTGTAGGAAAAGGAGTAGTTATTCAGGGAGAATCTAGCACATGGTGATGCATAAAGAAGTGTTATTTGCGCTTATAGTTTTGGCTCTGCTTTTGTCTCGTAAATGTAGTAGATTTCGTCATAACAGGGTGGGTTTGCCTTGAAAGTAAAATTGCCTTATAATACAATAAGGTTTTGTTAGTCCAGCATGTAAATCTTGTCAGTTGACAAGGTTGCAGTATATAAACTATGACACTAAAGTTGAAATAATAATTTAAAGAAGAAAAAAAAAAAAACCTTTTCCAAATGGAACAGGGTAAAGAAAGAATAAAAACTATTTTTTTTTTAATTTTTTTTCCAACGTTTATTTATTTTTGGGACAGAGAGAGACAGAGCATGAATGGGGGAGGGGCAGAGAGAGAGGGAGACACAGAATCGGAAACAGGCTCCAGGCTCTGAGCCATCAGCCCAGAGCCTGATGCGGGGCTCGAACTCACGGACGGCAAGATCGCTACCTGGCTGAAGTCAGACGCTTAACTGACTGCGCCACCCAGGCGCCCCGAATAAAAACTCTTTTAAAGCTTTGGTTAGATCAGTAGTTTGTGCCTAAGAGTAGCTTTAAATATATAGTATGTGAATTGGTTTCTCTCTAAGGCACAAAGTGATTACTATTATTACCATTTAAAATGAGAATACATTTTCCGCCAGTAGGCAGCTCCATAGATATCCAGAGTCTCATAATGGCCCTGATGAAAGGGTCAGTTATTGAGTGTGTTTTCAATTTACTTTTGTGTCCTCCAGTTGTGAGAACCATTTTCATTAAAGGTATTATTCCTTCTCTTGACTTCATTTGACCTTAGTGAGGGAGAATATTTGGAGGTAAAGCAATATAAATTTCTAAAATATAAATATTTGTAAAATGATCTGAGGTGACTTTTTATTTATTTTAAAGTTTATTTATTTATTTGAGAGACAGGAGAGAGAGAATGAGTGGGAAGGGGACAAGGAATGTGGCTGGGAAAGAGAATCCTAGGCAGGCTCTACACTGTCACAGATCCCAAAGCGCGGCTCGAACTCACAAACCATGAGATCATGACCTGAGCCAAAGTTGGATGCTTAACCAACTGAGCCATGCAGGTGCCCCCTACCCACCAAGTGAGTTTTTAAAATGTGGATGGGATAGGGGCACCTGGGTGGCTTAGTCGCTTAAGCATCCGACTTTGGCTCAGGTCATGATCTCACAGTCCGTGAGTTCGAGCCCAGCGTCAGGCTCTGTGCTGACAGCTCAGAGCCTGGAGCCTGTTTCAGATTCTGTGTCTCCCTCTCTCTCTGACCCTCCCCCATTCATACTCTGTCTCTCTCTGTCTCAAAAATAAATAAACATTAAAAAAATTAAAAATAAAAAAATGTGGATGGGATAGAACATTTCTATAGTTCTTTTTAAAAATATAATGCAACAATTTTACTGGGAGTATCTTGTCAGTACTTTTAGGGTAGCCATGGTATTATGAATTTATTTCTGGAAGTTTCTTTTTTTAAAGTTGTTTGTTTGTTTGTTTGTTTGTTTATTGGAGGTGGGCCAGAGAGGGAGGAAGAGACAATCCCAAGCAGGCTCCACACTGTCAGCATGGAGACTGATGCGAGGCTTGATCTCATGAACTGTGAGATCATTATCTGAGCAGAAATCCAGAGTCCAGGCTTAACTGACTGAGCTACCCAGCCACCCTATTTCTGGAGGTTTTGAATGAGTCAGTGCTGTGTGGTCTATAGTCATGGGTATTTACTTATTTAGCCTGGGAAAGAGCTAGGGAAATGGGAATCCTCAAACATGTATCAGGACAGTAAGTTACTTCCTAGTAGTTATATACATGATTATATAATGAATGTTTCACCTCTTTAATATCCATGTTTTTTCTTATTCCTCATTTGTGTAATAGCAGTTTCTAATGATGGATTCTTTTATGACGTTGTGTGTGTGTGTGTGTGTGTGTGTGTGTGTGTGTGTGTGTGTGTGTTTGTAAACATTGTTTTGGCTTTTTTGACCTCAAACATGTACACATAAAATTTTGATTGGACCTCACAGAAAAGTTAAGAATTATGGTACTTCAGCTACTGAGTAACTGTAAACTTGGGAAATACATATATCTCTTAAACTTAAAAAAAAAAAAGAAGCACACAACTCTGTAGTGTAGGTAGTAGTGTAGGGCAGGTTACATTCTGCTTTTGGTCCATAACACCAAAGATGTCACAATCTAAAAATAAAATCAGAATGATGAATTTCAATGACAACAATGAAAGTTTTGAGGCCAGGAGAGTTGTTCATCTAATTGAGGGCATTGCCTTCTCCTGTCCTCAGGTACAGAATATTGTTCCATTTTAAGCCATTGAGGAAAGGGGCTTTATATTTGAAATTGCAAGCTAATAAATGCTCTTTTTCTCATTAACACACATGACCTTTATGATTTATGCTCTCATGCATACTGGCCCACTTTCTCAGTCTCTGTTAATAATGCTGAGAATCTCTGTTTAATGTGAATTATTTTCTAACCAAATTCCTGGGAATTCACAATAGATATTCACTGGAGTCATGTGTTAGTCCTGTTCAGGAAAGAAAAATATCAAAAGGAATCCAGCTTGCTGTGCTTTTTCTGATTTCTTCAACATATATCTAAAATGATTCCATGTATAGGAATTGTGCAGGCAACTTCATCAGGCTTCTGATACTAGAGATAATACATGAGTTTCTTATTTCAAATAATAAGCTATTTGCTGTTCAAATAACAATTAGTAGAGCTGGAATGAGAAAGACAGATGAAGGATAACTGATAATTAAGTTTAGAGGGCTCTGTCCTATTTTATGTTCTCCTTAATTTATAGTGGATTAAATATTCTCATATTGTTTTTCCCTCTTTGATGCAGATGGCTATGGAATTTGGATTTAATTCCAAATCCACAATGTCCACAGTAAAGTCCTAGAAAATTGTAATAAATGCATTCCTAAATCTGCATAATTAATGAACAGATTGAGTTAATTTTTAGTTTTTTAAAGTCAATGAAGAAGATAATTTAGAGAACAGAGTTTTAGCAAAACATGCAGCTCAGGGCAAGCTAATATTATAGCCTTTTTTCTTTCCCATCATTTGACATGGCTGTTGGGTTATCATTTTACTGTAATTAACATAAGAAATGAATAAGCAAACAAAAAGCAGAATAAGACCTATCAATACAGAGAACAAACTGATGGTTGCCAGAGGGAAGCAGGGTGAAGGGTGGACAAATGGGTTAAGGGGAGTAGGAGATATAGGAGATATGGTTAGGGAATGAATAAGTCGCAGGAATAAAAGACACAGCACAAGAAATGATACTGTAATAGCATTGTATAGTGACAAATGGTAGCTACACTTGTGAGCGTAACACAATGTATAGAAAAGTTGAATCACTATGTTGTACATCTGAAACTAACACTGTATGTCTACTCAAAAAACTACTTTAAAGTGGATAAAATTATATTTTCAGGAAAGTATGGAAAGGTATGAGAAAATGGGAAAAGGTGGAGAGATATGAGAGAATGGAGTTCACATTCTTCATAGCAGTATTTCTAGTTAGCCAATTATATCTAAGACTTGAGCATAAATAGTAGTAGTATGGGTATGGAATGTGGTGGGAACACCAGAAATAATAGCTTGGTTAATGTTAGCTGTGTGTCCTTGCTTCCTTCCAGTTCTAACCATGCCAGAATTTATAGATATTGCGGTGCGTAGAGACCATTGAATTAACAGTCAGAAGATCTGGTGCTGGTCCTGCTCTGCCACCAACTAAGCATATATTTTTCATGAAAATAGGTATAATGAAGAAAGGTATAATATTCCATGATTCTTCACCACTTTATTATTCAAGTTCTATACTATATGCCAGATATTTTCTTCTATTGTAAGCATGGTGGACAAGAAGAGACTATTTCTAGCACATCTATCAATGGTATTAAGTTTTGCTTTGCTTTGTCATTCAGCCATTTACCCAAGTAGCTTTAGAATTTACCCTTTTAGGTGAAAAATAGACCATTTTTCTTCTCAAGCAACCAAATAGTCTTAATAACTCAGAGAATAGTGTGCACGGCCATTAGCATAAATGAGAAGCAATAGTTCTTTTAGTTAAGGCAAATGGAAATGTTTTCAATTCTTATACCCTGTGACATTTGTGAGAAGTTCAGATATTTCCAGAATTGCAAAAAGCCATCTGGCCAAAATGCCTTGGCCTTCTTAACTTATTTAACCCCTGCCCAACTATATTTCTTAGCTTTTTCATTATTTGTGTTGCAAATTTTTATTAAGTTTGTTCAACAGAACACAAATTAAGTGAAGTATAGTATTTTTGAAAGGTATATAGCTGTCACGCTGAATTTCATCACTTTTCAGAACCCTGAAGGTTGAATGTGAAGGTAGAAAATATGTAGTATTGACTCACCTGGTCTCAGGAATATATGATCCTGTCCAAAAGGTTGGTGTTAGCCAGGTCATTGCCACTTCATGTCATATCTGCCTTTGCCAACCGAGTTTTTAAAGGGCAGTAGAGAGCAAGTGATAATAGACACAACCTAACATTTAATGAGGACAAATGAACTAACACTTCATTCCAGTGGACACAGAGAGCTTTGTTCTCTTCAATGCCCCTGCATCTCAGTCTGTCTCCCACCCCCTCCCTCCCCCCGCCACCGCCACCATCTGTTGCTTCAATGCTGTTTGTACCTTTTTTCTTACCTCACTCTTTAGTCTCGTGTCTCAAATGTTAGGGATTTATTGGCTCTGTTTGTGTCTCTCCTCTTTCTTTTCTAGTCCACTTTCCTTTTTTCCCCACTCCTGTTCATTGTACTCCAAGCAAACAACATAGTTAGGAAATGGAAATAAAATTGTGATGGATTTCATAGATGAGACACTGTGGAAATAAAATTAGAGTTTCAGTTTTTGAAGAAGTAGTTATGTCAACAGCACAAGGTGATCTTATCAGGGAAAGAATTACCCTAGTCCCTCCACCCCTAGGCAATTGTGAGGTGAACCACATTTTCAGCCGGTGAATATATCTTAATAGGTGTTTCCTTCCCTAGCTCAAAATAGGTTTCTAATTCAGAGAAAAATTTTTTTTCCATTTCAGAAAATGGAGATTTATTGCTATTTTTATTTATTTATTTATTTATTTATTTATTTATTTATTTATTATTATTTGCTATTTTTATTTTAAAGAGACTTATATGTCTTCTATTGTAAAAAGAACTTTCTAGATAGGGGATATAATTAAGCTGCATATTAGAATCAGGTTAATGACTATTATCTGGAATTTTCACAAAATACATCTGGAAGGTACTTAACTGCTACAACACTTCTTATCTCTCTTTCCTCCTGCATAGTTTTCCCTACCATGTATACTTGTCTCCACCCTTGCAGGAAAGGTGCATATCTGGTCCACCATTGTATGTCCTGAAGCCCTTAACATTTTATTTTCTTTTTTTTTTTTTAATTTTTTTTTCAACGTTTATTTATTTTTGGGACAGAGAGAGACAGAGCATGAACGGGGGAGGGGCAGAGAGAGAGGGAGACACAGAATCGGAAACAGGCTCCAGGCTCTGAGCCATCCGCCCAGAGCCTGACGCGGGGCTCGAACTCACGGACCGCGAGACCGTGACCTGGCTGAAGTCGGACGCTTAACCGACCGCGCCACCCAGGCGCCCCTTAACATTTTAATTTCTTAGTAAATACTATTGGACAAAGAAATATCAACCTATTCCAGTCTCTGGCCATTGTTTTATTAGTTTATTACCTATTCAGAAAACCATTGAGAGTTTTTGCATTTGGGGAAGGGTGCCACTGAGATTCATGGAGGAGTAAAACTCTGTCTTCATTTAGTTTTTTGTTAGCTCATATCCAATACCGTTTCTTCACTGTACAATGTAAATAGGGCAAAGATGAAAATTTCAGTTTGTCCTTGGTTTATCTGTTGCTGACATACTTGACACCAAATGGACATATTATTCATTGGTTGGGTCATTTAGCCTCACAATAGCTAAAAAGACTTAAATAAAGGGTTAAGTAGAGAAATTTTTAAAAATGATGCTAACTGAAAAATATTTAGCAGTGTTTTTTTCTGCTATATTTGTGGTATTTGAATGTATCATAACGTTCAGTAATTTTTCTTCCTAGGATATATATACAAGCAGGTCTCTTTTGCCTCAAAGGGTTTTACAAGGAAGCTATATTATTTGAAGATGCACAAATGCTAAGCTATTTCAGGCAAGTGACCACAAAATTTCTGGCATTCTTCATTGGCAAAGCAACTCACTATACTTTTTGGTTTGTAAGAATGGAATATGAGATGAATTAAAATAAGAGGAGTACATGTTGGGAGAACCTGATATCTAATCTTTTTTAGCTGTGTTCTACTTTTTTCACAGGACCATTTTCATTTTTTGTAAGTCATTTTGCAGGGTTGTATCTATAAATTACACATAACTTGGAACCAGTTACGCCATTTGTTTGTTTGTGGGTGGCAATTAAAATTTAAGATGGGTTAAGCAGTTAAATAAGAAACAATGAATTATATTGCCTGTGTCATAAAAAATAGCTACCACAACTAAACAGGGAGGCACACTGTTTCCTTCTTACTTTGGTCCTGTGGCCCCAGGAGTTAATGTAAGGCACAAAGTGCCAGTGCTGGAGGGATGCCAAGTCATTGGACAGACTGAATGCCTTCAGTTATTTTATGAGACCGTCACCCTAGTTGTGTTAGTGCTGAACAGACAAAAGCAGAGGAAAACCTTTAGCTGGAGGGATCTTGTTTCCTGCAGTAGAACAAAGGCATCAAGATTACTCTAGGCAATGCGACATTATCCATATCCTCCAAATATACTGAGAAGAATGAATGAACTAACTTTTTCTGTTTTAAGGTTACTTTATACAAAAGTGTAGTGAATCTGTTTTCCAATTGTATTTCAAAGTGAGATTTTAAGTATAATTTCTTAACTCATTCGTACTAAAGTTCTCACAAAAATTCAACACTGTTTTCTATTTTGTGGTAAACCTGTTGAATTACTCCTTGTTTTAAGAAAACTGAACTGGGGACGCTTGGGTGGCTCAGTCAGTTAAGTGTCTGACTCGATTGTGGCTCAGTTCATGATTTCACAGTTCATGGGATTGAGCCTCATATAGTGCTCTGCGTTGGCAGCATGAAGTCTGCTTGGGATTCTTTCTCTCCCTGTCGCTCAGCCCCTCCCCTGCTCACTTGCTCAAAATAAAAAACTTAAAATAAAAACTGAACCGCTTTTGACTCTGTGCTTTTTATCATTCATAACACTGAAGTGGTGATTTAATGTATTTATCGTTCAAATCAGATTATTTTTTTTTCCCTATCATTTGCTTGGCTTCTTGGCGTATCAAGCTTGATTACATTCGCCTTTTCTTACTTTGAGCAATATGTCTGAAGGTGGGAAGTAGAAAAAAACTGATCTTCCTAAGTGTATAAAGCAATATGCCAGTGTTCTGTGTAAGTTTTATTTTGCATAATGGAAAATTGTAATTCTGGCTTGACATCTTTTTTTTTTTTTTTGCTATGATTAGGAAATGGTGAAATGAGTTGAAAGCAACTAAATAAACACTTATTAAGAAATTCTTTACTTCAAACAGAAATTTTTTTTAAATTTTTTTAACGTTTATTTATTTTTGAGACAGAACATGAATGGGGGAGGGTCAGAGAGAGAGAGGGAGACACAGAATCTGAAACAGGCTCCAGGCTCTGAGGTGTCAGCACAGAGCCCGAGGCGGGGCTCAAACTCACGGACCCCGAGATCATGACCTGAGCCGAAGTCGGCCGCTTAACCGACTGAGCCACCCAGGCGCCCCGAAAAAAATTTTTTTGAAGACATCTAAATGGCTCTTCCAGAATGATAATTATTATAAATTGAACAGAGAACAAATTCCTCTTGAAAATTAATTTTACTTTATATGTGCTTGCATCTTTGTTATACCATTGTAAATATTTTCAAAGAACTGAGATGGAGGGAGTTTGACACCATTCCATCCATACTCTGTTGCTATTAGCACTTGAACTGAGCCATCTTCACAATATTCCAATTCGACTGGAACTCTATGGTTGACATCCTAGATTTATGCATTTCTTTCTGCTTGTAGTGGGTTGAAAAGACATAGTCAAGTCCTAACCCCATTACCTGTGAATATGACCTTATTTTGAAGTAGGGTCTTTGTAGATTTAATCAGATTAAGATGAGGTCCTACTGGAATTAGTCCGATGACTGGTGCCTTTACAAGAGAGAGCAGAAGGAAATTTGGGCATAGAGGCACAGAGACATAGGGAAGAAGGCTGTGTGACAGCTTATTCACTGCTCCTTTCTTTAAATGAAACTCAGGAAAACATTCCTAGTTGAAAGCCATGGAATCTACCAATGGAGGTTCTTGCTTAGAAATCTATAACAAGAAAATCTACTGATTTAATTATTATAAGATTTCTTCTATCCTTTGAGAAGTTTTCAGTATGGTACCTTTAGATGGATGCATTCTAGAGATGTTGATTGTATTCCTGTAGTCCATTCTGTAAGCTATTAAAAAATTAGGAATTTTGGAGTCATACAGATTAGGGTATGAAATCCAATAATTTCTTTTGGGCAAGTTATTCAGCTCTCCTAAGCCTCAGTATATACGTATCAAGCTCACCCTCTTCTATTCCTTCATGTGGTACCACTTTACTACCTGCTCTTGTCATCTATTCCTCTCTTTTACTTTCCCTTTTTCTCCTGGAGTAAAGAGAAACAGTATTAAGCTTTGAACTGATTCAGACAAAAGAGATGCTAAATGGCACTTGCACAGCCATTTCTTGAGTCTTGCTTCATTTCTGACCATGATTGTACTAGTAGGTGCTCAATGTTTTTCAAATTGCAGATCATGACTTATTAGTAGTTAATGAAATCAATTAATAGATCATCCAGCATTAAAAAAAAATAGAATAGATAATATGAGTTTACATTGCCCAGAGTTTTCATGAAACTTAAATTGTGTGTGTGTGTTGCAATGTATCAAATTTATTTTAATGTGGAGTACAGTTTAAAATAAATTTAGAAGCCAAATCGCTAAATGAAAACAAGCTTTAGTTATTCTAATCTGTACTCTCCTCCTCTGCATCCTGTTAACTCATGGTGGGTATTGACTACTGTTATTAAGTTAAGCAATAAAATAACCAGGACAAATGGAAAGAGTTTGTATTGTTTTCTTTTTGAGTAGCTGCTCTCATGATAACTGCTGGTGCTAATTAAGTTGCCATAAGACCCACTCCTACTATCTGCTGAGTGACATTTACCTAAGAGGTCGTATTAGTTCATGTGATAAATTCCAAGGTTTACTATAGGTGTTAGTAAGCTAACAAAACCAGTCAGTTTAGTTTTACATAAAGTCCAAGTCCATTTCATCACTGCACATAAAAACTAACTAGTGAAGTCTTGGTAAGTTGCTTAAACTTTCTAAAATGAACTTTTCTCATCTGTAATATAAATATGCTATGGAAAGAATCTTCCTCATAGGGGTTAAACAAATGTATATGTATTCTAGGACTTAGTATTTATTAACTGCTGGTGATGATGGTATTGATGATGCTGCTAACCACAAGATTTGGCATCAAAACCAATATAATGACCCTCATCTGCCTAGAATTGGCTGTTTTCATTTGAAAATAGTGCAAGAATTTGATTAAATTGCTCTCCAACCAAATAAAGAGCTTAGATTTTAGCACACCTAGAGGGTTGCATTCTGTTTTCAGTCCTATATTTTGAGAGTCAAATGGCTTGAATCGTTTCCAGAGAAGAGTGACCTGAATTGCTTTAAGGACATGGATTCCTTCAGTTTGGAGCAAAGATATAGGGACATGATGGCATAGTGGTCTTGTAGAGGTGCTCTATGGTATATACATTACATTTATTTGCTTTTCCTTTTGTTCCCTGAAATAAAACTGGTGAAGATTGGAAAGAAGGAAATGCTCAGTTTAACATGAATGGAACAATCTGTTTACTTGTAGAGTTTTCAAAAATGTAATAGATTGACATATAAGGGACTGATCCAGTAGAGGATGGTAACATCAGTTAACCATGTTGTTGGGAGATACAGGGGCTTGATGAGATGGTCGGGTGAGCACTGAAGTCTTCTTTCATTCTGAAATTGGACATATGCCACTTTTAAAGTCTGGAAAGCTCTAGCCTGGACCAAGAGTGAAGGTAGTAAAGTCCAGGATAATACAGAATTTGTGGAAGGCAAAATCGTAGGCTTTAAAAGAGTGTATATGGGGACCATAGAGAACGTGAAGCTCTCTTTTCTGTATTTTCTTGATATTGCATAATGATGTTCAATAAAATGTATTAAGATAAAATAATATACAATTATATTTTATTTATTATTTTTTTCAACGTTTATTTATTTTTTTTGGGACAGAGAGACAGAGCATGAACGGGGGAGGGGCAGAGAGAGAGGGAGACACAGAATCGGAAACAGGCCCCAGGCTCTGAGCCATCAGCCCAGAGCCTGACGCGGGGCTTGAACTCACGGACCGCGAGATCGTGACCTGGCTGAAGTCGGACGCTTAACCGACTGCGCCACCCAGGCGCCCCTATACAATTATATTTTAAAACGTGTTTTAAAAGAGTAATGTGACATCTTGATGATAATCTGGGGATTTTAAGTCAAGGAGACTTTAGGAGAGGTTTGTGGGTGTTTTTTTTTAATTTTTTTTAAGTATATTTATTTTTGAGAGACAGAGAGACAGCATGAGTGGGGGAAGGGAACAGAGAGAGAGAGACATGGGATTCGAAGCAGGCTCCAGGCTCTGAGCTGTCATCACAGAGCCTGATGTGGGGCTAAACCCCACGAACCGTGAGATCATGACCTGACCCGAAGTCGGACGCTTAACCGACTCAGACACCCAGGCGCCCTGAGGAGAGGTTTAACATAAAAACTCTTCTGTAGCCAGATTATTTAAAGATCACAGGGTTATCTTTTCCCAATACAGCAAAAATCTTTATCGATAAGTCTCTTGCCCCTGGGAAAGGCATCCACAGATATTTGACAGTGCTCACTTTGGAGCAATGGGAAGATTGAACAGGTTTGAACTTTGTCTGATGGTAATTTTATTTGATATTTCCTTCCTTGTGACCAATAATTAATTCATCAAGGTAGGTTAGCACAGTTTTCCTGACATCACAGAGTAGTTATGGATAATATATTCAAATGCCAGATATAATGGGTATGAAAATGTCATATCTTAAGACATACTTTACAGATGTGTAATCAGTAAAATTTTATAGCATCCTCATAAACTGAAGGTTTTAACTTCAGTTCCAAGTCTTGGGCTCCTGATATCAGACTTTCTAGTACTTTATATATTCTGGCTTCTGTGAAGTTCAAACCTAACTTGTTTTTTCAAGAATGAAATGACAGCCTTAATATGATCTACATATTCTTACCTGGTGTTTTAAGTATTCACACTGAACAACAGTAGACCTGAATCCTGCAGCCAAGTACTGGGGCAGAGTTACTCTTATCAATAAAATAAAGGCCACTTTCTTGTTATGCTTATTTCAAAATGTAATCATTTTGTGTAAAAGCTCTCTGACCCTTCTCCATTGTCTATACCAGGGTGAAATGAAACAGACACATCCGCCATCGTTAGTTGACATTCTCTCCACAAATTAGCAGCTAGCATCATGACATTGTAGAAGTCTTTCTGAGCATACTCAGATATTGCCATTTTAAGTATCTTCAGAAAGTAGATGTGCTTTTACCCACTTTATTTTCTGTTTGGAATTGCCCTCTTGGTTTCAGGTGAAAATATACAACAGTGTATTCAACAAGATATTGAAGAATTGAGAAATGACTAATTTAATAGTCATTATATCACAGTTCTCTCAAAACATTATTGAGAAAACTTGATAGAAGTGTCTACAAATTTTTATGCTAATGTTTATCTTTTATTGTTTATTATGTTCTATTATGTTTATTATGTCCCTTAATGCTTATCTCCTTTATTAATTTTTAAGTACATCTTCAAAACTGACCCTTAAATTATTTGCTACAATGTACTTCTTTACTCTGCAAACCTATATTATACTCATGTTAAACAATCTTTTTTTAAAATAATGTTTTTATTTTATTTATTTTTGAGAGAGAGGGGTTGAGAGAGAGAGAGAGAGAGAGAGAGAGAGTGCGAACATGAGCGGGAGAGGGGCAGAGAGAGAGGGAGGCACAGAATCTAAAGCAGGCTCCAGGCTCTGAGCTGTCAGCACAAAGCCCGACACAGGGCTCCAGCCAGTAAACCGGGAAATCATGACCTGAGCCAAAGTCAGATGCTTAACCCACTGAGCCACCCAGGCACTCCCTCATTTTAACAATCTTAATGAAACCTTCTTCTTGAGAGAGTGTAGTGGTGAGAAAGTAGAGAACACCTAGAATGAGTATCCTATTTGTGTGAATCAGTATTTCTACAAATACTCTTTCCTATTTTAATTTGAGTTCAAGGTCTCCCTTAGATATAAATGATACAGGACAATTTCTTTTTTTCTATTATCTGAAGAAAGTGATACCTGTGAGATCTCATTAGAACTGTGTCTGGTATTGTAGAAAGCATAGTCCATGTAAATGAGACACATTATTTTTTCCCCCTGGTTTTCCTGTATCTATTTTTGTACTTATATACTTATTAAAGTCTATGTAAAATATTTGTGAAATTTCTGAAAGAGAAATGCAATTGGCAATGAAAATTGAAGTAGATTAGTCTTAAATTCAAAGACATAGACCTTAATTTTATATTACATTTGGGTTTTTATGTACAAACTTCTCAGAATACCTACAGTCTCTTTCATTTATTTGCCTTTTGGGGAGAGAGTGGAGAGCTGCAGTAATATTTTCACCCTCTGTGATTTCATGGGAGATGTATTTTTAAAAGTATCTGAAATGAAAATAATGTGCAAATTATGAACTCTCCTAAAACTGAGCATGAAGGTTGTGTGTCTGAGTGTATGCTTGTGAGGGTCTTGAGTGTGTGTGTGTGTGTGTGTGTGTGTGTGTGCGCGCGCGCGCGCGCGCATGGTGTTTCAGACTAGGAAAGACCTGACTGAGAGGGTGGGGTACAGAGTGTGCTTAATTCACTTTCCTTTTGTTATTTTCCACTTCTCATATGTTCAGCTATGGATGACTAGGGATACGATGGGAGATTAGGGTTTGGCTACAGAGGGAGACACAATTGAAAGATGGAGAACTAGTATTTGTAGCCTTATAAATTAGTCCTGGTGTTTTAAATTTGACCTTGTCATTTTCTCTTGGATAGTAGTGTCTGCCAAAATATTTGTTAGGAACAAATAAGTTTTGATTTCTACCCATCTTTCCAGTTTTCTTTCTGAGGCCAACTCTAGCTTTTTTCCTTCCTGAAGACTTTCTCCTAGTTACACAGCACTCTGATGCTATTCAAATCCTTTAGCTTATTGTCATCTCTACACTATCCCTAGCTTATCTCAGCATTCCTCTGCTCTTTAATTGGAAGATCGTGTAAAGATAGTCTTAGTTGTCAAAATCCTTTCTGACCTATATAATAGGTCAGAAACCTATATCCCCCAAATAATAACCTATATCCCCCAAATACATGTAAGCTATCCTCATGCCTATACTGTTTTTATTAACCTGCACTGCATTTGCTAGATTTACTTGTTGTCACCTACCTATAGATGATAAATGTTGTCAGGTCAGGGAATTTGTCTATCACAGTCAATATCGAATCTCTAGTAGTTAATAATGTGTCTAGCACTTAGTAGATCCTCAGTAAATGAAGAGTGCATGGATAAAATTCATGGATGAATGAAAACATGGGCCACTTCTTGCTTTTCTGTTCAGTAACTTTGCTGTATTATTTTCCAAATCTTATTTCTCAGAAGGAATTCTACCATACCAATGATTCATTAAAAAATAATCAAGGTGGGCATATCATTTGGAATTAGAACATGGTTTACCATAGTGACTTTCAAATATTTGCAAGTAAAATTTAGTATTCACTGAATACTGAGAACGTTCTTTACACTTAAAATTATTTCTTCATGCCAGTTTAATTACATAGAAACTTATTAACCTGTGGATGTGTTCGTTTTGTTTGTTTGTTTTACCAAACTACCTTGCTTCTTCTCCTGGAAAGTATGTATGATGAACTTCCAAATAGGCATCTGTACATCTTTATTACATTGATAAGTTTGACAGTGTCAAGTTTTTATTTAATATTTTTTGTTGTCCCATTTTCAACAAACTGTGTCATCTAACCTGTCTTAAATAATTCCGTTCTCCTAGAGCGAAATTCATTTATTAGAATTCCTCAGAACCAATACACAAATTCCATTTCATAAATTTACTCCTCAGAAGCCAAGGTTTATGACACAAGACATGCGATCCAACAAAGATTAACTCCATCAGAGCACACTGACTGCTGAGTCTCTTAAGATGATGGCGGTAGTGCTCCAGTACTGGCAAAGATGGGGATGATGGCAAAGCAGCGAAAGAAAAATGTTTCTCCCTCAATCCTTACTTTTAAAGCAGGATTCTCCTTCCAAGGTCAGAGTTACTGTATATGATATTATCATCTGGGAGTCAGAAAGAGGGTTAAACAGGTAATTGACCATCTTTTACTTTTCTGTGATGGGATTGAAAAACAAGAGCTTTATACGTTGGGACTGTGAAATGGATGCATGGGAACAATCACAAGAAAGTCTTTTAAAAGTCCCTAAAAGTGCTTTGCATCCAGTGAGTACTTCATGAATATACTTACTTTAAAACTTTTATTTTTAAGATTATGTGCAGGTTTTTGTCGCTGTTATTGTTGATAAACGAGTGCTCATTTTTCTGTCTTGGGTAAATACTAACTGCAAGTTGACAGATAGGGTCCCTTTATATTTAATTCCATATGCAAAACTGAGTTAAAATGTTATAAAGAAACATGTTGATGGAGATAGATAGAAGATAATAGGCATAATTAATGAATCTGACATATTATTGATGGGTTATTCCTCCCCCAAAATATTATCTGATAGTTATTTTTGTGGGTTGTGCATGCTTAAAAAAGTACCTGAATGTTATTATTTGCCATGATGTTGTATATTTGGTTTTTCTGCTCTATTATTATATTGTTCTCTTAGGAAGGAAAATTACTCAACTTCTCTGAGGCCGTTCTATAAAATGAGAGTGTGAATACTGTCCTACTGGAAATTTCATAAAAATTGAATTTATACATATTGTATATAAATATATATACACACACAGACACGCAGACACACACACAGACAAGAGAGGGAGTAAGCATATTCATTAGTATACCTGACATACTAAGATGGTAAATGTTCATTTTTTTCCATATCCTTTCTCCTTAAGAATCGGAGTAGATTTCTTAGGACCCTAGCAAATTGTTAGTTGGGCACATGCTCAGCATTCAGTAAATATTTCTCTTATTCCTTCCTAATTTTCATCTTGCTATTCAAGTATATATTAATGCATATTTATTCAACTATAATAATATGTTAATAATATATTAATTGCTAAGCATTTTATATGCCAGAAAAATATCTCAAGCATTATATTATCACTTTCGGACTGAGCCTGTACTGAGACACAAATAATCCATTGGACATAAACCCTAAATGCCCTCACCCTCACACAGTTGTTTTTGATGTAGTTCCTCTTTTCAGTGCAATCTGTTGTTATATATTTTTATAGATAAAGATTTTGTTCATAGAAAGAAATGAATGTTTTCTTCTATTTTTGTTCCTTTTCTATATCATAACCCTTGTTTGAAGGAGTTTTAAGCTCAAAGGTTTGAATTGGATAGTTAAAATTTCATAGTTATATAAATTCATGCATTCTGTTTGTAAATGTATTTTAATCTCTGGTAAAATAAATAATTTAATATGAAAATTATATAATGGAATGTTGGTTTATTGATTAATTGACTAGTAAACAGGAAAAGGGACCCTAGATAACTTAAACTTCTCTTGGAGACACGTTTTCTTGTTCTTTATTGAATATGTGACTGGTCTCTGAAACTATTATTAAAAGGATGTTTGCCAGAGGTATCCAACTTTGATCTGAATTCTAATAATAAATTTCATCTTTATAAAGTATTCTTTTGAAGAACTCCTTTGGTGTGTTTGACCATATTGCTTTAATAGTGGCAACTCTCATGGTTTAAGAACTATTTGTCTTTACCAGCCCTGAATCTGGTACCACAAATGACAGAGAGATTTATTATTATTATTATTATTATTATTATTATTATACTCTCATGTTCTCAATGCTAGGATTAGGATGGTCAATTTATGTCCTAAGCTTACTCCACTATTTGTTCCAGTGGCTAATAAACATTATAAATGGATATTGCAATTGGATTTTGAATCAATAACTTCAGACACTGAACCATATGTTTTAATGAGAAGCTGGATTTTCCTTACATTGGTCACATAGTACTATTAGTTTTTTTAATGATATATTAGAGTCGGAAAAGGTAAATATAAACACACAAAATGCCATGAGGTCTTCAAATTCCGTTATAGTTCATTCTTCTGAAAGACTTGCCAAGGTCAACCATAACTCTCTGTGCTATGCTTTGTTACTTTGGGCCACTCTGCATTTATTTTGAAATCATATATGGTATTTTCTCTGAATTTATTACTTATTTGAATACCTCAGTTTGCTCTTAAGAGAAAGTTGTATTGATATATCTGTGATGTATCTAACCCCTTAGTTGGTATTGACTGTATGGCTAATTTCAAAGATAGCTTTAGGAGCCCTCTGATGTGTATATAAAGTGAATCAGAATAGTAAATTCAAATCTCTGTGGGCCTGTCTATTTTCAGTAGGAATAAAAATGAATTGTGTTCTGGTTCATATGATCTTCTTACCTAAGCCTACTGAATGCTTACTACTCAATTCAAGGGCACCTTTATTATATAATTAATAAAATGTTTAGGATAGATTTTGGAAATAATCTATATTTCACTGCAATATTCTTTTTTAAACATTTATCTCTTAATGATTTTTCTTAGGACTGGATATATGGATTATGACTTTCAGAATTAACTCTGATTTTGTCATTTTATTCCTGTGTACAAATGGTGTTTTTATTTTTCCCTTGCTTCAGAGGAATAAGATAAATCAAAGTGGTAGTCACCCTTAATAATAGATAGAGCCCTCATTTTACAAATGAACACACAGAAGCAGCCACTATTGTGTTGAAACTGGAATCAGTTTTTTTTCCAGAGCTCCAAGGTGCTGATTAGTGCATTTTGTTTCTAGGCATGGTTCTTTCATTCCACTAACATACTGCCATGATCCCAAGCAATGACCTAGTTAACAATGTATTAGGGTAAAATGATATAGAATAGGGACTGTAGAACTAAGGGTGAGAATATTACCATCTGAGAATGTGGTGGAAGAGATCATTGTAGTTTATGACCATTTGGGATGCTTGATATAGTAAACATATCTGGCAACTATACACTTAAAAAAAAACTTTTACTAATTTATTATACTTTGTTGGGAAGTATACTTATTTATTATACTTTGTTGTGTGGGAAGGAGAGTATTAGAGAAAGGGAGAGAGAGAGAGAAAGAGAGAGAGAGAGAGAGAGAGAGAGAGAGAGAGAGCAGGGAGATTGGATCAAAGAAAATGCAGCCGCAATTTAATCACTGTTCATTATTACGTATCTCCTAAACTGCCAACATTGGGATGAAGCTGAAGATTTTGTTTAATAGTGATATATACAATGAGATTTTTTTTCCTGACACTTGTGGCAGCTGTGAGGTATTTCATTGGAATTTTCCCTTGCTTTAGCAAACACATAGTTTTAAACCTTTCATTGTTTTTATTGTTAGCTTTATTAGTTAATGACATATCTCTTCTGATTTTTTCATGTGAAAGAATAATCTATAAAATTTTAAATTTTTTGCTCATAGTTGGTAGACATGACTCTTGATTTAACCAGTTTAGGTATAGATTCAGGCTGGTGTGTGTGTGTGTGTGTGTGTGTGTGTGTGTGTGTGTGTGTGCATTAAAGCCCATAATAAATTTGAATTAAATTCTCATATCAAAGTATAATAAGTAAAACCTTTTAGAGCAAGAATAAAACATGATATTTTGAGTATTGTTATTCTGTGAAAGTATAGATTGAAACTGGGACTCTTACTAGGTAACCTAATTAACACATACTTGTGAAAGCAGTGATATATAACCAGTATGTAATCCAGTAGAATATAAGTCTCTTAAGTGGTGGGAAATATGTCCTGTTCACTTCTGTTTTTCCAGTGATGAATAGCCATACAGTAAATATTTATAGAGGGTAACCAAAGAAATTACAGTTTAACAAATAGACTAAGGAATTATAATTTTAAACTTATGCTTGCTGATATGTAATTTTGCTTAAAAACCTTTTATCTAATTAAAATAAAATTTTAAGAATTAAAACAAGTATCAAAAGATAGATAGAGGCACCATAAATGGATTTCATTTCTTTCTAGGCAAAATTGTCAGCACATGACTGGCAGCATATTGTTGATTACCTTTGCTAACAAAGACACATTTTGCTCTGCATTGTTTTCATACATCACTTGTATTCAACGGGGCATGCTTATCTTCAGAAGATTTGAATTTTATTACATAGTATAAATTATAAAGCATATAATTATTTTAAAATCATTCTTGTAAATGGTTGCCTGGGTGTCTCAGTCAACTGAGCATCCGGCTTACGATTTCAGCTCAGGTCAAGATCCCAGGGTCATGGGATTGAGCCCCGCATTGGGCTCTGTGCTGGGCCTGAAGCCTGCTTGAGATTCTCTCTTTCTCTTTCTCTTCTTTTGCCCCTACCCTGCTTGTGCACATGTGCTGTCTCTCAAATCAAATTTAAAAAATTTTTAAATATTTTTGTGAAAAAGTGTTTTTCTCCATACAAGGTGAGAAGATCCGTTGACATTCACAGAGGTATAAACTTTAGAGTTTTGTTATAGGTAAAGTTTGCCATCGCATCCATATAGTATCACCAAAGTGTAAGTTACATGCTTTGAGTATTCTGACTAGTGCTTAATTTTATGTGAGGCTTAGAAGGAAATGCCGTTCTTGTTATTGAAGCAAATGTCTTTTTACTCTCATTGGCAATTTAGATTAAATTTTAAGGAAGTAAATAGGATCATGATTTTCTTTGAGCATCTGTATTTATTTGGCTGTAACAAAAATACTTCATTTCATTGTCCACTGTTAGGTAACTATTCAGAGTGCTTATTTGCAACAATTTTTCTAAGAAAAATGTAGCTTGAAATGCATTTTAAGCTTTCTGCTATGTTTGTTATAGTTCTTCGGGCAGATAGGTTTAAAAGAAACATACAAGATACCTGAGCAAGTTCTTGCTGACCTATGCAATACCTGCCTCCTAATAGGTCATATTTCAGCTCCTATATTTTTGACAAATAGCCTGGCTCTAAAAAGCTCTGTCCATGGTGCTGAAACATCTCATGATGTATGAGCGTGCCTTCCTGATAAATTCTAATGTCAGCCTCTGTCTGATAGTGATTCATCAGAATGTAAAATTTGTGTTTGGGAAACACATTGAATTAGCAAGTTTTATATTTTCGATGTGTTAAAATTAACACAGTTTGTCCTTTTGTTTTAAAGAGTTCATAACAATTACCTTCCACTTTGTCAAAAACAGCAGGATTTAATTAGAAACTGTCAAGGCTATCATAAAAGCAAATGTCTGCATTAACAAATAAATTGATATGGCTACGGGCTGGAAATGTTCACAGACCAGTGACATGTTGATAACATGCAGCAAGCTATTGTAAGAAAAGTTAAACACTTCATTATGAACAGGCAAAGCAGCAATTAACATGGAAGCCTTATTGCTTTGTAGAGGTAAGCGATTTGCCTATAAAAAGTATGGCTTATTATCTTAGAAGGTTTTTATTGTTTCAGGATATTTTTTTGTACACAAATGCATTTATTTTTTAGGACTGTGGGTCTTTGTTTGGAAATATGACTTAAAACCCCGAAAGACTTTGGTTATTTTCTCCAAGAGAAATCTTTATATTTCCTATTTTAGATCTTTAAATGATTAGTAATGTTTTTGGAACTTCATTGATTTTTTTAAGCTGTGTTTTTTAGGTGTCTTAAATATAGTCATAGAGAACTAAATCTTTTCCCTTTACTCTAAATTAGTCTTTGAAGCTTTTTCTGTTTATTATCAAAACTATCCTCTTAAATTTTGTTACACTCTGGAATTATCTGATTTATGTCACTTTTGTATGGTGGTGAACAATAAAAGGGAGAATTTTATAAAATTGAACCTGATAAGCATACTCTACCAAATATCTAATATGTTTAAAGTAAAATTTTAAAATCCTACTCTTGGAATATCCTAGTCTTCTAAAATTCTAAAACTTATGGTCATCCTGGGGAAAGAACCCTTCACTCTGATCATAGCAGATTTCAAGTCAGCACCAACCAGGTAAGTTGCTATGCAAGTATATAAACCTCCCTCTTTTGGGTTCTTGTACAACGTGTTTGGTTGTTAGATTTGAAACACAGCAAATTATTATATCATTTTCTTCTTACTGCAGTGAAGCACATTAAATATTCAGAATCAGAGATTTGAAAATTAGACCTAAATCCTAAGTCCTGCCAAAATTTGGCAATATTTTCTGCAAAGCAAGCAGCTTACAGTTGAGGTACTACTCATTATTAAAATAAAATTTTCAGTTCCTCAGATATTGGATTTACATTATGTGAACTTAACAATTAAATCCACTCCAAAAGTTGCTTGTTAAGAAAGTATTTAAGTGATTGCATGATATCCCTGAGGATTTGTTTCTGTCAATAAAGGGTTAAATAGAGTGTTGTTGTTGTTGTTGTTGTTGTTGTTGTTGTTATTGCCTTTCAATACAGATAAAACGTCCTAAATTCATTCTTGTACATTACAAATATGTAATTACAGAACCCAATAAAAGTGTCTTAGCATTCCAAATTTCATTATAGAAAAACACTTTTAAAAAATGCTGTCATTTAAATGACACTTGATCAGATGACATTTCCCAGAAATTATTCTTTATTTAGAAACAAAAACAAGACAAAAGCAATTGATTTTAATCCAAAATGTATTTTTTTTCTTATAAAAGAGACCCACATACTCACTGTGTCTACTCTACAGAATTTGTCCATTTTATTACACCACGTGTCAATTCAAGTTATCTAGTCACTGCAAAAACTCGTGGCTAACATGTGTAATACAACACAGGAGGAGGTATTGCTCAGTTCAACTACTCTTATATACTTAAAAAAAATACAGAAATGTTTTTGTCCACTTTAACTGTAGTCCAGACATAAAAGTTACATGAAAGTTCTAGAAAATGGAATTATTTTATTTGGTTGCCACAGTACCCTTTGAAGCCAGGTAATTAAAATGCTGAACTTGTACATATTTCCCTTGGTCAGGAGCAGCATTGGTGAAGCTTAAACTTCTTTCTAGAAAGTAATATTTCTCTGCTTTTGTCTTTTTTCAAGCATAGGTGCAGTCTTAAGATTTTCTTTGAAGTAGGTTTACTTAGTTGTTTTTAGGACATATTTGTTGGCACACCTATAACAGTTGCTTTCACTTCCAGTGCTGTACTTTTTTCTTTGCCTGCTTCCCAGAGGTTGATTAGAGGAGGATAAAGCTCACTGAATGCAAAGGTTGGTTTCTGTAAGTAATTCCTCACATAGCTATGTCCACCATCACAGTTCATGTCTTGGGAGAGGCAACTGAAAAGATATATCACACCAATAATCCCCAGAAAGCCTCCAAGGCAGGCCATAAATGTGGTGGTGTTACTCTTTTCATATTCTTTTTGATCAGGGTCCAAACCTTTTGTGGTGACATTTACACATTGTTTTCTGGTTTTTTGATAGATGGTGGGGATATCAATACAAATTTTATACTCAGTTGATGGGTTCAGATGAGTAAGATTATATACCTTGACATCAGATGGTATTCGAGCACTTTGGGCAGCATGAGCATTTTCAGTCTTGACAAAGGCTGTCCACTTAACACTGGATTTGAGAATTTTAGAACTTGCTTTCCAAGACACCAGAACTGAATTGGCCTGAACATCTTTTATTTTAATATTTAAGGATTCATTGTTATCCTGGGGAAAAGAACCATCCACTTTGATCATAACAGACTTCAAGTCAGCACCAACAAGGTTAGTTGCTATACAAGTATATAAACCCCCTTCTGTTGGGGTTATGTCATTTATATCTAGTGTGCCTTCAGAATGGACATAGAACTTGTCTTTCAGAGTATTAGGTAAGAGTTTTTGACCAGAAGGTGTTATCCAGTAGATTTCAGGCTGTGGCTCTGCAGTAGCTCTACAATGCAAGGAAACATAGCTCCCAGTGTCTAAATCCAGATTAGAAGGAAAGCTCTCAGGAGCTATAAGAGGGAGACATATTTCCATCATTTCTCTGAAATGCACCTGCCGAACATTTTGTCCTTGGAATTCAGGTGGGTCCACACAAAACAGTGAGTCTGGCTCCATAAATCGAATGTTGGTTTTGTTCATATTAATCCAGCGGATGACACAATCACACCTGATAGGATTGCTGTGTATGCTGATCTCCTTGAGGTTTGGCAGAGACTCAATTGTACCATGGTACAGGGCACTAAGGGCATTGCTGTTAAGCATGAGTGATTCCAGCTTGGGTAGTCTGAAAAATGCATTTGGGTGAATGTAAGACAACCTGGGGTTGTTTGTAGCTTCTATTTTTCTTAAATCTGGCAGGTTATCCACTGCAAGACTGTCGATGGAAATCAGCTCAGGCATATTATTTATTCCCAACTCTTTTAAGTGTAGCATATTGCTGAAATCACCCCTCCGTATTCTATTAATGGGATTTTTATTTAGATCCAGGAATTTGAGGTTTATAGCTTTTTGGAGAGCAACATGGGGCACTTTAATAAGCCTGTTGTCGTAAAAAGAGATGCTTTCTAAGTTTTCAAGTCCAACCAAGGCATTATCTGGTATTTCCGTGAGGTTTATACCAGCTATAACCAGGCTGCGAAGATTGATAAGCGGCTTAAAGTTCATGTCTTTGATTCTGATGATTGGATTTTCCCCAATCATCAGAATCTCCAGATTGGGAAGAGCATCAAACCACTTACTGTTGATCATCTGCAATCTATTTGAGTTGAGATGAAGTCGAAGAAGATTATGTAGGCCAATAAAGGCTCCGGGTGAAATTGTAGAAAGCAAGTTGTGATTAATATAGAGTTCTTGTAAGTTGCTCAGTCCAGACAGACATTTTTCAGGCAAGTCAGTTAGTTTGTTTTCCTCTAAATACACAGAAAGAAGCTGAGGCATCTTTTTTACATTAATATTGGTGACTGAGGATAAATTGTTTTGAGATAAGTCCAGGCCAGTAAGGTTTACTGGAAAGTCTAGGGAGTATTCAATTTTTGCAATATTGTTAGTCTGTAGGAGCAGAATCTGTGTGTCAGCAGGCAATCTGGCTGGGAAACTCGAAAGACCTAAATCATTACAATCCACTGTAGATGCTTCCATATAAATGGATCTGGGTGTAAACCAAGGCCTGATTTCACATGTACATAATTGTGGGCAATCCGCTTTTTTATCTACAGCTTGTACTAGTGTAGTGATAGCGAGGCCAAGTAGCACATGAATTCGGAGTGGCATGTCCTTCATCTTAGCTTTCTTCTTCAGAAATTTAATGGGCCCTTAAGGATTCCACAGTCACTGCGAATAAGTTCAGTAAGAGCTGATTGATAAGGAAAATAGGTGCATTTGTCAAATGATGAATGCCATAAAACCACAAAGTTTTTCTTCATGGAAATAAGTGCTGGTGTCACAATTGTCTTGTCCAGAGATGTCATGCATATTGGAAAACAGACCACTATCTCCTCTATGATAGAACACTGATACACTTTCTGAAGATGGAGGATGTATAGATGGTCACAGGAAATTGAGCAATTCATTTATTTAGGAGTGTGATATTCACATCCCATGCTTGTTCAGTACTTGCGAGAATAGCAGCATGATGCTGACTATAATAAAATAGAACATAAAAGAAAAAAGAGAAGATCAATTAGTCCAAAGGAAAAAAAGATACCATAATTAATACCCATAAAATACCATGATTGATTAACTAATTATGATTATCTTACATATAATTTTTTTTTAGTTTACAATTAACTCAATATGTTTTGATGACTTTGTCCTTGTTATGACTATCCTTGGCCCAGACATTGGACAGGCTGAGAAATCAAGTCTTTAGAAGGCTGAAGTTATATTAAACACAGTGAATATGCTTCTAGAATTTTTCTGTTACTTCCCATCTTTACTTGTTTATACATGGGAATTTTGTTTATTATATTTGTCATTCTCTTTCATAATTAGTTATAGGGAAAAAGAAGAGCCTTTCAAAGATGATGGCTTGCTTTTTTCTCTTAGAAGAGCAAAATTAAATGGTTACAAATAAATAATACTGTTCAATTACAATTAAATGAGTTAGCCTGTGGTTCCTCGGGTTCCCAAGAGATAAAATTTAGAAACAAATTATGCAATGAACTAGAAGTAGTGGGATTTAGCCAGATTTCCCATTGACATTCATGTTTCTCTCCATAGTCTCCTTTGTATAAAGTGACTTGAATTTTTCAGTATTTGGAAGCGATTAAGTCTAATTTGCCATGGATGTACCTGTAGATTGTCATTCTTTACTGACATTCAGATTAACGTTTGACTGTTTTCTTTTTCCCTGAAAGTAACTTACATCCCATTAGTCACTAAAAATGAAAAAATAACTTTATTACATGAGGAAAACAGGCACTTAGATATTCCATCTTTTAAGTGGATACTAATGTCTTTATCGCATAAAAATAAGCAATCCAAAATTAGGTTGTAGTTTTGATATGTGCTGTGTTTTAAAATACCACACTGCTTTTAGATGTATACTCCATCAGTTGGACTGTGGGTGAACTCTTCCTGCAACTAGAGCATGCCTGCACTCCTCATTCTGGGGCTTTTTGCCTCCCAGCAATAGTGGTCTTCTGAATGATGATTTTGTAAATACTGTTATTTCTTTCATCTCTGCCCAGTATTGACATTCATATTGGCATGTTGACTTGCTCTAAGATGGGTGTTTCTATGAGAGAGATAAATATATTTGGAAATGCAGTCTCTACAGAGAGAAACATGTTTTTAAGTTAAAAAAATTGATTTTTAAAATTATAAACAATTTACAGTTAACAGTCATACCTAATTTTCCTCTTATCCTTTAAGAGATGTGACTTTTATTTTAAGAGTTTAATCTCTACCCCCACCATTGGTCTCAAACTCATAACACTAAGCTCAAGAGTTGCATGCTCTATTGACTGAGCCAGCCAAGGGTCCCGAGATGTGATTTTATCTAAAAACTGAATTGCGAAGTGCGGATAAGTACTAAGTTGCCTTGAATTAAAAGTGTCTTTTTCTTTTTTCATTACTTCATCTGTTAGCTAATCTAAAATTCCACTTTTTAAGGAAATTTTTTTTTTTATTTTTAGTTGATGTATAGTTAACATGTTATATTCATTTCAGGTGTACAACATGTACAACAGGTGATTCAAGAGTTATGTACATAACAAAATGTTCACCACAATAAGTGTAGTTATCATCTGTTGCCATAGTAGTTATTGCAGTATTATTGACTATATTCCTTACGCTGTACTATTCATCTCTGCAACTTATATATTTTATAACTGGAAGTTCTTACTTCTTAATCCCTTTCACTTATTTCACCCATTGCCCCACTCCCCTCCCCTTTGGCAATCACTGGTTTATTGCCTTTATCTATGAGTCTGTTTGTTTTGTTGTTGTTGTTGTTCATTTATTTTGTTTTTCAGATTCCACATACAAGTGAAATCATATAATTACTTGTCTTTATGTAGCTTACTTCACTTAGCTTAATACCTTCTAGGTCCATTCATATTGTTTGCAAATGGCAAGATTATTTTTTTGTATGTGTGGCTGAGTCCTTTTTTGTTGTTGTTTTGCTTTAAACTGGACCTTTTGGCTATTATTCCTAATCTATTTCAAGTAGACTCTGAGTCCCTTGAGGAGAGAATCTAATATACCTCCTTCTTCACTGAAGATTCCTGATAAATCATTGACCCATAGGACCCTCCACAATCTGGGATTTCTCTTCTCTTTCTCTGTGCTTCTCATCATCTTATGCCATTCTGCATGCAGCCTTCCCTCTGTCAATAGAGCTCTGGGTACCTCATCTTCTCTCTGCCTGGAATGTCTGTTTCTTTGTTTTAGTTACTCTTGCTGTTTGGTCAGTCCTCAGTTCAAGCATCACCTCTCTGTGAAACCTTCCATATAACCCCTCCCCTCCAGGTGTACCTTACTGCCCTCCACAGTCATTCCATGGTCCCAGCACACACCTCTATCAGAATATTTACTTGATTCTCGGCCTCACCAGGTAGTCATCTCCTTGAGAGCTTAAGGCCTGCCTGACTTTCTATTCCCAGTTCCTGAGCATGGTGATTAGAATGTAGTAGATTTTCCAGAAATGTTTTGAATGAATGTATAAATGAATTATATTAATAAATGTATATATTCATCTTCTCTACATATAATTTAAGCATTTCCATCTGTTTAATTTACCAGTTTCAATATTCAGCTGCTTTAACATGCATAAATCTATTATACAGAATACATGTTGACTATATTACTAAATTTCAAAGATTAAATTTGAGTATAATCCAAAGGAACATTAGACTTTAAAGAAAAGTCAATCTAATATATCTATAGTTTTTTCCTTAATTTATTCAGTCAATTAATGAGCACCTTCTGTGTTCCAGTTATTGGGGTAATAGCTAGAGGGTGAAAAAATGACCTGGACATGTTCTCTTCCCTTCTGAAGGTTCTAGTCTGGAAGGGGAAGCACAAGTAGACAGATGGTTATAATTAATTGTAGAGCTGATATGGGAGCACATGGGAAGGGTACCTGAATACAACTAAAATTGAAATCTGCCTCTTTCTTCCCCAAATGAAGAAAAAAACCTAGGTACAAAGTACAAATACATTTCTGCATGTTCCCATAAATCATTCAGTTGAGAACTAAGAAAGCATCACTTCTGCCAATTAATCACTTAAATTGACTTTCTCCAGCAGAGAGGCCTATATCCTTATGTTAACTAGAGGGTTAAAAATATTTAAGATGAACTCTTCTTTTGAGGGATGTTAACCTAATAATGCCACTTTTTATTTTAAAATTACCCTCTGTTTTCTTAAATTTATATCTTTGTTTAATTGGAAACTCTTTTCTGACCTCATTTCATTATATATGTAGCCATATGCCAGAAACAACCACATTTGAACTAGATTTGTTCTGGAAGTTTTGGAAAGGAGAGTTCTTATAGTAGTGAACAAGTTCAAATTTTATTTCTCCCGATCTGTAGGAAGAAATTGTCAGTATGAGAAGCACAATAGAAGATGTGGAAATTTTTCCTTTCTTCATTGTAATATTGATTTTTTTTCTTATGTCTTTGGAAATGATTATGATGCTTTCACTAATGGACTGTTTGGCATAGATTGTTTGCAGGATAATAAGGTAGTAATAATATCTTATATCTTAGTGCTTCATGGTTTTCAAAGCCTTTTCTTATTCATTGTTTATTTTGTTAATAATGACCTTGTGAGAGGGGTGCCTGTGTGGCTCAGTCGGTTAAGCATCTGACTTCAGCTGAGGTTATGATCTCACGGTTCATGAGTTCAAGCCCCGCATCAGGCTCTGTGCTGATAGCTTGGAGCCTGGAGCCACCTTCAGATTCTGTGTCTCCCTCTCTCTCTCTCCTCCCCTTCCCCACTCATGCTCTGTCTCTGTCTCTGTCTCTCTCTCTTAAGAATAAACATTAAAAACAAAATAATGACGTTGTGAGTTTGGCTGGCAAGTAAATCCCATTTTCCATTTTTTATGTAAAGGTATGTGAAACCCATCAGCCAGAGATCACACAGTTAATAAATGATGGGGTGACATTAGAAGCCAGGTTTTGCCTTCAGGTACAGCAGTTCTGTCTAGTAATCCACACTGCATTCATGTGTAGAGATGAGATGAAATAATTTGAACAAAAGGGTACTGTAGTGATTTTGTTTCTCAGCAGGGCTGTCACTACTTTGGTCTTCAGCTTTTCAGTTAGAAAATTAATTTCATCAATCTACTAATAGTAACTAGTGTGAGATTCACACTAACCATACTTGCAAAGGATGAAACAAAATGCCGGTACATTACAATGAGAAATGTGACTGTCAGGAGAATACAGATGTCTGAAGCTGCTGGCCAATGCTGTTACTTTATTAAAAAAATATACTTGGAATTACAAATTATGTATCTGCAATTTGTGAATGTAGAATAAGAGGCAGGTAAGTCAGGTTAGAGTTCTTAATTACCACAGCCATTGTAAATGATAATCTGACGTTACTGCTTTAGTAAAGATTGTATTATCACAGGAACCAGACCTCTTGGGTCTCATGGCCCTTGGAATGATCTCAGCCCCGAAACCTCTGTGCTGGGAAACTTTTCCTGGATTCTTTCTTGGTCCCTTCTCTGTGTTTTAATCATTTGTTTGCATTTCTTTTTTTCCCCTTACTGAACATAAAAGTGTTAGACATTAGATTATTAGATTACCCTCTTATTAGATGGAGATGACTGGATTATTATTTCCTTACTAGATTATGAGATTATATTATTAGGTCTGGGTTCCACTTACTTTTGTGGTTATATTATTAGTGCATTTGATTGGTTGAGTAGTACCTAGCCTTGTACCTCCAGGGTAGGAGTAATTAAACAAATGTGTGCAAAATAATGACTCACAAATGTGTCTTTCTATAATTTGTATTGGATGATAGCATATGGAATAGTGATGAAAATGACTTTTTTTCTTCCTAAGTAACTGCCAATAAGTAACACAGAACAAAATAAAGAGAAACAGATACACCCCCAGAGTTTTACAGAATTTTTTTCTTATTGTCTGATGGTTAAAAAGGAGACATATCACAATTGTACAACAAAGTATCCACTGGCAAAACAGAAAATGGTTCACTTTATAGGCAACAATTTAAAAACATAGCTGTTCTTTAAAGCCACATTTTAGCTTTACCACTGAGACAATGGTTACTGCTGTTGGCCATGTCGGGATTTTGGCTGAATAATTATAATGGCAGTATTGATTTAAGTAGAGATTTTTGTTTTTTATATGCATCTGTATAAAAATTTTTAAAAATATTAAGGTAATTATATCACTAAAAAATTGACCAACTTAATCCCATGTTCATTCTTTGAGAATTTTAATGCCATAAACCCTCTTACTTTTATTTTCTCTCTTCCCCGTCTTTCCCTCTCCTCTGTTTCCTTTTTGAATACATTGAAAAAATAATAAACTCTGAAAAATTATTTTCAAGCTTAGAAAACTTGCATTAATAATTATTGGTGTACTTACATAATTTCCCATATCAAGATACCAGGAATTTTTTCTTCTAAAATAAGAGCAGGAAAATTGTACTTCAAGAAATCAATATTTCAACTTGAGTTTTAATGGTTTTAGGGCTGTTGCTTGCTCTGGAACCTAGCACAGGCACTGGAACATAAGTCTTCAATAAATATTTATAATGTGGATGGGCGGTTGTAAACAGATAACATGTAGGTAAACTATCTTACTTTTCTTCCTTAAAATAGAGTAAATAAGCCATATACAAACTATTGTTATGAACAGTATATGCATTGCCATTAAATGATTCCCATTTTTTATGGTGAACATTCATATATATGGTCATATTCTTAGGAGGTAAGGACTAACTCATAATTCGCTATTTTATTTCCAGTTGTTTTTTAAAGGTAAAACTATTTTAGAAGGTCATTTTTATATCTTCTTTCAGTTTTAAAGTCAACTGAATCTTTTATATATTAAAGCAAAATAAATTATAATTGAATATTATAAAAGTTCAGCAGATAATGTTAATGAAATGTCACCAGGAATGAAAACTGACATCTCAAGGAAATGTATTATATAAAGGCTCTTTTAAATGATTTGAATGAATGAGTCCTACAAGTTCAATGTCAGCCCTCATTAGAGATTATCATTTATCTACTCTTTCATTTATGCTTCCATTCCGTCTTTCCATAAATATTTGCTGAGGGCCTGCTGTATCGGTCATATGCTTTCATTTGTAATCTGATTTCATAAGATTTGTAAAAATTGAAACATAAAAAATTATTTTTCATTGACAGAGTGTAATTTGACAGTTAAGTCTTTTTTGTGTGTGTAGGTGGAGTTGGTTCAGAAGACCTTTTTAAAAAAAATTTAAAGCATTTTAAGATGGGGAATTTTATTAAAATTATTTTCTTAAGTTTATTTATTTTGAAAGAGAGAGAGGGAGAGAGAGAGAATCCCAGGCAGGCTCTGCACTGACAGCGTGGCTCAATCTCACCAACTGTGAGATCATGACCTGAACTGAAATCAAGAGTCAGACACTTAACCAACTGAGACACACAGGTGCCCCAAGATGTGGAATTTTCATTCAACATATGTCCTTTGTGCTTTTTCAATTTTTCTTCACAGTATATTTCATTTTTCCTATTGGCTCCCCATGTAGATTTTGCCTGAGGAAGAGTCAAAGTCCTAAAACATTTTATGTTTCAAATTATACATACAATATATGTATAATTCTACTCTGGCTGGCAGCATGAAACTTTACAGTCCAGGATATTAATTAAGAGAAAGAAGTTTTAGGGCTTCCCAAATATTAGAATATTTTTAATACCTGTGGATACTCATTATAACTTGAGATTTCTTTAATCTAAAAATAGAAATTGTTTCTAGACATACTTTTATATGGAAACTTTTAGGGCAAAAGCTACTTTTTTCTTGGTAAAAAAGTTCGTTATTCCTTAGCTTCATCTGTTTTTCATCTCTTAAGAAACATTATTGAACAACTGCTTTTTGGCAGGCACTGTTAACACTGGAGAGTCAGCAATAAATCAGATGCAGTATCTCCTTACCAAATTCTCAGTTATCCAAGGTGTAAATGGTTAGGGATGGTGCACAATAGAGTTGACACAATAAAAGTATATGCACTGTTCTCTGATATATATAGGAGGGGATGCTCCATTCTATCCATCCAACAGAAGCAATCTGAATGTTCTGTGTTCTTTTATGCTGCTTATCTAAAAAGTCAGCTTAAGTATACCGAGGAAACATGGGGAAGAAGATTTAAAATCCACTATCTTTCAGATGAATTTTTACAATGCTAAAGCTTAAGAACAAAGTGCGCTTGTTTCCTGTAACTCATTATGTATATTATAAAGACTACAGAGCCTGAAGAAGAGAAACATTTGGATATTTAAGTTCAGAGATTTGTGAAGATAGGAAGTTGCCATGGCTACATTAAAGCCCAGTTTTTCCTTTTCTTCTATAGCAAATTGCTAGCTAAGTTCATTTGTATAAAGAACTTAAATTCTATTTTCCCATTATCTGGTTTTATGCCTTTGTTGTAAGGCTCAGTCTTTCTTCAGTTCTAATTGAAGGTTCCATATCCCAAAGGTATTGCTGAATTATACTAAATGCATTCCTATAAAAGGGTATTCATTTTGCCTTGAGAAATATTTATTTTCCAGTTTTTCAAAACTAATTGTTTGAATTGCGGGTCAACTCTCAGGAAGTAGATAATGGTAACTATTTAGAACAGTTTAATGAATGTTATAGTATTCGTCTGTTGACAAAAAATTGATATAGAGAAGCAAGTTTGCTTTGTGATATGAAACATGGGTCAGGTTTACTAGATGATTTTGTAATTGTGGACAGGATACCTTATTTTCCTGTGCCTCAAGTCATGGATCATTAAAATTTAGAAATCAGCTATATGACAGTTAAAGTTCCTTCCCATTGTAAATGTATTTATTACTCTGTAAACATGAAAGGGTTTAAAAAAGATATCTAAAAAATGGTTGTGGGTAAAGTGACTTATTCAATTTTAACCTCTGTATTTAATTGATCATAGGTTTACATTCAGTACTCTAGTCCTATGTCCTTAACACATCAGGCTCAGTGAATTTTAGTCATGAGGTTTTTAAATGCTATCAGATTAATTACCTGGAGTTATTCCTATTTAATTTCACATTTTTATCTACATAGTAGCAAATGAAAAAAGAGAGTTACTTTAGTCATCAAATTCAGGCATGCTAACTACTGGGTAAATAAATTGCCTGGATTAAGTCCCTTGATGGAAAAATGAGTTGTCAATAACTATTAATATTGATATATAAACAATGTAACCATTATGACTGAAATGTTTCTATATATAACCATTATGATTTCAAGGTAGGGATTTTTGTTACTATTGAAGTATCAGTCACCTGGATATATTGGGTATCATATAAAATCAGCATATATTTGGTGTCGCACAATTTTCAGTGGAAATGGGTATAGAGATCCATTTGGTACTCAGCGTGAACTCTTTGTTCACATACAGTATTACCAAAATTTATATTAAATAAACCATAGGAAAGATCTATTCCGGTTAGCACATGAAGTAGGGTGGTGTAGGAGAGTGTGGTAAGGCAGATATCTGGAAGGATATAGATGGTACTCAGCTTGGCTTCCTGTTCATAGCATCTGATCCTGAAAGGGCTCCAAAAACCTCACTTTCTGAACCATCCATCCTCTCTTAGAAATAAAGAAATGGAGACCCTCAGAGGTGAGGTGACTCATGTAAAGGTGGTGTATTCTGGAGGACTGTTGAAAATTTGGGAAGACTTTAGCTGTTGTTTCTAGTGCAGATTCCTCCACCATCATCCCAGGTTATAGGTCTGCCACAGTTAGGTCTATTTCTGTTGGCCCTGACCAAATCCAAATTAGCCTCTCTTGTAAGGTGGGAAGAAGCTCCAAGTGTAGTATGATAGCACTCAACCTTCATGATAAATATTAGCTACATAATGGATGGGGCAGGGAAGAAGGAAATGCTCAGGAAGAAGATGGGGATAGTAGTGGCATTTAATAATAATACAGCAATGGCAAACATGTCCCATGTGCCACGGGTCTCATACCGTACATGAATTCCCACAAGTGATCCTCATGTCAGCTCTTTTTGTAGACACCATTGTTATCGTTATTTATATACAAGTCCAAAGAGGTTAAATGACTTGCCAGTTTACACTCCCTCAGATGTACATTCACATCCCTTCATTTTGCCTCTCAAGCCCATACTTTACCTTTAATCTGCTGAAATTAATTAAATAAGGAGGCCCTAGACTGAGGTGGCCCTAAGGCTAGGGGTCTGCGTAAGCAAACCAAAATTGAAGCTGTAAATGCCTCAAGGTTGTGAAATTGAAACCAACCAGGAACAGCCAAGTAGGCTTTAAACTATAGCTGATCAATAATTCTCTTTCTTTGCTGCCACACTTTCTCTATAAAAGTCTCTCTCCAAGTGCCTGTCAGTGGAGGCTCCGGTGAGGTGCTGCCCTATTGGAATTGATGTAGGCTCAAATAAACTCTTAAAATTTTAATATTCGTCAGTTTATCTTTTAATACTCCTAAGCTCTACTTTCTTTCAAATGTTTATTAACATAGGACCCATTATCTTATTATCTTTTTCAGAAAGGTATTTCCTCCAACTGGATAGGTACACTGGTTTTTGTTAATCTGTTTCTCCTTCTCTCATTTTAAAAATAAAGAATTTTATGCAAAGGAAATTTCTAAGGCAGCTGAGTGTTGCAGAAGTGAAGCTAGAATAAGAAAACCTGTTTTCTGGGTCTAGTTTTGCTGTGCCCTTCAGATAAACCATATTGTTCTCTGAGTCTTAGTTCCTTGCAAAATGTGAGGTACGAACAAAATTCTCACTATTGTTTCCAAATTGATGATTAATGTTCTTTGAAATCCCATAGAGGTTTCTTAAACAGTTGCCATTATACAGAAGTCTGTTAATAGGAGCAAAATTGTTTTTGTTATTGTACAGAATTTATGTACTGAAATGTAATGTATTCCCATACAGTTAATGGCTACTATCACTATGGCTGATTTCCTTAGATTCTGGCATTTTCAGATTCTCAGATCAGGTATTTTGAGGTTCTCAAACTAGCTTAGATTCTTTTCTGTTGCTTTGGCAGGAATAGCTATAGGTATTCAAAGGTATACAAGGGACCTTGTATAGGTATACAAAGGAAAAAAGAAGAGGATATATTGGATGTGATTTTGTATCTGTGTCATGTTTAAGACCTTATATTTGAACATAGAGAACATTCATGCAGATCTTAAGTCATGTACTATTTCCATCCCTTATGAAATTAAGCTTGCGATGAATTTCTTTTAGAGAAACCAAGAGTAACTTAAATAGCACGATTCTTTTTTTCTCCCAAATCTTAAAATATGCTGTTAGGCAGATTTTGAGGGAGTCTTGGACTTTTTATGTTTTTCCTTCTACTGTTTTCAGAGTTGAGGCTTGTGCTGCATGAGGAGATCCGCAGGAATAAAGTAAAACAGGGACAAGATAGTTTTCTTTAAAAAATAATTCCCGGGGCACCTGGGTGGCTCAGTCTGTTGAGTGTCTGACTCTTGATTTTGGCTCAGGTCATGATCTCATGGTTCCTGGGATTGAGCCCTGAATCAGGCTCTGTGCTGACAGCGTAGAGCCTGCTTGGGATTCTCTCTCTCCCTCACTCTCAAATAAATAAATATTACAAAAAATAAAAAATAAAAAACTTAAAAATAATTCCTAATGTGGCACCCCAAAACATGAGATTTGTGGGAGCTAGTTATAGCATAGCTAAAATCAAGAAGGATAATTTTTAGTGCAGAAAATCCCCCATTATAATTTTCTTTTAGAAAGTAGGGAATGAAATCTGAGTCTCAGAAGTGTTTCATATTGGTGTAGCGATTTCTGTATACTCACAAATTACCAGCTTGTAGTGATACTGTCATTTCTCATTATGAAAAGAATTCTGATTTGTATTTATTTTTAATTATAGTTTTTGCTCAACCGAGCGCTTCATTAATAGCATTATATGTGAAGTTGATTTCTGTACATGATTAGCAAAACAAATGATATTTCTAAGCCAGAACTTGTCTCTTTATGTTTGTATTCTATGAGAATCACTTCATGTATTGAGGAACTCTACAAAACAGTACTTCATTCAATATCCCGTGAGAGCCAATGGATTTGGTTGCCTGCTTTGCTTTTTTAACTCTTTTTTAAAAATTTTATTTATTTATTTTGAGAGAGAGAGAGAGCGCACGTGAGCGAGGGAGAAGCGGAGACAAAGAGAGAATGTCAGGCAGCATGGAGCCCAAAGCAGGCTCAGTCTCAAGAACCATGAGATCATGACCTGAGCTGAAATCAAGAGTCAGTCACTCAATCCAACTGAGCCACCCAGGCACCCCTTAACTTCTTTTTTTTATTATTCCCTTGTTATTTAGCATGTTTCATGTGTAAATGTCTTTGCGAGAAAAGCACTCAGCTATGCATTAACCTTAACATTCACTTATCTTAGACTGTAGTATATAATCATCTTATTTTCCAATTTTGGAAACAGACTAATGGAAATCTTGCTTCAGGTTATGATTGAACTATAGATCTCTATTTAGGTGACTGAAAGTACTTAATTTTAATTTGTAATTTTTTTAAGTTTATATATTTTGATACAGAAAGAGAGAGAGAGACAGAGAGAGAGAGAGAGAGACAGAGAGAGAGAGAGAAAAAAGCAGGCAGGGAAAGGCAGGCAGAGAGGGAGAAAAAGAAAATCTCAAGCAGGATCTGCACTGTCAGCTTAGAGCCCAATGTGGGGCTCGAACTCATGATCCACAAGACCATGACCTGAGCCAAAATCAAGAGTCAGATGCTTAACAGACTGAGCCACCCAGGCACCCATTAAAAAAATATGACAGTACTTTAGCAGCAGCGTTTTGAAAGCATGTAGATCAAGAATTGAGAGAAGACCCCATGACCTATAGACTTCATTTCTAAAGTAAGATATCCCTTACATGCTATCAGTACATAATTTGTGTTAAGCTCAAAGCTATTTCACTATATTGCCTCGTGCAAACATAATATTACTGACAGATAAATTTACATAGAGATTTCATATTTTCAGGTTTTCGTCATGTTTGTTTACATTTTAAATGTCTGTCAAACTGTGGCATATTACAAGGGTGCTACTTTTACTAAGATCAGAAGGAGTTTATGAAAGGATTCTTAGTATATTTACAAATTCATAGAGAACTTTGAGATTCTGTTTACTTCTATCTCAGAAGTATATATGTATTTTTATGGGAAAATAATTATTCTCTTGACAAAATGCATGTGTGCACGTACATGTCTATATGAAGATCACTTCAGTTATGTTCAGAAAATCTTCAGTTTGAATTGACTAACCTTTTGTACTAAAGTTTCCTCTTTTGTTCCAGTTCTTATTCCTATAGTAGATGTTAAGGGTAATTGATTTAGTTTGGATGAATTTGTATTTAAAAATTTACATGGGCGGAGGCCCTGGGTGGCTCAGTTGGTTGAGCCTCTGATTCTTGATTTTGGTTCAGGTCATGATCCCAGGGTTGTGGGAATGAGCCTTGCATCAGGCTGTGATGCATGGAGCCTGTTTAAAATTCTCTTTCTCTCTCTCTCTCTCCTTCTTCCCCTCTCTCTGCCTTGTGCATGTGCTCTTTCTCTTTAAAATAAATAGACAGAGGGGAACCTGAGTGGCTCATTCGGTTGAGCCTCTGACTTTGAGCCTCTGACTTTGGCTCAGGTTCAGTTCTTGAATTTGAGCCCCACATCGGGCTCTCTGCTGTGTGCGCAGAGCCCGCTTCAGATCCTCTGTTCCCACCTCTCTCTGCCCTTCCCTCACTTCCGTGTGTTCTCTCTCAAAAATAATAAAAACTTTAAATAAAATAAAATAGATATATAGAGCTATATATAAGGAAATAAAAAAGCAAACAAACAAAATTTTACATGGGTGAAGACGAAAACTTCCTAAATATGCTTTCCTATTTCCCTTCATACTTTTAATTTCAAAAACCTCAGTCTCATTGTTTAGTCCCAGTTTATTTGGGGAGCTCATACATTGAGGTGGTTTGTAAACGATGCCATCCTTTTATCTTCACAGGCATTTCCAGCTACATTTGGAGATAGTTTCCCTAATAATCCACTGATTGAATGACAAGAACTACTTACAGTACTGCCTTACAGTACAATAGTTTTGAAATGCAGGTCTCATGCAGACCTGCTATCAATTATCCTACATCTCAGATGAAAGCATTTGGGGTAATTATGCAGATAATTTAAGCAATTTTTAAATCATTTTCTTCTTCATTGGAAGATAGCCAAATACCCTAACCTAAATCTTTGAAGTCTCTATCTTTGATTCACCTGAAGACTGTCCATAGTTAAAAGAAAAGAAATAAACAATGATTCCAGCTTGAGTTGGTTCTATGGACCATGCATACCGCCTTGTGTTTCTGATCTTATAAGCATTACTCTCCTTTCGTCTTATAATTGAGAGGACATGATGAGCATATATGTGCCCCTCCTCCCTCAAAAACAACAACAACAACAACAACAACAACAACAACAACAACAAGAAAAACGTGCATTCTATATTTTTGCCACAAGGCAATGTCTTTATACCAATCTTAGGAAGAATGGTTTTTCAAGCAAAGATATGTCACAAGAGGATGGTAGAAAAAAGATCTTGATCACATCTGTACTTCTTGATTAGCTCAATTTGGCGGAACAGAAAGTCAATGGTTTGTAAAGAAGATAAGAAAACCTCTGGACAGAAATCCTTTGATGCACTATAGATAGAGAATGAAGAATATTTTAGTTGAAATATTATTTTAGAAAACTCAAAATTACATTCCAGGGAAGAATGTTCCTCTGACAAGAACTCAGAGTAGAGGGTCTCTGGGAAGTTCAGTTTCTGTTCTGTGTATGATAAAATATTGTTTTTTCTTTGGTATTAAACAAAACAGCATGGAGATCAGTGTGTTTTATATTTTTACTAAGGATCATGAAAATAAGTTTTGAAAAGAATTGAAATAAAATGAGCTCCTGTGGTCAAAACATTTCTTCAAGTGCAATGAACAAGAGAATAAATCATGGCACATTTCAAATGTGTCATGGGTCAGCACATGCCTGCCATGCATTCAGTGACAGATGATGCTTTTCTGTTACTGTAACTTAGAGCTGATAGTGCTGATACAGTCTGTATCATTAGTTCCTTATAATGAGCATGGAATTGTCTATTTTTATTTGAAAAGTGTGCCAGATTTCCTTCATGCTCTATGATTTTCCCCTTATATTCTTGACAAGCTACTTAAAACAACAGAGTCATATTTGTGTCTATGGCTGTAAGATTTTAAAACAGAACAAGAAACACTCCATTGAAACCTTGAAAAAATATTCTTGAGTTATGGTTTTGAGTTTCAAAAGTAATTGTGTAAACAAGGTATAGAGGCAGTTTACATGTCTTTGTGTGTGTTTGTTCATCTTTTGATGAGAAGAAATTCATTACTGGACCAGTCCTGGACTCTTTCCCTCACATTTACATTGACCAATGATTAATTTGAGAAGACCTGGTGGTCCTTTGAAGGAGTCTGAAGGGGCAGACAAAGTTAATTCTTGATGTACAATAGGTCAAGGAAGCTTTATTGTATGTTTCATGTGTGGAAATAAAAGGTACTATATGCAGGTTACACCTTTGAGTTTCCTTCTCCCTGTCACTTAACTTAAAGCCACTTAACTTTATGGAAACATCACTACAGCTCTTTACTTGGGGTTAATTATGTAGGACTGCCTCATGTAGACAACCTTGTGAGATTTGGTTGCCTAAGACCCTCTTGAATTCATTAGAAATTATTACTGACGCAGGGGATACAATTTAATTCACATTATACCTAATCATAATGGGCTTTATGATGAATTCCACCTTAATAAGTTTCTAGTGATATTTGACCACTCTACTATTTAAGGATTAGGCTACATCTGGGTAATGAACATTTGAGGGAATATGAGATCCCTAAAAACAGTGACATTAAAAAAAAAAAAAAGAAATAGGTAATGCCTTTCGGTAGTGGATAGAAAGGACTAAAGATAAATGAGGAAGTAAAAAAGGCGAAATGGCCATTTCTTTAAAATAAAAAGTAGTACACTTTGTGGTTGCCTACCAAATTTTAATTTTGTGTTAATGGACATTATAGGTTTTTGCTAACATTACTTCTTTTACAATAGCTGCCTCCTGAAGAGCTTGGGCAATATGCCAAATTAAGCATCTTTGGGGGGGGGGGGGGTTGCACATGGCTAGAGGACCAGTCATGGAAAAAGAGTTCTAAGTCTTATTGGGGAGAAAGGGTGCTTTCAAAATAATGCTGTAAATTTACATGCACTTTGTACTTAAAATCCTGGAATTCATCTCTTATATGGAGTAGGTGAAAACTGGGTGAAAAATCACCTTTGGAAGAATTTCTTAATGATAATCTCCCTATAGATAATTTAAGAATATGTCTCAAACTATCATTTTAGGCTAAGAAAAACAAATGGTTTTACACTATGTTATAGTAGCTTCACAGGGTAGGATTCAATACATTTTTATTTTTGATTACTGGATTTCAGTTATGAGAAGAAATTTTCCTTTCACACAATTATATGATTCAAAATCTAGAATCCTTTAAACTTGATCTGGGACATTCATCTAAATTTACTATTCCCATGTGTCCAGCCAAAATTACTTTGTGAAATAAAGTTAATTTACCATTATTTTCTCTTATAGGAATATTTCTCATTGCTCAATCAAGAATTAGTCAACATTGATTTATATTATGAGAAACTTTCTCTGAAGCTTGAGTTGTTTGTATTTTGTACTTACTTTTTTCATATTATATTCATATTTTACATATTTTCTTCAAGTACAGCTATGTAATAAAGTTTAGATTAAACCACTGTGGGTTGGAGTTCGAGATATAAGTTGCACATAGATTGAAATTTTTTTTTCCTGATTTCTATTAATTGTAATTCATGTTGCTGGTTAGTAACATTACAATGTATCTTTGTGATTATTCCTGGTATCAAGTCGACTTTCTTGGAAGTTATAGTTTTGTTTCAGTGAATGAAAACTATCTTCAGTATATGAGTAGAATTAAACTGTATCAGGATAATGAAAAACATGGAGCTGAAAATTTGTAGTTTGAGATTTTTTTTTAATGACTAATTCCCATTAACTGGCTGAAGAAACAGACTAGAAAAAGCATATATTTGTCTCTAATGTAGTTTAATTCCAGTATCCATGGACATGTAGGGTCTTTGCTGATTTACTTTTCCTTGCATAGTTTACTACAGTCCTGATCCTAAAAATTCTTTAAGGTCCTTTTCATTTCCATTAATTTCCTATTTCTATCATATAACCATATCTACAAACAGCAAAGACAACAAAATAGCACTCACAATGTGCTACATTGCAAAAATGCAGTTTGATTTTCCTTTATGTCCTTCTTTGATACCTACAATAATTCTGTTGGCCTGTGTTGCTATGCCCTCTTTACCAGTGATGTCTTGTTCTGTACTACCTTACCAAAAAGTACCTCTTCGAGTCATTGTCCCTGTTTTGTTTT
Source organism: Herpailurus yagouaroundi (assembly GCF_014898765.1). NCBI lineage: Eukaryota > Metazoa > Chordata > Mammalia > Carnivora > Felidae > Herpailurus > Herpailurus yagouaroundi. Next base: position 32,883,753 of record NW_024412391.1, read on the forward strand.
CCTTGAATGGCATCCAAGACTACCAGCAATGATTTATTTACTTTTGGTTTATTGCCTGCCTTCCCCCACACCAAACCAATTTTCTAGAGGACTTTTCTCAACACTGACAGACTTTCCGGTTTGGTGTGGGTGGAGGCCAGACCTTGTTTGTTGCTTGCTGATAGTGATCGAATGCAAAGTAGTCATTATCTCAACAGCCTCAAGTTTGTGTCTTTAATGAAGCCTAGTTGGAATAAAGAATCTGTGCTAGAAAATTATACTTATAGAAGACACTGTGTTCCCCTAAATACTTTAGGGCAGAAAAAACACCCTTGTCATAATAACATTCATATACACTCTTAACGAAAAAAGTTAATGCAAACCAAAACAAGAGCCGCTATTAGTCAAAACTGGGCAAATATTGTTGGTACCAAGTTTCAGCAGAAGCCCCCAGAATGCACGAAGCACATATGAAATGAGTAGAATTTGCTTGAAAATTTAAGCTCTGTATACCAGATTCTATAATATCAGCAGAGTCGGAAGTGTAAGTATGATTCAGAGCTTTGAAACGGACAGTTGAGTGTGACAAATAAATCTTCAGGGGTTCACTATTATCCAACAAAATGATTGCCCACTATATCTGCAATAACAAATCAGTGGCCTTGACATATAATCTGAGCATGAAGAAACATTGATTGAATCTCCTTTTGAGGTTATAACTTAAGTAGCACCATAATTAAATAAAGCATGTGGACTTAAAAACTTCAGACACAGTAAAATACAAAATGCTTGTTGTGCATGTGCAGAATCTTTTTATTCATTGCCTCATGCTCAGTGGCCTCTTCTTGAACATGCTTATTTTAATTTTTAATGAATAGAAATGGCTTTGATGTAAATGTACAAAGAACAAACCAAGACTTTTTGTGTGTGACAAAGGAACCAGAGGGCTGAAACTGCCCATATCCCCCTGTGACTGATCAGTTGAGTGTAAACTATTTATAACAGAATGTTGTCAGGAAGTTTCTCCCTGCAATACCGGCTGGTATTGCAACATAAGGTGATTTTACATGCCTACATATTTTGAATTATTAGACTTTAAATAAAAACTGTATTTATTCTGAGTCCAACAAGAATAAAGGAAGAGATGGAGGGAGGATAGGAAAGGACAGAGAAAGGAGGAAGAAAAACAGGAGGGAGAGGGGGCGGGAGGGAATCTCTGAATCTCTACCAGCCTCTTTCACTTTCGAGTGAGAGAAACTCTAAGTATTGTCTATTCATGAGCATCTGCAAATCACATTGGAGCTTAACTGTCTCTTCCCTGATTTAATAGAAACTTTGATTGTTTTCTAGGATTTACATTCAGAGTAATTGTTTTTGCATTTTAATATAGTAAGAAGTAGATTGAATAAATGCATAACATATTAGAAATGCTATTAAGCAAATGATTCTATGTGGTACTGTTGAATGTTTTCCTTTCCTCTTCTGAAGAAAACACAAATTTCTCCAATTATTTTTAAATTGATTGTTCTCTATTGTTGCCCAGGGAAGAGTGAAAAAAAAATCTATTTGTGTGTTCATTCCATTTCTTCAGTATGATTAAATGGAGCAGCAGAAGACTAATACAACATACAGTCAGGTACTTTCCTCTCCAACATCTGTGAAGGGTCTTTTCATCTGTATTCTGCATATATAGTATTTTCACACACTGACACTTCCACTCACGTTACCTTATTTTTATTTCAATTTAAATCCCTAGAATCTCCTAGTGGCCATACCTCACCAATCTTTGCCCTGTTTGTGTTCTTGCGCCAAAATAGTGAGTCCCGTAATCAAGCCTAGGGTGGTGAGAAGCTCCTGAAAGGGTTTTCATGTGGCATTCGTCGTGGTGGTGAAGGGCCTATCTGTTTGTTTTTTAAATGGATCATTTTTCTTAGCTTGCTCAAACTCCCTGAACTTCCAGAGAAAAGAGACTTCTATTGTTTCAAGAGTTGATAATGGAGCTCTTTTAAAAAGCTGACCTTCCCACATCAGACTAATATCTGGCGAGTCTGGAAAGTTATCAAACTTGCCATTCAATAAGAAAAACAATTACTGGAGCTTTTATTGTTCCATTTTCAGGGCCTTAAATGTATTTGCCTTCACTCTCTTAGGTCCCAGTGGAGAAGTAAGTAGGGAAGTAAGTAGAAGTGAGTAGATAAGGGATAGGTATTCTTCTTCCCATTTTGTTCAGCATGGACGTGTTAATTTGCTTGCTTCATTGTGTATAGATGTTAGTAACATGATGTGTTCTGAGGTCCCGCACAGCATTTTTGTGAACAGACTATGTTATGTGTTACTCTGAGATTAAGTATATGCTTCCATGAAAATTAATGACCTTCTCTTTGCACCTTGCTCTTGGTTTTTGTTCAGAAAAATAAGCTTGCCCTGTCGGTGCTTTAAGAATTGAGCTCTTAGTGTATTCCTGTGAGTATGATGCATGAATTTGATACATGCATCCATGGAGTTAAACTGGCTAAAAGAGCTGCCGATGATAAAAGTGGGGATGCTATATATGAAACGGCCCTATCACATTCATGTGACTCAGGCAATCTGTATCCATATCCTTTATATTTCTATGGATTTTTTTCTTTCCTACTTGCATAAATTGGTGGCATACATGATAAAAAATGCAAATGACAGAAAGCAAACCCATTTTTAAAGCTCTGAAAAAGTAGATCTACTACCGGGGGACTTGTTCTCTTGGGGCAGGAGGAACAATAAAAATACATGCTGTATTTGTGTCTTAGGAGGTAGTTTGAGGTTTTTGTTTTGTTTTGTTTTGTTTTGTTTTTCCATCCAGCAAGCTAAATAGCACATGACAGTTGCCACAGCAACCCATTTTTGTGACTTGCAGAATAAAGGAGCAAACCAGATGTAAATTGTTAGTCAATAACTGTTGTCATAGAAGATGGTAACATACACAGTCTCATTTGGTCAATTTATACACTTTTGTGGTGTTTTGTTCTCATCTGCTCCTTTCCACCTGCTATCATGAATTAGTATTCCATTCTTTGGCTGCATAATTTCTGAGTTTCATATGTGATGTTGAGTGGAATAACTAGATGTCAGATTCATAGAAAGTTGTTGCAAAAGGAAGGTTATTTGACATCTGTTTTGTCATTTTTCAGCATATTGACACTTGGATTCTTTGGTTTATCTCAGGGAGGAGAATCAAATTAACTTTTAAAGGGCACTTTAAAACATTTTGTGATTATTTTATTTGGAAATACAAATTTATTTACAAATTTATTTGTAAATTCCCAGGCTACAGAAATGAGTACACTTCTGTTTTCATGATTCCTTTAATGTAGCAACAGAAATCGTTCTGCACTGGGAGCTCATGGAAGTCTATGGTCATGCTTTTGTCTCTGTGTTTTGGCAAGCAGATCCATACGTTGGACCCAACTCACTTCTAACTGCTGTTGTACCTGCAACTCCTCTTCCCTTCCTTCCTCTTAGTTTACCTTCTCATGTGTATAAGACTAGCCCCTTCCCTCAGCTTGCTTTTCCTTTCTTCCCCATTATTCCAGAAGTCATGACTATCTTGTTCCAGATTGCTTCTGCTTCCAATGGGATGAGAGCCAAGGTATTTGTGTGCATATTTTTTAATTGATAAATAGTGCAGCTTACAGCTTACCAGAATACATTAATACCTCTTCCCCCGCTTCCCCTTGGCAAGTTCTCCACATCTTACATCTCTACTAACAACCCTCCTCTTCCCAATATCTAAAAATCTGCCTTAGCAGGTGTTCCAAAAAGCCAAAACCCAAAAAGACTAGGTAGAGGCATTAACGACAAGGCTTCTCTCTTATTCAGCACCATTTTAAACTATTTCTGGCAATCATACTTAATACTTTCATGTATAACATCCCCCCCTCCCTTGTTAAACTGATAACAGCAGCAATTGAAGCAATGGTGGTAGTTACTTGACTGACAGCATAATCGTACCCAAAATCTATAAATTGGGAGCATGAGCAGCAGATGTGATAACATTTCTAAAACAGAAGGTTGTATGTGGTAAATCTTAAGCAGATGACAAAGGACACTGTTTAATTCTCTAAAACTGTGGCTTACAGAACTCTACATTTATAGGACACCAGGACACAGAGGGAGTGGGAGAAAGAGAACTGTATGACTTCTTTCCTCTCTACCTGGGGTTCCAGCCTTCCCAGCTCTGTAAAACCAGCTTGAGCTGTGAAAAATGAAGGCATGCTTGGAGGAAGGATACAAGGAATTTTTCAACAGTAGGAGTCATTTCTCTAGCCAGGTTGACTTTCAAAAATGTTGCCTGAGTTTAGGCCCAAACCCAGAGATATGAGTGGTGTTATGCTTGAAAATTGAAAATGAAAATAGAGTCTTTCCTCCAAAGCGGTATCACAGGAATATCACTTTTCATTGTTCCCACTTTGCCCCAGACTTAACCTTAAGATTTCTTAACTAGCCAATGCAAATTCTTTATCTGAGTCTCCTGCTCTCCAGAACTCTTAAAATTGTGGTCAGTAGAGGTGGCCTCGTAATTAAGGGATCAGACATGGACTCTAGTTCTTTCTCTTCCTTTGTCATTGACTCCTTATCTATTAAAAGGTGGGTGATAGCAGTATCAACACAGAGGAATAGCATAAAAATTAAATTGAATAATGCATTAGAAGTTCTTAGTATTAAAAAGTTCTTATTTCTGCACCAGTAACATAGAAAGTAATCACTAAATGTTAACCACTATCAAATTAATAATGGTCATTATAATGGTTATAGCGTAGTAGAATTTATTGTAACAGACTAATTTTGGAGGTAGAGATGTGAGAACAGGAGAAATGGCAGAGCAAAACAGAGCTTCTTGAATGGTATTTGACTCTAATTTCCATTAAGGATTGCAGAATTTTATTTGCCAGTGGATTTTTTCTAGTTATTTCCATGAAAATAACTCTTAAAATGTTATAATATTTGTCATATCAGTTATATGGGATGTCTTAGTAGAAGAAAAATTATTGGAGACTAGGTACAAGTGTGGCTACACTTAATCGAAATGTTTGTAAAGTGGTCAGAAACTAGTAACAGTTGGCAGTTATTTTTTTTTAATTTTTTTTAACATTTATTTATTTTTGAGACAGAGAGAGACAGAACATGAACGGGGGAGGGTCAGAGAGAGAGGAAGACACAGAATCCGAAGCAGGCTCCAGGCTCTGAGCTGTCAGCACAGAGTCTGATGTGGGGTTTGAACTCACAGACTGTGAGATCATGACCTGAGCCGAAGTCAGACGCTTAACTGACTGAGCCACTCAGGTGCCCCGGCAGTAATTTTTTAAGTCCAGTATTTGTGTGTGTGCATGTATGCTTATTTTAAGACGGCGTTGGAATAGACAGGGATAGAGAAAATACAGTTGTTAACTAAATCTCCAAAGGAAAAAAAAAAAAGCTAATACTGCTTTTCTGAGATGATGGAATAGGGCAGTTGTTATTTCTTAAGATGTGGTTACATTTGGGGGCATATAAAGTTTTACATAGAGTGTTAAAATTTAAACCTTATTCATTAGTACTCACAACAAGGATTTTTCACATGAAAGAAAAAAACGAACTATTTCTATGAAATCACTAGAATAAGTGGACACCATGATATTAAAGAAGATCATGTTATTGTCAACAACTTAAAAATTTCAGTGCAGCAACTCTGGGCCTTGAGTGCCATTATTCTAGACGCTGCCTTCTTTGGGAATGAAACTTACAACAGGGTCTTAACAAAAGTTCACAAAATAACTTGGCAATGACATTTATAATTTCAAAGACTGCAGTTATTTTATGTGTGTTATAAAGTTTCTTAGGAACCCAGCAAAAGGATTAGGGTAGATCCCAGAGGCTTTTAAATTTGGGGTGGAATGTCCAAGAAGAGAAGGAATTTCCAATGGAGTGCCACAAAGAACTGGATTGTTCTATTTCTATTTTGTTTAAATATGAAACTTTTTGTATAGTTGCTGTTTTTTTCTGTTTTTCCTTTTAAGAATTTCCCTCTCTCTCTCAATCTCTCTCTCTCCCTTCTCTCTCTCCCCCCCCCTTTTTTTTTGCCTGATTTAAAAATGAAACAACTCTTCAGATAAAATTGCTTTAGGGCACATATTCAAAACCCCAGTTCCCAAATACTTAACATGCTTAATGCAGAACAGCAGCAACATATTACTGTTGATAAAATGCCCCTCTACAGAGGCATCTTGAAAAGTGCCTGGAGAGTGAATTGGGCTTCTATGAGGCTCCCTACAGCTAATAGGTTGTACATACATGGACCCTTCATGGAGAAGGCACTCCTGAATCTCCCTACGGGTTGACTTTGGGAACTTTTGGTCATAAGAGTGCTTAAGAAAATGAGTGATTTCATAGGAGCACACAGCCCAATCTTGTCGAAACCCTACCATCACAGTCAATGTGCTGTGAAATAACCATGAGGCAAGGATAGAATCACCTGGTTTTTGGTTCCAGATATGTATTTAAGTAATGAATCACTTTAAGCAAGTGACTTAATATCTGTAAAATCTCTCTCAGTTTGACAATTTAGTTACACCAGTTCTCCTTATGTTAGTTAATGACATTTGAAAGCAAATCAATAGGCAGTATAGAATTCATTCATTAATGATACCACTGGGCAGTTTCTGGGTGACCCTCAGTTGAGTTGCATGTGAAATGTAATATAATTAAACAAAAAAGGCGGTAGGGGGCACCTGGCTGCCTCAGTAGGTTAAATGTCCGACTTTGGCTCAGGTCATGATCTCACAGTTCGTGGGTTCGAGCCCTGTGTTGGGCTCTGTGCTGACAGCTCAGAGCCTGGAGCCTGTTTCAGACTCTGTGTTTCCCTCTCTCCCTGGCCCTCCCTCTCTTGTGCTCTCTCTCTCTCTCTCTCAAAAATAAATAAACATTTAAAAAAATTTTTAAAGAAAAAAAAGATGTAGTATAGTAGATGAAAATAAAGGAATTCACGAGCATGTGGGAATAAAGGGTATTGTCCCCTTCTGGTAGATACCCTCTCTAAGGATATGTACCCTACCACACTACAGGCATTATCCAAGAGCCAAGAAAGGACTGTGAATGGCAGTAGAGATAAGGACCACGGTTACCATAGACTTACAAGGATATTGCTAGGAGCATCCACTTGAACATCTGTCAGATCCCTTATCAAATTCCTAACTCACTTGGCCATATCCTATTCCCAATCTTCTCTGAGGAAAAATTTAACATAATGTACCTATTCTATAAATATTTTGTATCAATTTAAGCAATTGTTTGTCTCAAATAAGTAGTCTTTATAAACCTGAAATAAAACTGGCAGACAATGGACAAAAGAAAAGGACATGAATCTTCAATCTTTAACCGTCAGTTCTGAAACTTTGTGGGGGAAAAAAAGTCACTAGGGATTCTTATATTCTTGCAGAGATTCTAATGTTCTGTGTTAAAAATAAGCACCTAATTGAATTTGAAGATAGAGACAGCCTAATTGATTTTGCTTGTGTGTTAAAAATGAAACAAAATATACAACCATATATACAACATCTAGACAATGAATGTATTTAGCAATACTTCTGGAATATGGTACCTTCAAAAATCTTGATAGATGGGAAAATTTACATAGATAGATAGATAGATAGATAGATAGATAGATTTGGTTCTATTGGCTGTGTCATACATCCATCATTCCTTATCAATTCTCGAGATTCTATTTATTGACTATTATCCATGGTCATTGAGTAAATGACCATGATGACATGTCTAAATGAATGACTAAGTGTTATATTATCTTAGAATATCTCTCCTTTCATAGACATCTCAATCAAGTAAAGTGCAGAGTAGCACATTGATTTATAATTTAACATGATTATGTCAAATAGGAAGCCTCTAGCTTAAGTGAGGTTAAGAACTCAATATACCATTACCTTCAGCGTGGTGTGGAAAGGAGTAGAGGCAGGATGTGACAGTCAAGGAGTTACTAGTTTCAGATAGGAAAAATTCTTTATGGGACAAGTTTAAACTTGTAAAAGAGTTCATCACCTTTCCTAAGTGTACAAAATACTTAAAAGTATAAAGAAGTTTTCAAATATTTGCCAAATCTGGTAAGTGATGTGGGATTGAAATCTTGTTCTGTGTGTTCAATCTGCAAGATATTCATGGTAAAGAAAAATTGTCTTATTTTGTTGCTGATTTACATTCCCTAAGAAATGATAAAGATCTTTTTAAGTCCTTGGAATTCAGCCATGATTTTTTCTTAACACACTACACTTTTGAAGTTACATGGATTAATGAGAATGTTTAAGTAAAAAATCTACAAGTAATACTTTTATTTTAGATTAGTTGAGTTGTATTAAATGTTCATTATGTTATTCTTGAAATACTATCATGTTGCACCAGGTGGTAAAAATATCAAGTTTGATTAATTGTGTAAGCTTTCTGAGCTTTGCTGAGAAGCTTAAGACTATAGAAAGAACCCATTGTTGGATGCTTCTGCATAAAAGGTAAAATGCTTCCCCAAAGAGAAATATATTGTACTTATTCTAAGGTATGATAGGAGAGGCACAGTAACATGGTTTTAATAGAATAGGGTTTGGAGTTAGACATTCAGGGTTCAACTTGGGCCCCTGGGCATAGTAGGAAGTTGCATAGATGCTTCCCCGTTCTGAGCCTCTGTTCCCTTGTGGGGTTGTGTGCTCTGGTGGCATGAGGTGTGAAAGAACTTAACCAGGGTCTAGGCTGTGGTACATGTTGAATAGCTGTTGGCCAACATCCCTTCTTTCTCCTCTTCTCCTCACTATTGTATATGAACATAAGATGTAGTAAGAAAAAAAAAAATAACCCAAACCTATAACCTAAAATTATGCATGTCCTTTACTTCTTACATGTGATAAGTTAGGTTTTTCATGATGCATGTATATTTTAGCCATCTATCACCTCAAGCTTGATTTTTACTTTTCGTTTGTCTAATGACTTAATTTTTTAAAATCTTCATTCTGAAAAGAAAATATACATGAACATGAGCTATCTAAGCCCCATTCCTAACTATGGGAAGAATCCTTAGTAACATTTTTCCTTAATTTCACATTCAGCTTTTTCTATGTAGGACAGTCAAATTGAAGGACTCCCCAGATAGCTCTTTGAGGAGGTCACTCAGTGAGAAACGCTGAAGTTTTGCAAGCAGCTGGCGTAGAACACTTCTGCTGAAGATTTAGGTTTGGCTCAGCATGCTCAGTTTGAAAAACAGATTAGAGCTTTCGTCTATTAACTTTGCAGAGCGAGAAGCTTATTAATACTGACAAGGATTGAGGAATTTCATTGAAAACTGATGATCATACTAGCAGGGAAACAGTATTCACCGTTTTCATGCTTCTGGTTTAAGAGAATACATGAGTAAGGAACTATCCACAGATTGGAATTGGGGCTGTGGATGGACATTAAATCATGACAATTAAGACTTACAAGCTAAGCATTGCTTTTTTCCTTTGTGCCAGTTATTGGGGTGCATGACCTGGTGAACCATGTTGAATTGTGCTTGATGAAAAAATGGTGGAGGAGGACTACAAGCTCTGCCAGCTCACAAGTCTGGCTACAAACTGAACTACACAAAGCATTTTAGTTAATCAAATAGATAGTGATACCCATCTATAAATAAGTAAATCATCATTTTTCTGTCAGAAACAACAACAAAAATAAACTACGAATGGATCTTGCAGAGATAATATGCTCGTGTGAGAAGAATGGCATGGTATGAAATGATAAATGGAATGATTGTATTTTGGTAGAGAATCCAGCTCCTAGACAGCAGTATAGATGAGCTGTGTTCCGGCAGTACCAACAAGAGGCAGTGTTGCCTCATGCATAGAGCCGTGTCTTTTGAGCCCAACTGACCTAGGTTCCTTTTCCTCTTCTCCCTTTCATTAGTTGAGGCAAGTTGCTTTTCTTCTTTAAGTCTTAATTTCCGCATTTGTAAAATGGGGTTAGCAATAGTACTTGCTCCATATGGTCATTATGAGAATAAAATGAGAAAACACATGTGAAATACTTCGCACAGTGTTTGGCACAGGAAATGTCTGTATGTAATAAGTGGGATCTGCTAATGTTATGATCATTCCCTTAGCCAGTAAAGGATTGTCTAAGAGATAATGTGATCTGAACTCTTAAAGTCTGTACTGAAAACATTTTGTCATAAAACGTTTAATTCTTCACTTCCTTGTCCAGTAGCCGCACACTGGGATACAATTTATAGTGTAAATGAATGTGAGCCTTGGATATTTACATGGAATTTGCTTGCTCATTAAAAGTAAAGTAACTGATTAAGGAAATGGTAGTTTGGCAAATGCTTCACTGATTTTAAAAAGTTAGCCGAACATCACCTTATGACACTACCCAAGCAGCTGTCGTGTTTGTGTAAAAAAATGCGTGGGTGATAAACTACAGGAAGAGGAACAAATATAAATTATGTGTTTGGTAAGTGAATCAGTTCAGCTATTCACACAAGAAATTGACTTGTTGGATGAATACAGTCTAAGCTCATATCTTATGATGGCATATGTTTTTCCTTCAAAAATTACTAGGAATAGAGCTTCCAAGGTTTATATGTACTTAGAATGTATTTCTTTTTCACATATGGTGGTAGCATTGTTTTTCTCTCTCCATCCGATTGTGCTTTCTCTTAAATGATACAGCATTGTAACCTAGACTCAGCCCCATTTTGCCTACTTCATCGTTTTGTTCTCAGTCCTTAGGCACATGCAGTGGAAGGCCATTAACCCCTTGGCCTTTGTAGAAATCACAATATGATCTGTCTAGATGTATTTTCAAATTACTCCCTGCAACTATTGAGATTTCACTAAGGGCCATTGTGGTTCCATATACTCTTTGCAGAATATATTCAGTAATTTGTGATTCTGAGTGACTTATTTTTTATGAAAATAAAATTAAATGTAGAGCCCAGAGACAGTGTTAGCAAACAATGATAAGACCACTGACTGTGTCTTAGGCTTTTCAATATAATGATGAGAAAAATATTCTAAAGAGATATAAAGGCCGATATGAATTCTATCTTTGAAGATACATGTCAGTTTTTAAAATTTTTTGATTTGTGTTTTTTTCTTAACAAAAGTAAAGTGTAAATTAGCTGACAGTGTAATTTAAATGCCTTGACCTTATGAGACTGTAAGATATTATGTGGATAAATTTTACTCCTGTGGAATGAATCTCCCAAAATATTTGCCGTTGTTTCTTTACAGTCATTTTATTAATTCAGTTTTATAATTTTAGACAAAATTTGTAATAAGCACAAATCAGTCTTCACCACAAGGAAAATATGTCTCTTTAAGTATTTTCTGTAGTCAAAATACATAGCATTATTTAAATCATTGTAATTGTTGGATGTCCTGAGCCTTCCTGAAGGCCATGGTCTGTTAGCAGGCTTGGTCCTCAGGGAATGCATTCTCCCATTCCTGGAATCCCGGCTTTGAACAAGTCAGAAACACTGCCTCTTCTCTTACTCTTCAGGGAATTAAATCCCAGGGGTTTCAGGCCTCTGGAAATAGAAAGTGTTTCCTTCCTGTTGATGCTAAGCCTTTAATTGATCCAGTGGGTCTTTGAGGATTCCATGGGCCTTTTCAATACAGACATGGTAAAAATTGTGGAAAAAATGTTTACATTCCTTCCTACACAGAATAGCTGATTATTTGTGGAAGGCTTCACTTTCTGGAAATAAAACTTTGTATGACAACCTTCAATACATGTTGTTCTAGGTATTTACCTATTCCAAGGACAGTATTACTTTTGAAAGAAAAAATTTCTCCCAAGGGGCTTTCAGAATAATGTGAACACATTCCCTGGCATATTGAGGTCTTTGTGTGTCATTCATTATCTGCCCAATAGAGACTAACCAGGAGGTAGATGCCAATGATGTTGCTTTTATATTGACACTTCATCTGTTGGTGGTACGTCAGGTGACTTTGAGGATTTTGTTCATAATTTTCCAGCAACATGGAACTTGCCTGAATATTTACTCATCCCATTTTATCCAGTTTTTGAGACCTTTACCAACTGTTTATCAAAGTATTAATGCTGTCAGACAAAGTATGGATGAGGAGGTAGAACAACGTGCAGTCTTTTTCTCTAAGAATAGATATTGGTTGTGTTTTTCATGTTTAAGTTGGTCACATAATTAGCTCTGATTTAAATGAAGAAGTACAGAAGTTTATCTGCAAAAATCTGTCCACATTGAGTATGGTATGGTTTGGAGTACATACAACTTGGAAGGGTAAGTGTATAATGGGAGTTCCGGAAAACAGGAGTGTGTATTTTCTAACGGACTCACAAAGTGCCAGGTACTATTATCAGTCTTGCATCCATCTTTGTAGTTAGAAGACCCTAACTCCTCCACATGTTAGCTCCCTGACTGTGGCAAATTTCTAACCTCACGGAACCTCACTGTCTAATCTTAAAAGGGAGATGATCAGCATCATACCTTCCTTCCTAAGTTGTGAGAAACAAATGTCATTGTTGAAAAAGTGCTTTGTAAACAGTATAGCGCTACACAAATACAATTATTATTTTTTATGTCCTTTTTTACTTCTCCAAAGTTTTGGGGTCAATTCATTACTATTATCCTAAGCAAAATTTGGAGAGCACCTTTAGAAAGCAAGAAAAATTTGCTAGGAAGAAAAAAATAGGGCTGTAGAACGAAAGGCAGGTGTCATTGCCTACAAAGAGTCTCACTCAAACTTTGGAAATGAAAAGGTAAGACAGGATGAGGAGATGAAGAGAGGGAAGTTTTCAGCAAAGTGGTAAGGCAAGCATGGTCCCTGAGAAGGGACTCTTTAATGAGGGCACATGTAAGTGCCTTAAAATGTTACAGTGAAACCCAATAAAAAAGGAAACAAAGATTCTCGTCAAAATTTCTGGAAAAAACTTTCAACCAATAGTTGAATCTCTAAAGCTGAAGGATAGCAATAATATTATTAAGATGTTTTAAAAACTGGGCAAAGATCATGGGGCGCCTGAGTGGCTCAGTTGGTTAAGCGTACAACTTCAGCTCAGGTCATGATCTCACGGTTCATGAGTTTGAGCCCTGCGTCGGGTTCTGGGCTGAGAGCTCGGAGCCTGAAGCCCCCTTCGGATTCCATGTCTCCCTCTGTCTGCCCCTCCGCTGCTTGCACTCTGTCTCTTGCATTGTCTCAAAAAATAAGTCAACATTAAAAAAAATTTAAAAAAAAACAAACAGGGCAAAGTTCTAATATTTATGACTCTTTACAAAACATAGAAGAGTATGTCCAAAGATTATCAGTTTGAAATACTTGGGTGTTATATACTTACAAATTGTTATTGCTTCTATTGTTGGATGCTTACTTTTGCTTTTAAAGTACTTGATTATCTGTATGAACATTTCCTTAATTTTTTTTTTCTTTTTAAAAAATAATTGAAAGACTGAGTAGGCAGACTTTTAATGGAGTACTGGAGGGAGCACACTAAAGGGATCTACTCTAGGCCTTGATAAAGATTTGGTCTTGTGTGGTTTGGTCTAAAGATGCTAAACCCTTTGTGCCTCAGTTTCCTAGTCTGTGAAATAAGCATATTATACCATCTTCTAAGGGTCGTTTTCAATCCTAAAATTCTTTTATTGTATGAAATTATGTTTCCCTTTTTTATTCTCTCATGCTGAAGTTGTGTAAGTTGCTTTTACTAATGACACCTTAAAAAAAGCCCTCCCTTATCATGACCTAAAGATAAATGAACATAATAATAGTAAGCAGTTTTATACAAACTTAACAGTTATGCAAATATAGTAGATGGCTGGTTGGGTACTGTACTTCTTCATATAGATTTGAGATGAGCATTTTGTCTTCCCGCCTCCAACCCTGTATTTAATGACCTCTAAATAGCATCTACTGAGATCTTCTTCCACCCCTCCCGTCACATTAAAGAAAACATTTTTATTTCTCCATTACTTTTTCTATCCTCTGACACCACCTACTTTTTGATTTCCTTTTACATCGTGGTCAGAGGAATAACTGTTACCATGTTCTACTTCCTAGGTGTCGAACCAGGCATCACTTTATCAGAAGACAGGCAGGGAGGAATTCACCGAGCTCTGGGCGGGACCTGTGTTCAGTGGCAACACAGTGAAGCTTTCCTAAGTACTCACTGCATAGCCAGTATCAGAGAGCTTTATCCTTGACAGTACAGATAGGACGCACTCATGTAGTGCCCGGTGTTTACCTGCTTTATTTAGTTTCATGGGACTAATGAGTGATAGATAAGTGATTGAATCCTTAGAATCAGGTCTACCTGAAACAGCTTAGTGGGCTGCAAATGTGTCCATTGTTTCTTCACATAGGCTAGAGCTACGTTATTTTAAATGATTCTTTTGGGGGCATCCTTACTGTGGCTAGAAGGACGGACTCATTTTTTAGTATGCTAGTAGCTTCCTTTTAAAGATCTCCTTCAATATCTCCAACAGATGCCTCATCTATGACCATCTTCAGTGCCTGCTAAGTACTAAGCAATAACATTTAACTTATGTAAGTGTTTTATTTTTTTTTTAACTCAGGTTACAAACCTTTCTGATCAACTCAATTAGTTTGCAATAAATATCACTATGCCACATCACACCAGAATTTTGCACTAGAAAAAATTCAGAGTGGGGGGATAAAGGTAAAACATCAAGCCTATTTTGTGGCAAAAGAGAAAAAAGGGGGGGGGGGAAGCAGTAGTTGTAAAAAAGAACAAAGAAATGATAAAATACAATTAAAGATCCTAAGTTGACCACCTTTTTCACAGGTCCCTAAATATCTGGCCTGGGAAGCAGATAACACTGTTTATTAAGCCATTAACAGCAACAACAACAACGAAAGACAGAAATTCCACCTTCTCATCAGCATTCAAACTCAGTGTGTTGCCTGTGACAAGTGACACTCTGAAAAGATGGTCCTTTGAAGCTTGTCTTGCCAGAAACCTATTTCTGGTATAGCTACATGACTGGGGAGACTATGGTTAAGTTTTCCAGGCATGCTCCTGTGTCCATCCTCTGGCATTGGTAGATGCTGATCAGATCACCAAACTCACTGGCATACACAGAGTGACAACACCAAGCGCCTGGAATGATGGTATTTCTCAGACTCAAGTGGGCACAATGTTGATCTGTGTAATCCACAAAATATATATGTGAGCTTTACCAAGGTTAACAAGTGAATCCGCTGTTCTTAGGTATCATTGATTGCCATTTAAAAATAGGCTCTGTAAGGATTTAAGTATGTGTGTGTTTGGTATGGAAAGTTTCCCTGGAATAGGTCTAAGAAAAACTGAAATCAATACTGCAATGCTACATTATACAGGAGTTTGCAATGGGGAGGCTGAGCATCTACTTCCAGCTTTCCCTCCTGGTTAGGAACTAAGGAGGTATCTTAAAATATCAGATCTGTTCTGTGGCAAAACAGCACTTCTAATGAATAGCAGAAAAGCAAATAAAACACCTTCTCCTCTTCGTAATAAATCATTTTGTTTTTTCTATAGATTGCATGTGGCGTTTGAGGCAGAGTGAGCAAGCCTGCCAATATTGGAGCTAATGCTTCAGCACCTTTCATTTTTCACTCTGAGCAGGAAACCTCTTCTTAAACTTGTTCATTTTACAGACGGAAAATCGAAGCCAGTGGCATATTGTCAGAGCTGCTTTATGGTCATCATTTACAAAGGTCGCTGGAATTAACTGACTTCTTACGAATTGCAAAGTGACTCATATTTCGACACATTTAGGGGAAAGTGGCAGGATCTAAGTGGCTGGTTATTGTCTTTTGGTTTTGCCTCATATTATAAACTAGGAAACCAATAATAACTCTGAAATCACAGTTGTAGGGGAAAAAAATACCATGCAGTTGGAAAGAATCAGATTCCATTAACTATTTGGTTGGTTAAACTAAAGGAAGGGAGGAGAGAGCTCCAGAAGATGAAATGCAAATTCTAGATTTGTTTTCATGTCTTTACAGGACCCGTTAAAGGAGGTAGTACATGTTTCCACGAACATCCTCAATTGACGTTGTCTGTTTGTAAGCATGTTCAAAGTAGCTGGCTTCCTTTTACAAGACTGAAAGTATAAATTAACCCACACTGTATTCCATGAATCATCAGTACATGGATGCTCATAGTTTACTGAGAGTAATTCTGTCTCAAAGGCATTGCTTCTGAAACTAAAGAGAAATGTAGGATATGAGTAATATTTATAGTACCAGGGCACACTATTCCCTAGGTAGATATTTTGAATCCTTACTTCTTCTCTTTTTATTTTTCGCATTATCTACTTTTCACTGAATTAGGAAGCTTCTACTCATATTCATAGCCTGTTCTCACTAAAATTAGAGGCATGGAAACAAGGACATATTGTTAAAAATAAATAAATTAGAGGCAAATGAAGCCACATAGCTCAGTAACAGCAAAGGGAACATAGTGGTCGGTTTGAACAAAAATCTTAAATAGGAAATGCACTTTAAGGCCACCCTGCTGTGATTCTGTTAATTACCAAAGAAGATTAGAACTCTTCTGGTTCATGGGATCCTTTTACCTCGTGTGTGTCACTTGCAGCTGCATTAGCAATCAGACATTTGCACTGTCCCTTCAGACCAGCGGGAGGATGTTATTAAAGGGAAGTCGTTTACCCCAATCCGTAAGATGTAGCCTGGCAGAAATTCAGTAACTGTTTGCGATATGCTCACTCTGCCACTCTGCTTAATGGTTTTAGCTCTTGACATACAGCAGCATTTGCCTTACTCTCCATCCACTGAAAGGGAGAAAAATGCCCTACTTGGGGGGGGGGGTTGCTTTCAAAATACGGAATGATGTGTGATCTGATTTTTATTACAAGTAATGCGAAGAAAAAGAAAATTCCCCTCTTCTCCTTTCCTCTCCTCTCCACTCCCACTGTCCCCTTCTCCCCTCTCACCCTCCTCTCTCTCCTCTCCCCGGCACTGCTTTTTCTCTCCCACTCACATCCTCTGATGGGCGTTCAAGCTAGTAAAATGCATGTTGGAGAATCCCACAAACACGGCTAAGCATACCCAAAGCCAGAGGGCTTTTGCATTTGAATTTCTCCTCAAAAGTAAAATGGGAAGAAGAATGCTTTAGGATTCAGATAAGAAGAAAACATCAACGGAGAATTTAGGTTTGACTAAAACAAGCATCCACTATACAAGAAATAGAGCATATTTAAATAGAAATGGATATTTTAAACTTACCTTGCAAAAGCAGTTTCTGTGATACACCACCTTTCGTGTCCCTGTGTGCTGGGTTCCTCAGTTCTTTAGTTGCGATAATCACATGGTTGTGTTCTTGCCCGAGTGTAAATAGGTGCATGTGTGTGTGTAATAAAGTATACACAAACATGTACTATAGGTGGGCACACATGCAAGCGATCTTATCTCTGTATTCTAAAATATAAAGGGAGGCCGGAGGCTGCAGCTAGGGTTCCTTCTTTTCTCCGGAACTCTTTCTCTCGGTCGGCAGGCAGGCTGACGTTCTCAATCCAGTGAAGAGAGATCCTGGGAGCTGGCTTTATTTCTCCTTGTTTCCATGGTGGTTAGTGGTGCATCGTTCACCCGATCAGTTGTCACACTGACATGGTGCTGCCTGCTCAGCGGTCATTAATAACTGAACACCCTCCACTCCCCAGAGAGGAGCCAATCGCTTCAGACTGCCAAGATGTAGCATTCGCAGCTGCTCCCGTCTGGTTGGCTGAAACAACCTGTCTGTTCTATGACACTGCTGCTTAGGATACAAATAAATGAAACAGGCTTGCATATTTTCCTAGGTATCGTTTCCTTCCTTCCTGCCTTCCTTCCTCCCTTCCTCCCTTCCTCCCTTTCTCCCTTTTCCCTTTCCTTCCTTCCTTGCTTCCTTCCTTCCTCTTTTCCTCCCCCTTCCTTCCTCCCATCCTTCCTCCATCCTTTCTTTCTTCCTCTTGTTTTTAAGAGGAAGAAATTTTTGACACGCTTTCCCATTTTTAGGTGATCATTCGTCTAGAGAAACTGTGTTTTCTCTCTGAAAATAGCAGGGCATGCTACAAATAAGGATTTCCCAAATATTAAAAACACCTGGAGAGACACAAATCCTCTTTGTAAAGTTCACCAGGGACTGTATTATTTACGAAGAGTAGCTTGAAACTGTTTTGAGTGGCATTTGGTTTTCTGTAGGTTCTCCTTAATTTAGTGCATGTGCTTACTGTTCAATAATACTTTTTTTTTTAAAAAGCAATGACATTTCTTATCTGGTTTGACCACATTTTAAAAATAAAGCATATATTTGCTTCTCTATAATTCACAACATTGGCATATGAAGGGGTATTTTTAAAAAGTAAGCATTTCCAATTACATTCATTTCTTTATATCTGATACAATTAGTCTGACAGCTACATATGAATGTGTACATGTGTCAAGGTTTTTGTGTGGGTATTTCTGTGTATGTGTATTTAAGGAGGTATGTTTTACTACTCTTGGGGGGGTATTTCAAGTATAATAAATTAAATCCTCAAGACAATGATTTTCCTTCATTCTTAGACTTACTAATTCTGAATGTATATTTACCAGGAAAATATGATATATATACCACATATGTAAAACACTTATTGAATTATCAGAAATTTAGAAAAGAAACAGAAAAGTATAGCAGTTTATATTTCTGAATGAACACCTATGAATAAATAGATAGCAATTTTAAAAGTGCATGTTTTACAGCCTTAATTAGTATCTTGGAGGAACATCTTGTTGAGGAGAATGGAACATGAGGATTACTTTATCAACAGGTCAAAAACAGGCTAGATTCATGGCTGCAAGCCCTTGTTTTGAGAGACTACCCTCTAGTGGAGTAAAATAAAATGACATTTTCATGTTACTAGATTTAGTTTGGAGGGGGAGGAGGAAACTTCGTATCTAATTGCTCCTTAAGTGTTTATTGAAATGACATAGACCAGTAGTTTTGGTTCTTATAATCATAATACTAGGAAATTTATAAGAACAATAACTTTGTTTCTAACCACAGAATACTTTGACTTCGTAAGATTTTTTTAAGTTTTCAAATGCTTTATTTTTGTATTCTCCACAAATTAATTCAAATGGCTTCAAATCTTTTGAATAAAAATGAGTTCAACACAAAAGTAGTTTCTTGGTTAACCTACTAACACTGATTTCAGAAAGTTTATCGTAAGGCTTTATTCTTTACTAGGCACTGTAGTGTTTATAATGTTGCTCTGTGAATGGTAGGGATTATGTCAAGTTGGCGATGTTGAGATGGAGGGTGTCTACATAGAATTTAATGTATTTGTAATAATAGTAATAATCACCCTCATTATTCCACCCTCAGTTTTACTCTTCCTAGCTTTAATTCCTTGTGTATTCCATATCATTTCAACATCTGCAGGATTATATTTCCACATATTGGAAGAATTATAATAAAATTGAGATAATTATTTGAAAAAGGAATTTTAGTTTTATGCTGTTGGCTCCTTAAGCACTTCATTCTGGTTGATTGGTATTGACTGTATAATTGACAAATCCAGTAATCAAACCAATTATAATGCACTTCCATAATGAAAGTAAGTGGTGATAATCAGATACATGATTAAACCACTTTCTTGGTTTATAAATGAAACCAGCAATCATACTTAATATTTTAAATTTCAGTCTCTTTAAGAAATGAAAGAAAAATCTAATTTTTAATTTAGTGAAAATTGAATACTCTGAAACTCTAGCTTATGCTATATCATAAGAGATTGTTTTCACTCACTGTTCACCTTTTCTCTGGCATATGGGTATAAGATTGCTTTTCTTGCAGAGTTGTCCTTTTGCTGTAGGCACATGACAAATTCAAAAGGTTCCAAACTCATTTTTATAAATTTCATAGCATGGCACATTAGAAGTGAAATTGTAATGTGAAAGAGAAAAATAACTCTGGCTTTGGGTGTAAAGGATGAAGAGTTTGTACTTTGGCCGTGGTTTCCTTCTTCCTACAAGAGCATCAGCAGCTTAGTAGAATCAGTATGTGGTCAGGTGATTGTCCATTATCAGCCATTTACTGGAAATACGAAAGGTAGGTCTTCAAAAAGACACGTTAAAAACTTATTTAGCTATCACAACCATATAATGAAGTGCCAGGTAAACACATTAAACTGTGATTGAATAGGATTTCCGTGATTTTGAATTAGTACAATTGTGAATAGTCATCGGATGAGAACCATAGAACCATAGAACCATAGAACCATAATGCCCTGAATCCTAAAAGGTCAAGAGACATGTCTAAATGCACACAGCTAGTCAGGGAGAGCAAGAATAGATCCTTCCATCTTCCAAGGTTTTTTTTTTTTTTTTCCCCTATCGTATCACCCTCTCATCTACTGCATAACTGGTAGATCTCCACTTCTTTTTTTCCTCTCCATTTTTTCCTTTTCTTCCCCTTTCTGGAGATTTTACGTCGAACCCACTAAAACTTCAGAGAAGTTGCACATTCCAAATATGCTATATTATATGGGTGTGCATGTCAGCTACCTTGTAGTAAATAGCTGCAGGGTTTCCTGAATGAGTATTCTGTTCTAATTAAAATGTATTGAAATTATTTTAAAACATAAAGGAATAATTGCTGCCCTTAACTTTTGTTGAAAAAGTTCTGTCTTCATCACCAAATGAATGATAGGGGTGCAATAAGTATTTATTCATTGATTTAATGGTTGAAGTTCTTATTAATTTGGGAAGGTTTCTCACTATTTCGTGCAATCCTGGGCAGTGCTTACCCTTGCACCTTTGTTAGAAGTGATCTGGGTTGTGGGTCAGAGTGCAGTTTCTGCGAACAGATTGCCTGAGTTTGAATGCTTACCTGGTCACTTCCTAGCTTTGTGACCCTGAACAAGAACTTAACATCTCTGTGTCTCAGTTTGCTCCTAGACTGTTATGAGGATTAGAGTAGTTTATATGTGTAAAAGCTTAGAAAAGCACTTGGGATATAGTAAGCTTGAATGAATGTTTGGCACGGCCATTATTGCCATCATTGCCATTGTCACTCTTATCATTATCATAACTATCATCATCCTCTGTTCCAGTTTTCTGCCTTGTTTGGAATGTCCTTTCTACCTTCCACTCCAGGTTCCTGCCTCTACCTACCTGGTCCTAAATAAGTGAGCTCAGTCAAAATGCTACTTCCTGTGTGAAATCTTTTCTGACCCTCTAACAAGATATGATTTCTCAATCTTTACCACCCCCCCCATCATTTATCACTTTTAAAAATGTATTACAATTGTTTCTATAATTTGACCCATGTCCCTTTATAGCTTATGGAGTCTCCTGGAAGGGGGGGGGGTCTATATTTTATTCATCTTTAAGCTCGATAGCATATACAAACATGGAAAAAAACAATGTTTGTTGAGTACTAACTGTATGTTATAAAAATTGTTGAATCTCTACAACATAAAATAGATGTTTATTGCCATTTGACAGTGTAGAAACATTGGCTCAGAGAAGTTAGATTTCTTGCCCAATGTACCAAAACGATGAAATAATGGACAAAAATTTGAACTCAGTTCTATCTGCCTATAGAGCCAAGACTCTTTTACTGCACAAGGCATTCAATATTCATTTGTAAAATAAATGAATGCTTGACTGATGACTGAGCCAACCAATTCATTATAGTCAGCAACAAGGGATGCTAAAAATAAAATACTATTTTTAAAAAGGAATGAATTTTTGCACTAAGCAGTGGATCTTTTATATAGTTATGGTTGTTCAATGTTAATGAAAGAATTTGCTGGCCCTATTTGAGAAATAGAGCTCTGAAGAAATGCAGTGTCTAGTTGGAAAGTGAGTTGATATGCTCAGCAAGCTAAATACCTCTGCATGGGCCACTGATGAGGAGGGGCTGACATTGTACTGGAAAGATCTTCAGTGACATGGTCCTTTGTAGTCTAATTCTGATAGCAGATTAGCTCTTAATTAAGTTAGAAGCATGATGTAAGGGGAGTGGCATTGGCTGTTTGTTAAAATGTTGAACAAAAGCACGTTGGATCAGAGAGTTCTCATTTTCTTTTTTCAAAAGGATTTTAGAAAGTAGAATTGGAAACAAAAATAAGATTCTCATTTAACGATAGGTCTTATTTTTATTATGACTTTCTTATTATGGTAAAATATATAATATTAAATTTATTAAAAATTAATTTAAAAATTTTTTTAAAAAAGCTTAACAGTTTTTAAGCTTGCAGCTCTGTGGCAAAAGTACATTCACATGGTTGTGCAACTTCATTATGGCTTTTTGTGAACACTTAAAATCAGAGATCCACCAAATGTTCAAACTGGAGAGGAAAGAGATCTTTACATGCTGAAATACACAGATTCAACTATCAGAATTTAGCAAACATAAAAAGAAACAGAAAGATTGATGGGGGTGGGGGCGGGTAAGACAAGTGAGCCAGTAGTATAAATTTGCTGCTCTTGTAAGGACTCCAGTCCCCTTTCTGCTTCTCCCAGGATGGCATCTCTCCATGTTCAGGGTGATGATGGAGTTAAGATTCATATTTTGCTGTAGCACAGCATATAGGTCTTATTTTTAATGAGGGATAGAACTCCACCTGAAGAACAAAAGTAATTTTATCACTCAAGGAAATTCACCATCAGGAATGAGAAAGATGTCAGAAATCAAGGAGATAAATCACTGTCTCTGTCTGTCTATCTTCCCCAGACTCCTTTAACCCTCTTTCCGTCTTACCTTTTTCTGTAGATCCAAACTGTCTCTCATCTTGGCTTCTCTCTGTGCATCTCTTTATTCTTTTCTTTTGACTATTCTTATTCTCTAGCCATGTAAACAGTTAGTGAAATAAAACAGTGAAAATCCTTTAAAAAAATATATATATATAGCAGGTAGACAGAGAAATAGCCAGATAGGCAGATAGTTTGTAAGTTGCACAGAAATAATTGAAAAGAAACACATCAAAAAAAGAAATATACCAAACCACTGGTAGTAGTTATCTTCGATAAGATAATAGGTGATTTTTATTTTTTTATTTTTTTTTTATTTTATTTATTTTTTTTTAATTTTTTTTTAACGTTTATTTATTTTTTTGGGACAGAGAGAGACAGAGCATGAACGGCGGAGGGGCAGAGAGAGAGGGAGACACAGAATCAGAAACAGGGTCCAGGCTCTGAGCCATCAGCCCATAGCCCGACGCGGGGCTCGAACTCACGGACCGCGAGATCGTGACCTGGCTGAAGTCGGACGCTTAACCGACTGCGCCACCCAGGCGCCCCGGTGGTTTTTATTTTTTTACACTTCTCAAATGTTCTACAGTAAATACATGGTATTTTTATAATCGCATATAATAGCTATTACTTAAAAAATAAGATATGAATTTCTTTTGAGGTAGAATTTGATTTCTACAACTGGAGCTGTCTTGTTTAATAAAATATCTGACCTACTTAACTTAGTATTCAGTTCTTCCACAACATAATAATTAAGACAGCAGCAACAATAATAGTAGATATTAACTGTGTGCTTATTTTGTGCCACGTAGTCTGTTAGGAGGTTTTCATGAATTGTCTCGTTCATTCCTCTCTGTTAGAGTACTAGCTGTTAGTTTCATTTTGCAAATCAGAAAACTGAGAGCTGGGTGTGCAAAAACTCATGGAGTTGCTTATTGGTGGAGTCAACAATCAAACCAAAGTGTTTCTGACTCCAAGGCTGACGCTTGGAGCCACTCTGCAATGTCAACTCTGATATGTTCCCCCTATCACTGGCCAGCCTTTCTCCCTATTCCTAACTCCACTCATCCCCTTCCTCAGCACGTCACATGCCTCATCATTTCCTGAATATACTCTGCACATTGCATTTTTAGCTCTTTGTTTCTTCTGTGAGTGTGCCAGTTCTGTAATGCTTCTGCTCAAAGATCTCATCCTTTAAGAAGTTCCCCATCTCAGTGAGAGTGGGTATTTTCCCTATTTTATCACATCTTAAATTTACTTTTTATTTATGTTGTTCCAACATGCATTACCATATATTCTATATCATACACTTTATTTGTGCCTAGAGAGTAAGCAACTTGAAGGCAGAAGTAATGTCCTATTTACTTTGTATATTCAGTAGCACATTTTACATATTAAAAGGTTTCATATTAATGAAACCTCACTGAGTGACTGAAAGAGTAATTGACTGTTCTCTTCTTTGTGCTGGTTTTGTTCCAAACATTTGACTAAAATCGGAGAATTGTTTAGGTAATGAAACACCTGCCCCCCAAGGGGAGAGATTTTGTCAGATCAGTGACTTCAGTTACACATGAGATTTTTCATAAGAGAGCTATGATTTATGGGAGAATAGAGTGTGTCTCTTGACTTAGCTTCTTTCTTTGCTGGCCACTTTCTCTTTTCATCTTCTTTAATTAGGACACAGTAAATGCAGTTGCGTTCTTATAACTACTAAGATACATGCAAGTTCGAGGCAAAAATAAAACTCCAACAACCAAGTTGGCGTAAGATAACAGTTTGCCCCTGGTGCAATATTTGCATGTAATGTCAGTTCGGATTTTCCTGATTTTACATGGGTTCTTTTGTAGAGGTGGGCTAATGAAAATGATCCCTTTATTATCTAAGCAAGAGATCAAAGCAGTGGTTTCTTTGCAAGAGAAACATTTTTTGTCAGTACAATATTTAGGCATCTAGTTATATTGCACCATCTAGAAGTTAAAGGGTCATTTGAATTTTCATGAATATTTTATGTCACTTCTGTTTCTCGACTTCTGCTAGGCAGGAGAACAAAGGTGACTGTTAGCGTTCTCATCGGATTGTCTTCCTTCATTGATGGGGAATGCAGGAGGCTCAGAGCTAAAGCTTTCTATCTAATCTTCTTGTGATTGTTCAAGTTATTCCTTTTAGCCTAGGGAAGGTGCTTTCAAGAATGAAAGGCACTTACTACAACTCTCAAGAGTGGTAGACTAGATGGATTATTCTTGTAGTTGTTACCTACACTGGAGCCACCACTGAATGTTCAGGTCTAAATTCTATTTTATAATCTCTACTGTATTCTTGTCGGACTGTTTGGTAACAGAGGAGGGGTTGCTCCAATCTTTGGTCTTTAGACTGACTTTAAAAATAAATTGATTAGATGATCAAGTCTAGTTCTGGGAACATCGTTGGCACTCAATGCACATTTCGTTTTGAGAGCTCCTGCTTCGTTTATTACCACTCTGTGTATGTTATTTGGGTCTCACTGTCTTTGGATTCAGTGCCTATTCATCAGCTGGTTTCTGATTCAGGGAGCTGGAAGAGTTTGGGTAGTATAAGGAATGCTCAAATCAGGTCAAATGCATATGGATAAATTTGCAGACTTTACTGGTAGAATTCAGGGTTTGGCTGTCAATGGCATTTATTGATCTCTGGGTGTGTGTAGAATATTCTTCAAGAAATCATGCGAAGAGATTAACAGCTGTGGTCCCTGCCAGTCACGCTATTTTAAATTTATTAGTAGCTGTTCCACACTATGGATACTTACTTTCAGCTGCCAGGGAGACAAACCCTATTGAAACTAGCTTGGATTTAAACTGGCTCAAGTTAAAAAGGTGAGGCTGTAGCAAGGGTAATGTCTCACATGCTGTAACATGAGCAGAGGGAAAGCTGGGCCTCAGAGACAAATTAGCCATGGACTCAGATGCTGCCGGGAGATTGTGTCTCTGTTCTCCCCTGCCTGCTTTTCTGAGCGCTGGCTTTATTCTTACTGCAGACCTGCTTTCATTCCATGTACCGCAGCCTGGCCACCGCCAGCTCTCAAGTCCTTCACCTCACAATTTTGCCACCAGAGACTGTCCCTTTCTCTTAGCTCAAATTTGAAAGTTTTTTTTTGGGGGTGGGGCGGGGGGCGGGCGGGGAAGACCTTCCACTAGCCTACCTGGGCCATATGCTTAGTCCTGGATAAAATACTCTTCTGTCATCTCTACTCCCCTTCCCCCAAATTAGAGCGTAGAGGATAGTTCCCCCAAAAAAGGAAATTGTCCAACACATTGAGCAGTAAGGACCCGGTAATACTAGGTACCATTTATTGAGAGCTGTATACCGAGCACTGAGCTACATGAACACTTTACTGGCAGCACGTCTTTCTTAGAGTTTCTTATAGTTATCCTCTAAGAAGATGCCGTTTTCTCCATTTGCAGATAGAGGAAGCAGGTTACTTTACCTCCTGTGGTAACATGGCTTGTAAGTGGCTTAGCCTGGCTTGGAAGCCACATCTGTCTGGCTCCCAGGCTTGAGCTCTGAACCACTCACTAAGCACTGTGCTAAGTGCAGTGTTGTTATCAAGTGAGACCTGGATATCAAGCTTCCCCTGGAGCCACTGAGCACACAGCACAGCAGTGTTGTGTGGCCGGTCAGGCCTATGCTTCCCGGCGTCAGTAGCCTCAGTGCCAGGGGTCTGGGGCTGCTGACCACCCTGTGTCCTGCCCTGAAGGATGGTGAGTCAGGCAGGGTGGGCACTGAACCATGTCCTCTCTGCTGTCCTTACCATGGTGAGTAAACTTTAGCTGAGTTCAAAGCCCTGTAACCCTCACCATCTGTCTGATTCTCAGTCTAATCACTCTCTGAGACTTGGCCCTTTTGGTCTTTGTGGATCCTTGTGGACGTTTGAGGCAGGCCTCTTCACCATGCTTCTCATGTTGCGTGGTTTTCTCTGTCTCGGATAATAAGGCCTCTGGCATCCTCTCGCATACCATGGTGTAGCTGCTGCCCTATACTTCATCTATGTGAACCCTCTCTATTCTTTTCACGTTTCCTATTACCCACTTATAAGCACATTTGCCTTCCTTTCAGCTAGTTCCCAAACCTCCCCTTCTATTTCCTCCTTTAGCTGAAATCCAGTCTCCTTTCAGGGCCTGATTATTTTTATGACTTCTCTGTGCTTGGGGGCCATCATCTTCCCATATCTCAGGGCTGGGTGGGTGGGTGCAGACACCTGCAGATGTGTGCGTGTTTGGGGGGGATCGTGTGCTTGTGTGTCCTCTGGCTTCCCAGTCCCAATTTCAAGCCATTAATTAGTATGCTTTTCTATAAGGCCTGTACCACTCCTTGCCTTCCCACTTTGTTCCTACTTATCTACTTGTCAGTAGATATCCACACTTGATATCTGGTGAAAAATATTCTATTCCACCCAAGTACTGCTAAAATCTTGGGAGATTCAACTTTTATGTATAAAACCAGCCCAAATTACTAAGTTTCCTTAAAAATAAATGTCACTTTTGCCTCATTTCAGAAACCCATTCCTAGAGATGCTCTGTTGATCTTATTGGTAATTAGAATTGTTCTGTGTTTGTGTTCACCACAAAGACCTCTGAGGCCAGTTCTCTCCTGGTCATCTTTCTTTCTCTCCCTTTCCTACCTACCAAGGTTGGTTGTGTAAACCAGTCAGTCACCTTGATTCTCTTGCTCTGGTCCTCCACCACCAATAGAACCCCCTGAACAACGCCATGATGGTTCTCGGCTGCTGTCTCCAGAAGGTGTAGTGTTCCTGCAGGAAATCATGTGGTGGTGCACACAGCACGCCCATGTAAACGTAGAGTATCGTGTTCCAGCCGGCTCGTCAGCAGTGCCCTTCCCCTCTTGCATTCATCCCAAGTCTGCTCTTCATCCAATCGTCTACAGGGATGATTCCAAACTTTCTCTTGTTGATGATTCCAACATCCCTTCTCTGATCTGAATATTCTTAGGAAACTGTCATTGCTTTTAACTTCATTGAACTCATGCCTTCAGGTGTGAACTCCCTTTATTTCACACCCTCCTAACTTATTAGTGTCTCTTTATGCACACTCATCATTATCTGTCATTTGAAGTTTTAAAGGATGAGGCTTTTACTTATTACTAATCTCTGCGTCCCTCCCTTCTTTTTTCAAATTCATCCATTTCCGTGTTCTTAGGAATTTGTCTCTAGAAGCCTATTCCCCCATGCCAGTGTGCAGTTGACTTATTTACACAAGATGAGGCATGCTGAATTCTTACTCATACTAAAATATTAATGACAATCCTCCTTTTAACCTTTAACCCTACTATTGTCATTCCATCTCTATCTTCCTCATATAAATTTCTTAAGAGACCTGTCAACATTTGCTACTGTTGCATTCATCACTTTCTGCTTACTTTTCCAGTTCACTTTTGTCTGGCTTCCACTCCACCCATGCCACGAAAACTCCCCTTTGAATCTCATCATTGCCCTCCTGATTTGGCCCTTTTGCGTTGAAGCCTCCCGGTCCTGCTTGTACTTGCCTACATACTCTCCTTGCTGCCCTTGTGGGCTTGTCTGCCTCTTAAATATTTATTCTAAACTTCTTCTTTTTCCTACTGCTCTTCCTGTGCTCTCCTAGATAATATAATCTGCTTATGTAATCATTACTCTCAAATGTATATCACTACTCCTGCAAATAATATTCTTCCTCCACATCTATTATGCATAGTCCTCAAACTGTCTGAGAGATGTCCCTACTTTCATGAGACGGGTACCTCATGCCCTCCATGTCTAAAACTGACCTCTTAAGCTTGCCTGAATACTGGCTTTCCTTCCTGTATTTTTCTACTCATTTCAGTTACAGTAGTACTACCCATTTACTCAGGGGAGTTCAGGATCTTTGACCCTCCTTCTGTCTTATATCCTACATTCAACTGGTCTAACTCCTGCTGGTTTTACTCCCAAATTTTCTCAAATCTTGTTCTCTATCAGCTAGGCCTTCATCATCCTATGGCTTGTTTACTGCAGCAGCTCCTGACTTCCTGCTTCCAGTTTCGTCCTCTCCAGTCTGTCTTCTGCAAAACACACACACACACACAAAAACAAACAAAAAAAAAAAACAAAACAAAACAAACAAACAAAAAAACAACAAACAAAAAAACCCTTATTTTGTTTCTCATCACAAATGGAAAAATATTCCACACTCCTTAGCACTCAGTTCCTCCCCCTACCTGGCTCTTGGATCCCAGTACTCATCATGGGTCACCTTTCACTCCTGCCATGTAAAGTGTTGTTCCTCAAGTACATACTGTTTTATTCTCTGCTCTGTGTCTTTGCCGATTCCACATAGGGCACTTGGAGTACTGCCCCCCCCCCCACCATAACACACAGTCAGGCACACTGCTCTCTTTAGCAAGGCTGCCTCCCAGCTTTCACCTTTAATCTTCCATTTAAATAGCCCCTCTTGTGGGAAATCTGTCTCCTGCTCAAAGAGGCTGGGTGTGGTGCTCTGCCTCTGGGCTCATAAAATAGAATAATTAATCAGAATGTATTATTGAATCAATGGATGAGTGAATTTTGTGTAGAGGTTTAATGGATAAGAAAGTAAAATTGCAAAGTATTTAAGCATAGCAGCATTGAGTCTTTAAATCTGTAAAAGCGGACCTGTAGACTTGTACCAATGAGAGCAAGGCTATGCTTTGGTCCTTGTGTGAGACAATTAGCCATAATCCATGGCTAACTGGGTCAGAGATATTTGTTCTTGACTACATAGAGAACCAATGTGCAAATAGGATCCATGAGAAGGAATCCATCATGATTTCTTGAGAAAAAGAGCTCACTACTATCAACGATGAGGGTGCAGTATTCTCTCTGATAGCAAATTTCATATTGTTGTTATTTTGTGGTTACATTTATTATTGCTGTTGCTCAGGGAAATACAAATGATTTTCCTTGAGCTAGCCACAAAACACCACGGAATAGATCAGAATTTGAAATGTATTCTTCTCTGCAAGTGCAGAAATTATGTGTGCTGGACTCATGAGTACCTGGTATAATAATAAGTAGCATTTGCTGAGTATTGCCCATGTGTCAGACTCTGAAGTGTGTACAGCACTGTGTACATATGGTTTTATCCTTATAAAACTGTGAGACATTCAGGAACTTTCTCCTTTTCCCAGAAGAGGAAACTGAGTTTTGGAGAGGTTGGTATATGTTGGCAATCACAGAGATAGTGAGAAGCTAGGGCTGGAATATAGGTCGAACTCCAAAGCCAACTCTCTAAAAATGGTATTTATTTCTCTCCAAATACCTTTTGAGACTCTCATTCTCCTATTCTGTGCCTGTTCTTTAGCATAACTTTTGCTTTGTGTTTGATTATTTGTGACCAGATTAGTGGGAGAATGCTGACAATAATTTAGCTATACCTCACTTTGCTCACTTCAGAACCTTTGACTATATTTCTGTCTTTCTGGATGATTTCAGCATAATATGGAGATATCTACAAACTATTGTCCTCAAAGACAGGCCTTATATCAACTCTGATATATATTTTTTTAATGTTCATGTTGTTTTTTTTTCCAGGGTAGCCTATACCTGGCTGCCTTTTAAATATTTATTTAAGATGAATGACGATTGTTATCACTCTGTTAAAGAAGCCAGCTATTTTTTTTTTTAGTGTTTTGTTGTCCTGAAAATAAATAAGTGAATGGATAAATATATACATATACATAAAACTTCAACAATGCTATATATAAAACTGCTATTTTGTTAAATCTATTTGAGACTATAAAAAGGCAAAACACATACCCTTTCCTAACAACAGAATTTCAGAGCTTTATCAAAGATGATTGCTATGCAGAGAACTAGAAAATCACAAGAAGCAGTCTTTAGGCATAGACAGAAAAATAATAAGACAAGGTTAGGTTTTTAAGGAAAGGAAATACCTTAAAATATGCTCAGAGGAAAACATGTATCTCTTTTGTGAAATCTCTTATCTTTCTTTCCATTCCATGACATGATGCAGAAAATGAGTAAATTAACCCTCACCATTAAGAGTACTTCTTGCATCCTTAACCTTTTATAAAGGGTAGGTTTTATTAGAAATTCAATGAATATTCAGTGTTTTAGCCATTTCAGACTTTGGAGATGCTCCCCAGCTGTATAATGCTCACTGAGAGCCTATGTGTGAACTGCAAGGCAGGGAGAAGCCTGGCTGGCTGGAGGGGCTGTGCTTTCACATAGTTCCCATTACTAAGGAAACCACTCGTTTTGTCTGAACATGCTCTGAATAGATGTCTCATTTGAAGTCTAGTGCTCAAACCATGAGGATCGCATTATGGAGCCTAGAAAGAAATGAGGGGAACAAAAAAATGCTTGAAAATGCCACCAAGCATTCACAAAGCATCTTACTGTAATAACATTCCATGAGACAGAAGGTGCATTTATTTTTGCTGCATTCCAAGTTATTTTGGTGTTAAAAAAGCAAATTCCTTTGCCTGCCCACGTAATCAAAATAAGCAAAGCAGATGTTCTTCTGACCTATTCTTAATTCCTGCTCTTGTTAGGGTCTCACTCAGAAGTGTGACATATAGCACAGGAAGGACAAAATATGGATTCTCATATTAATCTAGATTTGTTCCATTGTGCCTTGTAACTAAATGGTATAGTGCTATCTCTGTGCCAGTAAACAAACACATGTTCAGAGTCAGACCTTGGAATTTGCAGCTTCCAAATTGTCACTATTAAATTCAGAATGGCTACTGTAAACTGGTTCTTGGTGTTCTTTAATGAGCATCCAATTCAGATAAGGAGTGAGCAAACAATGCTTCTAGAAAGAAGGCTCCTGTTCCATTCTCCACTCTCGCCAGTCCACAGAAAAGAATGTAGCTCCTGCCGAAAATCAGATGATCTTTATTTCTTCCTCACCCTGAAAAATAGGGTTTATGGGACTTTGATTACAATATAATCTTTATCACCACCCTCCCCATTCTGTGATGTAGGCAATTGACATTTTGTTAAATGCACGTAAAGTGCTGTGCAGACACCCCAGTTAGGGGTTGCCATTATAAACCCATAAAGAAACTCAGGAGCTTCCATTGCAGGGAAGGGGGAGGCATTATTATTTTCATTTTGAGCTACTTTAATCCTTTTGGCAAATAAGAGATGTATCAATACATCAAGTAATCCATAAATGCAGAAATTAACACATATTTATAGATTCCTTGCCATTTTGCTATTTTGCTAACACTCCGTAGCAGTTAGATGACTCATCCACAGGAGAGTCAGTGACTGAATGAGATCTTTGGACTTGTAACCCAGCGCTTGAGGTCTGCACTCTGGACAGTCCCTATGTGAAGGAGGTGCTCAGGTCTGTCCTGGGGCACCAGTGTTACAAAGTCTAAAACCTAGAAACAAACATGAAAAGCAAGTACAAGTTTATTTCCTTCATAAATTCTTAAAGGTCAGTAATGTAAAATTAAAATGTACAAAGCCATCAGCATTGTCAGAAAGCCTTGTGTATGTTTTTTAAATCTATTTCTTTCTCCTATTATACCCTTAAATATATTGATGGTTGTGCATTACAACTTTTTTTTAATATTATTTTTATTTTTGAGAGAGAGAGAGAAAGAGAGAGCTTGAGCAGGGGGGGGGTTGCAGAGAGAGAGGGAGACACAGAATCTGATGCAGGCTCCAGGCTCTGAGCTGTCAGCACAGAGCCCAACACAGGGTTCAGCCTCATAAACTGCAAGGTCATGACCTGAGCTGAAGTCGGATGCTCAACCGACTGAGCCACCCAGGCGCCCTGATGGTTGTGCATTTTTCATAAACGTGTTACTTCAGTATTGCCCTTCTCAGATTCCCTGCCTGACCAAGTTTAAGAAATACCAATAAACTAAGTTGTTTTCTAGAATTTAGTTGCATCCCAACACCACTTAAAAGGCCCTAGATTTGAAAGAAAGTTTATTCTTGTGAAAGTACACAAGTACTTATCCTGTCGATAATACCCTCACTAGTTCTGATTATGAGCCTTCAATTCATTTTGAAATGAACAGCCTGAAGCTGCCAGCTGTTTCTGATCTGATGTGCCTACGGAGTATTTACTTAGAGTGTGTGTTTAGCACTTTAGCTATCGTGGCTGCTGACAGGAGAATTCTAATACTGAGACTTATTGCGAAGTTTTTTTTTTTAATTTTTAATGTTTATTTATGAGAGAGAGAGAGAGAGAGAATGAGCGGAGGAAGGGGTAGAGAGAGAGAGAGGGAGACACAGAGTCCTAAGCAGACTCCAGGCTCCGAGCTGTCAGTACAGAGCCCAACGCGGGGTGCGAACCCACGAACTGCGAGATCATGACCTGAGCTGAAGCCGGACAATTAGCCGACTGAGCCACCCAGGCGCCCCAGAAAGTTCCTGTTTTCAAGATGACTATACATTCGGTCCCTTATAGGTTATCTTGTCATGGTTTGCCAGAGATCCGGGTGCATGAGTCTTCGTATCTTCGGTACTCAGCACCATGCCTGGAAAACAGTGAGCATCTGTAGGGCAGATTGAAGTGCATTGTGCGATAGGAGAAAAACAAGAGCCATTATATGTGTTATAATATATATACATATATATATATGTATATACATATATATATGTGTGTATATATATGTGTGTATATATATATGTATATACATATATATGTGTATATATATACATATATATGTATATACACACACACACACACACACGTGTGTGTGTGTGTGTGTGTGTGTGTGTGAGGTATCATTGCACTGAAAGGATTGAGTCAACTCTGTCGAACAGCATTTGCTCTGTTTCAAGCCTATGTGGTTGTATTTGTATTTTATTCTCTTAATGGGAGAACTCTCAAAATGTCTCCAGGTACCACAAATCAACAGATATCCAGTATAATTTTGTTTCTGCCTATAGCAATAATTTCTTCACGCTGTTGTAACAATTGTACTTTTGATTCACATCTAGCATCATCTTATTTGGGGAAGTACTATTCAGAAGGCTTAAATTTTTTAGTAGACCAAAGAGATTATAATCTGAACAAGAATGGAGAATTTACAGTTATAAGCTAAATTACTAGTACATAGCTCTGATTTGGTAAAGTTAGAAGCTTATTTAGTAATTTGTTTTGGAAAGTTATTGTCTTTAATATGCATATTCTAGCATTCCTATGTTTTATTATAAAGCATGTATCTCATATATAATTTAGGACATTATATTAAGGCCCAAGTCAAAACTTATCTTCTCAGGACAGATAAAATTATAAGGATGATCAAAATATAGTGAATTTAAATATAAGTAAGGACTCATTCATGCACTTTTAAATTTAGAAAAACTGAGTTTTAAAAAAAAAATTCTCATATTTGACTCAATGAAACTTGTATTGATTATTTCTTTTACATTTCTTTAAATAAATGTGAGTTTAAAAATGTTTATTAATAAAATAGCTCAGGTTTGTTGTAGAAAGTTTGGACAAGTTAGAAAGGAACAAGGGAGGAAAAAGTGTTTATCCACCAAAAGAGACATGGCATACACTTCAGTATACTTTGTTTTGGTACTTTTTTTTTCATGCTTAAATGATATAATATATTCCAGATTTTAAAAATTATATCATAAAAGAACTTAATTACATTTAGCGCATCTATTAATACCAAATGGATGATTGATCCCCCAAATACTGGACATTTATTCTTTACAGTTTTTTCAATATTTCATATTGTAGATAACACAATGATAAATGTCGTTTGATAAGATTGCCATAATGACTTTCTAGACTGAAGGATTTGGGCCTTTGAGACGTCTGACATCCATTACTGCTAGCTTTCCTGAAACCTCATACCAAATTCACACAACTATTTATGCATCTCCTTCTTACCATGCCTTTGCTAGGATTCATTCATTCATTTACTTAAGAAATGTAATTGAACACCAAGGTATTATACTAGGTGCTGGGAATATGAAAGTAGAAGATAAACTCACTGATCTCAAAAATGCTTGGTTGTTGTTGGGGACATATAGAGAATAGGCAATGATAAACTTGCAAATATATAATGAGATGATTCCAGAGATTGGTATACATTGTTTAAAAAATTAGAACAATCTAATAGCGTGGGGTATAACAAAGAGGGATGATTAACATACAGTATTAAAGGCTCAAATGGGGACTAGGGCTGAGTTCATCTATGGTCTTGCAAACCACGAGAGGGCATCAGATTTTAATTGTATGGGCAGCCATTAAATGGTTTTAAGTAGGGGCGCCTGGGTGGCGCAGTCGGTTAAGCGTCCGACTTCAGCCAGGTCACGATCTCGCGGTCCCGGAGTTCGAGCCCCGCGTCAGGCTCTGGGCTGATGGCTCAGAGCCTGGAGCCTGTTTCCGATTCTGTGTCTCCCTCTCTCTCTGCCCCTCCCCCGTTCATGCTCTGTCTCTCTCTGTCCCAAAAATAAATAAAAACGTTAAAAAAAATTTTTTTAAATAAAAAAATAAATAAATAAAATGGTTTTAAGTAGGAGGAGATATTACTGGATTTATCATTTTTTGTTCGCCATTTCAAAAATTACTAGGCTGCTGTATTGAGAATTGGGTGGAGGAAGGTAGGAGTTAGGAGTTAAGAGGAGAAACACATAGTAATGGCTGGACTTCTGTGGTAGCTGAATAGATGGTGAGAGATTATAGGACTCCAGAGGTATCTTAAATTTAGGCCTAAAATGACAGCCAGTGGGTAATATGTGGAGGATATAGGAAGAGATGATTGAAGCAAGACTGCTACATTGTAACCACCTGGGTGGGTGATTGGTTTTGCAATTAAATGAGATGTGGGATTCTGAGAGAAGAGTAAATTGTCCCCATCCCCACACAGATTTCTGTTTTGCCTTGTATAGTGGAGCGGTGATATTTTAAAATGCTTAAAATGTTTTGATATTTTGCTCCACTGTGGAAAGCTAAAACCAAAAACAAACAAACAAACAAAACCCACCAAACAAAAAACAAACCAACTTTGCTCTCTTCAGTTGTAGTCATTCGTTTCCCAGAAGGGAGATTAAAATTTGTAACAGAAGCAATTCAATGTCCAATACTCAATATGAGTTTTTAGTTTTCCATAAGATCGCATTATACCTCCAAACATAGACCTTTCCTAATTATGCTTAGTGTAGGAAGTATATAGATACACTGTTCTATAAACTAAAGATTGTACTTTGTGAAAAATTATATTTCGTTCTTTGGGAATTGTATCTTAATTATAACCTTAAACTACTAAAATAAATATAAACTGTCTTAAAAAAGTGAGTATACCGTTTAGCTCTGTTTCTAAAAAATGTAATTACGCAATGAGCAAAAGAAACAATTGTACATGGACCACAAGCTATGCATTTCTAGACCAGATATGGCAAACTAGGCTTTCATCTGTAGATAAGATTTTCCAGATTCTACCTGAGCTAAAGTGACTCAGTTTATGTAATTTTCCCCTAGTTGGGAAGAGACTTTATACACTATTAAGGCCTCTCTGGAATCAGAAAGAAGAAAAATAAGATGTAGTGAAAGGAAAAGAGAAAGCCTTTACTTTGCTCTAGTCTGATGGAGGACCTGTAGGAAGAAAAGAGGGAGAGAGATGACAGGAAGGTGTCTGCCAAAGAGCCCTGTGCCTTTGGCTTGCAGATGGTAGATACCTTAGTAAACAGTAATATCAGTGCTCTGGTCCCTAAAATACCACCTCTACACTCTCCTGTCACTCTTACTCCAGGCCATAGCAATTTGACCACACCATAGAGTCAGCAAAAGGATTCCTCAAGATTAACCTTTCCAGAGCCACAGAAACTGAGCTGAGAGATAGTGAGTCAGTGACCGAAGAGTCCCTATAGCAGAAACTGGGCTGGTCCCTGAGCTACACACTGAATGGAAGACAAGTGAGGCAGTCAGGGATTTGCCACCAGTGGAAGCTGACTTGACGCTGATTGAACTAGACAGAACTACCAGGCTCTGAGCAAAGCAAAGCAAACCAACCAATAAAAATATCACAAAAATTGTAACAACCATAAGTCAGAGCTCTAAACATCAGCCAAGCAAGAGGCCTGGATGTCAGCTTTGCAGTGCTTCTCATACTTGTGAATCGCCTAAAGATCTTGTTAGGATGTAGATTCTGGCTCAGTAGGGCTGGAGTGTAGCCTGGGATTGTGCATCTTGAACAAGCACTGATGATATCCATCTTTTTGGTCCACAGACCACATTTTGAGTAGCGAGGAACTTGTAAATTAACAGGAGCATCACAAAATCCCACCAATGTCATGAGGGAGACTATTTGAAGAACCAAGCATTATTATTTTTTCCCCCTGCAGAAAAAAATTAATTATTTGAAGGATTTCTCAAACTATCAGACTACACCAAGTTTAAAATAAAATAGATAGGATATCTTTCGTTCTTTTGATTTTCTTACAGCTAGCAAGTAGAAGGCTGAGAAAGATTGGCTACCATAAAAGTGAAGCATTACTTTTTTTTTCCTCTGTACATTTCAGAATAGTGACTTAATCTTGGGTTGCTTTTTTAGCCAAATAATGGCCACGTAACATTTTGGAAGTAGGAGCCTGGTGCCCAAAGGAGAGATCAGAGTTGCAGATATAAATATGGAAGTCATCAGCATGTCTTTATATGAACCCCCGCCCCACTGGGGAAATAGCATACTCAGACACGACAAAGAGGTCTGGAGATTTGACCTGAAGCACTCTATCATTTAATTTGAACCCAAAGTGTAAAAGCTGCCAGAAGAGGAAGAAAAGGAGCAGCCGGCCAGAAGGAAACCAGAAGAGCTCAGTGTGACAGAAGCCCAGAGAAGAAAGGAGGAGGTGTTTTAAATGCTCCTGTGATATTGAGTATTATGAAAACAGAATACTGACATCAGATTTGGCGACTACTGATATGGATTCATGACATACGCTAATAAAACTTTTTAAGAGTTTGAAAGCAAGCAAAAAATAACTGCTAGGTTTTTCTGCTTCCATTACAGTCAGACTTGATGAAAATGTTGCTTTACAGCCATTGCCTCTACTCCCTGGCTTCCCATCGTGTCTTCATTCCACTCTGCTTGGCCTTTGATCTCTTGTCATTCCGTCGAGTGGTTCCTAGCAGTCACCTCCATGTTAGTGACTTCCCCCAGATTTCTTTCTTCTTACAGATTCTATGCAAACAGTTTTTCTCAAGATTTTTAGCATTTCTCTTTTTGGATGATAGCAAAAAGTACTCCAAAGCTGCCCTTATTGCTAAAATCTGACCTGTGATTCCAATCTTGGCTAGAACTAGAAGTGGAAGGAAAAATGGGCATTGAAATGTTTTTGGAAGTAAAAAAAAAAATTGTATTTTAAGAAAAATTGGGACTCTCTCACCCTTTTCTACTGTAATCAAGTCCCATTAGCAAGAACATTAGAATGTTGATTCTCAGGAGTGTCTGTATGGATGAGCCAACTTCCCTTTTCCAAGTAAGCTAAATATTGTTCAGAGATTTCTAGGTATTTGGCAGAGGAACAAGCATTTAGGCAGAACTATGTCCAAAAATAAGAGGGCTAAAGATACGCTTCATGCGCCCATGTATTTTGCATGGGACCAAGATTAACCGGATTTTGCCCTAAACCTTAAGAAATAAAGCTCCTTCAGCTTTGTTAGAAATAAACTTTGCTTTCAAAGATGATTGCAAGTGTAGTGTTTATGAAAAACAGATTTTTTATTCTATAAATTTTTGTGGACATTTAAAGTGGTAATTAGCTCAAAGAAAGACCCTGAGCCATTTGATGAGGTATCATGGTAAGTGGAAAGATTACAGGTCAGGAAATGAATAGAACAGGTTTCTTATTCTAGCTCTGACCTCAATTTAATGTATTAGTTTGTGCAGGTCATTTAACCTTTCTGGACCTTGTTTCTTTATCTATAAAATGAGGGAATTAAACCTGGTTGTCTCTGAGGTCCATTTCAGCTCTGATGTTTTATGAGACTATAGTTCAATAGTCAAAATCACTATGTAGGATCCAGGAAATGTTTTTTGTATGTTAGTGATTTCATCTGAATTATTGGATATCAAAATGTTCTATATCCTAAGGAAAGGCCAAGGGATAGAGAGGAAGAAAGTTCTGGCCAAGTCAGTAAACACGTAAGTTCTCACTTATAATAATTTTATCCCAGATAGACTATTTCCTAAATTTTCCTACAAAAAGGCCAAAGGTTAATAATTAAAGGAAGTTGGTGTACAGACCATTAGAAATAAGTATTGTCTTTCTGAGTGGCAAGTTCTGCTATGTAATTGGTAACATGACTAAGGAAACATTGTAGGGAGACCTGGATTTCAACAAATAACACTTAACAGAAGATACCTCTCAAGGGAAGTGGTGGAATCCCAGACATTTGAGATTCCTGAAAAGGGGCCCAAAACAGCAGTAAAAATGGTGCCATGGGAAATAATCTTGCACTGGCAAGCAGATAGGCTTGATAAGCAAATGAAATTTCTCTTTCTGTTTGCCATGTTTCTAAAAGGAAAATAGCAATTAGGAGAGAATATGGCTGAGAACACAGTCTCTGATTTTGAACAAGCTTACAGGCTTGAATAAAAATAGGCTTGTCTCAGAAACACAATTAAAAAAATAGTTTTTAATTTTGAAAAAAATTTGCAAACTTGTAGAAAAATGGCAGAGAGTACAATGAATTTCCAAATACCCTCAACAATTGATAGTTTCTTGGCACAATTGCTTGTTTGTTGTTTCCCTTTCTTTCCCTCCCACTGTGTGTGTGTGTGTGTGTGTGTGTGTGTGTGTGTGTGTGTATACATATATACGTGTATGCATATAGGCCTATACAAGCATATGCACATATTGTCATTTTTATTGCTATCACTATTGCTGCCCTACTTGAAGATAAAATGCAGATATGATGACACTTTAGCACTAAATCCTTTCTAAGAAGTTTTTCTCTTATATAATCACAGTACTTTTATCAAATTCAGGATTTTTACTGTCAGTGCAGTGTTATGATCTAATATATCATCTATGTTTCCATTTGGCTAATTGTTCTGATAATATTCTTTATAGCCACTCTTGTCATAAGAATCCACTTGAGAATTACATATTGCCTTTAATTCTCATGTCTCTTTAAACTTTGTTTTTCATGACATTGACATTTTTTGAATTTCATAAAATATTCCTTACTTTGGGTTTTCCTAATAGTTCCTCATGATTGGATTAAGGTTTTGCCTTTTGAAAGTATTACAATTTTGGGACACCTGGATGGCTCAGTTGGTTAAGCAGCCACTCTTGATTTTGGCTCTGGTCATGATCTTGAGGTTCATAAGTTCGAGTCCCACAGTGGGCTCTGTGCTCACAGTGCAGAGCCTGCTTCAGATCCCCTGTTTCCCTCTCTCTGCCCCTCCCCCGCTCATGCACGTGCACGCGCCCGCGCGCTCTCTCTCTCTCTCTCTCTCTCTCTCCACGCGCGCTCTCTCTCTCTCTCTCTCTGAAAAATAAATAAAAATGTTAACAAAAAAGCAAGATTACAATTTAGGTATATCATACCAGGAGGTCCATGATGTCAGTTTGCCCCAGTTTTAGTGATGTTACGCTTGATCCCTTAGCAAAGGTAGCATCTGCCAGGTTTCTGCGCTATAACATTAACTTGTGTGTGTGTGTGTGTGTGTGTGTGTGTGTGTGTGTGTGTGTGTGTGAAGTAACAACTTTTATGTATATATTCTATTTCTTATCAACAATTATGCAATAGTTTTAGCATCTAGGGATGATTCTTACCTGAATCAAGTACTATTATGATGTTGCAAATGGTTGTTTCTAATTCTATCATTTCTTTTATATTTATTAGTTGGCATCCTTTTGTAAAGTACAGCTTTCTGTTCTCCCTTTTTGTTTAGTACCAGTAAGGGCTAATGGATTCTCTTTCCCCACAATGAGTTATAAGCTATTACCATCAGTGTTCATTGTGATTCTTACATTGTCCCAGATTTGGCAGTGGGCAATATTTCCTTTTAAAAATTCTCTTTCATTCATTTGTCATGACCCCATCATTTTTTATCGACACTTATCAGCAGCAGACTCTTGGGAAGCCTGCTAT
Source organism: Herpailurus yagouaroundi (assembly GCF_014898765.1). Taxonomy (NCBI): domain Eukaryota; kingdom Metazoa; phylum Chordata; class Mammalia; order Carnivora; family Felidae; genus Herpailurus; species Herpailurus yagouaroundi. The sequence continues at coordinate 32,924,584 of NW_024412391.1, forward strand.
GAACTTAAAAAAAAAAAAGAAATGAAATCGCATGAGATAAAATTAACTATTTTAAAGTGCACAGTGTCCAAGTCAGTAGCATTTAGTATACTCATGGTGTTGTGCAACCACCACTTCTATCAAATTCCAAAACATTTTTACCACTTCCCAGAAAATTCTATCCTCAGCAAATAGTAGTCTCTCTTAGTTGTTCTCCCTTCTCTTTACCTCTTGGAAACCACCAGTCTGCTTTTTGACTCTGTGGATTGACTTCTTCTGGATATTTCATATAAATGGAATCATACAATATGTGACCTTTATGTCTGGTTTCTTTCATTTAGCGTAATTTTTTATAGGTTTATCCACATTGGAGCATGTATCAATACTTCATTCCTTTTTATGGCTGAATGATATTCCACCGTACGGATATACCACATTTTGTTTATATAGTCACCCACTTGTGGACATTTGGGCTGTTTCTACCATTTGGCTATTGTAAACAGTACTGCTGTGAACTTTCCTGTGTAAGTATTTGTTTGAGTACCTATTTTCAGTTTCAGGGGGTATATACCTAGGAATGGAATTGCTGGAGGAACCCCTGAATTGTTTTGCACAGTGGCTATAGCAGTTTACATTCCCACCAGCTGTATGTGACGTTTATAATTTCTCTGTATCCTTGCCAACACTTGTTATTTTCATTTTTTTTTAATTGCCATTATTCTAGTGGGTACAAAGTGATATCTTGTAGTTTTGATTTACGTTTCTTTAATTCCTATGTTAAGCATCTTTTTATGTGCTTACTGGTCATTTGTATATATTCTTTGGAAAATGTCTGTTTAAGTCCTCTGCCCATTTTTGAAGTGGGTTATTAGGTTTTTTTGTTGTTGAGTTGTAAGTGTTCTTTATATGTTATAAACTTTTAGCAATGCTTATCATATAGGTAAAAAAATTGCAAATATTTTTAAAGTCATATTTTTTTCTGATCTGAAATATAAATTGAGACTTGAATTCATAATAGTGTCGAAACAGTATCAAATAGATAATCCTTTTTAATTAGTTAACTGAAATTTGAATATATGTTTATATAAACAATTAAGAAATGTATGCTTATTGTATCTTTAAGTATCTAGGGTTCAGTTAAAATATTATATATCTGCTGTCCAAGTCACTTTTAGTGGTGCAGTAGAGACTTGTGGGGTTCTCTGGTGAACCAGTAGTTCAAACTTACCAGGGCAAATCATTTTACACTCAGCATTTCCCTGTGGAGGCTCATTTCTGGGAGACTTGGAAAATCTAGTTTGCAAAACAACTTAGCTGGTTACATTTTTTACCAACTTTTTAATTTTCTTAATAAAAAGTTCTCCAATCACTAGTTCCTTTATAGACAAATACAATTTTTATTTAACCAAAAAAAAAAATTAAGAAAAAGTAACAAGCTTTCACTAACCATTATCTCCACATATAATTACTTCCCTACACTATTATTCATCAACTGACTACTAACCACTCTTTACCATGACAGGTATCAGCAGTGTAGCCATGGAGTATGCTACTTAATATTTTGGTGGAATGTTCTGCAGTGGTGTTGGATTGCTGACATTTTCAAATGCAAAGATTTCACTTTTTTTTTAATGTTTATTTATTTTTGAAAGGGAGAGAGAGAGAGCATGAGCAGTGGAAGGGCAGAGAGAGAGAGGGGGAGACTCAGAATCTGAAGCAGGCTCCAGGCTCTGAGCTGTCAGCACGGAGCCTGACGTGGAGCTTGAACTCACAAACTGTGAGATCCTGACCTGAGCCAAAGTCAGATGCTTAACTGACTAAGCCACCCAGGCACCCCAAAGATTTCCTTTTTAGGTGGAGACTGCAACCCTTTAAAGTTTTGTGGCACTCACTTTTTTTTTCCCAATGGAATTTATAGCTTTCTTTTCAGTATTCAAAGCTTCTTTGGACATTACACATTGGCAGGTGTTCTTCTCACCATGGTTTTACATCTGGTCCTATATTTCTGACAAAAAAAAATGTGAACTACTTTTGCTAAAACTGTTTTCCTTTCAACCTATAAATCTATGATGTTGCGAGTTTCTGTATAGTGTTTATCACCTCTGTTCTGTTATATATGGACTGCCTTTGAGAAGGGCAAGGGTTGCCGATATCGTGAATATGAAACCTAAGGGATGGCTATATTGGAGGCTGAGATGTGATGTTTCATGATATATTTGCAAATGCTGAAAGAAATCTGGGGGGACATTGCCCTGTCTTTGTCCCTGGAAAGTGGCTCAATATCACATTCTGGGCAGATCTGAACAGAGCTTGGGCATCAATTCTTTGAAACTGGTGCAGCTGCCTTTCCACCTTAGCTGTCTCTCCAAGAAGGAGACCAGTTCCAGATGGCCCATCTCCCAGGGGCCTCTGAGCCCTAAATGATAATTTGGTGGGGATTAGTGAGAAGCAAAGCCAAGGGTGCCAGGAGAATCATTGCTTTGTATATCTATATGTTGGGAATCAAATACTACTTTACATTGGTCAATATAATCAGAGTGTTCATTATGATTGTTAATCTCCAAATAGCAATTAAGACACATTTAAAATCTTTCCTACCTGGAAACATAGAGTGTTCTAGTTTTAAGAGACCCCAGATATTTATCCACTATAACTTTCCAGTTTTATAGATAAAAAAAAAAAAAAACACTCAAGTCCAGTGCTCTTTATGCTCTATTGTTATAGATTAGTTCATTATTATTCCCCGTCATACCAAATGTTTGAGCTCAGAGTATACCTAACAATCACCTAGCAAATAAACAGCATTTCCACTGCAGCTTGCTCATGGCCCACATTTCTAATTGATCAAAGTGTTTTTTCCTACTGAGCTCAAAGCTTCTTCCTCCTGACTCTTTGCATGCCCAGCAGTCATTACCAGTAAAAAGGAGTTGGTAGAAGGAAAGGAATCTATTTGCCTTACCACATCTAGTCCAGTCCCTTCAATTTAAAGATGAGGAGATTAAAGAAAAACAATAGTGAAGTTGTATGCTTAGACTGCAAAAAGAATCATTTGCTGAGCAGACCTCTTGACTCTTTGTATAACATCAACTCTACTTTGCCAGAGCATATCCACACACCCAGCCTTCCCTCATAGCTGAGTACCAGGCTGAGGTCCGAGTAAAAAGCAACTCTCTGAAGGAATTCCTTTTTTATTGCTTTTGGCAGAGAGTAGCCAGCTTCACCCTCTGATTAGCCCATTAATCCAGTGAACAAAAGAACAAAGGGATTTGAGTTAGATTTCAGAGATGTCTTTTCTAAAGTTAGAATGACCTTATGATTTGTTCTCGGAAGTTTAAAGTTCGGAAAACAGACAATCAGGGTGTCTTTCAACATTACTATTTTCTATGTTAAATTTTAGTAAGATATTAAAGGAATATTTTAATTGCTTTTGATAGCACTAGGAGACTTTTCTTTATAATGCCTGAAGTTGACACACATGCTATTATAAAGATAAAAACAACAATAGCTTGGAGAGATCATAATTTATTGGTTGATGTTCTCTCTCAAAAACATTTTTTTGTTTGACCTAAAAATCTTGGCTAAATTTTATAGACAACGCTTAGTGCTTTCTGTCATTTATCCCCTGGAACTGGAAAGCAGTACTGTTTTACTAAATATGCGTAAAATGGCAAATTTAAGCCACATGTTGATTTTATGAAAATATGAAGATCAATCACATTTTTCCTTGGTGATTTTTGCATATTAATTTATGTCAGCTTGGAAATGTGCGAAATTATTTCATATAGGATACATTTTTCTCTGCCAAAGTTTATTGTGAAATGTTCCTTTTCTACAATGAAAAATGCTGCCCATCAGTCACAAAAATTTTTGCAAAATTAATAGTGATACATGAAATAAATTTAGCAATCTGTCTTCTTACATACTTTCCTTCTCTTATTCTATATTGTCTGTGTCTCTTTATATATGTGAGTGTATGTGAATGTAGGTAAGTATATATAAATGCAGAGATACACACATACACTCTGTTCTTCACCATAATTAATTGACCTACATAATGTTTACATGAATTTATTTATTTATTTATTTATTTATTTATTTATTTATTTATTTTTATTTTACATAGTTATTGCTTCACTCTTCAAATGTCCTGGTGTCACATTGGTTTAACTTACAGATTGCTAAGCACTTCGAAGGATTTTATATCTTTGACTGCTCCTCACATCCTCAGTCTCTTGCTGAAATATTTCTATTAGAGACTGTAAACATGCATTTTCCTGCTTTTCTGCCTATTTCTCTTGCTTTTCTTTCCTTATTTCCTTTGTCAAATTTCTTTCTGCTTCTTGTAAATGCAAAGAGCATATGTTCTGCCTTTAGACAAACCTGGGTTCAAATCTCAATTTTACCCTTACTTATGGGAATTTAAACAAGTTATGTTTACCTCTTTTGGCCTTTTTTTCTCAAGTAAAATGATGTAGTGCTTTCCTATATCAGTAAAGCTCCCGACAGGAAAAAAAAAAGGCCCACTCAGTTTAGAGAAAGATCAGAAGAATTTATTTACAGAAGGACCAATTACAAAAGTTTGGGTGGGCTGTAGGGAAATAATCAAGGAAGGTACTGCAGGAATCCAAAGCCAACATCATCAGAACTGCTATCACCCTCCTTCACTCCCACATCTTCCTTTTCCATCCAAAGGGAGAAGGTAAGGGGAGAGTTACCCAGATTCTAGAAAGAAAAAGTGTAAAAGAAGCATGTAGAGCGTTCTGCCTTAAGAAGAGTGTTGACCTTCTATCAAACAGGGACACAGCTGCTCTGAGACAGTCCTCCTGGGAGAGGAAGGCAGGAATAAATTCTAGCTTCTCTCTCTACTTTCTCTGTATCCTTTGTCTGGGCTTCCCAGTGGCTGTATTTAACCTTAACACAAAGATTGAGCCCATTTATATAATCCGTACAGGTCAGCTTCCCATGTCAGAGATCACGGTGTGTGCAAGATTTTAAGCCAATTACAAAATTAGAGGGAACAGGCCCTAAGACTACCCTCACTTCTAAAGCCACTTGCATTTTGGGAGGAGACTCTCAAAACCAACCTTCAGGTTTGATACTTTTCCAGAAAGACTCACATAACCTAATGAAAGCTGTTGCACTCACAGTTAGGGTTTATTATAGGGAAAGGGTGAAGACTGATATCAGCCAATGAAAGAAGCACATAGGGCAGGGTTTGGGGAAAGTACCATATGCAAAGCTTCTGTTATACTATTCTTATGGAGTCAGAACACGTTATTTTCCTGGCATCAGTGCCTGATAATATGCATGTATTATTGCCAACCAGGGAAGCTTACCCAAACCTTGTCATTCAGAGTTCATATTGGGCTCTATTAAATAGGCAGGATTGATTGATTGATTGCCTCTGTGGTTGATCTCAGTCTGGAGGTGGACTGAGACCATGTGACCCAAAGCCCCCCTCTAAATCACATTGTTACTTTTCCTGGCATGGCTAACCCCTGCTCTAAATCATATAGATAGACTATCCAGCATGACCCAAGGCTCCCCAGCAATCAGAGACACTCCTAACATTTCAGGGGAATAGCGATTACTTTCCAGAGGCCAAGGGCAAAGGCCAGACCTCATTTTGCCAAGGTTAGATTATTTACCACACTGGGAAAGAATGATGAGTGCATGTGAAGGAGCAAAAGTTAATGATTAGGCCCATTGCCTGTAAGTGTTACTTGAAAGAGTAAATAAAGGAAATAACCAATGTAAAGTACCTCCTGTCGTACCTGGAACATGGTCCCTGTGTATTTAAAATGTTTCTTCCCAAGCAGTTTCTTTGGTCCTTCTCTTTTAGTTCAAAAATAGCATTTGTTTCTATGACTTTAGTTTTTTAATGATTCTCATATTTTGAAATCTCTTTCATTTGTCTATTCTTTGTTCATTGATTTTTCACTAAGTATTTATTGAGTGCTACTTTATCCCAGTACAGAAGTTATTCCTGCCCCTGTAGAATTTACAGCCTAGTGTGAGAGACAAACAAACGAAAACCAATTAATAAATTGGTTATTAATAAATAACACATTAATAAAATATTAATAACATTAATAAATTACACATTAATTAATAACACATTAATAAAATATTAAACATAATAAAATACATAATAAAATATAATGAAATAAAACAATTACACATTAATCAATTAGTTAATAACACATTAATAAAATATTAAATATTAATAATATTAAGAAATAAACACATTAATAAAAATAGAATAGCTCTAAATTGCAGAAAGTACTTAAAAGAAAAGATATAGAGGCAGAGAATAACAATGGAACTCCACTGAATGAAGGAGATAAAGGTTGGAAAGGAGGCAGCTCTGAAACAATCAGTTCGTGGTGGAGAACACCCTGTGAAGAAGGAATACTATTTCTAGAGGCAGGAAAGAGCTTGGTGTGACGAGTAAGTAGAAGAATATATATGCAGCTAGAATATATTGTAAGTGGAGGACTATGATAAAGAACACTGATTTTAATGGAAGTGCCACAGGACAATCATTAACGGGCCTTTATGCAAATAAATGAAATCAATTTACACTTCTAAAAATTATGTTAGCTGAGCTGTGGAGAATCAGTGGGTTTGGGAAACTGGGTTGAAATAAGCCAAACCAGAACCCGGAAGACTTCTTTGAAGTCTATTAGAGCAGCCAAAGAGATGAGTGTGGCTTGGATGATGGAAGCATGGTGAAGAGCCTGGGACTTGAGGTAGATTTGAGGTAGGTTTGATAGGACTTGCAGATGAGGAATGCGAAGGAGAAGAATGGAGCATGACTCTCACCCACCCTTACCTACCCCGCCCACTTTGAGCCATGGGAGCCAGTCTCTGAGCTAGAGGAGACTGTCCGCAGACACACAGCTTCATCATTTCCAGTGCCTGCAGGCAATCCTAGTTAGCATTCCAGCTGTATGAGACCAACAATCCTCCTTGCCTGGAAAATGAATTCCAGACTCAACCAGTCTGTCAAAGCCTTTGGACATTTGGTCCTGGCCTTTCCTACTTCATTGACCACCTCTTCACTAGTATATAGGTTCAGTAGCCAGTCTTGTTAGTTGCTATGCTCTCAACAGTGTGCCCACTTTTCTTGAGTCTATACACCTGACTTAGCCCAGACTCTCTGCCATGTTTACCACTGAAATCTTACTTATTTTTGAAAACTAACTGATAGGTGATCTTCTGTATGAATCTCTTCCCCCATCCCCACCCCTACTGTGGATAAAGAGCTAGACTAAAAATGTGTGTATAAACACTAATAGACATGCATGTTAAGAATGCAACCAGATGCATGAAAACAAGCACCATTTTATTCCAAGTTTACTTTATCTTTTATTAAGCATAAGAGATTATAGAATTTCAGAAATTTTAAAAAAGGGCATTGGATCCTAACTCGGTCTGAATCCTGGAAACGTAATGCTATGGTTTCTTATGGTTTGTGGGAGTAAAATTCATCTAAGTCAGTGAAATACTCAAACTTCTAAGAGTATCTCAAGTGCCTGGGTGGCTCATTGGTTGAGTGTCTGACTCTTGGTTTCAGCTCAGGTCATGGCCTCGTGGTTCATGGGATCAAGCCCCACATCAGGCTCACACTGACAATACGGAGCCTGCGTGGGATTCTCTCTCTCCCTCTCACTGCCCCATGGCTCACTCTCTCTCTCTCTCTCTCAATATAAATAAATAAACTTGAAAAAAAAAGACAGTATCTGAATCAAAACAGAGGGAAAGCAAGCTCTGAAAATATACACAGTATCCATTTTCCCGAACAGCTTAATTTTAAATCAGTGATCCATATTGATGCATAATAATAATTAACTTTTATTGAGTTCTTAATGTGTCACAGGCATTGACCTAACACTTTACATGAATTAATTCATTTAGTCATTTGAAGAAAACAGTGAGATGGATACTAAAATATCTCCATTTTGTAGATTTAAGACTGAGGCTTCGAAAATTGAGGTAGCTTGCCCCAAAGTCTTACAGCCAGGAAGTGCTCCAGGAACTCCTAAGGATTCCTAAGGGCAGCTTGAACTCCTAAGCATGTCTAGTCCTGAACCCTACTATGGTGCCTTTTCCTAGAATCTCCATGTAATACAATTAATGTAAAGTTGAAGGTTATGTGCAGGCATGCTGAGGGAGAAAAGTGGAATTCTTGAGCATTATTTCACTTTGCAGATTTATATTATCAGATTTTTCTGAAAGGTCAGAAAATAATAAGGTACATGGGTAAAATAATGTGATTCCTTATATAAAAGCCACAGGAATGCAAAATTGAGAACATTTTAAAACTTGACTTGTAGTAGTACCTACAAATGTAGTTAAGATAAATGAATGTCTATCCCACATAGTCTTTCTGAATTGTCAGTAATAGGCTTAGGTAAAAAGGTCATATCCATCTTGATAGCAAATGAGTATTTATTTTTAAAAAATTTGCTTTTTTGGCTTCCTTGGGTTTATTACACCACTATTTACAAAAATAAATCAGTGAATACTTGGCACATTGCAGACTGTGCTTTCTAGACACTGAAAGAAATGCTGGCAAAGTTTCTATTAGCTTACTAACTAATGAGACAGCATTGGCTACTTTCACAGGACTTGGATTCTGGCAAGAACAGCTCTTTTTTCACAATTAGGTATTTAATTTTAAAGTTATTACCATATGCTGTAGAGTCAGAAGTATATTTATATGTACATGCCCGGAATGAAAAGTTTCTACCTTCTTATGGCAACAGATGGCTATAATTTTGACCCTTAAAGTCACTAGCATGAAAAGGTGAAGATATTAAGGTTACCCTTGGGGAAAATTCACTCTGTGGTCACCCGCTAAAATTTTGAGCATTAACTTAATGCCTGTCCCACTTGGTCAGCAGAATATGTAAGTGACAAATATCTGTGTCAAAATATATGAAATAAATTCCTTGAACATTTAGTGAGTTCCTTGTATGTTCTAGCCACTTTTCTATACACTGGGAGAACAGGGATGATGATAAGGTAGTCTTCTGTCATGAAGTATGTCATCCAGCAGAGGAGATAGGTCTGTCAATAAATATTTTAGGCAACTAAAGCTGGGTACTATGGACTATCATAGTGGATAGTGCAAAATTTTCTCCTCCTGTAGAGGAGAAAATGCTTAATTTGCCCTGGAACAATTTGAGAAGGCTTAAGTTTTTCATAATCCATATATAAGCATATAAGTTCAAATAACTTTAAGCAACATGCTTAATTTCATTTCAGTTTATAGCCCTGCTTTCTATGGCTAAGGTATTGCCTACTTAACTACCACTGATAAAATATGAGAAGGGTGTAAAGGAGGAAGAAACATGGTGAGAAAGCAGCAAGGTGAGAAAATACAGTGCATTTTTCTTTAAGAAAAATCAAATTATTTCCATTATTCCATTTGATTTTCAGAGGCTTATTTTTTTTTTTTTTAAAGCAGAAATTTGGTACTAAGGTTTAAGTCAATGTATGTTGGGTCATTTGTTGAAGGTGAGTGTATCCCTTTGACTTTTGTTAACTTCTCTGGTGGTCAGGGAATATTTTGGATAACTATTCTTGGGTTTCAATATGCTGTTGTATTTTGGAGGTTTTTAAAGCATCATATTTAAGACAGATGTGTTAGATGTAGTATAGCCAACTGAACTCTAGATTTATTCTTTGCTCTTAGTTGTCTCATTTTCATAGATGCTAAGAACTTAATTGTTTTAAAATGTATAACATAAAGAATCATGTTCTGGGGCGCCTGGGTGGCTCAGTCGGTTAAGCGTCCGACTTCGGCTCAGGTCACGATCTCGCGGTATGTGAGTTCGAGCCCCGCGTCAGGCTCTGTGTTGACTGCTCAGAGCCTGGAGCCTGTTTCAGATTCTGTGTCTCCCTCTCTCTCTGACCCTCCCCCGTTCATGCTCGGTCTCTCTCTGTCTCAAAAATAAATAAATGTTAAAAAAAAAAAATCATGTTCTCTTGAATTGTAAGATTATATGCAATTCAGTTCTGAGTTCATATTTAATGGAAACATACTGTGTCCTACAAACACCAAGAACTCTTCTTAGTTTAAGCTTGTTCTTTACAAGAACTATTTGTTCTTTTATGCATGAAGTTTGAATTATTTCAGATAGGCTTGCCAGCGCATATCAGAAATCAGTCTGAAATACACATTATAATGTTGTATGGTCCTAGTGTCAGTTTTTATAGGTATATGTTTATTAATTGTCTTTTTTTTGGACTCATAACTGGAAATAAGCTTTGACTTTAGTGATAACCTAAGTTAGAAAGGATTTGGCTTTATTCTCCCTCTCAGATCCCTGCATCTACTTTTATATGGCTTTGTAGAAGAAAGTAGATAACTTTATGAGTTTATAGCAATTCAAGACATTATAATTTCTAGTTGACCAAATGTCTGCCTTTTTTAGAAATGGAAATGTTAGTTACCTTTGGCCTATATGTTGTAATGGTGAGATCTGCTGAAGAGTGTATAGAACAAAATTTGAATAATCTTTCATTTAGAACACGTATAATATGCACAGACATATAATGGTGTATACCTATGAATGTATATACAATTATATATAAATAAATCATATATATATATATATATATATACACACACACACACACATACACAAATACATACATATATATACACACAACTGAGGAAATTTTTATGGATAAAAATGTTTTACAATGATCACATGTTTTATATTAAGAAAGGAAGTTTTTATAATGATTATTTGATTCTGTTTTTAATTGCTGAATAATCAAATGTGACATTTCATTTGACTTGAAAACAACCAATAATGTTTAATGAGCATCTGACTGATGAGAGTTTGACCAAAGAGTTAAACCTAACATTCATGATCCCAGAAGATTCATTGATTAGATTTAAGGATATTAGTGCCACTGACAGGTGTTATTTCACTGAAAATCTTGTCTTACAGGTGGTCATTTGTTCATTTCCATTTAATATGTATGCAGGCTGGGGTGCCTCAGTGGCTCAGTGAGTTGAGCATCCGACTCTTGGTTTAAGCTCACGTCACTGTCTCATGGTCATGAGATTGAGCCCAGTGTCAGGCTCTGTGCTGGGCTTGGAGCCTGCTTAAGATACTCTCCCTCCCGGGGCACGTGAGTGGCTCAATCAGTTAAGCATCTGACTCTTGATCTCAAGTCAGGTCTTGATCTTGCTGTTTGGGAGTTCAAGCTCTGCGTTGGGCTCTGCTTGTAATTCTGTACCTCCTTCTCTCCCTCTCCCCCTCTGCCTCACTCTCTGTCTCTCTCTCTCTCTCTCTCTCAAATTAAATAAATACTCTTAAAAAAAAATTCTTTCTCTCCCTATCCCACCATCCCTCTCCTGCTCATGATCTCTCTCCAATCATCATCATCATCATCATCATCATCATCATCATCATCATATGTTTGTAGACTCTTATGAATGATAAATGCTGTTAAACCCTCTTTAAAATAAATATCCATTGGATATTAACCAGGGGATCACTTTTATTTGTCATACAGATCCTTGCATTTCTTTTTGGTGAGACTTGTTTTGGCATTAGACTATGACAAATAAGAATTACAGTTGAAAATGACTATTACTTTAAGACCAACTTGGTATCACCTTTTATTCTCTGAGGATGATTAGCTCAAAGCAGTTTAAGTGTCTCTAGTCTTCCGGAGAGGTGGAGGAGGCAGATGGCTAATGCCTATGTCATGGAAGACATCAGCCTGCAAGAGGTGAAAGCCCTATGCCAGTGAATCAAATGTGGGAAGCAGCCTCTGAGAAATGCAATGAAGGGGAAGTGTGATGCATGAGGGAGCATTCTTAAATTAGTTACTATCACCGGAAGCCAAAATGTCATGTCCTTTATGAACTCAGAAAAGAACGTTATTTACAATTTGGAAACATGATGTCTCAGAGCAAAAATGAAAGAATTCAAGGTAATTACATCCAGAAGTGAAATCCAGCTGAATGTGATAAACTCTATTATGTAGATTTTGGGGTTCTGGTATAATTATCATGAAAGGGCTTTGTATCAGACATTTTAAGTATCTAGAATTTAAGGCTATTTGGAACAGTGTTGATTTATCAACATCCTTAGAGGTATTTACCCCTATGAGTGTCTTTCCAATAAATATAGTATGCAAGTATAAGAGTTTCCCTCTCTTCTCCTTTCATATCTCCGGCTTCATCTTGGCTCCAGGCTAAAGAAGCAGGAAGAAGATAGCATTGAGCAAAATCATCAGCGCTATTGCCCAGGCTTATATGGCCGACAGAATTGCATTAGTGTAGTGTTTTGCATAATTGAATATGCTATAGATGATAACACCTACATTAGTGTTATCCACTTTATTTTTACTAGAAGATTTTCATTAATAATATTAATTCTGTTAAATGCTATGCTATGCTAAATAGTCAAGACTATTCTCAGAGACATTTTTTTAAAATAAATAGCTTACCCTGAAGTACATCTTTAAATATAAAATTAGAGATTGAATTTTGTTTTATTTTATTTTAGTTTAGTTTAGTTTAGTTATTTTTTAATGCTTATTTTTGAGAGAGAGAAACAGACAGAGCACAAGCCAGGGGAGGAACAGTGAGAGAGGGAGACATAGAATCCAAAGCAGGCTCTGGGCTCTGAGCTGTCAGCACAGAGCCATCACGATGCGGGGCTCAAACCCACGAACCATGAGATCATGACCTGAGCCAAAGTCAGACGCTTAACTGACTAAGCCACTCAGGAGCCCCAGAGATGAATTTTAAATAAAATAATTTATTGATAATTTAGACTTTAATTGATAAAACCTAAATCATACAGAATATCAAAAAACAGCTAAATGTCACAAGTTTTTATTAAATGTACCAATTCGAATGCACTAGCTTCAGTATGTGATTGCCACATATACATCAATCTATTAAATTTATTTATTTATAAATTTATTTATATAAATCTATTAAATTAGCATGTTGTAGCTGCCAGAATTCTCCCATCATATCCTCAAATAATAATAAGGCACATTTAAATAAATATATGTGTCTGCTGGTTAGGCCGGTGTGTATAGGCTTGCAACTCATTCCCCTCTCTCCCCTGAATTCCCTCCTTCCTCGGCTCACTCTATCCTTTGAAGCCTAGTGGATGGTTTTCATTTAGTCATTGCTATACATTCTACCATGGACAATAATGGCGCTAGTGCAGAGGGGCAGAGAGCTGCCTTCCAAGCATCCAATTCAAGAAAGCAGTTGAGTGGTTCCCTAAAGCAGGCAGGGGTCAGAACAGAATTGGAACCAGCACCCGACAGAAAGGCAGACAGTGTAGAGGAGAGCAGAGGCCCAGGCAAGGGCTTATGAACAAGTCAGTGTTTGGAATCCAAGTGGTATCTTAGTACCAGAGAGGAACTGCCCAAGAGGAAGTAAGGGCAGGGATGCTGTTAGAGCCTTTGCCTTCTGAAGCGGGAGCTTCCAGGCCTAGAACCACATGCCAGCATAGACCACCTCAGTGCCTGGAGGAAGGAGTGAGGGTAGGGTCAGTACTTCTCTTGTGGCCCCTTGTGACCTAGCTCCATTTGTTTCAGTTCCTGTTAATTTATTGCTATTTTTTGTTTTTCAAGTGAAGAAGCTCTACATTGAGCCTGTCACTTTACTAATAGTTCTCTTCTGCCTTTGCTATTTTATCCTTCAAATTTATCACCTTGAGAAGACTTTTTCTTCACTATTGAAGAATTATTGTCTCCTAGAGAAAGGAAAAATTATAGAGGTTTTCCTCTTGCTGTTGTTTTTAAGGGCCTGATGTGGGGAATATTCTTTCCAACAGAAAGGGGTGCTGGTGGTTTCATTTTCCTCTGGATGCAGCACCTCGCCAGAAGAAGGCATTTACCATCATTGTGTTCAGCTTGAAAAGCCTCCTCTCTTCTGTAGTGACTAACATCCTCCAGTGTATGTCTGAGACAAACCTCTGCAGGGATTTATGTGCTCAGTTCCTGAGGCACAGCTCATTGGTAAAGATAATTCTGCATGAGGAGCCATCTGACATTTCTTGGGTACATTTAAATCGCGTGTTGCAAAGACTACAAACGGTTTAATTGAGCCATTTGGTGTGCCCTGATGCCAAGCATATGTGCCAGTTGATAGCCTTTGGATAGTTTCTTGAAAATGAAGTATTTCTGAATGTCTTCAAGACAGTGAAGTTTTGTCATTGTTAAAAACTAGCAGAAAGAGAAAAAAGGACATTTAAAAAGTCAAAACAAACGATTAAAAAATCTTCTGTCTCTCAGGCATAGATTAAAAAAAACATTTGATATATCTGTATGTTGATGAATTTTAAGTGCCTATATGTTGAAATGTATCAAATAGATTTCTTTTTAAGTGTAGTCTTAAAAATATGTTTTAATAAAGAAGATGGTGGTTTTAAAGATTTTAGTGCACTGATTTGCTTCTTTCCCTAGTGAGTCATTTTTTTCTTTCCTTTTATTGCAAATTACCACTTCATTGATTCTTCTCTTACTAATGATTCATATAAATCTAATTTCTTTTTGGAAATGATTTGTTTTTTTCCTGGATTACCTTACCTTACTACCATAAAGACCTTGATTAATTTCAATTAAAATACCAAATACAACATGATTAATTTGTTTAGCAATTAGGGGTTTTAATATTCTATAAGCTGATACAGTTCCCTCCTGCTAAGTCTTATAGAATTGATTCAACAGAGATACACCTATTTATCAGAAGATCATTTGCTACATTTTACACAGAGTCTCCTATCCAGATGTATCTCTTAACATTCTGTTTTGACTATAGGTTATTGTCTGCTCTCTGCTACAGAGTTCAGCTTATGTGATGCTGAATTGTGGTATGGGGGGAAAGATGCCATTAGGAGGAGAGGGAAAGAACAGGGGTGATGACCAAACCCAAACTTAAACTGGTTATCAAACACCTGTTCAGAAGGGGGAACAAGACTATAAAATCTCTCCTTTCTCTGTGAGCTAGTAACACCAATATTCTTTATTACCTGTTCTAAAAAAGCAGCACTTATAATTAATCATGATTCTTCTTAAACTGGTACAATCTAAGGTTTCAAAATAAAGGCATTTCAATATATGACTACTTCGAAGATTTTTTTTTTACACTACTGTGATTAGTCACAAAGTAAATTCACTTTTCATGTAACATCCAACCTTTGTCTCAAAAGGTAGACACTTCTCAAATGTCTTTTTTTTTTTCCCCAAGAGATTTTGTAAGTATGGGAGTGTG
The DNA here is from genome assembly GCF_014898765.1 of Herpailurus yagouaroundi. Lineage (NCBI taxonomy): Eukaryota > Metazoa > Chordata > Mammalia > Carnivora > Felidae > Herpailurus > Herpailurus yagouaroundi. The sequence goes on from NW_024412391.1 coordinate 32,939,837, forward strand.
AGCTTTAATAAATCTCTGAGGGGCGCCTGGTTGGCGCAGTTGGTTAAGCGTCCGACTTCAGCCAGGTCACGATCTCGCGGTCTGGGAGTTCGAGCCCCGCGTCAGGCTCTGGGCTGATGGCTCAGAGCCTGGAGCCTGTTTCCGATTCTGTGTGTCCCTCTCTCTCTGCTCCTCCCCCGTTCATGCTCTCTCTCTGTCCCAAAAATAAATAAACGTTGAAAAAAAAATTAAAAAAAAAATCTCTGAGAATTTTTATACAGAAATAAGCAGCCTTATATTTATAGGGTATTTTTTATTTAAGTATTTCAAAACACTTTAGAAATGTTTCCTGATGATAATAAGAATAGACATGACTCTTCAGAATACACAGAACCAAGACTGATCCCAGGTTTCTTTGTCCTGTGTTCCATTCACTAGATGCATTTACTCAGGAATGTTCCCTGGAGCCTTTCTCAGGCTCTCCAGGGGAAATATACTGTGGTCTCAGAAACAAAATAACTTAGTGACATAAGAGAAAAACAAAGCATGATTTTAGTAAAAATGCTGACAAAATAGAAATGAACAGTCATGTGCTAGCCTCTCTTTGCCTTTGTGTTTCAAGTGGAGGAGTTGTATAAAAATACTTAGATCATTAGAAAAAAAAAACCCAGAAACTATCCCACATTCTCCCTTAGTAGGATGCTGAATATGTTTCTTTCATCCATTGTTTCCAATAACTCTTAAGTCAGCTTTCTCATTTGTTAATTTCTTTTCCTGTAATCAGCTCATTTGCTTTCACTGAAGTTTTCCAGACAAGAGGCCTGATCACTAAAACAACTTGAATGTATCCGGTGTGTTTCAATTAACCCATTTTTTAATTTTATTTTTTTAATGTTCATTTGTTTTTGAGAGAAAGAGAGAGACAGAGACAGAGACAGAGACAGAGAGACAGAGAGTGAGCAGGGGAGGGGCAGAGAAAGACAGAGACACAAAATCCAAAGCAGATTCCAGGCTCTGAGCTGTCAGCACAGAGCCCAATGTGGGGCTCGGACTCACAGCCATGAGATCATGACCTGAGCAGAAGTCAGATGCTTAACCTACGGAGCCACCCAGGTGCCTCCCAATATACTTTAGAGCTATCCCATGAATGCCACAAGGCATGTTTTAGGGGCTAAAAAAATACTTTTCAAAGGATATTGTACACATTAAGCACAAATGTGGTTGAACCCAAAAAGATGTATTTTTTAGGCTTGCATCCCTAGTTAGGCAGTAATTAGGCCCAACATTGAGTCATCTATAAAAATGAGACTTCAACTACTCAAATCTACACATAGTAGATAATTCACAAATCTGGCAACATTACTCTAAGGAGGCTGGCAATCTGCCAGGCAAAAAGCAGAAAAAGGTTTTTCACTTTAAACCAGACTGTGTAACATTAACATACCTAAAGAAAGAAAGACTACATCAATAGGAAGGAAGGGACAGAGGGTGGACTACAATTTTCGGTACCTTGTGCTATGATGCAGAAACTTTATACGGGGTTTATTGTTTTCTTTTGTTTTTTTTAATTTTGTTTCTTTTTTTTCCTTTTCTTTCTCTTTTTTCTTTTTTTTTCCTTAGAGAGAGGGAGAGAGAGAGGGGGAGGGGAGAGAGAGAGAGAGAGAGAGAGAGAGAGAGAGAGCAGGTGTGAATTGGGGAGGGGCAGAGGGAGAGATAGAATATTAAACAGGCTCCATGTCCAGCCCAGAGCTCCAACATGGGGCTCGATCTTATGATCATGAAACCATGACCTGAGCCCAAATCAAGAGTCAGACACTTAACTGACTGAGCCACTTAGGTGCCCCTGTTTTTATTATTAATAATAGGTTTTACCATCCCTATTTTATAGATGGGAGAGCTGAGCACATAGAGGTTAATTGAATTTATACCAAAGTTTTAGAAAGCAGAAATGACAGAGCAACAATTTAAAATATGGTGAATTTAGCTTCACAATATGTCAGGTTCTTTGCTGTACTGCCTCCAGCAACATCAAATTCTGTACAGTGAAAGCTTTGGGGTAAATTAGAGGCAGGTTTTTTTGTGTGGATCCAGAATTGTCCAAGAACTTATTGAATGCTTATTACATACTTCATTCCTAAAAATGAAACTGTTTTGGAGCAAAATCATTTACCTTAATGCCATAATTAGAAAGAAATAAATCTCAAATTTGAGAATGTACCCTGGCCCTTCTTATCCATCTTCCTCACATCTGGTCCAGGGGGAACTCAAAACTCAAACCTTTGTCTAGGAGATGAGTTCTATTCCTCAGATTTCTAGGTGGAGATCTGGCCACTGGGTCCACTGTGATCCCAAATGGCATGTTCCAATGGCTGCTTTGATTCCCAGCCCTTTAATAAACTTCCCCAAGGAGCTGTTTTTCCAAAGAGATGAAACCTTCATATCCTTGAAGTGGAAGCTAAACCAGAAAACTTTTTTTACCTCGCCCTTTGCAAGTCCTGTACAAGCGAGCCAGCATTTTGCCTGTGTTTCGGCATTTGTTTTAGAAGTACTTTACTTGGAAAACTTTTGTTCTCAACCTTTTGGGGCTTCAGGTAAATTGGGACAGAGACCAAATTTAATATCCTCTTTTACACACTATTTTACAAAGAAAGAAAATTCAGTAAGTAATGTAGAATTTAGGTGAATCAAAGGGAAATGATGTTCTAAGGAAATGACTTCTTACTGAGAGTAATCAGTTATCAGAATTTTAAAGGGAATATAAAGCCACTTAATTATGGACAGAAGTCATAATATGCCATAACACTTTTTAGAAGTATCATAAAAATCAATGCCCTAAATTTTAAACAGAGCAGCTTCTTTAATATTGTGATTTTAAAAGAGGCCCTGGAGGTATTTGGGTATCAGATGTAATGGTATATATTTAAGTTGGTCTCTGCTAGTGATTGGGAAAATGCCAGTGTAACAACTCTGAGTCCACTTAGTAGATGATTTTTCTTAGATTTCTAACCGATGTATCTGGTATTTGGATATGTTCTGATACCCTTCCGTGGCATTACCGCTCGTCTCAGGGGGCATAGCTCATAGAGTCACTGTAGAAGAACGGGCCTTGAATCAGTTTGTTGTATCATGTGCTGACTGCAGCAGCATTTTTAGCTACTAATACTTATAACTGATCAAATAAGTGATCTAGAGAAGTATATTTTAATAAAAAACTGACTTCAGTACATAGCTCTACCCAATGGTATTTTCACAGTGGTAATTACCCAATGGTAATTTTCGGGATTACCATAGTCACTTAAAAAAATAAAAAGCTATGTTCTCTTTTCACACATGGAATAGAAAGGATGAAAGTCTCAAATCTGAGTGAGCCCAAGAAGGTGCAGTTACTTGGGTCCTATGCTGTGGGGCAGTTGTCAGTTTAAATGGAAGTTGGAACAATCCTATATTGCAGAGTTTAGGGGTTGGGTATCGTGAGCTAATCTGCAAAACCATTCTCAAAAGCTGGGAAGGGAGTTCTGGCCAGTGTTATCCCAACTCATTTTGTGCCTCATGGTTTCCTTAAATAAGGAAAAGAGTCACTGAGGATCTTTTAACAAAGGGACCAGTCACTTAGCTCCTACCTCAAGATCATTGTCAGTGCTAATTCATTGTTGTCCTAAGTGAAATAACCAGATAATTTGCAAAGTAAAATACACCTGCATTTCATTTTCCTGTTGCTTTTGTTGTCTTCTCTGATACTGGCTATCCTCTCTGTCTCCTCTCTTTTTCCTTGGATGGACATTAACATTTGAGTCCCATTTGCAAATCGCTAAAGAAATACCATATGGGAACTAGCAAAATATTCCTCAGACGTATGTCCTGACTTTTCAGACTTGAATGAAGAACAGTTGCTTTATGTTTCAATAAAATGCTGAGCATGCCTATTTTGTCTGTACTTAAATAAGTCTCAGGAACATTCAGAGTAATTCTGTATATGAAGGTTCTTTTCCATCTCTTTCACTGAAACCTCATAAAAATATTTCTCTGTGACACTTGAGAGGTAGTACGTTTCTTACCTCCATCAGTTGCTCTGGGACCTTGTCTTTAGCATTCCTACCTATGGGCATAGTGGATCTCTGATCAATTACAGTTTAGTGGTTACGTGGTTAAAAAGTTTCACCAAGACTCAGGCCCTTTAGGTAAGTGGTTTCCAAACTTGCCTCTACATTGGAATTCCCCAGGAAGCTTCATGAAATGCTGATGCCTGGGCCCCACTTCCAGAGGGTGATTTAATTATCCAGGAGTGTGGCCCGGGTTTGGAATTTTCAAAAGGATTCCCAGCTAATTCTATGGTGCAGATAGTTTTGGGGATCGCTGCATTACAATCATTTAGGGGCTTTGAAGAATACTTCTGCTCATATCAATCCAAGTGGAAAGTTTGGGGCTCAGGTTGGTGTGCAGCCAGGATTACCAACCACGCCTTCACAGAAACTCAAAAGCTGATATTGTTCTTAAAAAATGGAGGCTTTCATGAAACTGGTGACTTAATTATTTATTAGTTCTTTAGTCAGTTATTGAGTGGTTTCTAAATAGTGGGATTTATGATTTAATTTACTAAGCATTCTAACTCAACATGTAATTAATTATTAATGTGTGTTATCTATCTATTCTGTTTATAAGGAAGCTATAGAAAATGAGTATCTTTTGGTTCACTAATACCTTCTCGTGAAGACTTTTGACAACAAGTGGTGGGATCTGGTTCCCTGACTGTGAATGTCCCTGCTTCCTAGTCATTGTAACAGTCTCTCTTACTGAACCCCTTGGCATCTCGTAAAGTAGCACTGACCGGTGACTATAGATGTTGCCAGGGTTTTTTAGATACCCCTTTGAATTAGCTCAAGAATCATCTTTAGTTGTATATATTGTAGTCAGCAGTTACCCTTCCTTACCATGGATTTTCTAACTTTATACACATGTGGTTCCCTTTGTTCATTAATTCTACCAGTATTATTAGCACTTTCTATGTATCATGTATCCATGGTAGGTACTGGGGATACAACTGATGACTAAACATAGCCCCTGGTCTCAGGGCAGTCACGGGCTGTTCCAGTTCATGATGATGAAATGCTAAGACAGTGGTGAATACAGAATGCTTAATATCTATCTTTTTTTTTTTAATATGACCACTAGGAAAAGTGGCTCACTAGGCAGTGAACACTTGCTTGCTCTCTTGTTCTTTCTTTTTGAAATTGGATTCTGTAGGTTTCTTCACTGTCCTCAGGCAGAGAGAAACATAACCCTACTATATCCCTTTTCCTCTTAAACTGATCAGCAGTTCACAGAGAAGAGAGCCTTAAATGTAATCTCAACACTGGTAACGTATTGTTATCTGTTAGTACGTCATTTCACACACATTTTCTATATACCTCTTAAATGGCGAATGGAGTATATTCTCTGAAGAGCTAGGCTCACTTTAGTTTATGATTCTGATTTAGTTTATTTTATACTATTTCCTCTGAGGTAGGTGCCTTCATTTCCTTTTCTAGGCAGGAATAACAATCTACATTAAAAAATATTGTAGCAGATGTAAAAGAGTGTGAGGAAAAGCTAAGTTTCCCCTATTTACCAGTCCTTGTCTTTTTTATTGAATGACATTAACTTTGAAAAGTAGTTACCATATGACTCTGTTCTATGAAACACTTCCTCCACGTAATATGTGAAGGGCTGAGTCCTGGTGATGCTTCATATTACTGAACAGCTAGTATCATCCTGAGCAGACTAAGCACTAAGGGAAAATGTCTTACCCTCTGAGGGCTTTAAGGATTTCTCCTGATGGCAGAAGCTGAGCCTCGCTAACCCATTCCCCATTGCCAGCCCTAAGAGGGTGACCCAGTTTGATTGGATGCAAAGCCAACAATCTCATATGTAAAGGGAGCAATTCTTTGCTACTCCCAGATTATAAAAAGGTTCAGTTAATAGCTACCACATCCAAAAACTGTCCTAGATTTTTTTTTTTTGGTTATATAAATTATAAGCTTATGCTTTTGAGGCCAGTGATTCTCCACACTTACACTGTCGTCTTCTTTACAAGGGCACATAGTACCTCTAAACCACCCATGTTAATATCAGTTAGAATAGTTTGACCCCTCTTGTTTAAATACAAAATTTACTTATTTTTAATTCCCTATTATCAGTTAAGCCTTTGAAAACACTTTCCTGATTTCTGTGTTTATGATTACTACTTTTACTTTCTCTGGGTTCACTTTTCTTTTTGCTGAAGTCAGAGGCAGCTCTGGTTTTATGGAGCCTACAGGTAATCACTTTGGGCCCTTATTTTAATAAAATACAGAATTAGGAATAAACAGTATTTTTTGTTTGTTTTGTTTGTTTTGTTTTGTTTTGTTTTTAGAATAAGAAAAGAAGACCAAATAATCACTCAAGCCTTGGAAATTCAGGTTCTTTCCTTCTGAAATCTCTGTAGGCAGTTTTCTAGAATTGTCTCATGAATATGTATTGCCCTGTCTGTCTGGAACACTCTGCAAGTTCCAACAACTCCCAGCATCATAGGGTAGGTGCCTGTGCACATGAGGAAACTGATGCTTACATTTCATTACTTTATGCTAAATCCATCTCTGCCTGGTATTCATCCTTTACTTGATTCATTCTTGATCACTAGTTTAAGTGCTGTAACGTTCTATTTCCTTCAACATCTTGAAGGTAATATTTATTTTTTTTTATTTTTATTTTTTCCATTTCATGAACTTAGGAGATTTATTTTTTTTTATTTATATATGAAATTTATTGTCAAATTGGTTTCCATACAACACCCAGTGCTCATCCCAAAAGGTGCCCTCCTCAGTACCCATCACCCACCCTCTCCTCCCTCCCACCCCCCATCAACCCTTAGTTTGTTCTCAGTTCTCAACAGTCTCTTATGCTTTGGCTCTCTCCCACTCTAGCCTCTCTTTTTTTTTTTCTTGAAGGTAATATTTAATAGTCTTCTGTAATCTGTTGCTAATGAGAAATTTGTTCCTGGTCTAATCATCATCTTCTATAGATGATTGTTTCTTTCTGGAAGATTTAAGCTTCTGTCTTTATCTTGACATATAACCATCTTCGATGATTCTACAGGTTGATTTATTTTTTTGGTTTCTTGTTTGATCCTCAGTGTATAAATTCCCACATAACCTTCTTCCGTTTGGAGACTTCTTATCCATTATCTCTTCTGATGTTTGTTTTCTTTACCTTCCTCACTTTTGTCTCCTTGTATAACTCCTGTTGCATGTGTGTTGGACCTTCCCAGGCTCCCCTCCATGTCCTTTAAATGGTTTGTCACATTCCTATTGCATTATCTTTCTGGGATGCATTCTGAGTCTTTTCTCAATTCTATTTGAAACGTATTCCATTCTTTCTTTGATTATATGGTAAGTGTACAGGTTATTCAATCTATTTTTATTTTATTTTATGTCACATTTTCATTTCCAAATTTCTAGTTTTTTAAAATGTGTACATGGTGTTCTTTAATTTCTGCCTGTTTCAAATTTCTTATGCTTCATCATATGAACTTATTCTTTCATCTTTTTGATTCAAACACTATCCTTATTTTCTTTCTCTTATCTTTTTTATTTAAAAACTGTCCTTATTTTCAAGTCATTTTAGATTATACTAATATTTTTTTTTCTGGTGACTACTTCTCTCCAATGTTATTTTATTTGATTTCTTTTTTATCCTTATTATTTTAAAATGTATTTTGATATTTTTGCCTGCATTATTGTGTGAGAGGTTTTAATTACAATCTGTATTAGTTTCCTATTGCTGTTGTCGCAAATTACCCCAAATTTAGTGGCTTAAAACAACACAGATTTTTTTATCTTACAGTTCTATAGTCAGAAGTCTGACATGTATTTTATGAGCTAAAATCTAGGTGTTTGCAGGGTTGTGTTCCTTTTGTAGACTCTATGGGAGAATTTGTTTCCTGGCTCTTCCAGCCTCTAGAGTCTCTTTGCATCCTTGGCTTGTGACCCCCTTCCATCTTCAAAGCCAGCAATGGCCTCACCAGACTTCTTATAAAGCATCAATCTGACACGGGCTCTTCTGCCTCCTGCTTCTATTTTTAAGGACCATAGTAATTACATTGGCCCACTGGGTAATCCAAAATAATTTCTCTATTTTGAGGTTTTCTGATTACAGCTTTAATTCTGTGTGCAACCTAATTCCCCTTTGCCAAGTCATATAACACGTTCACAGTTCCAAGGATTAGAATATGGATGTTTTTAGAGAGCCATTATATTCTGCCTACTCTATATCCCCACCATTTTTGCTGTCTGGCTAGTAATTTGCACTGCCTCCAGCCTGCTTTCTGGGTCACGCAGTTTGTAACTCCCAGCTGCCTTTATGTGCTTCTGGATCTGGAGGCCAGCAGTCCAGAGCCTCAGGCTCCTTGACTCCTTGGTGTTTCTGTTCTTGGAGGCTGTTCCAGACAACTCAAAAGGGGCACCGCTTATATGAAGCTGTGTAGTTTATTATTTTTGGAGTAGAGATGCTTTGTATAGGTGGAAGGGTTAGGATGGTTGACTTATGTTGAGATGTTGATTTTTTTTAACACAGGAATTTCTTTTTAATTTGCTCTTCTCATATTTATCTTGTGTTGCTTTGTGTTTGTCACAGAGGCATGACCTCAAAGCGTGAAATCACAGTGTGATCTTGGCTGAAAATCTTTCCAAAATTGCCTTCTTATAAAATCTATTTGTTGGGGCCTTGGTTCAGGTAGGAATGGAGTGAAGGTAGGTTATTTCCTACTTTTCCATTAGGATGGACTAATTAATGCACCGTATTTGCCATATCTTGGCTGCCTAGAGTAGCTACTTTTCATGGTAAGCAGATTTTCAAATTCATTGCTCCTCCTTTAAAAATCCTGGCTGAGAGAAGCAGGAGTTTGTGAAGAATATGAAGTTCAGCGATCCTTTTATACACTCTTAAGATCTACGCATTGATTATATCAGACCACAGGGAGCTGAATGCTGGTAATACATTCACTGGCATTCACCCCTCCTATACGGTTGCTTTTACTGAAATATAAATGGTCATGTCAATGATGGCCTATATTTTAAGAGAAAAAAAGCCTGTCATTTATTGTGGAGAAGTTTCTCTTGATCTTAGTGTCTGGAATTTTCATTGTGTTGAGCTTTGACTTCATGTTATGGGGCTGACAAATTCTGTCCTCACAGCAAGTGTACATTTTAGTTGACAGCAGGGAGACAGACAACAAACAAATGGCCAAGGAAATAAATAAGATAATTATATTTAGAAGTGTTGTGAAGAAAATAAAACTGGGTTATTTGACTACTTGTGTGCGTGTCTGTGTGTGTGTGTGCGCACATTTACTTTGGGTTTTTAGTGAAGTTCTCGGTATTTGAAGTGAGCCCTGGCAAAAAAGTGTTAGTCATGCTAAAGGTTAAGGACTGAGTGTTCCAGGCAAGAGCAACGGCCTCGAAGCATGAATGAACTTGTCATCTATTGAAGAAGAGAACAAATATGCTGGGGAATGCTGGGCCGGAGGGAGAGTCATAGAAGAGTTCAAAGAGGTAGTCCACGTCCAGATGACAAAAACTCATGGTGAGGGGCTGGCAATTGATTAAAAGTACAATAGGAAGCCATGGAATGTTTTATATGGATGAGTGACAAGATTAGATTGGTGTCTTTAAATGACTCTTTTGTCTGCTATGTAGAGAATAAATTGTAGGGAGACCACACAGGAGGCCCTCTGAATAATCTAAATGAGAGAGGGTAGTGTAGTGGATTAGGGTGGCAACACTGGAAATGGAGAAGAGTGGGCATATTTTGAGGATATATTTTGGCAGTAAAACCTATGGAGTTTACTAATGGAAAACGTGGAATGTGAGGGAAAAGGAAAAATCAAGAATGACTCTTACTGCTTCGGCCAAGTAGGCTAACTAGTAAGCCAAATAGCTGTGCATCTGCAGAGAAGCAGGTTTTGCTTGACCTTACAGCTGCTGTGATCTTTGTGTCTGAAAGCTGAGGGTACAGCTTGTGAGTTGTTTTAGCACTTCCTTCTAGCAGGATTTCATTACAACAATTTATATATTAATCTCACTTGCTGTCTCCTTCATACTTTTCTATGTTTATATTCTCTCTACCTTATTTTTCTCACTTTTAAATTATTTTTCTCATTATATTATTCACATCTCTGTAAGCTGCTTTAAATCAAGGTAGAGTATAAATAAATGATAAAACAATTATAATCAGATAGCATCCTGCATTGTCAGTTATGTGTTGTCCACACTTCCAAATGATCATCATTTATTTCACTTAACATACACACACTTGATGGTATAAAACAGTTTCAAATTTAATCAGTTGTTAGTTTTTGTTTGTTGATCGTTTTGGTTTTCCATCAGTCTTGTCTGAGTTTGTTGTTCTGTCACTCATTAACCAATTTTGAACTGGTTTTTGAATGTCTTTGTTTGAAAGAAGACATTAGTAGGTGATGAATGGCTGATCTGGTTTGCTCATAAAGGTTTCCAAAATTGCAGAGTGTGTGCAATATTAAAGTCTAAGTTTCTGGGGGCGCCTGGGTGGCGCAGTCGGTTAAGCGTCCGACTTCAGCCAGGTCACGATCTCGCGGTCCGTGAGTTCGAGCCCCGCGTCAGGCTCTGGGCTGATGGCTCGGAGCCTGGAGCCTGTTTCCGATTCTGTGTCTCCCTCTCTCTCTGCCCCTCCCCCGTTCATGCTCTGTAAAAATCTGTCACAAAAAAAAATTAAAAAAAAAAACCAAAAAAAAAAAACAAAAAAAAAAAACGTTGAAAAAAATAAAGTCTAAGTTTCTGGAGGTCAAAAGCATCATTGGCTTATTGTTTTCCATCCTCTTCATTCCTTGCTCTTGGAAGATGAGATGGTAATGTCGCTTTTAATGACAATGTTGAGCAAATGACGATGATGTTTCAGATAGTTCAAAAGGCACCTAAAGAACACTAGTTTTACTGCACTGAAACTGGTTCAGAGAACCCACTTGCATGACACAATATCTTTTGCTTGATACTGAACGACAAGAATTAGTTTGGTGAGTGCCTCAGTGTTTTATTATTTTTGTTAAAGGATCAGTACCTTTCTTACACATCTTTATCAAATGCACTCTCTTACACATGTCTATCAAATCCCTTCACTAACAAAAGAGCTGACAAATTATTCACCATTCTCTAATAATTGAAGCCTGAGTGATCTCTATTTAATATTCTTGTCCACACCTGTTTTCATCTCATATTTAGTAATTAAAATACTGTCTTCTTTGCTACTTTTTTGCTGGAACACATTAACTAGAACTTCTTCATGTGGCCTCTGCAGAGGTCACATGAAGAAGGCCACTGATATAATACTTCTGTTTTAGACTTAAAAATTATTATATCAAGGGTCATGCAATAATACTGGCATTTTTCAGTATTGAAACACTGCTTTTTACTGTTCTGTTTGTTCTCTTTTTTTATAGCTAATTTTTAAACCATTGTATTTATTTAGAAGGAATCTGTTCATACCTAAAGAAAAATCACAAATTCAGCTAAGATGGAGAATATAAAATTCTGCAAGACTGAAGTGGCAGATGTCAAATTTGCATCTCCTTTAATGTTTATGTATTTTCCTACAGGCATTTTTTGGGTACTGTATGAATAAACTGTTAACATGTTAATGTTGGGAGCAGGAGGGGTAAGAAGGGGGGACACTAAGTAGCCATGAAAACCTAGGCTTCTTGGCTGAGTTCATTATAATTCTGCATTACTGTACTCTATTAAAACTCTTTGTCACTTTCTTGTTACTTTTTAAAAATCAACCTGTTGGGTATGTTTAATTCAAAAGAGATCTTTAAAAAAAGGAGCCAATATCAGTTTTTCTTTTCAAATATTGAAAATTATTGGAAGATATAATAGATGCCCTTGGAACCCACCACAGATTGGGAAATCAGCTACTACTGTTAAGCATTACTGGAATGTGTGTGGATGGGGTGAGGTGGGTGCCGTGTGGGATATGGTTGTTTCTTAGGCAAATAGAGTCAACAGAATGAGCTGTAGAAATAGGAATTGGACTTCTTCCTGCTTCACTTTTGATATTTATCTTTTTAGTCAAAAACTATTTCTTGAGCTGCAGTCATGTGCCAGGCGCTCTGCTAGGTGCTAGAGTATAGTGAACAAGACTCCCATCTCTACCCATTTAAAGTGTGTAGCTGTCTTTCACTTCCTTATTGTTTTTCCTAGCCTTGGGATACCAGAATGTGGGAAGAGGCAAAGTTACCATGGATTAGAGGCAACAGAGAAAAGTTGAGATTTATAAACTTCTTTAAAAATACTGAAGTCCCAGTTTAGATGTCAGCTATCTGTTGGAGCTGGGCAGGGCGTGCTGTTCAGGATGTTGATGGTCACCACTCAGATCCTAGGCAGAGTCTTAAACAGATAAACTCTTACCTAGCCTTCCCTACCTCCTTGTTTCTTCTTGCTTACCAAGGACCAATGACCCTTGCCAGCATCTAGCTTTCTGTATGAGCTCATTGTTTCCCTCAAGTGCCTTAAGCTGAGATATCACCAGTGTGATATCACCTTTTCCGGGAGATAAAATCTTTAAATGTTATATATGATGGCCATATTAGTATTCAAGACATGTGGCTTTACCAATACAAGTGTACATAAGAGGATTGATTATAAGGGGTATTTTAAAGGTCTTAAATTATTTTGTTACTAATTTATTTAACAAATACTTTATTCAACACTTATTATGTGCCAGGCTCCATTCTAAGCTCATTTCACCCTCTAGCAGCTTTATTAGGTAGATGATGATGATGATGATGATGATGATGATGATGACGGACTCTATTTTATTGATAAAGAAACTGAGGCACAGGGAGTTTAAATGACTTGCTCACATTCACACAGCTATTGGACCTGGGATTCAAACCCAGGCATTCTGGTTCCAGAATCTATGCTCTTAACATTAACTATTTTAGATTGCTTCAGATATCTCTGATAATATGTGTGATGTCCAGATGTCAGTGCCCCAGTAGAAATTCCAAGGAAAGGCATTGGCCAAAAACAGATCAGAAGTCATGTGAGTATAGGTGGTGGTTGGAGCTGTGAGAGTACGTAAAACCCCATCAGGGAGTGCAAATGGAATGAGGAAAAGTAGCTTCTCAAGTTCAGGATCCTGGGATCTATCAACGTTTGACTCTTGAAAAGAGCAATCAGAAATATAGGCAGAGTGAAGAGATTCAGGAAAGTGGTATCTTGGAAACCAAAGGAAGACATAGTTCCAAAAAGTTTAACTTTGCCATGTGCCCCTGACATGTGCCCCTGACAAGTTAAAAGAATGCAGACTGGATAAAGCCACTGTATCTGGCAGTGAAGAGGTCATTGCTGCCCTTTGGTACATTTGTATGTTTAGAGTGAAGAAGGATAGAATGAGCTCCCACAAAGACACATTTGGAGGCAAGTGCAAACTTAAACTTTTTTTAAAAACACATTTATTACTCATTTTGGAAACATTCAGTAGATCAAGCTTTATTATTTTTTTCTTTAAACTTATTTTTTTGACCACAACTTGGCTTAGTTTCATATATTTTACCTTGTAGGCACTTACATGTTTCTTCAATAAAAGAATATCAAAAATTTATAAGCCCCAGGAATACATTAATTTAAATTTCCTTAGGTGGTATGGTACATGGCCATCAGAATTAGCCACTAATCCGTAAGCAGGATTATCTTCTGGAAGATTTATCATACCAGAAATACCAGCTGTGAATCATAATTCAAAACAGCCATAATTATGTGATGACATTATACATTTATAATTGAATGCATGCTAAAGTGAGCAATTTGAATATGTCCCTTCAGTGCAATATTTGAGCCAAGTAATGGCAACAATATTAATTTATGATATTTTCTGATGTAACTAAAACTTGATTTATCATACAGTGCTTTATTGCCATAGTTAGAGTCTTACACATCTTTGTTATATGTCATTCTTTTTTTTCTTTTTTTTTTTTTTTTTTTTTTTTACGATTATTTATTTTTGAGAGACAGAGAAACAGAGCACCAGTTGGGGAGAGATAGAGAGACAGAGAATCCAAAGCAGGCTCCAGGCTCCGAGCTGTCAGCACAGAGCCTGATGCAGGGCTCAAACTCACAAACCGTGAGATCATGACCTGAGCTGAAGTTAGATGCTTCATTGACTGAGCCACCCAGACACCCCTGTTATGTGTCATTATTAAAGAATATGTTCTAAAATCTGGGAGCCATCACAAATTCTTAAAATAAAGAATAGAAAGTTTTAGATTAAAATGGTATTTCAGGATATATAAGATATTAGATAGATTTGGTAAACTCTTTATATAATTGTTACCTTCAGTATTTCATTAAATTCAAGGAATAAAATCCCCTAAACTGGTTGGTTATTTCAGTAAGAGTGAAAATTCAGGTCGTTTGATTTGTTTTCAATGCCACTGTTGTTAACACTCTCTATATCCTGACATTTCCCAACTTACAAAATGTTCGTCACTTTGGTAACTCCCAAAACTATGTGAGGAATTTAGTTATTTAATGGAAATATCAAATTCTTTACAAATAAATCATTTTAGGAAATTTAGTTAAAGATTCTTATTAATGGAAATAACATCGAGTGTGGTGGACATATCCTTCTGTAAAATGAGCCTAAACGTATAGAAGTTGGCTAATGTTCTGCTGGTATGTCTCATGGTAGCTGAAAACATACTTGGAGAAATGGAAAAATATCCATTAGGTAAAATTTTCACATGATTAAGGGAGGAATGGAAATGTGGGAATTACTTCCTGACTTCCCTATTTTTGTGAACTTTTGATTAATGTAGCCAATATTAATTTTTGTGTTGCCATACTTTACCAGTAACTGTGTTAATATTTTATTATACGGTCCAACAAATAAATAAGGAATACAAAGAGGAGAGCTCACTGATCTAAATTTACATGAATTTATTTGAATTAGGCTATCTACACTTGATGCTAAATATAATGCTGTGCTGTGTGGGTAACATTTACCTACAATGAGCATTACCAAACATAGCATATGAACATGTCTTCCTTAAAGTGCCATAAGTATAATATTTATGTTAATCATAAAGGTTAATAGATTACATATGTTTATAGAATTATATTCTGTTTTTATTAAAAACAAACTAGCTGTTTTGAAATTTTTTTATGATTCTAGTGGAACACTCCATTATATGTTTTCATTCCAGTGGTAATCTGAATAACTTACTCTTTTTATTTTTAAATATTTATTTATTTTTGAGAGGGATTGTGAGCTGGAGAAGTGCAGAGAGAAAGGGGGGGCAGAGGATTTGAAGTGGGTTCTGTGCTGATAGCAGAGAGCCTCATGTGGGCTTGAACTCACAAACCATGAGATCATGACCTGAGCCAATGTTGGACTCTCAACCGACTGAACCACCCAGGCGCCTGAATAACTGAATAACTTACTCTTAATGAGTAAATTCTGAAACTTCAGCTTTCAAATTTGAGTTTTTATGTCTTCTGAAATTAAAATGAAGTACGTGTTCTGAATTAATGGTTGGAACAGATATAAAAAAATAATGACGAAAGACATGAGATCAAGGTTTTCTTCATGTTACTAATGCCGCCCAACCTATTCTGTACTTTGTGGTAATCAGAGTTTGGAATAGGAACTGTGTTCAAAAGGAAATGATGCCTGTTTCCCCAATATTTTGTCAGAGATGAAAAAGAAAAAAAAATTCCCTGACTTCTGAGGCTTAAAATGTTTTTCTATTACCTTCTTTTTTTATATTAGATCAAAGTGGAAACCTTAATTTTAGTTAATGAGTTATCATTCCCAAGTTTGACCTTAGCTATTACTTACGCTCTGAGAAGGTTCCCAAAATTTGTTGATATGTTCTCTTTTAATAGCCTGATCTATGAGGATGGCCTCCTTTGATTTTAAACTGTGTTTGATTTCAACTAATTTCAGATACAAAATTGGCTCTAGAAAAGTATAGAAAATGATACCCTTCTCCATACATACTCAACTTAAAAATCAGTATACTTTTTTACTGTTTATTATATTTCCATTATATTTCTACAACTAAAAGCAGTTGTGTGCCCAAGGCTCATGTTACTGAACAAGCCAGAACTCCTCTTCACCTCTTTCCATTTTACTTAGATGCTGGTGCCTGTGGGTCATTGTGATTGCTTGGTGCACACTATCCAGGATTGTAGTAGAATTTGGTGGACTTGCTAACCTAGGTTAGGGTATTTGAACATACCCTTTCGCTTCAACCAGGAATGGGTTTTAGGTTGGAAAAGAGGATGACTTTCACTCTCCCCCCCCCCCCCCCCCGCCTTTACTGGTAGTGATTGATGAGGATA
Organism: Herpailurus yagouaroundi; assembly: GCF_014898765.1. Classification (NCBI taxonomy): domain Eukaryota; kingdom Metazoa; phylum Chordata; class Mammalia; order Carnivora; family Felidae; genus Herpailurus; species Herpailurus yagouaroundi. The sequence goes on from NW_024412391.1 coordinate 32,956,204, forward strand.
GACTCCTCAACAATAAGTAAACCAGGCAGTGCTGTGCATTATCTCTTTTTCTATTGCTTCTTCAGTTTACTTTCCCTTAATCTGTTAATCTGTTGTTGATATTTTCATGTTTGCCACCCAGGAATCCCAAATAATTACATTTAGGTTTTATAAAAATAAGAATCTTTGGACCCTCATTCCCTTTCTTTGTCTTGTAAATTCTGTAACTTCTCTTGAATGGACGCAAGCTCTTGACTTAGAATACAGTGCTATACCTACCACTGAATATGAGAAAATGTTTCAACTCCAAATTAGGGTTCTTCATTGCAACCTTTACTAACTATGGGGTGGTTGATACTTTACCAGCATTTTAGCAATATCATACTGACCTTTGGGAGAGTTTTCTATGATGGATAAATTTTTTAGGCACAGATATTAGGTAGGGTACATCAATACAACTTTTTTACTTCTTGATAAAATACATTGCATTTTAACTGTCATCTGGAAATAGAGATATAAATTTGAACACCTCTGTATCTAATTTTCTGTATTTTCTTCAAGTAATTAGTCCCTTTTTATTACCCTCCCTTACATTATTTAAAGTTATGCATAATTACTAACCTTAAGTTGTTTTAGCAAAGTTTTCTTCCTGTCTGATGTTGAAAAGGCTGAGATTCTATCATGTAAATCTCAATATATGAGATAACCCAGAAAGTAAATATGTGACTAATAATCACGTGTTTTGAAGAGAACTGAGTTTATTTATACTGTAAATGTTACTTCTCAGTTTAGTCAGTTACCTTCCCATGTAATGAAGACTCTGAAATTAAAATGACCCCTTTTCACAAAAGATGGCTGTGGCATTCATTTACTACAAAGCTTGCCTCGGTTTGATATTACTCCTCATGCAATAGAAAATGATATCCTTCTAATGCATTCACAATGGGCTTTAAAACCATCTAAGGCACTCTTGAGAAATTAATGACTTCTGCTTTTTACTTCAATTACATCTGGTGATTCTCCTGTACTTTCTTACTTTTCCTGTTTCTCCTCTGACTTTGTAATATATCTTAGTGGTTGCATTCCAGATCTTTGCGAAACCTCCACTTCAGGAAGAGTATGTGTTTACAGCTGCCTTGAAAACCTTTAGACCTTTACAAATTTGAACACGTAATTCTTAAGACTAATGTTCCGTAGTAGATGTGTTAGTCTAAGGTCATCTTAGCCTCTTAAGTATATAAGCGCCTAACAGCTTGATGAAGAAAATCAGCTTACAACAGAACAGTATGGTGATGACAAAATGTTAATTAAATTTTGCCTTGTAAAAAATTTCATTTTCAGTCTGAGTGAGCTTATACAACAGTGTTGCTAGCTAAAAGTGAGGGGTCTACTCAGCACTTCTGACTGCTTCTTATTGGTCCTTGACATTTAGTACCTATGCATATTTATTCTGTGGTAAAACACTATATCACTTGACAATAGTAATAAACAAAAATGTTTCCTTTTAATCACAAAACTACTACACAATGATCTCTTACGGCATTAGGGAGAAGTTTATAATCTTAATGGATGCATTAGGAAAATAAGTGGCACCGATTTTGAACATGTTAAGGCCTATATTCATCTATCCAAAACCACAAAAAGGATAAAGGTATTTGGTTTGTAAAATACCCTTGTACATGGGTACAAGGTACCCTTAAAAATACCCTTTTACATGATAAAATGAAGCAGCTTTTTAATTAAGTGCAACATCGATAAAATTCCAGATTGCTTCTGTAAGTACTGATAGCTTTATTAATCCTTTATTTTTCACTCACTGGACATTTTTTGGCTAATCATCTAATTTCTGAATGAGCAAAGTGCTAAGGAGAGAAAGGAAAGGAGAATAAAGATCCTGCCCTAGAGGATCCTGATGCTTATAATCTAGTTAAGTGTCTAGAGATAAATTCTAAAGTGTCAAAAAGCCAAATTTATAACGTCATATAAATACATTAAAGAACACTAAGGGATTTATTGAATCAGAATATTAGAACTAAGAGGGACCTTAGCAATCTTCAAGTACAAACACTTTATTTTAGAAATGAGTAAGCTGAGGCCACCAAAAGGAAGGTGACTTACCTGGGGCTCACCAGCTGTCCTTGGTAGAGCTGGGACCACAACTGAATTAACAGTGTTTTCTCACTGTCATTAAGGGGCCTTGTTTATGCAAAAGAAGGCTTCTGGGAAAATGCACATCTTGAGCTTATAGGAAATAGAATTATAAACATCAGTGAACTTGACCTAGAGATTTGGGTTTCTTGTGTCAGCTCTAAGGTGTTTCTAGTTCTAAAATGCCCTGTTTGTTGATTTAGATTGGTATGAAAGAGGGAATAATTAAAAGCAAACAATAATGAGAAGCAGTAATAACAATAATGTCTTAGAAGTTATAGAACTTCCTATCTGTGAGGCTCTGTTTTAAGCACTTAACATTCACAGTAAGCTTATGAAGTAAGTGCTGTTTTCATTCCCACTTTACAGATGTAGAAAATGAGGCCCAGAGATGTAGCTCATCCAGTATTAAACATGGAATATAAGAAATATCAAACATGAAATGTTATAAGAGGGTGTGTGTGTGTGTGTGTGTGTGTGTGTGTGTGTGTGTGTGTGTATAGTGACCAGCCTAGTCAATAGTCAATATTAGGTGACTTTCTTTAGGAGGAGAAGTACTCTGTTGATGACTAGAGATAGTTAAGAAGGACTTCCTCAATAAGAAATTTATTTGGAAAAAAAAAGAATGATTTAGTATTGCCTTATTGCTATGTAACATGATTGTGTCTGATATTTCTGTAGCTTCCCACAAACTAATAGGGGGGATAATCAGTAATTTCAAAAAGTGCCCAACCATACATAGCCTGTGCCCATAATTCTCAAAGATATTATTGCTAGCATTTAAATATGTCAGCATGTATATGACTGAGGCAAGAAATGTTGGTGTGTATGTGTGAGTACATATATGTTTGGCCCATTTCACTTCTAATCTGTCATATAGAGAGAGGCAGTCACTGTTTATCCCTGTGTTCTTTGGTCAAGGTCTTATTCTAACACTTGCTCTATCTGAAAGTGTTTATAACTACTAATTCATGTTGTTCCGTATTTTTGTTTAGAGTTGTGTTGTCTTCTATTTCTTGCATGCTCTAGGATTTTCATCAACAGAATGGTCAATGATCTCCAAGTGTGGAAGCAAAACTGACACTTTGCTTTGCAACCCATTCAGAAGAAATGTGTATCACATTCCACGGTCAGGGCAGGGGAGGCAACTGCTATTTACCCTGAGATAAAAGACCAAAAAAGCCTGTTGAGCTTTTTTACTTTAGGGGGTACAGTTGTTTATGTGGGAAGATGTGAACAGGGTTAACTGATTATACCTTCTGTGTCTTTATATTTTAGGCCTCTACCAGTATTATTTGTCTAAGCGGTGCAGGAAATACAGAATGAGGTACTAATGGTAGTTTAAGTAAAAGTACACATTTTTGGAGGCTTGGGGAAGCTGATGTCTTTTTGATGTAGGACTTTATTTGATCCTCTCAAAGGTTTATTGAATTCCATAATGTTCTCTGGTTTCATTTAACGTCTTGTTATTGAACTGACTAATAAAATGATTTAAAAAATAGTATAACTGTACAGGATCTGTAATGGAAATACAGTTTTGTAATATGTGGAGTTTTTCTGTGTGTAGTTCGATAAACTTTAATTAACAATCTGTCTGTTTTGTTTTCATTCAACAATATTTACTTCCCACTAAGCGTTAGGTACTGTTACAGGTGCTGGAGTGTGTGTCTGCTATTATGATGACACCTGTTGTTACTCTAGGTTACACACTGAGGTAGATAAGTTTCTCATAGGATCAGATTTAAGGTTTTGCAGCTAGGATATGTAGCAAATATGCAGTGTCATACAGTCCAAATTTACTCTTAGCTGTTCTTCAGAAATTAGTAAACATAAAACACAAGACAATAAATTCTGTGGTACGAAGTCTGGAGTGTTGCTATTCTACAATACACAATTTTGTCTACAGCTCTTTTCTTACCTTCTTCTCACCTCCCGTCTTTTCTTCCTTTATAGAATTGATAGAAAAAAAAAAGTAAAATTATATCTATAAATTAAACCTATTTTCTGTTAGTTCTAGCTAGAGAAAAACAGACTCTTATTTCAGACATTTGGTGATGGCTTGACAACATGTTGAGTAAACTCTAAAAATCTGCTGCAAAGTGTATTTAAAACTGAGAATAATGTTTTATAATCTAATATCAAAACAAATGAGAGCTTGATAACCAGTTATATAGAGGGTGATGTACCAATATAATTTGTATTTTTCATGATAACAGCTTTTTTGATATATCTGGGGTGACCATCTCTTCCCTGTCTGCCTGGAATTTTCCTAGTTTTAGCATGGAAAACCTAAGCAACTGGATGGTTGCTCACCCTTAATTGTATCTAAATTTGAAGATTTAATTTTCTCAGTTTCTCAGTTTCTCAGATGAAGTGGTTAATGGACAAAATCTATTTACCTAAAGGATGGATATTAATATATTTATCTAAATACAGTGGTATTTGAAAGATGAAAGAATAGGTAGGTGGATGGAGGGATAGACACACCTAAATATATAGGAACAGTTCACAATTATGCAGTTGTGATCACCTATTAAAATCCTAATCCCCCTTGGGGCACCTGGGTGGCTCAGTCAGGTAAGCATCCGACTTCTGCTCAGGTCATGATCTTGAGGTTCGTGAGTTTGAGCCCCGCATTGGCTCTGTGCTGACAGCTCAGAGCTTGGAACCTGCTTCAGATTCTGCATGTCCCTTTCCGTCTGCCCCTTCCCTTCTCATGCTCTGTCCCTCAAAAATAAATAAATATTAAAAAATAAATAAAACCCTAATCACCTCTTAAGTCCCCACATAGTTGCCATGTTTTTGTCATGATTTCTCTTGCAGAATTCATCCTTCTCCCCTATGCCTAAAAAATTCCATTTATACATCTATTATTGACTTACCATCAGTATATTGTAGTTGGCTCTATGCATATCTATCTTCTCCACTAGACTATGAATTCTTTGCAAAACAAGAACTGTTCCTTAATGGGTCTTTGCATTTCATCTCTCACATACCACCCCGTGCTGAGCAAGAACTGAGTGTGTAAGTGAGCATTCATTCCTCTCCCCTAGTTGGGTAAATACTTTGTTTTTAGCCATTTTTATTGAAATATGATTTACCTACAATAGCATGCACCAATTTTAAGTGTATAGTTCAATGAAGTTATAACAAAATCAAGATAGAGAACATTTCAATCCCCTAAATCGCCCTGTTCCCCTTTTGTACAACCTCTGATGTACTTTATGTCACTACAGTTTTGCCTTTTCTAGCATTGCGTATGAATCTCATACATCTAGCTTCTCTGACTTAACATTAATACTTTGAGATTTACCCATGTTGTTGCATGTGTGAGTAATTTGTTTCATTTCGTTGTTGAATAGTATTCCATTATATGGATAATATCACAATTTGTTTATCCATTAACCTGTCTGTAGGCATTTGGTTATTCCCAGTTTTGGGCTATTATAAATAACACCACTGTGGATATCAACATACACATTTTTGTATTCACATATGTTTTCATGTCTCATGGGTAAACATCTAGGGGTGCAGTTGGTGAATCTTATGGTAAGTGTATGTTTCAACTTAGAAGGAATTATTAAATGTTGTGCAAAATGTCTGAACCATTTTTGCATCCCTACCAGCACTGCAGGAGAACTCAGCTTGTTCGACATCATTGCCAACTCTTCATATTGGTCAGGCTTGGCAGTTTTAGCTAATATGTGTGGTGGTATCCCACGGTGGTTTGACATTGCGTTTGTTAATGGCCAATGACTTAACCATCTTTTGATGAAGTTTTTGGTCATAGTTTGTATAGCTTCATTTCTAAGGTGTATGTTCAAATATTTTGCCCATCTTTAAAATTCAGTTTTTTGTCATTGAAATGCAGGAGCTCTTTATATTTATTGCATTCAAGTCTTTACCAGATATATGTCTCATAAATATCTCCCACCAGTCTAAACTTTTAATTTTAAGAGTCTCCCAAAGCGTCTCTCAAAATTTAAATTTTGTAGTTCAATTAACTAATTCTTTCTTTTATGATTCATACATGTGCTGTTCTGTCTAAGAAATATTTGCATAATATAATGTGATGAAGAATTTCTCTTATATTTTCTGCTTAAATTTTTTAGAATTTTAGGTTTTATATTTAGATAAATAATCCATTTTGAGTTAATTTACCTGGACAGCTCTGTAAATAATAATAATAAATGGACCGTGTAAATGTGGGTCTATTTTTAGACGATTTTGTCCCATTAACCCTTTTGTGTATCTTTATGCCACTAGCACGATGTCTTTATTAAAATAGCTTTATAGTGAGTCATAAAATCAGGTGGTGCAAGTTGGTCAACTTTGTCTTTTTCAAAAATATTTGGTCTGTTGCAGGCTTTTGCACATCTGTTAAAATCAGCTTGGATTAAAATCTACTAGGATTTTTACTACTGTCATTTTTTATTCTTTTGTATTAATCCACATTTCCATATAGTATCATCTTTCCTTCTGCTAGAAGAATTTCTTTAAACTCTTCTTCTAGAAGTGAATGCCTGGTGATGAAAACAAAGTTATAAGAAAACAATTAAGACTAATGCTGTTCATAAACATGGGTGGAAAAATGCTTAACAAAATTTTAGCACATCAAATCTATCAATACATAAAAAAGATAATATATTATGACCAAGTAACATTTATTTCAGGAATTAAAGGTTGGTTTAACATGAAAACAATATAACATAATTTCCAAATTAATAGACTAAGAAAGAGGAAAACTGATCATCTCAAAAGATGCAAATAAAGCATTTGACAAAATTCAACACCCGTTCATGATAAAAAAACGACAAGAACAAAAACTACCAGATAACTATGAATGGAAGGGAAATTTTGCAACCTGGCTTTCAAAGAGAACCTACGAAAGAGATCTACAAGTAAAGTTATCCTTAGTGGCAAAAGATCAAATACTTCTAAGATTAGGAAAAAGGTGTTCACTCTCTTGTGTTCAATATCATTCTGTTCAACTTTTGTTGAACTGCTGTTCAATACTGCACTAGAGATCCTAGCTAGGGCCAAATTTAGATATCTTAATTCAATCTTTTATTTGTGTGTGTAATTAAAAAAGAAAACAACAGCATTATTTATTGAGAACTCTGTTAAGCTTTATGGAAGCTTACACTCTCCTGGTGAACATTCTGTTAATTTTCCCCTATATTCTTCTGGGGAAGTTAAACCTTGATGTTGACTGCAACATTTATTTCCTACTTTTTATATGTGCTAACTAGATAATTCATGGGAAGTCTGATGGAATGGATTAGCTATGTTATACGAATTCATATGTAAAACGATGTAGTTCTATTATGTAGACTACATGGTTACTTTTTGCAATGGAGGAAAATGTAGTTAAGTCCTATGACTATAGACATACTTTTTTGCATAGTCTTATGAAAACATATTACTTTCTTAATCACTTTTGTAATATAATATAAACTGCTGTATCAAGATTAAACAACTTTCCATTTATAAAAATAATAGTTGTAGTATAGGCAACATAACATGACTTGCATGTATCAAAATAACATCTTAGAGATGACTTCAAAGCACATTTTAGCTATATAAAGAGAAATGTAATTTCATTTTGCTTCAGGAAGCTTGCATGTTAATACTTAATAATTAGTGTGTTCTTTTCCTGTCCAAATCCTACCCATGTACCAGGGACCAGCTCAAATTTCTGCTCCTTGGAGTTCTTCCTAATCAACCTCACTGGAAATTACATCTGCCTCCTCTAAATTTTCTTCAGAGCTATAAACTTTAGCAGATGTATAATGACGTGTATCCACAAAGACATTATTATACAGAATAGTTTCACTGCCCTAAAAATGCCCCCTTCTCTGCCTGTTCATCCCTCTCTTTTTCTCTTGTGATCCCAACCCCTTGAAACCATTGATATTTTTACTCTGTCCATGGCTTGCTTTTTTCAGAATATCATATATTTGGACTAATACAGTATGTAGCCTTTTCACATTGCCTTGTTTCACCTAGTAATGTGTATTTAACATTCTTCCATATCTTTTGATTAGTTGATAGTTGATTTCTTTTTAGCATTTAATAATATTCCATTGTCTGGGTATACCACAGTTTATTGATCTATTTATCTACTGAAGTACCTCTTGGTTTCTTCCAAGTTTTGGCAAACAAACTGCTGTACGAGCAAAACTGCTACAAACATTCATGTGCAGGCTTTTGTGTGGACATGTTTTCTACTCTTTTGGGTAAATACCAAGGAGTGTGATTGCTGAATTGCATTGTAAGTGTATGTGTAGTTTTGTAGGAAACCGCCAAGCTGTCTTCCATAGTAGCTATACCATTTTTCATTTCCACCATCAATGGATGAGTGTTCTCGTTGTCCCACATCCTTGTTATCATTTGGTATTCATTCTTTGGGATTTTAGCCATTCTGATAGGTGTATAGTGGTGTGTTATTGTTCTAACTTGCTGTTTCCTAATGACGTATGTTGAGCATCTTTTCATATGCTCATTTGCAATCTGTATATTTCTTTTGGTGAGATGTCTGGCCACATCTCTTGCCCATTTTTAATCTAATTCTTCTTGTTCTCATTATTGATAACTTTTAATAGTTCTTTTTATGTTCTGGGTATAAGTCATTTATCAGATAACATCTTTTGCAAATATTTTCTCACAGTCTGTGGATTGTCTTCACTTTATAAAATGATGTTTACAGTTTTAATAAAATCCAAGTTACCTGTTTTTTTTTTCTTTCGTAGATTGTGCTTGTGGTGTTATATCTAAAAAGTACCCCCTACCTGCCTCCTTACTTAATGCAGTTTGCAGCATATCAGTCTCATAAAATGTCCTTACCAACCGAAGGTCACCTAGCTTTTCTCCTAAATTATCATCCGGGGCTTTTATAATTTGGTGATTTACATTGAGATCTCTGATCTATTTTGAGTTAATTTTTATAAAAGGTGAAAAGTCTACCTCTATTTTTTTTTCTTTGTTGCAAGTGGATGACCAGTTATTTGAGGACAATTTGTTGAAAAGACTATCCTTCCTCCATTGAATTACCTTTGCTCACTTGTCACAGATCAGTTGACTGGATCTGTGTGGAGCTCTCTCTTCTGTTCCATTGATCTATTTGTGTGTTCCTTTGCCAATACCACACTGTCTTGATTCCAGTAGCTTTATGGTGAGTTTTGAGGTCATGTGGTGTCAATCTTCTGACCTTGTTCTTCTTCAACATTGTGTTGGCTATTTTGGGTCTTTTGCCTTTCAATGTAAGCTTTAGAATCAGTTTGTTGATATCCCTGAAATAATCTGCTGTGGTTTCAATTGGGATTTCATTGACTCTGTATGTCAAGTTGGGAAAAACTGATATCTTGACAGTATTCAGCCTTTCTATCCATGTACATGGAATAGCTCTCCATTCATTTAGATCTTCTTTGATTTCTTTCCTCTGAGTTTTGCAGTTTTCCTCATATAGATCTTGTGTGTGTGTTGCTAGATTTATTATACCTCAGTGTTTATTTTCTTCTTCCCTTCCTCCCCACCCCCTCTCCTTTCTGTGTGTGCTCGAATTATTTAGAGTTCTCCAGGAAAATAGAAACCAAGATAGGGAGGTATTTTTGCTACCATGGGGTTGGGGGTTGGTTGCTTCTAGGCCCTCTCACCTTATAAAGCAAAGAAATACATTTATCTGTTGCTTATCTGTGTATATACACACTTTTACATGTAACTATTTGTATGTATATTAAGCTAAACATGAGTTCATACTGGTGTCCCCTAATCTATTATTCTAGTAGAATTAGAACTATCTATTCTATTATCTATTAGAAAAATAATCGAGTAACCATTCCCTTGCTTTCCTCTGATCTCCCACTCCAGCAGTGAGGAATCTGTCTCCCACCATTAGTTACCCATTTATTTAACTGTTCAGTGTGTGTGGGGATGCATACAGTTTTTTGTGGTGGTGGTGGTGGTTATCTTCATGTTGACACATTTTTCTCTCTAAAGTTCTTTAGCCTTTTGTTAATTTTTGCCCTTAACTTATCAGGTTTAGTACAGGGTCAGCCATTCAAAACATGCAAACAGAAAGTGGCAATTTATGCGGTACAAATAAGAATGTGCAAGAAGTGCTTTTTCAACTGGGAAGTTCTATAAACCTGTACGAGTGGTTAACTAATTGTCACCAATAATATCAATATTTTTATGTTTCATTTTATCAAGTCATTAATTCAGCATGAGAGTCATTTTATAAAATCAAAATAGTATCACTGATGACTCTCATTAGCTTTCAACTTTTCTCACCAAATACATTTCTGCTTGATAGTAAAGTAAATACAATGGGTACCTATGTAAGTCATGTTTTACTAATGTAAACAATGTTACTATTGCTCTTTTCAGCCACACATACTTGATAATTTCAGTTGCCTAATGCTCCCCTCATCCCCACCCTACCCCACCCCACACGGCCAGGAAGTTTCTGGGCTTGAGTGTTAGTGACAGCACTCCATGAGATTTCTTTAGGAGCTGCAAAGCTAAATCTTTCATCGGATTCAAAATTGGCATCTTCTCTGACTTCCCTATTTGTTCTGTAGAAGCTTCCAGCTATACCAATGCCCATTTAAGAAGAGGAAAAGAAGCCAAAATATTTCATGATAACACAACGAACCACACCATCTATTGACACTTATTATATGATGATATGTTTTCATAATTAAAAGAAACCGTGGCTGATTTTTAAAATTAAAAAATATTAATTTAAGTTTATTCATTTTGAGAGAGAGATTCAGAGAGCAAGTGAGGGAGGGGCAGAGAAAGAGCGAGAGAGGGAATCCCAAACAGGCTCTGTGCTGTCAGCAGGGGAGTCGATGCGGGACTTGAACTCACAAAACATGAGATCATGACCTGAGCCCAAACCAAGAGTTGGTCACTCAATGGACTGAGCCACCCAGGGGCCACGAAAGTGGCCGATTCTTTTAAAGTATCTAATTCAACTCTCTAATTTCCTTTTAGTGATTAGTTGCAGTGGTTTCAACCCCAAAGTCTGTACCTCCCTCCCACTGTCATTTGGTTCTGGAGGGAGAATCTCACCAGTCTGGACCCAGTCTTCCTTTGTGGTAAGGAGCTGGATTGAGCTGGATAACGGCTTCCTGCAAGGAATTGGGAATGTGGGCGAAGCAGCGATTCTGGCAGACTGGATTTTAGCATTCTGTCCCTATGATTCTGTCACTGTTACATTATAGTGACTGCCTTTTGTTCTCTTTTCACACTGCCTGTGAGACATGATCTGGAATCTTGCCAGAACCTCTCTTATGCTGTCAATATTTTTTGTAAAGCTGCTCTTCTCTTTGACTAACAATGATTTTCTTAAAAATCAGGAGTATCTGGTTCACTCTTTCAGTCATTTCAAAAATGTGTTGCTGGGTTGAAGCGGCTGAAATTATAGCTGGTGTGGAAAGTGATGAACTATAAATTGAAATACTCAAATACCTTATTTTTTAAGTATAACAGTCATTTCATCTTCCTCTAACATGGTAGGCTTACAGTTATATAATGTTTTTAGACTCATGGCAAAAGAGCCATAAAGCGTATGACCATTACCTGTGGACTGTAGGTATTGATAGGGTAATTTGGAGTATTTAGTTCTCTGCCGAGGCTGGGTGACTTTCATTACAACCTTTGGTTCTTGAGATGAAACAAGTCTTTGAGAGGAGCTTATTCCTGCTTGTCCAGAGACACCTGATCCAGAGAGACAGGGAGCTCTGTGTCTTTGACTGCTTATCTGTGGTTTGCCCTGAATATGTCACTTGACCTCTTTATATTTCAATTGTTTCACCTCTAAAATGGAGAAAGTGCCTCCCCAGAGGACCCCACTTCTCAGAAGAGCACTCTGGAAAGTGTGGAGACATTGTCTATTGTCATCTCAGCTGGCCCTGGGACACAGTGAGCTGAAGCCACCTCTTTCCCTTATGTAATTCTCTGCTTCCCCTTCCCTGAACTATGCCCCCAAAGAAGTTGTTAAATTCTCCATTATTGCACCCAGGTGATGCCACTGGTTTACGGAAATCAGATCGATGTTCATGAGTTTTAAATCAGTTGAAAGCTCATGTGGTAACTGTTCTGTAGTGGCATCTGATCAACTGTAACTACTTAGAGAATCCTGTTTGCTTCCTTTAAATTAACTCTGGTTTCTTCAATATCTTTTTAATGGTGATTTTTCAGAAGATGCTTTAATAAAAGCTGTTTGCTAGAACTTATTCTATGAATTTTTTTTTTAATTTTGAGAACAGTTGATACATATTAGTTTCAGGTGTACAGCATACTGTTCCAGCTACTCTCTACCTCGTGCTTTGTACACCACAGGTGGAAACACCTTAACACTTTCTTTAAACATCTGCTTGGATACTAAAGAGGAGTAAAGATTATGTAAAGATATGCGATTATGTAAAGATTATTTAATTTTAATTGATGCACTATGTGTCCTAATCCATTAGAGTATACCTCGGATTTTTTAAGAGGAAGGTTCAGATTCTAGTGACATTTGAGGAAAATCTTATTTTATAACTTAGTTTTTGCAGTATTATTCATACAATTTTTTCCCTCTTCCAAACCCAATCATTTTAGATTGCAAATATAGGTCATTTTTTTCTTTTTAAATACATAGGCTTTTCTTTAGCAACATATGTGATAGTAAGAGAAAATAAAAGAGACTGACCTCAGAATACTACTAAAAGCTTAGTATGTTAGCAGCAGATAATACTTGCTAGAGAAACAAGGTCTCAAATAATGAGGTCTATTCATTTTTTTTCCAGAAAACTCCTTTTTGTTGGCATATTTAATAAGCAAATGCACAAACAGTACTATATCCATTACTAATAAGTTACAGTTTTTCCACTGCATAAAAAATTCATCATAGTCTTTTGCTGTTATCTTTGTTTAGAAAGAAGATGATTATTGAGTATATTCAACAATAATGGCAGGCATAGAGATTTCCTTGTGCTGATTTTTCTAATGCTGATTGCAAAATCTAATTTGTATAATTTGTAGAGCAAGAACGGAAGGGAGAGAACGTGGTAGAGTTCAAGGAAAAAGTCACATGCCGAGCAATACACTTGCAGTTTATCACTGACCCATGTGTTCATCATAAGCTTGTTTGATGTGGAAGCTAATGGCAGAGCTGCAGAGATTTTGATTACTTGTTTTAACAATGCAAATTCATTTTACCAAGCTTTGGCTAAGGTTTTAACAAATCTCATGTTCATTGCTGTTTTGGCGACTTATTTGCAAACACTAATAAGGAATAGTTTTACCCCCAGGGTTGTTCAGATGTCTGTAAAAAGACACAGCAGAAGTTGATTGACAGCTGCACTCTTTTTTTTAGATTTAATCTGCCATTTGTTTTTGAGCTTCTAAAACTTTTAATCATATTAATATCCTTTAAAATATAAACTTTAATAAATTAATTCTCTATAATACACAAGACTTATTTTTGCCCTATATTCAAATCTGTTAGCTAAATATATGTTTTGTTTTGCTTTTGCCTTTTAAGAAATTATTTCTCCTGGTCAAAGCTGTGAAACTTTTGTGATTAAAAATAATAATACTGCTACAGTCTGTGAATTTAGATTTCTTTCTATTCTGACACCATTCTGCCCCATGAAATAGCAAGTTAGCACTTTTTTTCCTATAAATATATCAAGGTTTGTGTCTGAACACTGTGTAACTCGTAGACAAACAGTATTAGACTTCCTGCACATGATAGGTACTCAGTGATGTATGTGCTTTATCAATGGCGGATGAAATTTACATAGTCATTTTTGTAAGCACTTTAGCTATATATGTAGATCAGTTGTGTTTCTGCCATGTGCACTGTCCAGAATCTCCCCCTAGACTAAGTGCTTGCCACTAAATGTCCTTAGTTATCCCCTTTATAGAATGGTCTGCAGTTTCTCTGTCTCTGTATGTCTCTGTTACTTACTCTCTTTCACACACACACACACACACACACACACACACCCCATTATTAGTAGGAAAAATTTCAGCCATTTTATCTGCAGAATTCAGTGAACTATTTTCAGTTCTTTACCTAGAACAAATAATTATGATATATTTTGTAAAATATAAAGAAACACCAATATTATTTTCAATGCATGAACAGTTAGCAAAAGCAGCATCCTTTTCTCTGGGTGTCTATCTAGACCCATAAATGAATTGAGAAATCTGAACTCTGCCCATACTAGTCACATACAGACTTGTTTGTCTATGCCATCTATCAAATCCAGTTGTGAAACTGAAGTGGAAGTTGATGTGGTTCTTTAGAAGCAATAGATCAATAAATGGAGTGGTTAATCTGTGGCGAGTTAGTGGTTAGACTCTCCTAATGAGGTTATACTCATTACAGAATGTCTTCCAGTGTGAGAGACAAGGACTAGATTTAAACCAGTAGGACCGAAAGATAAAAGCACGTTCTGTTGGCAAAAAGCACCTTGATTCATTTATGTCTTTTATAAGGCACTACCTAGTTCAAGAGCCATCTCTAATATAGACCAGACAAAACCTGAGAGAAAACAAAAAAACTGCATTATCTATCCCAGACATCACATCAGGCTACAATGCTATACAACCAACTACTTATTCCCCCCCTCTTTTTTTTAAGGCAGAAAACCTGACAGCATGCTAACAGAAACCTTGACTGAAGGGTTTAAGAGCTGTGTGGGAATAATTTCAATAATTTAAAAAGATGTTGCTTTCTGTAATAAGAATTGACTCCATTTCTTTTATTTACTTGAACACATGCTTGTTGTAAACACCTTAAAATTAAATTGAAATGCACCTAATCCATGTTTTTCTGAACTACTTGATTCACTGTTTTCAAGTACATTTGTGTTGGAATTTCTGAGCTATTTATATGTAAATGGAAAGTCTTCTGTAATTGGCAGGGGAAAGCTTGCTAGAAACCCAGTAATCTAATCTACGATGCACATTTTTTCTTCTCTGTTATGCATTCATCATGGCATTTGAGGGCAAACAGTTTGATCCTTCTGTCAACATCACTCTCTTTTGCAATAAGGCAAAGACTAGGGAAACTTTGTTTTAAGGATTAAATGGTGAAATTTTTCTGTGACACACCATTTTAGACAGAGCTGCCAGGTCTTATAGGGAGCAAAAAGATATCGTTAACTTCTAACTCCTTGGAATAGGAATTTAAATTATTGGCTTCAGGTAGTAGAATGAAAGTAAGCTTGCACCATCGCTCTGGCTGTGATTGTTTTATTGAATTTTATTGTATGCTTTTAAAAAAATATGTGCTACCCGGGACTTCGGTGACAATGATACCAAAGTAATTTTTCTGGTTTTTGCATTTTTCCTAATTTGGATTTTTTGAGGAAAATCTTATATATATATATATATATATATATATATATATATATATATATCAATGTATACACACACACACACACACACATATCAGGTTAGACACAGACATTTAACTATGCTAAATAACCAGGAAACTTGTGACGTGCCTATTATAAATCATGAAATGTTTAAACTTTAAGGGATCTGAGAAGATACCAGAATCCCAAATCCCATTCCAGAGTGAGCGAGCAATGTTAAAAAGAAGATTTAATACTAAATTAGTTAAAATAGAGATTTGTTATTCATGCAGCCATCTTGCCATCCATTGAGGTAACTGCATTCATCTATTCCTTTGATAAATACCATGCCCAGCTGGGCTTGAGCACTGGCCTCGATGCTGGGAGTACTGTAGTAACCAGGAAACTCACATTGCATCCATGGGGAGTACTATCTTATAATTAGGTCTGTAAGCCAAAGTACATAGTTGAATGAAAACTACATTAAAAATTTAGCTATTTTCCATTTTTCAGGAACTACATGGTTCTGAATATTTTTCTTCTCCATATAGATGGTTAAGAGTTAACTATTTTTTTAATGTTTATTTATTTTTGAGAGAGAGAGAGACAAAGACAAGTGGGGAAGGGGCAGAAAGAGAGGGAGACACAGACTCCAAAGCAGGCTCCAGGCTCTATCTCAGTTGTCCAACAAAGAGCTCAACATGGGACTCAAACCCATGAGCTGTGAGATCATGACCTGAGCCAAAGTCGGATGCTTAACAGACTGAGCCACCCAGGCAGTCCAAGAGTTAACTATTTAAGCATAACTGTTTTAGATGGAAATCTTTCTAATATATGACCCCTTTAGAAAGTATTTGGTATAATATTTATGTTTTCAGAATCATTTTTTTAGATATCAAGATGACCTGTAACTCAATACCTAAATAGCCTAGGTGGCCAAATTATTCTTCTTGATTTGGATTTGTATTTCTTTTCTGACTACTGGGCTATTAGCTGTTGTATTCTTGCTGGTCATTGTGTTTGCTGCCATAGCAGAACCTTTCTCTTCTCTCACCCCTTTTAATAATCTCTTTTAATCTCCCATGGGTATGGACACAGGAACATTAAGGTTATTAAAATAATTGTAACTATTTTTTAAATAAGAGGTCCTCTAGAAAATGAGATATCTCCTATGAATAAAATGCATCTTCTTTACTAAATTTATTTTTGCTGCCTACAGGTATCCTTTCATTATCTTCCTGGCCCCATTCCTAATAGATGTAATTTAGTTACACTTTTAACAGTTCAGGAAATCAAGTCAAAAGGATGGTAGCACCAATAATTCAAATGTAAATCAAAGAACATATATATATATATATATATATATATATATATATATATATATTTTAGTATTTGTCATAGTCCCAAACTAAAAACAACTCCAATGTTCATCAGCAGTTGAATACATAAACAAATTAGTGTATCCACATGATAAAATAATATTCAGCAATAAAAAAAGAGTGAGAAATTAATATATACCGCAACATGAATGAATCTCAGTAATTACACTGAATGGAAGAAACCAGGCAAAAAAGAATATGAATTAATTTCCTGTGGCTGCCATAACTAGTCACCACAAACTTGGTGGCTTTAAATTCCCTGATAGTTCTTAAGGCTAGAAGTAAAACAATCAGCGTGTTGGCAGGGGTGCACTGTCCACAGAGTTTCCAGGGGAGAACCTTTTTCTTTGCATCCTTCAGCTTTTGGCGGCTTTTGGCATTCCATGTCTTCTGGCTTGGAACTGGTAGCTTCTGCCTCTTTTGTACCTCTATGTTGACATTGTCTTTTCTCTTTTTTTTTTCCTTCTCAGTGTGGTATCACACTTATCATTAGGACCCATCTGGATAATCCACGATTATCCATATTTCTTATCTCAAAATGCTTAACTCAGTTATATCTGCAAAAACTCTTTTCCCAAATGTGGCAACATTCACAGGTTCCAGAGATTAGGACACAGACATATCATTTGTTCTATTATTTTTATTTTTATTAAAAAAATTTTTAATGTTTAGTTTTGAGAGAGCGAGAGTGAGCAAGGGAGGAGCAGAGATAGGAAGCCATGGAACTTGAAGCAGGCTCCAGGCTCTGAGTTGTCAGCACGGAGCCCAACGCAGGGCTCAAACTCATGAACTGTGAGATCGTGACCTGAGCCAAAGCCGGATGCACCCAGGCACCCTAGGACATAGACATATCATTTTGGGGGTCACCATTCAACCGTTTATATAAAACTCTGGGAAATGCAATAACATTTTGGGGACAGGGCTCAAGGGTGGAATTACTAAGGAATTGTGGAGAAACTTTTGGAGATGATGGACATGTTCACTGTCTTGATCATAGTGATAGTTTCACAGGTGTATTCTTGTCAAAACTTATCTAATTGTATAATTTACATATGTACTGTTTATTGTATGCCATTTATAGCTAGCTATTTTTAAGTATAGAGACTATCTTACTGAAATTGTAACCCAGAAATTTTTGTCTTTAGTAGCATGTGTACTCTCTTTTTCAACTCCCCCAGATAATAAATTCCTGAGTCATAATTTAATAGTGGAACTCACCATGGCCCAGTATTTTGGATCTATTCAGATATGTGTCTAAGGTGGTCATGTATACATAACTGACATTTTCTGTTTTCTCTTACTTGTGGCATGGGATTGCAATTGAATATACCCTTGACTTCTCACTCACCTGTCTAAACTACTGATTCTTAAACTTTCTGGAGTCATTTACCTTCTTGAACATTTGATGAGAATCCTGGACTCTTGGCCCATAGAAATACATATGTGATTCTAAGTGGTTTCATAACCCTCTGAAAGCCCATGCATTAACCACCCACCCCCAATATTTATGAAGCCTAAGAACCTGTGATTTGAATGAAGTTATAAATGTATATGTGTTTGAAAAGGGACATTTTGTGCTGTAATAATCTGGATGATTTGTTTATGTATTTTTTACCAAGACTATGAGCCCTTGGGTATTTAAGTATGAATTTCACAGGAATTGATGTCATTTTGTGTGTACATGTGTTTAGCTGATACCAAAAAAAAAATGTATGAAATCAAAGTTTACTTTGAATAAGTCCTCACATTATTGCAGATGCTAAACAAACACTAACACTTGCCTTCAGGGCACCATTAAAGCAGGTGCAGAATCCCATCAGGTCCAGCTTCACATATCATGTCCTCATGTCCACAGCAGCAGGTTTGTAGGGTCTTCTGTGACCATATAGCCCTGTCAACGGTTTCACGGCTACATCATGTATGGCTCTTTTATTGAGGGCGTGAGCATTTGGTACACAGCTGCAAGGGTGATTTTGTGTTGTGTCTGGTCAGAAATGAGTTGCATCTGCTTTGTGTATTTGCTGTCTTTCTCATTCAGTGTTGCAACATTTTCCCATTATTAAAAAAAAGAAATGAAAGAAAGAAAAAGAAAGGTCAGCATTAAAAATGAATGAAATTTATTTTTGATCAGAATTCCAGGATGTGTTTTAAGGTCATCTCAGGTCTGTTAAACAGGAGGTTGGGGAAGGGATCAGTCAGTTTGGTGACCCAACAGTTGAATGTCATGATATGAATTGGTGACCCTTCTGTTTCTATTTTTAGACCTGGAGCTATGGGGTATAGATCATCCTTGAGGAGAGCCAAGGCTTTTAGTGAGTGCAGATCAGTGTTTCTCTCATCCCCACCCCCCCCCCCCCCGCAACATTCTCAAGGGCCATGACATGCCCCCATCAACAGCAGCTAATCCCTAAGAGTTTTAAGGGAGCAGGAAGTCTCAGGATGTCTGAGGAGGAGTAGAGTTTAAAAAGTCCCACCTTCTCCTAACACCTCTGGGGAAGCCTCTTCATCTCTACACCCCCAGTTGAAAGATACTTGTACAGATTGACTCATGACATAACATCTGTTGGAAAATCGTGTCAATGTAGATCAAGCGTTAAGCTTTGGTGTTTCCTTAGTTGGCTTGATGGGGACTTCGTTCCATGGATGTCACTGAAATTCTGAAATGATGATGCCAGAGGGATGAATTTCTTCTATGACTTATCACCCTTGTCTCCTTAGGAATTTTTAAAGCTAAGCCACGTCTCACCTATACTTGGGTGGAAAACAGGAGATTTAGAAAATGGTTCTATCTTCAGATGATGGTTTATTGGCAGGACAAGGCCAGGTTTAGTTCACTTGGAAGGAGGGCAGCATAATGCTCTGCACAGGTCAGTCTACTTAAGAAATACTGCTGATTGATTAGGCTAAGTGAGGGATCGAATTGTGAAGCGTATTTATTATTTATACCCTGCTTGCTTTAAGATAGAATTTTCTGAGGCTTATGTGGAAAATAAATATTTGCTAAATACATGAGAAAAGGAAATGAGAAGAGAGAGAAGAGAAGTAAGTAAGATGCATTGGATTATAGGAAGAGCTTTATCTCCCCTGAGAAAGTCACTAACCTATAACTTAAGTGTTTTTTTGTTGTTTCCTGGTGTAAATAATAGTGTATTATAGACTCGCTGTCTATGCTGAGCAGTATCTTTCTCAATAGTGTGGTCACTACTAGGTGATTTATTAATTACGTTGAGGTTTCCATCAATGCACTTGACTGTTTTGGAGATTAAAGTCAGATGAGGAAGTACTTAATCTATTCTGGTTATTACAATTGTCATACTTTCTCAAAATGAGCAGAAATTTAAGAAACACTTCATTACATACTTATTTAGATTCCTTTGAGAATAATTTCAATTAGGTCAGTCACTGGTTTTAAAACTGCTTCTTCTACCCCTCTCCCTTAACTTGTTTTAGTAAATACCCCTTTGGAGAGTACTTCACA
Organism: Herpailurus yagouaroundi; assembly: GCF_014898765.1. Classification (NCBI taxonomy): domain Eukaryota; kingdom Metazoa; phylum Chordata; class Mammalia; order Carnivora; family Felidae; genus Herpailurus; species Herpailurus yagouaroundi. The sequence continues at coordinate 32,976,549 of NW_024412391.1, forward strand.
AGATTGTTTTTAAATTTTTGTTGTTGTTATATCATTTTAGTACATTGGAAATAGAAATGGAATGTTTCCTTTCCTCTGACCAAGTGTATATATGTGTCCACTTTTTCATGTCTAGAGTATGTGCTAATATATGAGAATTTATTCCAAATACAAAGGTAAGGTTTTCTCCTGGAAGTTAATCAAAGGTAGCATGTTCCAGTACTATATGAAGTCTAGATTTCCTACTGGTTTCAAAGGGTGGAACTCAGGTTGGTTTCTTGTTTTGTTTTGTTTTGTTTTGTTTTGTTTTGTTTTGTTTTGTTTTAATGCATTGTGGGCTCTGTGCAAGACAATCTGCTAGGCAAGACGAGACTTCAAAATGTAAGCAACATGAAGGCTGCCTATCACAAGTTGATTGTTCAATAAAGAGACTTATAACAATATGTAATATGTAGCATAACAACTATAATTTAATACACCATATATGGTAGTAGAATCTAAGCTCCCTTGATGCCAGAATTTGTGTCCCTTCTGTTCACTGTATCTCCATGTGCCATTGGATCTCCTGGCACATCACAGGCATGCAATATCTGTGTGTTGAATAAGTGAAGAGGTTACACAAGTGACAGCTAAGAGCTATCTGGATAAAGTGTCATTCCCGTGATCAGGAAAGGCCTCACCAGAAAGATGGCATTTTGGCAGCATTCCAGGAAAAGGCAAAGGTGTGATTCAGGAAGGCCACAAGAAGCAAGGTCATTGAGTTTCCTTTCAATTTATGCCCTTACTTCCAATATTTTTTTTCTGGGAATTAACAGTGTCAGCAGGCCAGGCTCCAGAACCTGGTAGCGTGTCCCTTTCAAAGGCATTAACTGCTGATTTACACTGGCTCTTAAAACTTGTTTTAACTCTAGGCATGAATCTGACTTTTCCTCTGTGTTCCCTTTCAACACTGCCTCTTCTTTTCTAACACCATCTTCAAAGGAAGACAGAAGACCCTGAGTGAGAGGAGGAAAAATCCTTTTCTCTTTCAGTTTGACTTCTTGGTTCTTTGTTTGAGAACAAGGTGAGGGCCCCTTGCTGCCTGCCTCCCACTCACCCCCTTATGCGATGTCTCCCTCCTGCCAGCCATCCTGGATGGAGGTGTGACTCAGCCACTGCAGCCTCCCTGCCAGGGACCCTCTGATTTCTGACTTCACTCTTGGCTCTTCCGGCCCCTTGCCCTGCTGCCTGAACTCCCTTCAAGCACAGAAAGATGTGGCGGAGCCTGGGCCACGGAGTTCTGCGAAGAGTAAGGAAGCCGTGGGACAAAAGCGGGGAGGAGGAGCTGGCGGCCACCACTCTTTTCCCTTCCTCCTCCCTCTTCAGTGTGCTTGTCTCTTGTGCCACACGACATCTCCTTTATGTGGTGTTGATTTATTTACCTTCTATCCTCATTCGACACACTTATTGAATGTTTACACTAGGCTCGATGCTCAGAATACAAAGATGGCAGCCCCTGATTTCAAAGAGCAGAATGATCCGTGTAGAAACGTGGCCCAGAATAACTAGTCATCACAGTGGACTCTACCATCTGACTGGTCTATACCCCCAGCTAGTCTAAATGTGTTCACTAACAACGTTGACAGTTTCTCTTAATTAACCAACCGTGTTTATCGGAAAGATTGAACCACATATATGTAGGTATAGCCACGTAATTAAAAAAAAAATCACTGTCACTGTAAAATGGATATCATAAAAAAAACTGATACTTGTTAAAAAAATACATGTTTTATTGGTTAAAAACATAGACTTGAGAGCCATGCTATGTGATTAAATTTTGGTTTCTCTGTTAACTAGCTGTGTTGTATCAGGCAAGTCATTTAACCTCTCTGCACCTCGGGTGCTTTATGTGAAATGGGAACAATAATGCTATCTTTTGGAGTAGCTGGGGCGCTTGAGGTTTAAATGAGTACATGCATAGTACTGAGAACAGTGGCTGGTGCATGCAGAGTGCTACCTAAGTCTTAGTCACTGTTACAAGTGTTTTAACTTTTTAGGTCTTAATGATGGAACAGCCTGGATTTAAATTCCTTGTTTGAACATGAGAAAAATGTTTCTTTTCCCAGACACTGTCCTGTATTTCAGTGCCCTACCTTTCATACATCATTTCATACTACTTCAGCGAAGGATCTTGAGATTCCCGTGTATATCATCATGGACGATTTGCAATCAGTATCAACGCTTGTTCCCCAGGGCTGCTAACACTGTGTCCCATTAATTCTAGGTCCCACCGTGCTGCCTGGTGCTTTTAATGAACATCCAGGCTGGCTCTGCAGCAATGAAAATTGTCTTTCTACCTTTTATAATAATGAACTTGCAGGAAATTACTAGATTTTTCCTACTTCTGAGGAATAGTTTGAGTTCAAGTAATAGAATAATGCTGCCTAAGATTTGAAAAGCAGAAAAGCAAACTAAAGCCCTTTAAGAATAGCTGTGACTTACAGGTGATTGATGCTCCATATTTGAGTCTAAAGATACCCATCTCTTTTATTTGCTAAGATGACTAACAGTTTGTTCAAAAGATAGTGTTAAGTGGATTTGTTGCTTTGGAAAAAATAAGCCTTTGTGTCATTCAGAATCACATCTTTTTTGTAAAGTCAGGAGCCTTTCTTTCTACCCAATGGGTGTTTTCTCTGATGTTGTTTCTGTTGGGTCTGTTCTCCTGGTGGTTCTTGCTATATCTGTACTTTCTAGGGGGCTTATTGAGTCCTGGGTGGAGGATGCATGGTGGGTCCTCTGTTGGATATTCTCGGGGAGAGGACATGAACACAGCACTGAAGGTTAAAACCAGAGAGGGTCCACCTATCCCTATGGCTGGTAAAGAGGGGATTGTATCACACATAAAGGCAAGTTGAAAGTAAACTGAGTGGGGAGTAAAAAGAAAGGTTAATAAAAGGAAGAGGCTTGAAGACAATTTCTGTAACCAGGACTGGGATGTGTAAGTCTACTGTTTCATGTTCACTGATCTGTGGTCTTTGAGTTTACCGGCACAAGATTGGCACACACATGACCCCCCTTCTGACTGACCCACATAATCATTTCTATTAAAAGTAAGAGGTATTATATTATCCTGGACTTCTGAGATAACCAGAAAATAAGGAACAGTAACAGAGCTTAAAATAAGCAAATATATGTAGAAAATACAATTTGAACTTCTATTGATTACAATCATTATGAATTATGTGTTGAGATGAAGTGATTGCTGTCATCTTCATAAAATCTCTACTTTGTTTTTCTGCTCAAAATGTTATTAAAGTGTCAGCATAATATATCTTCAAAATAGTTATCGTATTATTGCAAGATATTTACAAATTACTGAACTTTTTTTTTTTCAAATTTGAGGGGGAAAAAGAAGACAAGCAAGATTCTTACACCTAATCTTCTTCATACTGAATTCTTATCTGAGTTTAACCTAGATGAAACACAAAGCTTTTAGTGCAAATTGAAGATGTAGTTTTAATTTTAGATGTTGAGATAAGATGTCAAAACATCTTATTCAAGCTGAGTGATCCATATAGTTGTTTCTGCAATGCACACTAAACTCTCAAGCAAGGGAATTTCATATTTTTATTCTTGAAATCATCTGGCATCATGCCATCGTTTTTAGCATAACGTTATTAATGCTGCATTCTAGCTTGTTGCCTTAGGATTCCTAGGGAGCTGAATGCAGTGGTTCAAAGAGAATAATTCTTAAGATACCTGAAAGAAGTACTTTACATATTAGTGTTTGAAGGGGGTGCTGAATGGTGTGGAATTGCTTCACAGTCTTTGGCAGTTAAGAGAGTCTGTATAGAAGGAAACACAAGTGTGTCAGTCACTAGACAGCAAAAAGCCTTTTAGTTGTACAATTCAATGGTTTTTAATACGTTCACGGAGTTGTGCAACCATCACCAATATTAATTCCAGAACATTTTCATCACCCCCCAAAGAAACACTGTATCCATTAACAGTCACTCCTCATTTCCTCTAATCTCCCCAGCCCTGGCAGCTATTAGTCTACTTTCTGTCTCTATAGATTTGCCTGTTCCTGACATTCGTATGATGGAATCATACATGTGGTCTTTTTTTCTTTTAATGTGATAAAAATCAGGAAACTTAAAATTGACCAGTTAAAAAATCCGAATCATTTTTACGTGTATAGTTCAGCAGTATATGCACATCATTGTGAAACACATCTCCAAAAATTTTTCATCTTGCAAATCTGAAACTCTATGCCCATGATAAAGCACATCCCTACTCCCCACTTCTTCCCAGCCCCTGCTAACCACTAATCTTCTGTTTCTACTTGCTGTTTCTATTAATTTGACTACATTAGCTGCCTCATGGAAGCGGGATCATACAGTTTCTGCCCTTTTTGTGACTGGCTTATTTCACTTAGCATAATGTCCTCAAGGTTCATCCATGTTGTGGCACGTGACGGGATTTCCTTTTTAGGGCTGAGTGATATTCCACTACGTGCACATAGTGTATTTATCCACTCAGCTGTCAGTGGACATTTGGGTGGCTTTCACCTCTTGGCTGTTGTGAATTGTGCTGCCGTGAACGTGGATGTACAAATATCTGTTTGAGATTATGTTTTCAGTTCTTTTGGATGTATACCCAGAACTGGGATTGCTGGATCATATGGTAGTTCTATTTTTAATTTTTTGAGCAACCTCCATCCTGTTTTAGCAATGCCATCATTTTACAGTTGTACCAGTAGTATACAAAGGTCCGGTTTCTCCATAGCCTTGCCAACATTTATTCTCCATATGTTCGTTTGTTTTTATTGTAGCCATCCTACTGGGTGTGAAATGATACGTCATTGTTCTTTTGATTTGTATTTCTCTGTGAGTAGTGAAGTTTTTTGTTGTTATTGTTACATACTTGTTGGCCATTTGTGTATAATCTTTGGAAAAATGTTTAATCAAGTCCTCCGCCCATTTTTAATTTGGATTGTTTTTGTTGTTGTTGAGTTGTAAGAATTCTTTTTAAATTCTAGCTATAGCCGCTTGTCGGGTATATGATGGGCAAACATTTTCTCCCATTCTGTAGGTTGCCTTTTCATTCTCTCGTTTGTGCCATTCAGTGCATAAGTTTTTAAGTTTGATGTATTCCCATTTGTCAATTTTTGCTTGTGTTGCCTTTGCTTTTTGTCACACATTCAAGAAATCATTCTGAAAGCCTTTTACAAATGCATATGCATGGTCAACTTCTGACTATAAGAACTAACAGAGGTCAGTAACTCAAAAATTAATCCAGGAGTCATTAATATTTACATTTAAAATGCAGTTTGTATTTAGGTCTGATTATGTGTGTACCTATAGTTCTAAAAAGTAATTGCCACCAAAGGGATGAAGCTTTGCTATGACTGTATGAGTCAACAAAAACTGGAAGTATGTTTGCTTTTTCCTGGCTTGAACCCCAAGTCAAGAGCTCCCTGAAGGAACTTTTTACATACCTGTCTTTCAAAGAATTTTCTTGGTAGGATGTGGACTCCAAAGGAATTAAACAGGATTTTTTTTAAAGAAAAAATGAATGAAAGCACACTATCTTATATTTAATCTGTTGAGAGATGTCACAGATAAACTGAACTTGAATGTAAGATCTGTATAACTAAGATTTAACTCTATAATAATGCCCAAGTTACAGGGACTTATGCTACTTTGCTGTAAAATACATTCTTTTCCCCACTTTCCAGCAGGGGCGTATGTATGAGTTTGTATGTGGGAGGGGTTAGTTTGGATTCATGCATATCCTATGCTCAATACTTCTTTCTCCTCCTGTGTTTTTTGTTTGTTTTATGGTTTATATTTTTTTAATGTGTGGATGGCTTCCTGTTTACCTTACTTACTAAAACAGGAAGCTGGGCACCCTCTCTGAGTCTTCACCTCCCTCACATTTCACACCTAGTCAGTCACAAAATTCTTTCAGTTTTACCTCCAAAATATAAGGCCACTTCTCTCTGTTGAGACTCCTGCTTTCCTTGTCCAAGATGTTGTGTTCTACCTCAGATACTGTGGCAGCCTTCTCTTTGGTCTGGCTGCCTTGACTCTCCCCTTTTAAATCAGAAGTCATCTTTCTAAAGTACAAGTTGTTCACATCTATTACTTCCTTAAAATTCTTACATGCTTCTCCCTTGTTCTTAAGACTAATGTTAAACTTAGCAAGGCTCACAAGGCCTTCTGCAGTCAGACACTTGCTTACCCCAACAACCTCAGTCTGCTATCATTTATATACCCCTCTCTGAGACTTTACTTTGGGGTCTTCCAACCACCTCTCTACCTTTGTGTATCCCTCACTGGACTGTGATGTTCATGAGGTCAAGAATCCTGTCTGTCTGGCCCACTGCTGTAGCCTGAGTGTCTGCCTAGCACAATGCACAATGCAGGAGTCATGCAGTAAAAGTGTGTTGAATGAATGAAAGCTGCAGTGTGTGCAAGCTATATGGAGCCCCTGTCCTCTTGTTAATTGCCAATTTTCTTACAATAACTTAGTACATTCATTATTATCTGCTTTCCAAGGAGACTTGAACAAGTTCTGAAGAAATAAGACACAGTGAATTCTCTTAAGCTTCCATTTCCTCAATGTAAAATAAAAGCTAAAGCCTCTGCAGATAAATCAGTAATCTAAAGGGGTTAGACTAGGTCATTTCTGAAATGCAGTTCCATGATCCTATATACATGAAGCCACTCTCGTTTCACCTAAAACTCTCTCTTTACATACATATATGTATGTATGTGTATAAATATATGTATATGTAATATGTTATGTGTTTATATATAACATATGATATTACATAATAATTTCTATAAATATATCAATGCTGGTTCTAAACCTACATTTATTTGCCCTTTTTTTTTTTTTAATTTTTTTTTCAACGTTTATTTATTTTTGGGATAGAGAGAGACAGAGCATGAACGGGGGAGGGGCAGAGAGAGAGGGAGACACAGAATCTGAAACAGGCTCCAGGCTCTGAGCCATCAGCCCAGAGCCTGACGCGGGGCTCGAACTCCCGGACCGCGAGATTGTGACCTGGCTGAAGTCGGACGCTTAACCGACTGCGCCACCCAGGCGCCCCTTATTTGCCCTTTAAAGCTTAATCTCTCTTAAGGTTTATTTAAATGTTTTTAATGTCAAGTGTGTGTCTTTTTCAACTTGTGTTTGATTTGCCACCATGTTAGTATCATAAACATAACTGTATGTAAATACCTTCAATGTGAAATGACAAGCCATAAAAATAGAGAAAATGAATGCATTCGTGTTATTTGCCTCTGTAAAATATTATGTGTTTTTATTTTATTAGCTGCATTATTATGAAATACTAGTACCATTCTAGTGAGGATATTTCTGAGGACAGTTGCTGTATTGAAGCCCTTTGGAGAAATAACACAATATAGTTTCCAAAATAATAATGGAAATAATTGCATTGCTTACTCTGAAAACTCATGCTTGGACATCTCATTAGAAATGTGCATATAAAAATTAGCTAGATCAAATATTAACTGAAAAAGCACAGAAATGTATTTTATTCGTGTACTTCTGGTCTACCTCACATTTCAGCTTCTCTGCAAGTGGAATTCTCCTTCTTGTACCTCTTCCCACACTCTATCTCACCAAAAACCTGTGTTGCCCAACACAGGCAGGGCTAAGAATTGAACATACTTGCCTCTGGTGCCCTCCCACATGTGAGCAGAATGGCTCAGGAAAAGCAAGCTCCAGTTCTGAGCTTCCCAGACTGCAAAGCCCCAGAGGGATTTGTGGCACTAAGGGGAGGGGGGGGGGGGGGGGGGGGGGTGACACACGATGAGCATTTTGCTCTGGTCTCCTGCTGGGGAGGTACCATGTCCGAACTGATGCCCTGTCCTTCTCCACGTAAGGCACTGTTTCTTCTTGGTGAATGGATCCGTAACCTACCAAAATCACACAAGCAGATAAATAGTTTCTCCTTTTGTTCATTTGTTTATTCTCTCATTCTTTACAGAGAAACTCATCACTTGATGCTCTCCCTCTCCTCTAAGTCTTCAGTTCAACACTGTGCCAGAATTCATTCCTTGCCTGGTGCAGAGTTACAAACTATCAGATCACGCCAAAGAGACATCTTGGCTAGGAGGACAATTACTCAGCTATAGTGAATGATCACGGTCCACAGAAGGAGGCTTTAATATCCCACAGGTTCTCTATTTATTACCTCCCTCCCCACAGGTTTCATTTCAGAGGGACAACAGAGTAAGGGGCCTCTTCTCTTCAGCAAACTGTTTTTCAAATGTGCTCCATCCCTGCAGGAAAATGTCCCTTGAGCATGTGTTTTTGATGTGTATTTTATTCTTTAGTGATAGTACATGTGCTTGTCCATTTGGGGTACACATGGCTTCAGGAAATGGGCAAGAGCAAGATATCTCTAGGCAAACAATCTAGCAACACTAGCTGTAAGTGCTACTGAATTAGATGTTAATGAATATTGCTTTCAGCAAATGGAAGTCCCTTTAAAATTTAGTCTCAGTAACACAACGTGATTAAACCAGCACACCATTGTCTCTCTTTCCCATGATGCCTGGGCCCATGTATTTGAAAATCGTCTCTGATTTTTTGTTCTTACTGTCTGCAGTCACTGCCTGTCCCTCTGTCCTTCTGTGCTTCTCACTTCTACAGCCCTTTCCTAATTGTCACCCTCATCTGTCCATATGTGCAGCACTCTCTTGCCACCTGCAGTGATGGGACACCTGCCACATCTCATCCTGGGGAACACTTTCAACACCTGAGTCTACATCTTGCCTTTTTTATTCTTAAGTTCTGATAGCCTCATTAAATTGTCATCTTTGAAGGCATCCCTCAAACTTGTCTTCAGTTGAAATTGGGCTATCTTTGTAGCCTTGAGCCTACAGTGCTCTTTCTCAGGACAAAATATAGCCTATGCTTGCCAGCCTCCTTCCTTTATGTTTGCTCAACCTACGCTGTGCACTAACACAAGCTTCAGTTATCTGATTTGTCTCAGTGTATCTGGGTGAATGACCCAGCTGGCTGCATGACCTTGAAAACTCCGTTAGATGCCCACAAACCACAGTTTCCTTCTGTGCAAAATCGTTGTCTGGCCCAGAGCTATATGTTCCCTTTTGGCTGTAAAATTTTATAAATTATGATCAGTAATAAGAGTCTTTGAGGTAAGCATGCTGAGTTGAATTGTAAATTCTCTATAGTTCCAATGTGAAGTATCCTTTTTGCTCCCTTTCACATGCGAGGATGTGCTACTTGATTATTCATTTTTTTTTCCTGGTCTGAAGGCATCTACGTGAATATATAGCCATGTAAATAGAAGAACTCATTAAAATGATTAAACATGATTATTGGCACTAGAAGGAAAAGGAACCAGGGTAATAGGAAGGAAGTTAAAGTTGTCTCCATATAAATAATTGTTAAACTAAAATATCTGTTACATTACTAAAGACATAAGACTCTGTGATTTCTCTAAAACCTCCTATTTGTTGTTAATGAAAACATTTATATTTGAAATAGAGGTCTTTGAGAATATGTGTCAAAAATGAGATAGAACTAAGAAAAATAAGCAGAATGATATGCTAAAGATTCTGCAAAATCCTGTCTGCTCTAGGAGTCTCGTTACTATTTTCTTTGCATATAAAATCTACGGGAAATGCTTCGAATATTTATCTAAGGAACCTGCAGATATGCTGATATAGTTAAAACCATAACTGTTCAATTAGTACTCAGTTGTAAATCAGCCGTTGGCTACGTTATTTTGGTAGCAGGGACACTGACACGGGGAGTTCATTTCTTAATTTCCTGAGTAAATGAGGGCATACATTTAAAAGTAAAAATGTTGCCTTGAAGCAGTGTTACAGAACACAAATAAGGTTCAGAGCCTTTGTTTAATTTCTCTTCAGTGCTTTTTGCAGTACTCTCAAAACCATAGCATTTGTTTTTCAGCTCCCACTCAGGATGCTCCAAGAACCCTAAATCCTTTCTCCATGGTAGGATATGAATATGAATGGGGGAGTGGCTTTGTGAGCCTCTGCACTGTGCTGATGGTTGCCAAAGCTCTTTCTCCTTTTATTCACTTTGGAGACAGACTGAAAACAAAAACAAAAAGTAAATGTGTTTAAAACTGTATATAACATTTTCAGTGTGTCAGAATTTAAAGTTTTCACAGATTAGCAATTCAAATTGAAAGTGTTTCATCTACAAGATACCCTTACATATGTGTGCTCTATGCCATGGTTCATCATTATTGGCATGGTTTTAGAGCCTCTTACATGTGGCATATTCTGCTAGGTGCCCTTAGCTACACAGTCTCTGCCCTGGTGGAACTTACAGTCTTAAGAAAATTGTTAAAATCAAAATTAATATGAAAATATAGGCTGAGGGACACCAGGGTGGCTCAGTCAGTTAAGTGTCTGACTTCGGCTCAGGTAATGATCTCACGGTTCATGAGTTCAGGACCCACATGGGGCTCTGTGCTGACAGCTCAGAGCCCAGAGCCTGCTTCAGAATCTGTGTCTCCCTCTCTCAGCGCCTCCTCACCCCCCAAATAAATAAATAAATAAATAAATAAACATTTTTTTAATTAAAAAAAAAACAGAGAGGGGCGCTGGGTGACTCAGTCAGTTAAGAGTGTCGGCTTAGGTCATGATTTGACAGTTCTTGAATTTGAGCCCTGCATTGGGCTCTGTGCTGACAGCCTAGAGCCTGGAGCCTGCTTTGAATTCTGTGTCTCCCTCTCTCTGCCCCTCCCCAGCTCATGCTCTATCTCTTTGTCTTTCTTTTTCTCAAAAATAAAATAACACAGTAAAAAAAATAAAAAGAAAAAATAGGCTGAGAAATATATAAACCTTCTGCATTACATTTGTGATTTATTTAACTTGCTAATATAGTGTTATTAATATCATTTTAATTTTAGCTTTTTACCAAATAATTAGGACACCCATTTTGTCTAAACTAAAAAAATGGTTTGTAACACTAAAGGTACGTATGTGGCAAATTTTTGTTATCTAGAACATTCTGATAAGGCCAGATAACCAAGGTTCTTATTGTTTTTAGAAAGAAGATACCCTGGCAGATTGTTATAACAAGCACATAGTAGATAAACAATAAATACTTATTGATTATATTAAAAGAAGAGCCAGAAAAAAATAATATTGAAGTAAATGCTAGATTATGTGTCATAGATCACATTTGCCAAACATATTTAGATATGAAAACAATCATTGTACACTGAAATTAGTGTATTTTGGGAGGAGAGGTCCTTTATGAATAACTGACCACCAAGATTACTAAATATGACACAAGACCACTGCATATTTCTGCTTTTGCTTAGAGTAGCCTATTTCATTTCTGGGAATCTCCAACTCATTCTTTATTACTCAAGAAAGGCCAATATTATATGTTTCTGTTGTATCTTGCTCCTGAGTACTCATACACACATAGTTTTGAGTGCTGACTATATGTCAGGCATTATTCTAGTCCCTGAGGATATAGCAGTTAACTCAACTGACCAAATTCCTGGTCAACATGTAACTTACACTGTTCTGTGTGCATGTAGGGATGAGAGAGGAGACAAAAGTAAACAACAACAGTAACCTTGTGTGTATGTGTACCAATAAATTTAAGTGTTAGGGTTAAAAGTAAGGTCTACAATGGGTAAGAAGTGCCTAGAAGCCTGGAGAGGATGTCTTTTATATAATTGTCAGGGAAGACTTTTCCTAATAAGATGACACTTGGCCAGGGACTTGAAGGAAGTGAGGGAAGGAGCCCTGCAGATATCTGTGGCAAGAGTGATCTAGGCAGAGAGATTATCAACTGCAAAGTCCCTTCAGAAGTACCAGTCTTGCCCTGCTCAAAGCATGGCAGGACAGCCATTGCCATTTTGAGTAGGGCCAAAGAGGGTGAATGAAAGGAGATAACTTCAGAAGAAAACTGGAGAGTCCTGCTGTGTAAGTCCTTAGAGGCCACTGGTGGATGTGGGCAGAGGACTGTATTGATCTGGTGTGTCAAAAGACTCACACTGGTGTTATGTTTAGAATGGACAGTAGGGAGGGGCAAGAAAAAAAATAGGGGAAAAAAGGGTTAGGAGCCTCTTGCAGTGGTCCAGAAAAGAGATGATTGTATCTTGGACAGATGGTAGCAGAAGTAGTGAAAAGTAGTTGGATTCTGGATATGTTTTGAAGAGAAAGTGAACAAGACTTCCTGATAAATTGGATATAGGTGAGACAGAAAGAGAAGGGTCAATAATACCTTAATATTTTTAGCCTGGAAAAATGGAGCTGCTATTAACTGCAGTTAGGAAGACTGAGAAACAGGGTGGAAAGTGAAGAATCAGGCTTTTTGTTAGGGACATGTTAAGTTTTAGGTGCATATGATACATGCAAGTGGGGTAACACCCAGGCAGTTGGATCTCTGCATTTGAAATCCAGAGGAAGAAGTCTGGAATGACTGCATGTACATACATGCATATGTATACATATTCGGACACATATGTATGTATGCATGCACTTACACATTTTTGTATATATATATATATATATATATATATATATATATATATATGTATATATATATATATATATACATATATATATATATATATATATATACACATGAGCATATCAAAGATATTTAACCACATGAGTCTGGATGAGGTTAACTAGTGAGTGAGTATAGCCAAAGGGAAGCATGAGGTCAACCCTGCAGAATTTTAGCATTTAGAGGTCAGGCAGAAAAGGAAAACTGACAAGGTAGACTGAAAAGGTACAGCTGATAAGGTAGAAGGAGAATTAAGAAAGGATTATATTTCAGAAACCCAACGAAGTACACGTTTCCAGGAGAGAGTTATCAGCTGTCACATGGAGAGGCCCTGGCAAGAGCTGTTTTGATGGAAGTAGGGGCCGAAGTCCAAGTGACATAGGCTCAAGAGAAACAGGGAAGAAAGTAGGCAAGTCTGAAATATGGCAGAGATGTGAGGTCAAGGGAGCATATGAGTGTGTTAATAGGAATAATACAGCAGAGAGAAAGAAATTGGTGAATCAAGTGATAGAGGGGAGAATACCTAGAGCTAAGTGGAAAGAGATGGCTCTCAGGGAGCTTCCATGAATACAATGGGGGTCAGGAGGAGAAAGAAAAGTACATAGCTCAAAAGGTCAGAGCCTGGTGTCAGTGGTTCAAATAAAGAAACAGCTGAAACAATCAGATTTTGAGATCCTGGAAGGAACTGCTGACAGTCACCTGATGACCGTGAGTGAGGACTTTAGAATCTGGGACACTGAATAAAACGGTTGCTCATGAAAGAAATAAAAAAGCAGGGAAATGTGCTTCCCCCAGTGTAGCATCTGTCAACGATTTGTGCTTAATAAATGTCTCATGAATGAATGGATATTAAAACAAATGGCTGTTGTGGGAAAATGTGCTTTTGCTTGAGGGGATTGAACTGGTTGTTTTTTTAAAATCACTTTTTGTGTTAAAAGTCTATGAGCCTATATAAAAAAAAGCACATTATACAATGTGGAGACCAAATAATATGATACAAATGCCGTCAATTTTCCTTTGTTATATTCTTATCAGTCATTGTTTATCAGTGTATTCTCCTTTTTTTCTCAGCGAGTCTTTAGTTGTCCTTAGAATATTTTTTAAGTTGATCAGCTATCAATTTTTGATTGATTTTGGCCTTCAAGATCAAATTTGTATATCATCACTAATATATATTTATAAGACGACAGCAGCAGTTAAGTCTTTCTTAAATCACAAATGAGGTGTAGCACCCTGAAACATGAGAGTGCCTTCTAGGTCCCGACCTGGATGATCCCCTTGAGAGTCGGTAGAGGGGACAGGGTGTGTGGCGGAACTAGAACAGCTAAGCTTTCATTAGGGATGCTTACTGAGTAGTCTATAGGTTGAAAAAATTGGAAAAACCACTGGCCTAGTTGAAACTAGTGTCTATAATCTACTTCATATTATGTTGTTCACTAAGCCATGTTCCAGCTACTAATTAAATCTAGAAAGAATTATCCTGTGGTGCAGTCATAAGCATTTCGTGACTAGAAAGGAAGACCTTTTCAAAGAACACACTTGCATTCTCTACCCTCCCCTGAATAACTGGATTCAAAATCAACCCCCCCTGAAAAAGAGAATTGAGTTCTTTAGGAACTGTTTAATTACAGAAAACAGTCTGGCCATTCACAACTGTGACTCTTTTTTTACAGGGACATCAGTAAGTGATGAACTGTATAGACCAATTATCTGCTTAACTAGGCAACTGCAAATTCAGGGCTCTGATTGTATGTGATCAACAGGTGCTAGAGTAGTTTTTGTGTAGATTGGTGATATATATACTAGATTTAAATGGTTTCCCAAAACTGTATTGTAGCAAGGTAAGCATCTGTTTCTTTTCTCTGTGAGAAAAGATTTAGGTCTTAGCTTTACATATAGGTCAAAACTGCTCAGTGATTGCCACGAGCTACTTGGAAGGAGGGAGACCTGTAGATGTCTGGGGCAAGACTGATCTAAGCAGAGAGACTATCAGTTGCAAAGTCCCTGCAGAAGTACCAGTCTTACCCTGCTCAAAGCATGGCAGGACAGCCATTGCCATTTTGAGTAGAGCCCAAGTGGATGGATGGAAGGAGATAACTTCACTTTCCCTTCAATGTATATCCAAAATCCAACTACTTTTCACCATTTCTACTACCATCGGTCCACGCTACAATCATCTCTTTTCTGGACCACTGCAAGAGTCTCCTAACCCTTTTTTTTTTCCTATTTTTTTCATGCCCCTCCCTGCTGTCCATTCTAAACATAACCCCAGGGTGTATCTTTTGCCACACCAGATCAGTACAGTCCTCTGCCCACATCCACCAATGGCCTCTAAGGTCCTACGCAGCAGGACTCCCCAGTTTATAAAACAGAAGTGTTGGGGCGCCTGGGTGGCGCAGTCGGTTAAGCGTCTGACTTCAGCCAGGTCACGATCTCGCGGTCTGTGAGATCGAGCCCCGCGTCGGGCTCTGGGCTGATGGCTCAGAGCCTGGAGACTGTTTCTGATTCTGTGTCTCCCTCTCTCTCTGCCCCTCCCCCGTTCATGCTCTGTCTCTCTCTGTTCCAAAAATAAATAAACGTTGAAAAAAAAATTTAAAAAAAAACCAAAGAAGTGTTGTTGCTAATAAGAAACACTGGATATGATTTCCTTCTTTTTTAGCCTGTAGGAGAGATAGCATAACGATGGAACAATCTTGACTGGATGTATGCCAGCCATTCTGGGTAGACCAATTTGCAGACCTACAATAAAGCAGGTGAGATTTTACGTGCAACCACTAACGTGGAAAGCAACAGAATGAAATACTGAATCGGTGGTCACATAGGTAGGACTATAGGCACAAGTCCTTTGAATCTGGAAATATTAAATTCACGTATCCCAACCCTTCTGGTGATGGAGGTAGCTGCCCTTAGGGTGGGCTCTTGACTTGCTCATTATTTAGTGGCTGTGATGTATATTGGATCTATTACAACCTCGGGCAGTTTGAAATAGATTTGACTACATTTATTTAAGAACTTGGATGTGATAAGTGACAATATTTTTGTTTTCCTTTGCACATCCACCCTGAGATTTCAAAATCTGACTTTTATATACTCCCAAATGCCTAGTTGTTTTATTAATGAATTTATTTTTGGAGGGTAAGGAAATGAACCACCCATACAGCACGTGTTGAAGAAATAACCATGCCCAGTTATAGGTGTCACTGGGTACATATCGAAAAATACAGGCTTCATGCAGAACCTGTAAAGCTTTGCCTTCTTTGAAAGGGACGGGTGGTTGAGAACACTTTTCATTTTATTCAGCTCTGCTCAAATGTTATGTACCATGGTATTTCTTTCATTCTGGGGATAATGATTTGTTTCTCAGAAGACCTTAGAACACCATTTTTGCGAGGAAGTAGGAGTGGAAACTTGACACAGTAATGGCAGTCATGTTAACTAATCAGTCATATTAACTAATATTTATCAGATGTTTACTCAGTGACAATTGCGAGACTAAGTGCTTTGTGAGAATTATTTAAACGTCATGGCAACTCTGTGAACTTGGTATATAATTTCTTTTTTTAATAGAAGCTTAGACCATTTGCATAAGGGCCCTAAGATAATATGTGGTGAAACCAAGTGTCTCAGCTGAATTGGTCTGCCTGGACCTCCGATTTCTCTGAGCTGCGGCAGGTGGTGGGGGCGGGGTGCAGTATTCTCACATCTCTTTCTTTTTCAGAGAATCTGTGATGTTTGGCAATGACTCAGGGCTTTTTTCTAAAATGTATTAATATGTACTTGTTGAGAATATACCAAGTGGTATCTTTTGGTTTGTTAAATAATTTTTTTCTGAAAATTTTCTCTAAGTGAAATTTCCAATGCTAAAATGAGAGATGCACTCTGAGGAGTGGGGAATGAATACTTGATTTGAAGTTCATGACGCTGAATCACTCAAATATTTTTTTTCTTATGAAATTTAATGTTTATTGCGATATTTTGTACTTGCTCAGTTATGATCTGAGGATTTATACAACTGAGAATACTGACATTAAAATGGATGTAACAATTTTTTATTTGCCTAGTACTTTATAGTTTACAAAACTAAAAGATTTTTTATGACCTGACTTTATCTAAGGGATATTTTGGTGATATTTTGATTGAATAAAGGAGTGAGTGACTATGTAAGAAATAAGTAGTTTAATAGCTCACATACTATTTCAGAAAGGATATAATATTTGGTCACACAAGCCTTTAAGACGGAGAACAGAGGATATGGATTAATCTTGTCTCCACTTACAGTAAATAAAAATTAGGCCAAAGAAATTATCAATAATAAAAATTTTAAAACCAAGTCAAGCCCAGATTGTTCTGATTCACTGTATGATAAAATGCTAACATAAATTAAGAATAATAATAATAGTAACAATTACAGAATAGTATAAAAATTCTCTCAAAGGGCACTTATGGTTTGAAGGTTCCAGTGGCAATGTGTGTAAGCAAGAGAATGTTCTGATTTCTCAGAGGAGAATACATAGGCAGGCATCACATGCATGGTATGATGACCACAGTCTTGGGCTGTGTAGCTTGGGATACCGGGTTTTGACCATGTTACCCAAGATTCTTGGCCTACTGTGCACTGGCTCACCCTCACCAAACTCGTAAGGCAAGAGCCACTTACACCAAGGCAAAACAAACAGAGTGCAAGTGTGTTATTTCCAAAAAGAATCTTTCTTTCTAATGACCTCTTCCCATGACAATTTCCAGAGTCAGGATGCATGGAGATTAAAGTGCTGTCTGGAATACCATGTGGTGAATCTGCAATCAGAGTAGCAGGAACGATTTCAACTAAGCCAGTAGTTTTTCCATGTTTTTAGAGCCACAGATAAAGTGTATAGCCAATGAAAACAGAACTGTTCTCAGACCCTCTATACCCTGTATCCTCTCCAGTTTCCTGCTGCAGCATCTGAAGGGGCTGCAAAAACTCAAGGCTTAGAGGATTTGAAACCGCTCATCTGGACCATAGAGAGTTCTGAAGAAGCATCTTTGCCTTACAACAGATATACATCTTTAGTGCAAGGGTCAGGTGGCCCAACTCTCCCAAATCCATCATCTCTTTTCCTGAATACCTTGCTCGATAAAACTTTGGCTCATCGGGTCACTCCTTGACTTCATTCCTTGCTCTTTTTTTCTGACCAACCTCATCTGTTAACATGTTCTTCTTTAATGTCTATGCATTTGACTGGATGATAGCTGGCCCTGTTCCTCCCTTTCCGGACCTGAGAATTCTTTAGTATACCTTTGCCTGTATCTCGCTTCTTTCCATCTGTGGTGGTGTTATTAAACTTCTCTTCAAAATTCCACTGGCACCCCACAGGATCTCTTCATTTATACCCGCTGCACCTCACTGTCATGGTATCTGGAAGTGCTGTTAGTTTTCTCAAGCAAAGGAGAAAAAGCTATAGCTATTAGAATATTATTGATATTTTATGTGTCAGTGGGCCCTGAAGTTCAAGTTTAGTTTGCTCAGTTGCCTTATAACTACCTGAGCCCCCATCTAGCTTGCACTGGTGTGTTGGGTTGGAATAATTTGGGTGTGGTCAATTTTGTCTCCCACAGCCGTAGCAAGTCTCCGTCCTAATTGTTTTCTTCTGTCTTACAAACATTGAAGTGGATTAAATGTCTGTTTTTCTTAGTGGCTGGTTTCGGGGGTGATGTCAGGCTGAAATCTTTTGATGAGGAAAGAGTCTGAGTCCATTACAAAGTGACCTTAGTGTACCAGTAATGCTGTTAATGATTCATATTTGAAATTGGTCTGACACTTAAATATAATTTTCATCATGTTTTAGCAATGAAGGCTTTTGACAGATTATTAATTGTGAGATTCTAATAAATGTTTCTTTAATTGAGTCATGTAAGGTATAATCACCTTCCACAAATTCCATAATAGTAGTTATTCAAATGCTTAGTTACAATGAAGCAAGGTCTCCTTTTTGATATAAAAGCAGCTGATTTTATCCTGCCCTTGCAAGTTTTTTTTTTTAATCTTTAAAATGAATCTGTCAAGTGTTCTTAAAGGACCTACTATATTTCTTTAATAGTTTTATATTTTTATCATTTTTTGTACATGATTGAATATAATAATATAAGGTAATAAAAATATGTAAGTTGAAGTTATGCCTCACTGGATTTTAATTATATTGGGACCCTCATGGAAGATTGCTTAAAAAGATGTTCGAAATAATTAAGTACTACATTATTTTATTTTATAGCAGCAAAATAATGTTTTGTTATAATAGCAACTGACAACGATTTTGGCACCTGTGTTTGAGATTTAAAAATGATGTTTCAGTTTATCCTCTGTGACAGTGGAGTCCATACACTGTGATTCTCCATGCAGTGGTTTACTTGTGATTCAACGATAATGCTATGTCTGTGCATTACCACCAACTTTTGACACATTGATGAATTGGCTGTTCAATATCATTGCCTACATAGAGCATTTATAAGCAGTCCCTGTTCATGCTCTTGCTACTAACTTTGGCCTTTCTAGCTCTTTTATTATCTCTTTTGAACATTTGCAAAACAAACAAGACTATGTCAAAGTATTGATAAGAATTTCATATTTTGAACCTATCACAGGGGAATCACCCTCTGTTTATTAATGAGCCCTTGTTAATACATTATAAATGGTATATAATAAAAGGCATTTACAAAATGAAGTACCCCCCGCCCTTCATCCAAATGTATAATCACCCAACTTCCCTTTGTGTTCTATCACACTATCTTCTGGTGATCCCTTGAAATTTGTAAAGGCAAGAGTTGTTACCACCGCTAAGTTGAGACTATATATACAAGATTATTAAGAATTTTTATTTAGGGGCACCTGGGTGGCTCAGGCAGCTGAGCTTCTGACTTCAGCTCAGGTCATGATCTCTCGGTTCCTGAGTTCGAGACTTGCATCACACTCTATGCTGACAGCTCAGAGCCTGGAGCCTGCTTCGGAGTCTTTGCTTCCCTCTCTGTCTGCCTCTTCCCACTTGCACCCTCTCTCTCTCTCTCTCTCTCTCTCTCTCTCAAATAAATAAACATTTAAAAAAAAATTTAAAGAATTTTTATTTAGAGGCAATAGGTGAGGAACATGTGCTTGCCTTCTATTTCTCATGAAATATTTTAAAAGGGATGAAACCTTTAAGAGGAGAGGAATTCTTCATTGAGAGTTAGCAAGTCCATAGGGGTTTTGACAAGAAGAGAAGCTATAAGCAGGGATTAATGGAGAGTCCTTCCATCCCTCTCCTCAGTTTCTGTTCTTAGACTCATATGGCAGGTGTTCACGTAAAACAACAACACAACAGATTTCTTCAATAAAGAGATTGAAGGACTGACTTGGGAAAGCTAAGGCTTCCTTATGGATATTGACGTTCCAGAGCAAAGGGAGTAAAGCTTCTCTTGTTAGTTGAAAGGTTGGCGGGGAGAGGGGTGCATTGATTAAATCTCTCAGGTGGCTTCCTACTCTTTTACCTTCATTTGCAAGCTGACAGATTTAACCCTTTGCCTTTGATTCCTTCCTCCCATGCTTCCCTATCCCAAACAAATATCCCAGCCAGAATTCCCACTCATGGAAAAGACTCAACAAGGAAAAAAAATCCTTCTTAAACAACTGCAGATGAAACCTCTACTAGCAACTCGGTCTTCCTACACAACAACATGGAAGTAAAAGAAAAAAAAAAAAGATCAAATAAGAAAAGAAGAAGAAAAACTTATCCAGATGAAACACAACAATTCAGGGGATATATGTATGTTATTTTTGTTATTCATCTGACATTCAGAAATATTTGAGAGCATTTGTATTCTTAAACTAAGAATTAAGGATATACGATAAAGGATCCAGTAGAGAACTAGAGCAGACTCTTAAAGAATAAAAAATATTACTGTCAAAATTATATCAGTAAAGTTAGAAAACAACTTTGAGGAAATCATGCAGAAAATGGAGCAAGAGGATAAATGGAGAAAAAGTATGAAAAATAAAGCTGTAAGGCCTAGCTACTGATAAAGGAGGTATAATATATAGAAATCTCAGAAAAAAAATACAGAAGATAAAAAAAATAAAGAATTAACAAGAAAAGAGTAGAAGACAATAACCCAGACCTGAAGAGGAGTTTTGCCCTTTGGTTGCTCCATACAATAATCCACACCAAGATATTGAATTCTTGAAATGCTAAGGATAAGTATGAGGTCATAAAAAACTTAATGAGAAGGAAAAAAAATGTCTTAAAAAAGAACATGGGTCAGATTTACATCTGACTTCTCAGGTACAACACAGGATACCAGAAGAATGTTTTTAAAATTATGAGGGAAAGTCTCTTTTTCAACCTATGATGGTGTCTGTCTTTTCTTCTGTAATGGCAGACCCAAGACATTTTCAGATAATTAAGAACTCAGAACATTTCTCTCATAATCTACCACCAAATCCTGTGGTGGGTTAAAGATTGCTGTAAACTCTTTAACATTCTTTGAATTGAGACATGTAATCCTGTATCCTCTCCCCCTTGAACGTGAGTGGGTTTTTATGATGGCTTCAACTAATCAAACACAGTAGAAGTGACATGGTATCAGTTGCCCTAGTCCAGGCCTTAAGAAATACCAACATTTACTTCTTATCATTTGGAAAACTCTTCATGGGATCCCTGAGTCACCATGTTAGGAGTCCAATTACTCTGCAACGGCCTTCTTGAATTGGCCCCATTTAGGCCTTCTAGTGGACACTCCCAGCTGAGCCCAACTTTCAAGTCATCCCTGCCAAGGGGATGTGAGTTAACAAAATTTTCATGAGAAACCATTTGAATATATGGAGTTTGAAAGAGCAGAGTATATATTGCCAAGTAAGCACACTTTGATTACTTAGATAAAATATTTACTATTTTGCAATGCTTAGCTGATAATGGCTGGAGAAAGTAGATGTGGAGATGACATTCAATTTCATAGTAAGAGGATCGTGTGCCTTGTGTCATAGAACTCTATGTGCCCTTCATTCTCGTGACAGCCCCAAATTAGGAGACCAAATATAGCCCTCAGTATTGGAGACTTTTGCCAAGTCTCTTGGAGTCAGTTTCTTGGTTATAATAACAATCGTAGAAATTTTAAGGCAGAGGAGGTGGGAAGAAGGAGGCACTTTTGGTCACACTGTGGTAACTCTTAAATACTAGGTTGACAAATTCATACTTTTTAAACTTAGAATAATTGGCAATTTTTGAGTTCTTAAGTAGAAGGAAAGATTGCTTTCAGGACATACTGAGAGGAGGACAAAAACTTCGTGATCTGGGACCCATCTAGCCAGATATCCTGAGAAACGTCAGTTTGGGGCAAGGAGATGCACTCTTGTTGGTATTGATTTCTCCTAAGCATAATGATATATTTGGGAGGAAAGAGCCCACATAAACAGTCGGCAGATGTGGAAGTGGGGAGGAGTAGTGGCAGCAGTGTAAACCACATGCTCAAAATATATAAAGAACTCTCAAAATTCAACAGTCAAAAAGCCTAACAATCCAATTAGAAAATGGACAGAAACTACAGGTAAAAAAACAAAACAAAACAAAGAGGATATACAGATGGCCGTTAAGCCCGTGAAAAGATATTAAACATCATCAGTCATTGGGGAGACACAAAACCACAATGAGATGTGACCACACAACTATTAGAATGTCTAAAATAGTGACAGCACCAGACACCACCCTGGATCATCCATACATTATTGGGATGTAATGTATGAAATGGAATTTAAATGACCCTGCAGCTCTAGAAACTAGTTTGACAGTTTCTTGTGAAACTCAGCCTGTGGCTGTGCTGTGACGCAGCAATGGTACACTAAGGCACGTATCCCGGAGAAATGAAAGCACGTGTTCACACAAAACCCTTAACGTGAATGTCCATGGCAACTTCACTAGAAACAGCCAGAAGTGGAAAAATTCCATATAGCCCTCAGCAGGCAAAAGCTTAAACACAACTCTGTACATCTACACCATGGAGTACTACTCAGCAGTAAAGAGAAATGAACTATTGCTACATGCAAAAACTGGTTGGATCTCTAAGGATTTTGCTGAGTTAAAAAAAAAAATCCAAAAAAGGTAAATGTGGTATGATTCCATTTATATCACCTTCTTGAAATTACAAAAATACAAAGATCAGAGAACAGATGAACGGTTGCCTGAGTTTGAGATTGGTGGGAGGGAAGAAGGTGGCTGTGGCTATTAAAGGGTAACGTGAGGGCCCCTTGTCACGGAACCATTCTGTATCTTGATGATGGCAATAGTAACGTGAATCTATATATGTGGTAAAGTTGCATAGAACACACACAAGTGCATGTAAACATGGTGAAATCTGAATAAGGTCAATGGATTCTGGCTGAGATATTATACCATAGTTATACAAAGGGATACCATTGGGGAAACTGATTGAAGGCTCTACAGCATCTGTATTATTTCTTACACCTGCATGTGAATCTGTAATTATCTCAAAATTTAAAAATGGAGAAAAATAAGGAAAAGACCTGTGTGTTTTTGTAGCCCACTCAGAGAGAAGCTTTTAAAGATAACATTTTATTAAGGAGAGAATGCTTACTGGCTCCGTCTTCTGGTCCTAGAATCAATGACCTTAAGTCCATGTCTCCCCAGCTCAGGTGCCATTTCCCACCAGTGATGATAACACAAATATTTACTAAGTTCTTACCATGTGCGTGTCGTCCTGCTACCCCAGACCCCTCATTGAGCAATGGCTTATGATGTACTCTATTGTCTGAGATTTGCATACACATCTGACTTCATCATAGGCTGAGCTCCCTCCACACCCTGCACTCCAGCTACAGTTGCCCTCCTCTATTTCTGAAAATGTGCCACACTTTCTCCCATCACGTGCCATTCTCCTTGCTGCTCCCTTCACCTAGAATGCTTTACTGACCTGTGCTCTTTTCATCCCTTCAGATCTTAGCTGTAATATTACTTTTTCAGAGAAGCCTTTCTGATTTTACAAACTATGTCAGGTGCCCTGTAACAGATTCCTACAGTTTTTTGATTTATCATAACACTTACCACAGATGCAATTGTATGTTTGTCTGTGTTGTTATTTAATCCTAATTTTGCAGTATAACACACCAAACCGTAGGGATGTTTTTTATATAAGGTTCCAAAAGTTACCTACTACACTGGTAAAGCTGAGATTATTTGATGCAAAAGCCCATGCTTTTACCACTGAGTTCTAAGGCATCTTATATATATTACATCTGGAGGGATTTCTTATTTCAGGATTTTATAAATGCCACAAAAGGACTTGTTGAAAATGACCTAACCTGTAGAGTTATATTTTTTCCTCCTGTAGCTTTTCTGGTTGATTATAGATACGTAGGAAACACATACACAGCTTGTGATTCATTTGGCTAAGGATACCAAGACTATCAGGAACTAGGAGGGAGTTGTAGCATATGTTCACCTGCCTTTCCTTTACCCAGGACCCTTAATGGGGCTCACAGTTGCTTGTGATGCTGCAAGAATATTTAGGGTCTTTCCAGGTCTGAGAAACTACCTGCTTCTTGAAACATTGAACCAGAAAGAATTGAAATGCAGAATTTCTATACCAAACATGTCTGTTTCCAGGACTGTCTCTGAATGTTGGAATCCCTTTGTCACTAAGCCAAACTCAGTAAAAACAATGCACCTCCTCGTCTCAGGGAAGAAACAAAGTGGTTTCACTGTGTCTCTGATCACTTTGTTGGCCTCTCGCTTATCAGCATCTGGGGAAAACCATGTTCTCACAAATATTCTTTAACATAAACAACCAGATAACCATAAATATGTTTCACTGGGTTCCAGGTATCAGCTCACAATGTTTCCTTATTGTTATCATGTTTACTTGAGGTTCTATATTTGTTCTGATCTCTTCTTATTAGCTCCTCTTCCTGTGCTCTTCCAATTCCACATCTCTTTCTCACTGGGCCCCAGAATGTGAGTACCCTCTCCGGTCAGCTTCAGGATTGTAGCCTCTGTTCTTCCTGCTCCTTATTTCCAAGTTCTAAGTCATGTGAGCCAGTGAATGATGTTCATGTTAGTTTTACCTCTATTGTGCTCTTCAAAATGTCTCCTTTTCTTTCCAATAGAAATAGTGTGGTTGCTGGAGCTCTCTAATTGTCTATCTACTTTGAATGCATTGTAGCTGTGGGCCTTTTTCAGGGAAGATTTATTTTCTTATTATGGCCCAAACTGAAAATATATTTCTCCATTTCTTGGACCATGTTTCTCCCTGTGTAATACCAATTAAACCTTTCTCCTGGCATTAGAAGCTCAGGAGTGTTCCTGCTTAACTCCTTCTGGCTATACAGTATCTCATGAGCCACACATGTCATCGCTCTTCACTAGTAGGAAGGATGTTGAAGAGATTGTGTCTATCAGATAGTCCATCATATTGGCTAACTTAACAGAAACCAAAATAACAAAGTACTAAACAAGGTAGAAGTTTATGTCTCACACATACAAACATCCAAACTATAGGTGGTCTGGAAAAGGGGGATAGGAGAGCTTGGCTCTGCTCCAGGAGGTTATTTAGGAACCAAAATCCTTGTTTTTCCCTAGCTCCTAGGGTGTTTCTGGCATCTTCATTGTCAAAGATGGCAACTGGGAAAGAAGTGGAGAGCATACTCCTTTCTCTTAAAGGCACAATCTGGAAGCTTTAGGTATGGTATCTAAATTTTCTATTGTTAAACACAATAAAGTGATAGTCGTCATTCAGGATCAACTTAGTTCCTGTGGTTTTAGACTTGGGGGGTGGGGGGAAGAATCCCAAGAACATAGTTAACAGTAGGCAAGGTTCCTATGACTTGTGGAATATGAAGAGAGAACATAGGAAACTGATGTGGACCCGAGCAAAGGTTAACTGGGGCTGATCAGTGGAAAGTCAGGTGTGTGGTTTCTGTATAAAAAATGACAGAAGGAGAATAGTGAATATTTAAGGCATGAGTGAATAGTTAGAGCTATTTCCTAGCACATTCACATGAGACTGGCATTAGGGGTGGAATGGATAGGGGGTAAATAGAGGCCTTTTTCTTTTTCTTCTAAGTAAAAGTCAATGAAAGCTAGCTCTGGAGTGTGGATTGTGAAAAGGGTGAAGACAGGAGAGACACTGGAGAGGCAGACATCCTCAAATGGGCAGAGAGGGGCTAGAAGAAGTCAAAACTGACACTAAAGTGTCAAGCATGTTCCTGTAGGAGGAAAGTCTTCAGTAAGAGAAATAGTAATATCAGAAGGAGTGTTTTTGTTTTGTCTTACTGTGTTTGATTTTTGTGGATTGTGGCAGTATAGGAGAAAAGAACGATGTGTATTTGATTATCGACCATTTGAGTTTGAGGTATCAGTGAAGCATGCAGGTGGTTATGTTCACAAGAAAGTCAGACTGTTGGATGGGAAATAAGGAGAAATTTAGAACTTCAAGAGAAGGAGATTTTAGATCTTCGTGTCATTTTTATGGGGCTAATAGTTAAAGACATGAGGATTCCCAGGCAAAGAGAGGAAAAGGTCAGGTTTGGGGAAGACCTGTTCATCAGGGGATAGCAAGAAGAGCTAGAAAAGGAAATAAACAAACTAACAACAAAAAAAACAAGAATCTTCATTAATGTTCTTGAATAGGAGCAGTTGCCAGGGTAGAATTTCTAGAGAAAACAAGGCGAAGGAAATCAGCCCAAAAGATTCACTCATTGAAAAATTATCATAACGTTTAGCAGACCGGTTTTAGGAGAGTGATAGGGGTATGAGTCACAACTTCACAGTTAACTAATGTGCAGAGTGACAGCAAACAGAAGGGGAAGCAGGCTGCTGTGTCTTTCCCTTTCCTTCTTATTTCTGCCATTTAAAATGGCATATATCTAGAGCTCCTGGGTGGCTCAGTCAGTTTAGCGTCCGACTTCAGCTCAGTTCACGATCTCCCAGTTCATGAGTTTGAGCCCCATGTTGGGCTCTGTGCTGACAGCTCAGAACCTGGAGCCTGCTTCGGATTCTGTGTCTCCCTCTCTCTTACCCCATCCCCACTCATGCTCTGTCTGTCTCTCTCTCAAAAAGTAATAAAAAATAATAATTAAAAATAGTAAAATGGCATATATCTATTATTTTGAGCTGTAAGGAGCTGGCACAGATTGAAAGGTTGAAAGGCAGAAAATTCTTAGGGAATCTTAACCTTTTTTTTCTTTAACACTGTAACACTACTTTTTTCTCAATTAGTTGCATTACTCTCCTTGTGATTTTAAAATAAATATACACCTTTCATTTTTGCATAACAGGGTTATATTGAAAACTCAGTACATACATGTAAGTAGGCTATTATTTCGTGCATTATGTATCCCCTTTGATGCAATGAGTTCTCACTAACGAAAGGATCTTTTTTTCCTCCTAAGTCATTTGCAGTTGGAGTCCAGCCAAGTTATTTTGACTCTGGGGACCGAATACAAGTGGCCTACAAGGACAACATTAATTTATTTGCCCAGAAACTGGCAATTTGAATAAGCATTAATTATGGCATTATTTCTGAGTATATTCTTAATTATAGTTATATTGATATTGGCTGAGAGTTTTGATACATTTGGATGAACTTTCCATGTGAATGAATGCCTGAGCGATCTGATTAAACCTCTTAATGAATCTGTTGTATATTATAAAGCTCTTGCCAAGACATTTAAGAACTCGGTTAAGTTGAAAAAAATTTTAAAAAGTAATATATCTTGATTTGAATTTCAAATATGGCTTTGATTTTGTTTGGAAATTAAACTAGATCATGATTATGATTTATCTTACTTTTGAGGGCTGATAGCATTATTGATGCATTATTATTATACTTTTTTCCTTACTTAATATTTATGAACTATATATTTTATGCCTGGTATGCTTGAAATGGGCAGAAAATCTAAATTTTATGTGTTATTTAATAACTCTCCTGTTAAATACATGGTTGATTATTTAACTCACTGAAATCACAAAAAATATTTACTTCAAGTAAGCCTGTTGCCAAAATCTGTGGCTACTGTAATTTCTAATTAATATATACTTATTGGATGTTTACCATGTGTAATACATTTTGCTAGGGAGCACAGGTAATGTGAAGCTGTATACAAGATTTTCCTTGTCCCCAATAGAGTTCTAATATCTTGGGGAAATAAAAGAAATGCACATATAATTGTATCATATGTTACAATTTATGTAATGAAAATATATGAAATATAATCAAGGCTTAAAAAAAGTCAGGATCACTGACAACTGCATAAAAGAGAAGACATTTAGAGAAAGGTTTGTCCAGTGGTTGGATTTTGGTGACAGAAATAGGAAGGATTTCCCAGGCAAAGTGAACAGCCTCAGCCAAAACGAAGAGAAAGAGCATGATGTAAATTTGGAGTTGAATGGGTAGACCAGATGCAGGAGGTAAGCCTGAGGAGTGATGGAGAGGGAGTTATTGTGGACAGCGTGTTAGCTAGAAGAAGGTATACAGAGACATTTAGATTCACAGATAATAGGAAGCCGTTGTGGTCGTGATCATTATTGTTGTTAGAGCCGTATGTTTTCTGCGCAATTAGCAGAGTCTAGTAATAGTTATGTCTTCCAAAAATTATAAGATTAGTCACTGGTCTGTGTCTGAAGACAAGAACTTGAACCGTGTGGATGGGGGCAGAATGGTCCTGTGGACCTGCTTTCCCACTGAGAAAAGGCCTAAGATGAGGGGTTTGGATAGTATCATGGAGTGACGAAGATGTACTGACAAGATTGAAAAAAGATGGTCATCAAAAAACTTTTAAGCTTTGCTCCTATTACTGGACCGCACCACCTTTAGCATACTGTGAAGAAGCCATTGGGATGATAATGAATCTTAATTATTTTGTGAGTAGCACAGTTTTATTGCATTGCATTTTTAAATGTTGAACATGTTCATCTGTTAAATATAAACATTTAGAACAAGCTACACTATATATAGCCATGTTTTGGCTCTTCTCCACTTTTTAATATGTTTAGAGGCTCAAAAAGTGGAAGTGGCCTGGGCCTGCCTTGACCTCTGAGAGGCTTTGTCAGGGCCATAACATTTTCTTTTATGTACAGAGCATGATCATTTATTAATCTTCTGTAGACTTTGCATTGATCATCCTAAATGATGTGGTTTGAAATACCAGTACTGTGTAAACAGTTGATAGGATTTGTGCTAATCCAGTGTAACTCGTGAAATTTACTTTTAATTATGAAACACACATTTTCATCTTATTGCATGAGAATCAGAAAAATTTCTGAGAGAGGATAAAGAAAGTACATTAAAATCTGCTATTAATAAAAAGGTGCCACATATGAATATGAGTTTATTCTTGTTCAGTGACACTTCAGAATTTGCCTTTAAGAGCATGTACAGAGTGTAGAGCTCAGTACAATAGGGTCAGGTCTAAAAGTCCTAACTTCCTGTATATCATTTAACTGGAGAACCGACAAAGGTTTGTAAGCAGGAGACGGTGTCCCTTGGCTTATGTGCTTACAAGCCAGTCTTGATTGTAGGGTGGCTAAAAGCAGACCTGCACTGGAGCTAGGGAGATTGGTTAGAAGGGTTATGCAGTAATGCTGCTCCAAGCTAATAAATGCTTGGATTTGGAATGTGACTGTGAAAAGGAAGCTTTCCAAAGCAAAAGTCGAAAACAGTCAGTCTGCCTCCAATGACTGGTATTTCTGTTTTTCTAGTTTGCTCATGAAAAATAAGTATAAGAGCCCTGCCCTCTTGATATATAACATCTAGTTAGGATATAACTAAATGAAATTATGGGGTAGCTGGGTAGCTCAGCCGGTTAAGCATCTGACTTCAGCTCAGGTCATGATCTCTCATTTCATGAGTTTAAACCCCATATCGGGCTTGCTACTCTCAGTGCATGGAGCCCACTTCAGATCTTCTGTCCCCCTCTCTCTCTGTCCTTCCCTGCTCACGCTCTCTCTCTCTGTCCTTCCCTGCTCACGCTCTCTCTCTCTAAAAAGTAAATAAAACATTAAAAAATTTTTAATAAAATAATTGGGATGAAATATGTAGAGGAAGGGTATTAGCTTTCAGGACAACCCTGGTGACAGATGTAGGTATAAAGATATATATGTTCTGTGGTCTTAAATATGGCCTATTCAGATTACTTACTTATTAGTCCATTGCATCAAAATATTTAAATTTGAATTATTTTGCTAGGATTATTTGTGGAGGCAATGGCCTTTTATACCTTTTAAGGTATTTTTAAAGAAGTTCACAAAAATGGTTACTTAAATGTTACTTGGTGTTTTCATGATTATAGGACAGAGCTATAAATTAATTCATAGTTGCAAAGCAATAAGGATATTGTCATAACAAATATTATGAAAGTTCCTTATTCCTTAAATATGTGTATGACTATATATGACTTGATATATAGATTTGATATATTTGATATGGATATATTTGGATCATTGTTTTATAAACAATTATTTGTTACATATTCCTCTATGCTTCTTATTAGGATCAATAAACAGAAAATAATACATGGGTTTCTATTGTACAAGACTCTTGATAGAAAGTAATTGGCAGGACATCAGTCAGCACAGATAATTGGTGGCACAAAATAGCTGTGACATTTGTCTATGTAGGTATGTAGGTCCATAGCGAATGCTCAGAAGTATTTTTTTGCTGCTTATTGAATTAATAAAATAAAAAAATAGATTCCAATAAATGTTATTAACTTTTTCACTACTAACAATCACTTCATCAATTATTTTTTCATGTCTTAAAGGATTTGCCCATCAGAGGTGTAGTAGGGAAAGAGATAAAACGTAATTTTTTGTTTTGTTTGTACACTTAACTATAAGACATCTTCAGAATTTTGTCATCAGTAATTTTAGTTACATATTTATGGTTTTATTTAGAAATATCATTTGTTATAAATATGCTACATATTTTTAAACATGAGAAATTACAGGTAAAAATTTAAATATTAAACAAATATAATCCCAGGACCCAAATAAAGCTGCCCCAAAATAATATCTTAATCTGTCCAGATATTTTCTTTCATATACTCATAGCCATGTATATTTTTAATAAAAATTAGATCAGATTGAACATATCCTATTTGTGTATCTTAATATATTATGAAAATCCTTCCAGATCTTCAGATATTATTCTACAACATCATGTTTATTGAGTACATTCTACTCTATTTTAGGAACACTGCTAACACTATTAACACTAACACATTTAATTGCTCTCTTATTTTTGATGTTTGGATTAATTTAAAAAAAAATTTTAATGTTTATTTATTTTTGAGAGCAAGAGAGACAGAGTGCGAGTGGGAGAGGGTCAGAGGGAGAAGGAGACTCAGAATCCGAAGCAGGCTCCAGCTCTGAACTGTCAGCACAGAGTCCGATGTGGGGCTCAAACTTACTGACTGTGAGATCATGACCTGAGCTGAAGTCGGACACTCAACGACTGAGCCACCCAGGCACCCCTATGTTTGGATTAATTTTAATCTTTCTTTTCAAAAATAAGTTTGTTTGTTTGTTTTGTTTTTTTTTTTTTTTGATGATACAAACAATTCTAACACTAGACAATTGTATAGACCACGTCTGTTGTTGTCCTTGTTGTGCTTTGTGACTTTTCCTTATTGGTAAACCTCATTTTTACCTCATTTTCTCTATAAATACGTAGTATAGGCTATCTGTCCACAAAAATCTCTGTCTCTTCTTGCTGTGCATCAGCTGGAACACATTGCACTACTTCCTCTGCAGATATTGCAGTTACATGACTGTATTCTAGGCAAAGAAATGTGAATAGGAGTGATGTTCACCAACTATGGGTCTGGCCCCAAAATATCTCCCATGTTTGCAGCTCTATTCTCTATTTGTTCCCCACTGACTGGAATGGGGGCAACCCCTAGGATGATCTTGGTAGCTGTGTGTTGAAGATGGAAGAGCCGTGGCAGCATAGCTCCTGCATGGCCGTGTGGAGCTGTATATGGTCTATGGTGTACTTCAGGCTGTTTGAGCCACAAGTGAATTTTGGTTAGGTTTGAGCCTTGATGCGTTTTGGGATCACTTTGGCAGAGCAGTTGGTCTGCCCTCAATGCTGTAGACCTAAATCTCCTTCCTTGAGCCTCCAGAGATTGAGAGGTGGGTCTCTACTTCGCCCTCCACAGTCAGTCTCTCATGCTACTTAAATATCTCTTTTTCCTCTCTCCTGTTTAAACTTGTGGCATTAATGTGTTAAACTGATCTAGAACCAGGCTATTAGAGATTGATAATGGGATAATAGGCCATCTTTCTGAAGGGTATTTTTAGTTTAGTAGAATATTCTGGGAGATTAAGGACCTTCGTTAACAGGATAACTATAGTTTTTATTTATTGTCTTTAAATGAATGTAACGCTTCTCAACGAAATCGTAGTGCAGTGCCGTCCATACCATCTGTGAGATGTTAACACGTTTGAGGCAAAAAAAGAGATTCTATTCTTAAAGACATTTTGGACACCTGCATACTCTATCCATCTGGTAGCAGAGTATAGTTCATATTAGCAAATGAAAGCCTCTAAGAGCCGTTGCAGTGAAGAAGCCCCTCTCCCTTCTCTAACCTAGTGTTTCCAAAGCTTAAATTCCCATAGATCCCTTGCCTTGAGGCTCTACCGTTAACATCATGGGAAACTAGCCTTTCCTGAAGCTAGTGTTCCGTGACACACAATTTGGGAAGTGCTATCCCAGGATATTAGAGTTAAAGAAAGCTTTGAAATGATTAACCAAAAAAAAACAAAAAAAACAAAACAAAACAAAAAAACACCCAAATGGAAAGACCATTTAAAGTTTTGCATGCCAGTCAGAGTGGCCAAAATGAACAAATCAGGACACTATAGATGCTGGAGAGGATGTGGAGAAACGGGAACCCTCTTGCACTGTTGGTGGGAATGCAAATTGGTGCAGCCGCTCTGGAAAGCAGTGTGGAGGTTCCTCAGAAAATTAAAAATAGACCTACCCTATGACCCAGCAATAGCACTGCTAGGAATTTATCCAAGGGACACAGGAGTACTGATGCATAGGGGCACTTGTACCCCAATGTTCATAGCAGCACTCTCAACAATAGCCAAATTATGGAAAGAGCCTAAATGTCCATCAACTGATGAATGGATAAAGAAATTGTGGTTTATATACACAATGGAATACTACGTGGCAATGAGAAAAAAAGGAAATATGGCCTTTTGTAGCAACGTGGATGGAACTGGAGAGTGTGATGCTAAGTGAAATAAGCCATACAGAGAAAGACAGATACCATATGGTTTCACTCTTATGTGGATCCTGAGAAACTGAACAGGAACCCATGGGGGAGGGGAAGGAAAAAAAAAAAAAAAAAAAGAGGTTAGAGTGGGAGAGAGCCAAAGCATAAGAGACTGTTGAGAACTGAGAGCAAACTGAGGGTTGATGGGGGGTGGGAGGGAGGAGAGGGTGGGTGATGGGTATTGAGGAGGGCACCTTTTGGGATGAGCACTGGGTGTTGTATGGAAACCAATTTGACAATAAATTTCATATAAAAATAAAAAAAAATAAACAAAAAAAATAAAGTTTTGCATGTAGTTTTGAAGAGGTAACTATTCTGGTTCCAATAGCGTTGTCAATTGTTTTTTTCAAAAACCAGGTTTATTGAATGGAATACAGTGCATTGTGAATAGCTGTCAACTCTGATTATCCTTTCCTCTGTCAAGAGTTTAAAAATAACAAGAACACTTGTTTTTGTGAGAATTCAACTCTTATTTTCTACCTTGACATCTTTATAAATATTATAGATTATTTAATTCAGTTAAGTGAGTTGTTTAACCTGTCTCTTTCTCAAATTTTAACTTGTTGCCTGCCTATACACTACTGGTGAATATAAAAGTGATGGAGTAATCTTGGAAAGGAACATTTTTGATATTTTAAAGTTTTTATCCTCTCTCTGTACTAGTTTGATGTATATTTCCTTATTTTGCTGTTGTCATTTGGGTTAAGAATTTTTGACTGTTTGAGCGGGAGTGAACTGGAGGTCTGAACTATCACATTATGAGCACTTTATCTCCTCATTAAAAAAAAATAGGTAATCCAAGAGGAAAAATATTTAGAAAACAAAACATGTGGAGCATTATAGCAAGTCCTAGGATGTTTTCTTGAGGGAGATAATATTATTGTTTGATTTTTTTTTTTTTAATCAACTGTGAAGATGTGCTCTAACGTGCCCTGGGCATAGCGCCACAGCACCTGAGGGGGGTGTGGAGATCACATTCTACAAATAAGCCCTTTGAGACCTGGGAGGCTATGAGATTTGACCAGGAGTCAAAACTAAGTTTCTTGAATCTGAAATGTGTGTTCTCTCCTCTATAGCATATCGTTTCTCATTTATCTTTTAAAAATTCTTTTAGCTGGGACAGGCTTCACCCTAGGGAGAGTAAGATGAAAGTCTCTGTGGCAGGATTTGCAAGAGACCTGGGAAAGCCCTGAAATCTAGATTACTTCTTCCACAACCTGTCCTATGTGACATGGTAGAGACAGTCTTTTCCATATCTTTAAGGGCTTTGTAGTCTTTAAAGGCCTCTTTGGTAAAGTGTAACTATGCCTGGAAGAATCTCTCCTAAAGTCATGCTGGGCTCAAATTTTGTCTCAGAGATCAGTTGATCAAATTGCTTTCTAACCACATGGCTGACAGCAACAGCCTGGGGAGAGGGGACACTTCACCTCAGAGTGGGGGCTGGTGTGCGGGTGGGGGGGGGTCAAGGTAGGTAGGTAACAGGGTTCTAAAATTTTGTCTACCTTATAAGCATAGCTGCCCCTGTATAAATTGTTGTTTTTCTCTCAGTATCTTTCTTTTCTTCACTCAGTGTATTTTAAATGAAATGGATAGTTAACAAATTCTGACTGGATAGATGGAATCACTGATACTACAAGGCAGAAATTGGAGCCAGATGGCAACATGGGTTTGCCAGTGCTCAGTCTATGCTGAAAGCTTAATTTCCCTCAAAGCATTAACAAATAACAATTTTTTTTTTGGTAAGTGTTTTAATTTTTAAAAGTTCTGGCTTCCACTTGGTGTGATAGCTGGTTATACCTGTGGTACTTTGGTTTTCTTTTCTTTTTTTTAAATTTTTTTTAATGTTTATTTATTTTTGAGACAGAGAGAGACAGAGCACGAATGGGGGAGGGGCAGAGAGAGAGGGAGACACAGAATCGGAAGCAGGCTCCAGGCTCTGAGCCATCAGCCCAGAGCCCTACGCGGGGCTCAAACTCAAGGACCACGAGATCATGACTTGAGTTGAAGTCGGACACTTAACCGACTGAGCCACCCAGGTGCCCCATTTTGGTTTTATTTTCAAAGGAAACATTTCCAGTGAGCTTCATGTGCTCGTTCAAGTTCACAAGCTGTGTTATTTAGTTTTTAAAATTTTTAAGTTTATTTATTTATCTTGAGAGAGAGAGAGAGAGAACACATGGGGGAGGGAAAGAGAGGGAGAGAGAGAATTCCAGGCAGGCTCCACACCATGCAGAACCTGAGGCAGGGCTCAAACTTACGACCCATGAGACTTGAGCCAAAATCAAGAGTTGGACACTTAACTGATTGAGCCATCCAGGTGCCCCTACAAGTTGTGTTATCATTAAACCACCATTAAGTTACTAAATGTGACTAGCTGTTTAGGTTTTCACTTATAAACATTGCATTCTAATAACCTTTATCCTTTTAAGGATGTATAGTTTTCATTTTTAATTAATGATAAGCATTAATTAATTATTTAATTAATGCTTGTCATTAATAAAAAGCATCTCTGTCTATGGATATCAAATAAAATATAGATTTTGCTGACTTTAGGGGGAACTGCATTCATCAATTTGATTCTGATGTTCTAACTCACTTGAGAGGAAAAAAAACTTTTAAGAACCA
Source organism: Herpailurus yagouaroundi (assembly GCF_014898765.1). NCBI lineage: Eukaryota > Metazoa > Chordata > Mammalia > Carnivora > Felidae > Herpailurus > Herpailurus yagouaroundi. The sequence goes on from NW_024412391.1 coordinate 33,012,001, forward strand.
TGGTATTTCATGATATTTTTTAAATTTCATTGCTTAACAAGTAAGTTTACATCCAAAAAATTAAAGCATACTCAAATTTTCTTTTTAAATTTTTTTTCCACATTTATTTGTTTTTTGGGGGACAGAGAGAGACAGAGCATGAATGGGGGAGGGGCAGAGAGAGAGGGAGACACAGAATCGGAAACAGGCTCCAGGCTCTGAGCCATCAGCCCAGAGCCCGATGCGGGGCTCGAACTCACGGACCGCGAGATCGAGCATACTCACATTTTTAAGAGTAGTTTTAAATTCGAGTCCCTTACATTTTATTTATTTATTTATTTATTTATTTATTTATTTATTTATTTATTCATTCATTCATTCATTTATTCATTTATTCATTTATTTATGTCAGAGTTGTATCATCAACCTTGACTATATTAAACACAGAGGCTGATAGCGAAAATCTACATGTCTTTGTACTTGATGGGTGATGCCAATTAAGTATCCTTTCACTTTTAATTTTAAGGTTTACTAGTCATTTCAAACAGTGGTTGTTAAATTTCACAGCAATAATCCAGTGTGTTATAATATAAATTCTACCGCCCTAGAGTCCTGGTGGAGGGCCAAAGCATCTGCATTTTTAACAAGTGAGCCTCAGAAAACAGTTGGAGGGAAGCTGCTTGTATGAGTGGCTCTGGGTTTCCCTCTGTCTTCAAAGCCAGCAACATAGGATCTCTGACCCTCCTTTTGTCATCACACCTCTTTCTTTGATTTTTTTTCTGCCTCCTTCTCCCCATTTTTACCTACCCTACTGATTGCATTGGGCCCACCTGAATAATTCAGAATGATCTATTTTAAAATATGGGCATTAAGGTCAGCTGATGTACAGTCTTAATTTCCTTTTGCCTCATAAACTGACATATTCACAAGTTCTGGGGATTTGGATGTGAGCATCGTGGAGGGGCCATCTTTCTGCCTACCATACTGGCTTTAAATAAAAGTTTGAAATGCAAGATCAGCCCTGAATATACTATAAATTTTTGTTTCTTAATACACTGGATCTAAGCCCCTAATAATTAGTAATCATAATTGAGGAAAACAGTAGTGGTTTTTGTTTATGAACAAACATATTTTTATTAAAATAGCCAAGCATAAACCTTGACTATTGTTTTTGGAAAGGATAAAATGCCGCTAAAAGATGACGTAAAGAAACATGAACACTTAAGTGAAATTATTACTCATCTTTTCAAGTTTAGTCACTATTACAACTATGGTTTTAACCAGGCTTAAGTGATTGTCTTAACTCTTGTACAGTGCAAACCATTAACTCTTCTGGGATATATTCTCAATTATAGTATTTTGAGATTGAGTCTAAAACATTGTATTTAAAAACATTCATTGATTTAGTTTGATAATCCTGGTTTTTTTTCTTGAATTTGATCTAAAGATAGATAGGAGTTTGCTTTTACTGATCTCCTTCTTTAAGAATCAGGTTTTGTGTGTATGTGATAAAACACCAAACCTTTAAACCAGCTTAAGCAAAAAGTGAATATTTGAAATAAATCTGAGATCTGAAATACCCCTTTCTCTATTTCCTCACAAACTAGGTTTCATTGTGTCAGTGTATATGCCACCATCCATGAGTGGTTCACAGAGCTGCATTTATATGTCCTCTGTTAAACAGTCTAAGAGATTGAGTCATTTCTGAATTCCTGGGGAAGAGAATCTACATATACTACTCTGTGTCAGGTTTTTGTCTTTTATTAAGCCCTGAATGACTGGCTGGAATAAGATTATAGAGCATAAATGTGTCACCTGGAGCCCATACATTTTTCACTTTTGTGTGTGTGTGTGTGGTGGAGGGGGGGGCGGGTGGTTAAGTGGTCATGAACAGGGAAGATGAAAACATACAGAGTTTATTTTTTTAAGTCCGTTTAATATTTAAGTGGTTACTGTACTTAGCACGGGGCTTGAGCTCATAACCCCAAGATCAAGAGCTTCATGCTTTTCCAACTGAGCCAGCTAGGTGCCCCAAACATACAGAGTTTAAATACTACAATATTAGTAGCTAAATAAATTATAGGGAGGAGTAGCTCTCTTCCCCATTTTCTGCCCTTGATATTGCCTGGGTATGTGTAGACAGAAGGTACTTCAAAGTGCTTGATGCTCAGCCAGTATGCACTTGTACACCAGTATGCGCTTATATAGCCTATCTTCCTTCTACTTGGTCTTTGCTTTATCATAACATTTCATAAGTACTTTGAATTTTGTCTTTGGTCCTTTGTACAATTTCAGCAAAACAGGTAGTGTCCAATATTTAAGTTGTGTGTAGGAACGAAGAGAGATTGTAACGGTGGTACATATTATTAAAAGCATTTCTTATGTGACTCTTGTTGACAGTGTTGCATCTCCTCAATTCTGGTAATTAAATTACTAAATGCTGATGGGAAGAGAAGCAATATGTGGAGGCAGTGATTTCCGAAGTGAACACTGAGAAGATCCTGTTGTTCAGAAGGCATTATAAGAAGCAATATGTATTATCAATCTGACAAATTAAAAGCATTAAGACTGTATCAACTGTTATTTTTAGAAAGGATGGCATATATATCTTTTGTTATATTCATGTATGCATTATCCTTGAACAATCAAGCTATTAGGCTTCCTAGAAGTCTGTTGCCAAATAACTTGGTTACTTTACTTTCTCTCCATACTTAGTTGTTTTTTGTTTCATGTTGAATAATTTCCAATAACTTCTACTTGATGGCAGACTGGCCAGTTTATCTATATTTCTTTATTAAAAAATACTTATGTAGAATTAATCAGATTTTTTCACTTCAAGGAGGATTTATTGGTTGATAGTCATGTGGGTATAAACAGAATAAAAATTATGTATTTTTGATGTCAATGATTATAAGCATTATTTAAAAAAAAAACCTTTTTAAAAATTTTTTTTAATGTTCATTTTATTTTTGAGACAGAGAGAGACAGAGCATGAACGGGGGAGGGGCAGAGAGAGAGGGAGACACAGAATCGGAAGCAGGCTCCAGGCTCTGAGCCATCAGCCCAGAGCCCGACGCGGGGCTCGAACTCACCGATCGCGAGATCATGACCTGAGCTGAAGTCGGACGCTTAACCGACTGAGCCACCCAGGCGCCCCTATAAGCATTATTTTAATGATATGTTCCTAAATCAAGGTGGGGTGTGTGTTAAGAGGTTATAGTTAATGATCTTTAACATATAGATTTTTGCTTGGGGGATTAAGAGAGCATAGTTAATGGTTCTATCACATGAGTTTTCAAATTAGATGAGAAAAATTATGTGACTTAAATTCACAAAGTTCCATTTCTGCAAGAGACTTGACTTGGCAAAAATCCTATCTAAAATATACCTTTAGCTACTTGATGGTTTGAAACTAGATTGTTTAATTTATGATAATTATGAAACCCTTAACTTATATGAAAAGATAAATGTGGTTGGTACATACTGTTCATGTCATTTCAGATATATATTAGTTCTTACAAAGTATGCTTGTGCAGTCACAGTGAGTCTTTTTAGGTAGTTCATGGACTCTGTTGTGTTAGCTCCTTCATGATACCCACCAATTTGCTTCATTTCTGACCTAGTAGGACCACCTCCAGGGATCAGAGAATTGCTAGGTCTTCATGTCTATTCAGCCCCAGGATTCTCTACTGAGACTGCCAACAGAGGTGCAAATTTTGATGTTCTGTGTACCTTTTCCCCCATAATATGAGCACTTATGCAGTAAGAGCTCAACTAAAACTACTTGACTTTGAGTAACTAGTGATCTAACCAGGGTCAAAATGTTGCCCTAAATGGGAGTGCCAAATCAATGGCTTCTTCATGGAGGCGTGTCCTTGGATATGTGACCTGATTCAGTTTTGTAACTTTGCCTCAATGACGCAGCAGGACCTCAATGACTAGCTTTTGGAGGACAGTGCCTGAAATGTGTCTGTATTATTTTTGAAAACATGAGAATTACCCAGGGAAAATCACTATGTTGTCTCGGGTTTTCTCATAGAACCTGAAATTAGATGCAGGTATTAATAAATATCTGCAGTTAATACATGGCCAGCCCTCACAGTTAACGTTTTTAAAAGTCTTTGAAAAAGGCCTTGCAATGTATGTTTCACCCTACATGTCCTACTATTAGTTTTTTAATTAATCCCTCTATATTTAGACTCCCATTCCTTTTCCCAGGAAATGAGAGAACAAAGGTTAAGAGAAGGTACTTATTATTCCAGACATTGACTACTGTTGTTTCAACTCTCCTCACTGAGAAAGTGGCAGGTGTTGCTTTTGTGCGGTGCATGTCTCCATGGAGCACAAATCAGGAAGGCAGCAGAAGTGGAGAGGACCAGATGCAGGGAAAGAAAAGTGAGTGACTTCGTAAGACAGCTCTCACATTTATTGTAAATATTTTGTCGTGCCCCAGGAGAGTAGTTATAATCGTTTATTTTGTTAGTCCCAGTCTTACTTGTGAGTCGAGCAAGGTTTTCCTAAATGCTGTAGGAAGCATGACCAATTGCCCTGAATTGCCAAATACAGTCCTAACTGTAGGCAGGAACTGTTAATCACCCACATAATTTTAACAGTGTGACTGCTGCCAAACCCAATAATTCAATTACTTCAAAGCCCTAATTTGGGTTAGTATCTTATCGACCATCAGTATTGATAGAATCAATCAGATAATCACGAATCTTTCACTTTTAATTTGTGTTAGTCCTAGTTGAAACTTCTCATTCTGCTGGGAGTTAAGAAGTTAAGAAGAACTTGCCCTAAACCAGTAAACTATGAAAAAAGAAGATTGCCAAACATCATATGTGATTCCCTTTTTAAAATATAGGTATATATGGCAGTCGGAAGAACAGACAGTAGCCATGCTTGTGGTGAGCATAGCATAACTGTATAGACTTGTTGAATCACTATGTTGTACACCTGAACCTAATGTAGCATTGTATGTCAGCTCTACTTCAATAAAAATAAAAACCAAAAACCTTCCTCAGGAGGAAAAAAAAGGTATATCTTGAATCAGAAAAAAAGAGAAATGATAAATACCAAATTCTACTAGCAATTCTTTCTGAATGATGGGCACAAGGGTCATTTTGAAAAAAAAAAAAGGAAAGAAAAGAAAAGAAAAGAAAAGAAAAGAAAAGAAAAGAAAAGTAAGTATTAAGAAATGAAAAGTAGCAGGAAAGTTTGGAGCAATTTGACAGCCAGACAACACAGTACATTCTGCCCCAGAAAAAATTAGCATAATCTATGTGGGTTCATGTGGATATTCATGTTGTAAATACACTATGGGAAAGTTGTATTTTAATCCTATGAAGCTCTTGAAGAACACCTTATCGGACCAACAGCTAATGCAACACATGATCCTCTGTAAGTGTAATACCAAGTGTTACCTTGGCCAAGTGTTGGCCTTAAAATATCAAGATCACCAAACCTCCTTAATTTCCTCTATCGATCTTTTCATTAATTAATTTTAATTTCTAGTAAGAATTATCATCTAAAATTTCTTTATATATTTCTAATTATTTTTTTGAACTCACAAATTTTAAAACAAAATATTTTGGATTTAGCAAAATTATAGATTTTTCCTTTTGTATAAGAGGGCTTTGTGGTTTTGTTGTACACGTAAGAGAGATTTATCAAAGAATTGCAGAGATCACAGAGTCAGAAAATTAACTGGAGGGTTCTAGAGGGACTTTGTATCAATCAATAATCTAATTTAAACTTGGATTCAATACTTTTATTTTTTCTCACATGAAAATATGAAATACTTAGATGATAATCTTATTTTAAATAGGATTTGTCACTTTTAGCTATTGAATACACAACTTTTTAGGAAGAATGAGAATAATTTTAGGTTGCCATCACTGATTTCTCTTTGGTGATGTTGTTACACATTTCTTTATATATATTTTGATTTTTTTTTTCACTGAAAGCTCATTGTGAATAATAATAGCCACTGTGAGAAATTATAATATAGTGTTCTGAGTAATAGAGGGTGAATCTTATACCCATAATCCTGGTTTCAGTCTGAATCTGATTTGTGCTTTTTGGAAAATACTCATTTGTCTATGGCATACCTTTCTTATTATAAAATATAGGTATCCATTATTTCACTCTTTTAAAATGTTACCATAATTAAGTCAGAACATTTAAAAATACTCAGAATAATAGCCTAGGAAATATACCAATAAATATTGTAGTCCATTATCCTAGAAAGAAAACATTGAAACAGTGAATATGGGACTGAAAAGTGGACAAATGTCTAACATTTGTCGACTTGCTAGTGGCTTATGGTGAATGTCTCTTAGGCCTTGGATTTCTCCAATTGTGCTTGTTTTTAAGGATGTTCTGTGAACTGTTTTCTGTTATTTCCTGAGCATTGTTAAAAATCTTTAAAAATGTTTTTACTTGTTTTTGAGAAAGAGAGAGACAGAGTGTGAGCTGGGGAGGGGCAGAGAAAGAAGGAGACACAGAATCTGGAGCAGTCCTAAGCATTTTTAATACAATATCATTGTCTTCATTTTTTTACCTCATTTTTGAGTGAGGAACAATTAATTAAAATACACAACAGATAGAATAATTGGATTCCCTTCACTTTCCACACAAAATTGGTTGATTGAACTTTTGCATTTCACTGGAACAATTAAATTGCCCACTAAGAATACATTTAGCTACAAATTTAACAGCTCACAAACTAATGAAAAAAATCAACAAATTACTGGGCCTAAGAATGGTTTAATCTAGGGGCGCCTGGGTGGCGCAGTCGGTTGAGCGTCAGACTTCAGCCAGGTCACGATCTCGCGGTCCGTGAGTTCGAGCCCCGCGTCAGGCTCTGGGCTGATGGCTTGGAGCCTGGAGCCTGTTTCCGATTCTGTGTCTCCCTCTCTCTCTGCCCCTCCCCCGTTCATGCTCTGTCTCTCTCTGTCCCAAAAATAAATAAAAACGTTGAAAAAAAAATTAAAAAAAAAAAGAATGGTTTAATCTATGTAACCATCTCAATTATTAACAAGATTTTATGAAGAAGTTTCTAAGAAGGAAGGAAGGCAGAAAGACAAAAGGAAAAAGGGAAGGAGGAAGAGTAGAAAGAAAGAAAGGACAGTGGGAGAGAAAAACTATTGACATTTCTTTGGAAGTAGAGTCAAACTTTCTATCTGGTGCACACTTGCTATCTGGGCATGATAAATTACAACACACACACATCACAGAAAGTTACGTGGTGATCTTGGTAGTGAGAAATGCATTCCGTGATCTCAGTTTCAGAGAATATAACTTCTCTCCTACTTCAACTAGGAATTGGACCATTGGAGCTCACCAATATAATTTATTATCTCATTCTGAGACTCTGATAAAAATCAGATGCTTAGAAGCTTGTGTTTGATGAGCTTGTTTGAACCCCGCAGCAACATTTGGGGGAGGGAGTCAGTGGTACCAGTTGTCAGCACCTCTTTTAACTCATGAAAAAATAAATGGTAAGAGAAATAAATGACTTGCTCAAGACGATACAGGTAGCATTTGGGCCTGAATCCTAAAAATGCCATGAGGGCCATAAAGGAATAAAGGCTGTTTAGTAAACTAGTGCGTACAGAGTGCCTGATACCTGGTTGTCATTTCGCAAATACTTGTTGAATGAACCAATGATGAAGAAATAAATTCTTCTGTATCTAATACCGTATAGCCTTTCTGTTAATTATGGTTTCTCTTCATTGTGTTTGATCTGAGCAGGGTTTTCATATTCTAAGAAACCCTGGAAATTTATATTCTAGGAACCCCTGTCTTGCTCTTTCTTACTTGTGTTACATTGTTTCATAGTAGTTGTAGATCCAGTTCAAGGCTGAAGTGAAATGTGGAATTATTAGCTTACCTTTTCCCTCGTAGGAAATTGTTGTTTTCTGATTTAGAATTATGTGCATGCTTTACTATTATATTTATATTATGTGTTATGTTTATTGTGAAAGTATCATGACAAGTATTTTTATTGAATGTGTGCATTTGGTGAGGGGAGGGTATGCTGAATTTCATAGGATTTTCATGTGAGGGTTCCCAGCTGTATTCATCAAAGGGGCCTAGGACCATCTGGATCAGAATCACCTAGGTGCTTTTTATTTATTTTTATTATTATTTACTTATTTATATTTTACCTAGGTGCTTTTTGAAATGTGGATTCTAGATTTTCAGGGCTCCATCCTAGATTTTAAAGTTTCAGAACCACTTATCCCCATCTGCCAAGATATGCAGATGACAGAATCATTTATTTTGATGTCAGTATAAATTCTCTTTGGAAAGAACTGAGTAGTTATGAGTTTTGTTTTGTTTTTTTTCAAAACTTTAGGTGCCATTAAAAAATTAGATTATAAGAAAGATACTAAGATATTGTTACTAGGTTAATAAATCATTTTGGATATTCTTGAAACAATAATCAGCATCAGTCATAAAAATGGCGAGGAATGAAATTCTGATACATCCTATAGTGTGGATGAAGCTTGAACACATTATGCTCAGTAAATAAGCCTGGCACAAACTGACAGTTATTGTCTGATTCTACTTACACAAAGATACCTTTTGGCAATATTGTGGTGTACTTATTATGACCTAATCATTATCATCAAATACTTATTATTTGTTTTGTTTTCTTTTTTAAAGTTTATTTATTTTTTTCCAAGAGAGAGAGCACGCATAGGGGAGGGGCAGAGAGAATAGGAGACAGAGAATCCCAAGCAGGCTCTGCACTGTCAGCCCAGAGCCCTACACGGGTCTCAAACCCATGAACCGTGAGATCGTGACCTGAACCGAAACCATGAGTCAGACACTTAACTGACTGAGCCACCCAGGTGCCCCTGTATTGTTATGCTTTTGAATGCTAGTTACTGACTTGGGACTGGATACAATGAGAAGGTTATGACACTCACTACTTTCACATCTTATGGTATATAGGTGAAGATAGGAATAATCTATAAATAAATATGTATCAAATGGGAACTTCTGAAATATTACATGGTATCAGTATTAATGGAATTCATGAGGAGCAGGAAGATTCTTTGGTTTCTTTTGGCTTTGAGGCTAGTTTTTCACATATATACTTTCACGGGTATCAGTAAGACTTTACATATACACTGCAAAGGACATTTTCATATTTCCTTTGAAGCTGTTTTCTTGTTCTGGTTTGGTGTTTCAAGATTTCAGTATGAGATTATACTACTGAGTTTAATGTAACTAAAAGTTTATAGGAGAAGTTAAAAGTACATTGGAAAAAACAATTCACTATCAATTTACATACCTTCAGTTTATGGTGAAAGCATTCCATTTTTGTATGGTAACACTTGTAATGAAACCAGTGTTTCCCTGTTACTGTGACACTACAGTCCATTGCAGTGCTAGTGTGTGTCTTTACCTGTATCAAGGGAATAGTTTGGCACCAAAGCTTCCATTGAAAATGCAGAGGCTCTCTTGGAAGATGATGTGCCACCAGGTCAATACGTTGCTTTAGCTGACTCTAGCATAAGACATGTAGGAGCTGTGGTCCTGAAAATTAGCTTTCTGGATCAAGATGGTTTATTAGTTGGCAGTTAAGAAATTCTGTGTGCATCCTCCAAAGCTAAGGTTAAGGTGATAAAGCAATTGAGCCTTTTAACACTTAAAGAAAGGTGGAGGTGAAGTGAAATAGCCATTCAAAACAGCAAATAATTAATTGAGTCTCTTTGTTAACAGGCAGGAGGTCAAGTACACATAACCACAGCAGTGATACAGTCTGCATTCTAAACAGCTGAGTCTTTGACTTGAAAGTGATTAGATTGGATTGTTGGGAACTAAATAAAATGAGATTTTAATTTAAAAGGGTAGTGATATAGTATGAAAGATACTACAAAAGAGATAAATATGGTCATTTACCTTATTGTTTTTCATTGGTTCTGTAGAGTTCCTACCTTTGAGTTCCATTTCCTTGCCTTTCATTTATTAAATCATGTTACATATTTTAAATCTGTAAGAATTCTGCCGTTGGATATTGATTGTGTGATTAGGTCAGTGTACCTAATCACACAAAGTAGACGGACGTTTATGTATTAAAAGTTAATGAAAAGGAAGCATGACTTTTCCAGAAGCATTTGTATTAGCTACTTCTTCACCACACAACTCCTCTGAATGTAGTGTTTAAGTCTTTAAAGCCTGGAATTATAAGGATTTTGTTGAATTGTAATTGTAAAAGATGAGATAGCCAGAAAGTTTTCCTCCTAGGTATAACACAAAGGAACATAACAGGAAATAATTGTGTTTAAAAGAGGGGACCCAAAGCAGACTTGCATATTATCTAATTGAAAAATGATATCTGAGGAGAAGTATCCAAAATATGCGGGCAGGGGGGTGGTGTTAAGGAAAATCTTTGGGAAGAAGAATTGGAAAAGACCCGGGACATTTCTTGGACTGTGCTATAAAGAATTAGAGGGAGGCATCCAGGTGCCAGTGAACAGCCTGGAGGGATGGGCAACGTGCTGGAAAAAAGCAAAGCAAACAGATGGCAGTGGCAAGAAAGAGCTGAGAAAAGGTGGGAGAGACAGGGTATATGCATGAGCAAGGCTTTGGGGCTGTACCTTTTTCAATGAAGCTGAGTCAGAAGATTTTTGAGGGAACTGGTTATATGATTTTGTTGTATCTTTTCAAGGAAGGTGTTTTATTTTAGGGAGTAGACTTACATTATTTAAAAGTCCAAAGTAGACCTTAATAATGTTATATACATCAGAACATCTCTCCATGTGGTCAATCCGAAACATAACGCCATTGCCTATAAACCCATTCTAAAGTAGAATGGACCTCTGAAAACACATTTTATACTGGAGATCTTTCTTAATCACTGATGTTTGTGCTTCTGCCTCTTGGCAAAGCTCCAGTGCTACAGTGAAATGAAACTCCTTAGTTCCTACCATTCAGATGAAGAATGGTGGGTGGTGAGCATATGTTTCTGAGAATCTGCCTTTATTTAAATCAAAGCCTCCTTCATACATTTAACCCACAGGCATGTAAGGCCAGTTGGAGATTATTTTCCTTAATTCTATTTGGACTTGTTTTACTCCATTGTAGAGGTATTTGAGGATTATGACGGTTGTACCTGTATCTGGAAGATAACTCATTAAGCTTCAGCTGTGGGAACCATATGGAAATCAGGCCCCCTATGAATTTCCTGCACACGTGAAGATGAGGGTTTGCTCCCGTTTTGATTTAATAGTCTCTCACTGCTGCTCTGGTTTGAGGAAAGCTGTTGATCATGTTTGAGCTGCAGAGTGATTTTAGAGCCTGTGAAATGTACAGCTCACGAAGAGCTTCAACATGACAGCTGTAGAGATTAGAGTCCATTTTGTGTGTGTACAGAATTAGGGGACCGATGCTCAGAAAGCAGGCAAGCCTTCTCACATTAATCACTGTCTTTCAACCGAGACTCAAAGTGACTTTCTGTAAGGAACAACACATGTGGGTAGACATCATATGTTCCATTTTAAGTGGGTACCGATTGTTCGAAATAAATTTCTATGGACTAGAAAAAGAAGTGATTACAGTATGTGTATACTAAAGAATGATAGGAAGGGGTAAATAATCTGGCAAACTGTAGCCTCAGCATAGCTCAGTTTTTATATATATATACAAAGGCATACCTGAACACATTTGTTAGTTCTTACTCATTGTGTCCACCAAAACTAGCAGGACAAGCTTTAGCCTTAAGAAAGGATGCATCACAAGTTGGGATATGGTTGCGACTTTGGGAAAGGGATTCCTTTGATGTTCTATATCTAGGACACTGGGCACCAGGAATATTTTGGTCTCTGAATGTCCTTACAAAGAATAAAACCTTTCCAGGATAACCCAGCAACGGAAAGGACGATCATGGGAGTGTAATAACAATGTAACCAACTTTCTCTGATTCTGAGGCTCTGTTAAATTACTAGAAAGAAAATTTAGCAACTTCAAGGGTCTTCCGTCTCCAAACTGAGATGTCAGTGCTTCTGTGCCCCCTTTGATGAATCTGTCGGCACATCCCTCTACTTCACCTGGCTGTGTACCTCTCTAGTGACTGCTCTGTACCTATGCGGTAGGTTTACCCTAATAAGGTAACTTCTGTTAGTTCTTGGTAATCTCCCCATTTTTCTTCCCTTGTCTCCAAAGTTGCCTTACAACCACTTGGAATTCTTTTTTTTTTTCTGTTCAGAATTTTTAATTTTATTATTATTTTTTAAATTTACATCCAAATTAGTTAGCATATAGTGTAACAATGATTTCAGGAGTAGATTCCTTAATGCCCCTTACCCATTTAGCTCATCCCCCCTCCCACATCCCCTGTAACCCTCTGTTTGTTCTCCATATTTTTGAGTCTCTTCTGTTTTGTCCCCCTCCCTGTTTTTATATTATTTTTGTTTCCCTTCCCTTATATTCATCTGTTTTGTCTCTTAAAGTCCTCATATGAGTGAAGTCATATGATATTTGTCTTTCGCTGACTAATTTCACTTAACATAATATCCTCCAGTTCCATCCATGTAGTTGCAAATGGCAAAATTTCATTCTTTTTGATTGCCAAGTAATACTCCAGTTCTTCTTTATCCATTCATCCACTGATGGACATTTGGGCTCTTTCCATACTTTGGCTATTGTTGATAGTGCTGCTATAAACATTGGGGTGCATGTGTCCCTTCGAAACAGCATACCTGTGTCCCTTGGATAAATACCTAGTGGCTCAGTTGCTGGGTCGTAGGGTAGTTCTATTTTTAATTTTTTGAGGAACCTCCATACTGTTTTCCAGAGTGGCTGCACCAGCTTGCATTCCCACCAACAATGCAAAAAAGATCCTCTTTCTCTGCATCCTCGCCAACATCTGTTGTTGCCTTTGTTAATGTTAGACATTCTGACAGGTGTAAGGTGGTATCTCATTGTGGTTTTGATTTGTATTTTCCTGATGATGAGTGATGTTGAGCATTTTTTCATTTGTCGGTTGGCCATCTGGATGTCTTCTTTGGAGAAGTGTGTATTCATGTCTTTTCCCATTTTTTCACTGGATTATCTGGTTTTTGGGTGTTGAGTTCGATCAGTTCTTTATAGATTTTGGATACTAACCCTTTATCTGATATATTGTTGGCAAATATCTTCTCCCATTCTGTTGGTTGCCTTTTCGTTTTGCTGATTGTTTCCTTTGCTATGCAGAAGCTTTTTATTTTGATGAGGTCCCAGTACATTTTTGCTTTTGTTTCCCTTGCCTCCAGAGATATGTTGAGTAAGAAGTTGCTGCGGCCAAGATCAAAGAGGTTTTGCCTGCTTTCTCCTCGAGGATTTTGATGGCTTCCTGTCTTACATTGGGGTCTTTCATCCATTTTGAGTTTATTTTTGTGTATGGTGTAAGAAAGTGGTCCAGGTTCATTCTGCATGTTGCTATCTAGTTTTCCCAGCACCACTTGCTGAAGAGACTGTCTTTATTCCATTGGATATTCTTTCATGCTTTGTCAAAGATTAGTTGGCCATATGTTTGTGGGTCCATTTCTGGGTTCTCTATTATGTTCCATTGATCTGAGTGTCTGTTCTTGTGCTGGTACCATACTGTCTTAATGATTACAGCTTTGTAGTATAGCTTGAAGTCTGGGATTGTGATGCCTCCTGCTTTGGTTTTCTTTTTCAAGATTGTTTTGGCTATTCGGGGTCTTTCTGGTTCCATACAAATTTTAGGATTATTTGTTCTAGCTCTGTGAAGAATGCTGGTGTTGCTTTGATAGGGATTGCATTGAATATGTAGATTGCTTTGGGTGGTACTGACATTTTAACAATATTTCTTCTTCCTATCCAGGAGCATGGAATATTTTTCCATTTTTTTGTGTCTTCTTCAATTTCTTCCATAAGCTTTCTATAGTTTTCAGTGTATAGATTTTTCACCTCTTTGGTTAGATTTATTCCTAGGTATTTTATGGTTTTGGGTGCAATTGTAAATGGGTTCAATTCCTTGATTTCTCTTTCTGTTGCTTCATTGTTTGTGAATAGGAATGCAACCGATTTCTGTGCATCAATTTCGTATCCTGAAACTTTGCTGAATTCACGAATCAGTTCTAACAGTTTTTTGGTGGAATCTTTTGGGTTTTCCATATAGAGCATCATGTTATCTGTGAAGAGTTTGTGACCGCTAAACCAGCCCAGCAAAAAATTTTAAGGGGGACTCTTAAATACTCTTAAATAAATACCAAAAGCAACAAAGATTAGAAAGGACCAGAGAACACCACCAATGTTCAACTCCAACTCTATAAACAACATAATGACAATAAATTCATACCTTTCAGTACTCACTCTAAACATCAATGGACTCAATGCTCCAATCAAAAGGCATAGGGTAACAGAATGGATAAGAAAACAAGATCCATCTATATGCTGTTTACAAGAGACCCACTTTAGACCTAAAGACACCTTCAGATTGAAAGTAAGGGGGTGGAGAACCATCTATCATGCCACTGGTCAACAAAAGAAAGCCCGAGTAGCCATACTTCTATCAGACAATCTAGACTTTAAAAATAAAGACCATATCAAGAGATGAAGAAGGGCATTATATCATAATTAAGGGGTCTATCCACCAAGAAGATCTAACAACTGGAATTCTTTTAACTCCTCATTAAATCATTTGTCATGCTCAACTTTCCTCTTCTCACTAACAGACATTTATTCTCAGCCACTAAAAACTCTTTCTAAATTGAAACGCTTCTAGCTTCTCAGACATTATATTCTTCCCCTCTCCTCTAGCTCCATATACTCCATCCAGCAGAAAGGAATAAGGTCATAAATGCTAGGAGACCTAGAACTAAATGCATACCATTAAGAATAAGAGACATTTAACTTAAAATTAGTATTTTTTTTAGTTTAAAGCATTGATAAACTGTCATAGTTATAAGTTATTGCAGTATAAATAGTAGAAAAAATATATATGCAGAAAAAGTTTCTGATAGCTTAGAAACTGGAGCAGTGTAAGTGGCTGTCCAGATGAGCCAGTAAATGATATTGCTGTTTGCAGAGATGACCAGTTGCAGTGGATTCTATAAAGTCCCAAAATATCATGGCCTTTTTTTTCCCACTGAAGACAATTTACTAATGCTATTCAGTTTGTTATTGGGGGCATAAAGTTGACATTTTCAAGGAAGCAAATTCTGTATGGTTATTGGAGCCTAACTTAAAATTCTTCCATAGAGCATTAGTACCATATAGTATTTTTAAAATTAATAATTTCAGCAGGGTTAGAACAGAAGCAAACCAGGATGCTTCATATTCTACTTATATTTTGACCTCTATACTATCAACATTCTCTAGGAGATTGAGCATTTTAGAGAAATTATGATACTCTCAGTGATTATGTGGAATTTCACTTCTCCTGACACATATACCTAACTCAATTTTACTGGAAATTTTGAATCCAGCAGCATACTTGCAACATTAATAGTGCATGTCACTACAGTCACTAGAGAGCATATTAGTCTACTGATACATGTGATGGAATAAAGAAAATAGAATGGGTGCACGTTCTCATGTCATAACAATAATGTATGCCAAAATATATAACTTTATTTTGCCATTACTGGAATTTAGGTTTCTTATTGAAAACAAAACCTTATTCTTTTCAAATTAGGATAAACTCAAGAATGTTCAAAGGTAATTCAAGTCAAATGAAGTCTGGCTTTTTTTCTTCATCTTGTCAGAGTAGCATTAGGCTCTGGGGAGTTTAGAGTGTGACAGCAGCAGGGGAAGGACACCTGAACCTCAGTTGACAGCTGTCCATGCTCTTGTCCATTGAACGGTATATTGGCCTGTCTGGTTGTAAAAATCCAACCCCTCACCCCCATGTTGGCAGCTACTGAAATGCCCCCATTCCCGTCTAACTCCTTATTTTCTATTGCCTGACTTTGCAAAGTGTCATATGGTGACTATCATCATGAGCCAGAAAGGCAGCAGGTTGGCACATCAGTGTATACCTCACAATTTTATTTGACCACAAAAGGTCACACTGAAGAACTTCTATCCGTGTTGTTTGGCGTGCGCACCTCTAATGGATGCATATGGAATTTAACAGCTTCTGTTCATCACAAACACCTGTGGAACACAATTAGGCCGATTTCAGAAACTTAATTCACCATAGATAAGACATTCATTTCATGTTTATAAGGAAAATAATTTTGTTTCTTTTTTTTTTTCCATTTGGATATTTGTCCAAAGGGAAATTAATTATGGGGTGGGGCTTAAGTGCTGGCTCCAGGTTAAATGATCAAGACTGCCTTTGTTCTCCCTCTCTTCGCTTTTACCAAGATCCCTCAGGCCCTAAGCTTGTTATCTCACACCCCATAATATGACAACATTGAGGCAAACTGCAAGTGGGATGTGAGAGACAGACTGGCCCCTGGGCGGTCCTTCCAATAGCATTCTCTAGGTGAGTGCACCTATTGCAAATATCTTGCCTGGACATCGGTGTAAGTGTTTTGTCTTCAGCTCTTAGGTACTAGTATGTGTTTTGCATCTCAGTTGGTCTGCCTTTTCCATGATGTGTTGATGGATACAGATATGGCTTGATATAGAAAATGTCAATACCTTGTACTTTCAGGCTGTTTCACGGTTTGTATGTTCTTCAAGTCTACTAAAAGAATGTGGCACTACTTGCTAACCTGGTTGAAGCTAAAGATATAAAGCCAATTAGCTTAATTAATTAAGCCAATTAGCAATATTAGGATTATAAAGTTAGTTTGAAGGTTTGAGTCCTTTGAAGACTGGTTAATTTTTCTTCCATGGCCTTAACTGGTACCCTATTACAAAGACATACTCACTGAATGTGGGTAGAGGGGCAAAATCTAATTGACCACAGGAGAAACAGCTCAGATACTCCTGAGTGCATGTTGTACTTTGGGCACAGAGTGGTAATACTTTTATATGAAGGTTTGTACTTTGGTAGTCTAATTAAAAGTATAGTCAGTATACATATTTATGTTAAGTATTCATCTCCTCCAGTTCCACAGATATGCCAACTTTAAGCATATTCAATGTGTGAAAACCCAGATTTACAAAATAAAATCAGTGAATGTATTTTTCAGTCCAGGAGTTTCTTTACAGATCAGCGGAATTTCTTTAAATAGCAAGATGCCATATTGCATGATAGAATACACATACATACACATACATATATATGTTTTACATATATGCCATGTATTTTATATATGTGCTATATAAATATATTCATTTACATACAACCTGTTCTAGACTGTGAGGTATAACTGTAATTATGTTCAATAGCTGAAGATTGCAAAGTTCTGTGTTTTGACATGCTTGAATTTAATAAACTGATGGAAATGAACTCATTGTTATGATTATACTGAATGCCTTAAGTTTTTCATAGTTAAGAACATTTATTTCAGAATCAAATACATGATTATAAAACTATTACTACTCTTTTATTTTTATTTGTTAATTGTTTATTTATCAAGGGAAACTATTTCATAACCCAATATTCATGTTTCCTAGTTTAAGAACACGAGTCAGTGACAAACTTCCATGGAACTCAACCCAAAGAAATTCTTTACGCTCCAAAATCACTTTGCACTCTAAACGATACCAGCCTTCTTCAGCTCCTCAAGATCTTTCATGGAATCATAGTTTCTGTAGAAATCCGCATATGCCTTTTTTCTTTGGCCACAGCAGACTTACAGAGGGCTGCAACCCCCAGGGATACAGTGACTGCGCCAACAATATGAAATCATAGAGACTTGGCCAGGAGGCCAAGCATCTAAGGTTTTTTCAAAGCACTGGAAGTCATGGTAGTTATTCTCCTCAACACCAACTGCAAACCCAACGTCCTTCCTAGGTGACATAGAAATGGACCTCATCTCTTTTCAAGTAGAGAAGTTGAAGTCATAATACACACTTAATTGATTTTACATAATCAAGGCTGATTTACTAAGAAGGCCAGTTGTCACTATTTGCTTATTAAATATCTTACAATCCTAATTAGTGACAGTGAAACAAGTCTTTCACTTAACCAAGAAAAATTTTTATCAGTAAACAACAGCTTAATTCTTTAAAGCCCACGCTTTTGTTATTTCATCAGTGCTATTAAAATACATTTGTGTAAAGAATTGTAGAAGATAAATCTGAAACACAAGCTTGTCGCTCCTGCTGCCACATTCTTCGATTGCTTAGAAACTCTGACTGAAGTCTCTCAGATTCTCTGAAAAACTCTCTTGCTGCTGCTCAGTAGCCTGATTCAGGTAGGCTATGCTGTGAGAAGATAGCCAAAGTGGATAAATCATCCCTTCCCTGTTCTGGTCCTATCCTACATATGAACATGCTAAAGAAAATTGGCCCCAGTGCTCTAAAACTCCTTTTATCTCAAGGTTTTCTATGCACCTAACCCTCTCTGCCCCTGCCTGATGGTACCTTTCCCACGATCTCTCCACAAGATCTGGTACCCATAAAAACTCAGTTATTATTGAAAGCTCATTTGGAACATTAACCTGGCTTTGGCCACCTCATCTGTCAATCCCCTTAATACTAAGGAGCCTGTTGGGTTGGAGCACTTTCTGAGAAATCAGGGCAAATGTGATTTTTTGGGATTGAAATACAAAATAATAAATACAAATATTGGCCATTATATTAATATTATATTGAATATATAACTATTATATTGAAATATAGAATATTCAAATTCCGAAAGTATATCTGAAGTTACAAGCTCCGCATTTGTGAGTTTATTTCAAGAATGGACCCAAAGGGCAACGAAAGTCCAGATCGTGTGTTTTCTTTAAATTTAAAAGATTCGCGTGATACAAAGCAAAGTCTGTAAGGGCAACAATGTAGCTGAAATGATGACCAAAGTAAAATGTTTTGAAAGTACTAATTAATACAACTGCACTGAATTAAAAAAAAATCATTAAAAGTGCAGTTATATGTGAAAGTTCATATTACTGAGAGTGAAGAAAATCTACAGAATTCAACATTGAAACTTGCTCATTTTTATCTTGATTTTATAGATAATACCCATTTAAGTTAAGACTAATCTGTGCTTTTCACTGTGAATAGTATTATATTTAGTTTTAATGTTTCTTTAGTTAGTTGTATAATAAAGTTTGGCCAAACCGTTAAGATGCCTTTCTTGCCTTCTAATTCAACAGTCTGTGAAAATCCCTTCATTATAAGAGGGGTTTTGAAATAAATATTCTGTGGATCTAAAAGAAGGATTGTGACAGTTTGCTTGGGCCCAGCTAATTGATCTCCTTTATGAATTTATTTTAAGACGAGATAGATAGCTCTAAAATTTACCTACTTACGAGGTACTAGGCCTGCCTGCCAGAGATTTTATACATGTTGTCTCAGTAGTTATGTGATGATAGAAGTGAAGGAAATCGCCAAGATTTCTAGAGATTCCTAACCTCACATGCCCTCAGCCACTAGAGGTTTGTTCAACCAGCCCTTGGAACTCTGGGACTCCCGTAGTCTCTGCTTCTCAGCTCCTACAGACATTTTTTCTTGCAAGAATGTGGGCCTAGGACTGCCAGATCTTCCCATTTTTTCAAGAGGAACAAGAAATTAGAATTTTTGTGTGAAGTCTCCTGTTTTATTGGCTAGTTCAAGACTGAAACAAAGTTATGCATGAACCAAACAAAACCTTTCCACAGGCTAAATTTGATTGACTTCTTGTGCAGGACCTCTGATCTGGCCTTATGTCCCTGAAAATGAGACCCATATTGGTTCTGTAGGATGATTGTAGTCAGTGGCTCACTTATAGCAAGAGAGTGACAGCCATCTCCATTGTAACAGGGTTGTGCCCCATGGAAATTGTACCCCAGTTCATGCATTTACAAGGCACAAAGCGACCCAGTAGTGACACTTAGGCCATGGGTGAGATCACAAGCAACAGGGAAAGGCTAGATACACTCATAGGCCTTTCTAGCTCTAACCTTCTATGAAAACCATGTCAGACCCAGGCAACATTTTCCAAAATTAAAAAAAAAAAAAAAAGTGTGTGGTGATGGATGTTAACTAGACTTATTGTGGTGAGCATTTTCATTATATGCAAATATTAAATCATTATATTGTACACCTGAGACTAATAAAATGTTATATGTTAATTATATCTCAAAGCAAAAGGAAGACGGAAGTTATCACTTGATATGACTTTCTTTTTATATGACTTTTTCTAAATGTGTTGACTGGACTTTTTATTCTACATCTTATTTTGATGATTCAAACAGCAATGTTCCCATTTTTTTTATTGTGATGGTGTAGTTATGTGTTTTAATGCATGGCCATTCTTTAGGACAGTAAAAAACAGCCTATCTAATATAAGGCATGCCTAGAATATTAGTTCTTCTACCTTATGAAGGAAGAGTTAAAATTTAGACTGCACTGTACATATGTAATTAGTGTGGTATTTTTGCGGTATCCATGCTTACATTAGACTGTCGTTAAAATGACTTCTGATAATGAGATTAATTCTGTGATAATCTGGGCCAATCCTGAGTCACGTAAACATAAAAATATTTACAATCTGGAGGGAGGTTTTAGGATTTCACTATAAATGGGAGAAGAGTGAGAGCCTAGACACAGGATTAAGGTATCTGTGTGATGGAAACAGGAACAGAGAGCGTGGCACACTTGCTAATCTTTCCATCCCCACAAAACTCAAGAGGGCATCTCCTGAGTATTCCAAAGTACCTTCCTAGTGCTCCAGACAGGATCAAAATTACAGTGTACAGAAAGAACATACAAGAGCATGAAATCGTTTCCAGAGATATGAGACCTAAGACATGGCTCTGTCCCTCCTGTAACAGGGTGAAAACAGCATTTTTATCAAGATGGGAAGTGAAATTCAAGAACATTAAGTGTCATAGAAATGCACTGACCGTGCTGCATCCTGTTCTTCTCCCGACAGCCTTTGCATTTAGACACCCACCCATTCTGCCACACCAAACTCATGTGCGGAGCCCTGTGTGGATAATTCTAGACATCCTGTCCAAGCCTCTGGAGGAAACGTGCCTAATTAAATCATCAGCATATGACAGAATGCTTAAAAGTCAGGATCCAGAGATAAATATTGTAAAACAATGCTTATTATGAAAACACTGAAATTACAAATTTAAATGCAAATTTTAGTATTTGTTGGACACCATACATCGTATCCCTAAAGGAGGGCATATAATCCTTCGCTTGTTATTCTTCACACTTCCCAGGAGATGGGCAAATGGCCAAGGAAATTTAGACAAAGGGAAGTTCAATGACTTTCACAATGTAAATCTATAATAACTCTCATACCACTTCTACTTACATGAAAGTAGTATATTCAACAGCATAATGATTAAAATATAGATATAGATTTTGAGCAGTAATGGGATTAATGTTAGTAATAGCTTTTTTTTCATTTTGAATCTTTTGATTAGATTCATGAGTTTAATATTACATTAAAATTTATAGATATATTTGAAATAGTAATTCATAAGACTTTAATTATATAGATAGCTCACTTTGCATATTCTATTTTGCCTCATGATCTTAAAATATAGATTATTTTAAAACATAAAATTCTTTTCAAGCACCTCAAGAGCTTAAAAGTTGTTGGCATAAAATATTGTTTTACAGTGATAAGGATTGCTTTTCATATTATTTCATTGGCATTAATACTGCATCAGTGTGAGGTGGGGGAACTTGGCGATTAGTTCAGGTCTCACGCCTTTCTTGGGGCATTTCTTCTTAGGTAATGTCATATGATACCAACAGTTGTCATCTGCTAATAGACTTCCCACAAATCTGAACCAAAAACTCTAAGCACGCTTTTTTTTTTTTATCAGCTACAGAACTCCCTACACCCCAACTTTGGTTTTATGTCCTTCCTGATTTTTCCCTGTACAATTGCATGTACATTTTCTCTCTCTAATTACAGATGTGAGGTCACAGTATGCATACTATTTTCTAGCTTTCATTTCAATCTATGCATTATGTTGATATTTTCACATCATTAAAAATTCTTTTATAATATTTTAATGACTGGTATATATTTTATTATGTGGATGGACTATTTACTTAATCTACTCTTAACAGAATTTTTTTCTCTTTTTAAAAATAGATAACATCCATACTGCTAAAATTTTGCATATATTCATAATTGTTTCATTAGGATTAATTCCTAAAACTACAATTGTCATCTTGAAAAGAATATAAAATCTCGTCACTGTTTTATGGAAATGCATGATTACATTACCATATGCTTTATACATAGAGTACCCATGTCCCTAGACCCTCAACAACAAACTGTATTACCAGCATTACAATTGTTGTTGTTGTTGTTATCATTATTATTTGCTTGTCAGTGTAATAGGAAAATGGCATTCCATTGTTCTAATATGCAATTCTTTGGTGATCATAGAGGATGAATATCATTTTATACATTTCTGGTTATCTAAAACAAAGAGACAAAGGAGGGGAATTTCCTAAATGTCTGTAAGTGGTCCTGTACAATTTATTCAGTTTCACTGTTCCAAGAACCCTCACTCTAGCTGCACACAGATGACAGTAAAATTATAGAGATGTAACAGTTAGTTCAGTGAAAGGGACAGTTCAGTCAAAAACTCTGACCAAATTTCCTTTTAAAATAAAGAATACTTATAATTTAGTGAAAAACGTGAGACTAATTTTCACAAGTAGATGCAAATGATTTAGATGATTTCATTTTCTCGACAACATATAATGTGAAATATAAATCTTATTGAAACTGCATATTTACTTTGATGAAGTGTTACATTTTGAATATATTTAATCTTTTCAGTTTTTGTGCATTTACCTTCCTTTTTCAAAAGCAACTCAATTCAAAATGTGACTTGAATTGAAAATATTTTTATCTGTCTTTGATTTCCAAAATCATATTAAATGATCATTTATGTGATATATGAGATGTTCCTTGAAATGTGTCTGTTAAAAGACTTAAAACATTATTGGCAGGAAATTGGCCTTAGTAAGACTGAGTTAGCCCTTGCTGTGTAACAAATTTCCCCAACATCTAGAAGCTTAAAAGAACAAATGTTTATTATCTCACACATTTTCTGAGTATCATGAAGACAAAGGCAGCTTAGGTGGGTGGCCTGGCTCGCCGTCTCTCAGGAGATGGTAGTGACACTGTTGGCCAGAGCTGTAGTCTCTGAGCACTTGACTAGGCTTGAAGGTTCTACTGCTACGCTCACTCACATGGTCAGCAGACATTTCCTCAACACATGAGTCTCTCCATAGGGCTACTCAGGGCAGACATGGCTTTCTGCAGAGTGAGATTCTAGGGATAGAGTGGGATGTCAATACCCTTGTTTTAGTGCTCCGAATTACAGAGTTTTCAAATGGCTAAACCCGAATGCAGTTTAAAAGACTCTTCTGATCTTTTTAAACACCTCTCATCTTCTTCGTTTTCTTGTGGATTTAATTAAAATTCCATTGTTTATTTTAAATGAAATAAAGAAACTGTAAGTATGAGATTTTAAAGAAACATCTAATTTTCTTTGTATATGAATCCTCTCTCTTGCAAGTACTTAGCTTTAATACTAAAATTCTTATCCTTCTCTACTTTTTATTTTAATAAACTGTCATCATGGCTTCTCCTCCAAAGGTTTAAAATGAGAATTACTTCAACAGTAGCTTTATATCACTTTGGGGACCTAAGTAGGACTGAGGCCACGTCATGGGTGCAAAGATTCTGTAATGATTTTAATATAGCTTATTTTGTTGCAGAATTTCTTTTCATTTCCTTAAAACAATAGAGACATAACTGATTGTATAATCTTATTTTATTCTAGGTCCCCTAAAAACCCAGAACAGAAGATCATTAAAAGAGTGATTGCTCTTGAAGGAGATATTGTCAAGTAAGTACTTACACTGAGTTCAAGTTATAAATTCTGGAATTTTGTCAAGTTTTAAATCATGTTCCTTGGGAGGTACAACTCAGTTCAAAGAGGACCAGAGCTTTGGAGACATCTCAAATGAACTGGTACATCTTTAGCGAGCATCTCCAACTATTTCAGGATAGAAGGCACACAGAAACTTTTGATTACGTTATCATCCTTTTTTTTTTTTTAATGTTTGTTTGTTTGTTTGTTTGTTTGTTTTGTTGAGAGAGAGAGAAAGGAGGGGGCAGAAAGAGAGAGAGAGAGAGAGAGAGAGAATCTCAAGCAGGCTCTGCTCTATCACTGCAGAGCGTAATGCAGGACTAGAACCCATGAACTGTGAGATTGTGACCTAAGCCTAAACCAAGAGTCAGAAGCTTAACTAACTGAGCCACCCAAGTGCCCCAATTATATTATTCTTTAAATGTGAGGCACAGGAGAAATAAATACTAATTCAATTTAATTTAGTCATGTTTTCTAAAGTGACAACTAAATAATTATTTTTCAAATATTAAAATTAGCATGATTATTTTAGATTATGGTATCGAGGTTTATTTTAGAAAAATTCAAAAATTTTTTATTATTTTACAAGCATATACAGAAACTAGGTCAGAGCTTTCGCACTCATAGCAATGGTGGAAAACGAGAAAGGATATAAAACAAAAGCTTCTGAATCCATGACTAAAATAGTAGCTTTAGGAAATAACAATGTAGGGGCAACTTATCTGCATAGCTTAGTTGGTTGAGAGTCCGACTCTTGATTTCTGCTCACGTCAAGATCTCGCAGTTGGTGGGATTGAGCCCCGAGTCTGATTCTGAATTGATGGCATAGACCCTGCTTGGGTTTCTCTTTCTCCCTCTCTTTCTCTCTCTCATAAAATAAATAAATAATCTTAAAAAAAAAAAGAAAATAACAATCTAACAATCAGGTATTTTAACAATCTGTAGTATTGTCTTATTTATTTTACTTGCTGATGAATCTAGAACAGCATTTGAGATTCAACAAGTAAGTATTGATGTGGCCTGATGTGTCTCATTTTGATTGCTTACTTTTAAGTAAGTTGTAGTCAGGTCTATACAATGTAGGGGTCAAAATGCTCTGAAAATTATTTTCAGAAAGTTTCCTGATCCTGTTTTCCAATAATCTTAATCCTAAAGTAACTGTATTAAGCATTCCCCAGACCCTTTGTGGGGGTCAGTGAGATCAGAACTACTTTCCTAATAATACTAAGATGCTGTTTGCCTTTTTCATTCTTATTCTCTCTTGAGTATACAGTGGGGTTTTCCAGAGGCTGTGTGATGTGTGATATTGCTTCAGATTGCATGCAAGAGAAGATATGGGAATATGGTTGTCTTCTATTAAGCAAACACAAAACGGATTGGCAAAACATAAAAAATGCCACTGATTTCAACTCTGTTTATTTTGTTTTGGAAAATAATTATACTTTTCATTGAATGTATTTGTTTTTATGTGTTAACATATAGGTTTGTTATTATTTTAGATTGAATCTATAACATTGTTTTTATTTATTTTTAATTTTTTAATTTTTATAATGTTTATTTAGTTTATCTTTTTTTAATATGAAATTTATTATCAAATTGGTTTCCTTACAATACCCAGTGCTCATCCCAACAGGTGCCTTCCTCAATGCCCATCACCCACTTTCCCCTCCCTCCCACCCCCCATCAACCCTCAGTTTATTCTCAATTTTTAAGAGTCTCTTATGGTTTGCCTCCCTCCCTCTCTAACTTTTTTTTTTCCTTCCCTTCCCCCATGGTCTTCTGTTAAGTTTTTCAGGATCCACATAAGAGTGGAAACATATGGTATCTGTCTTTCTCTGTATGACTTATTTCACTTAGTGTAACATTCTCCAGTTCCATCCCCGTTGCTACAAATGGCCGTATTTCATTCTTTCTCATTGCCAAGTAGTATTCCATTGTGTATATAAACCACAATTTCTTTGTCCATTCATCAGTTGATGAACATTTAGGCTCTTTCCATAATTTGGCTATTGTTGGAAGTGATGCTATAACATTGTTTTTAATTTGCCATTTTAATTCCCCATATGGTAAATATTGACAGAGTATATTTGCTAATATGGTAAATATTGACAAATGGTATCCACATAAACAACAGTTCTTTGAGATCCTCAATTATTTTTAAGAGTACAAATTATTTTTAGAGTATAAAGGACCAAACAATTTGAGAACTTGTTGATGTAGGAAAGAATGGGCAAAACTTTCATGTCATGAATTCCTGTTCATTGGTACTGCACAGTATTAATGGAGATATTGAGGTATTGTTTGAATGCTTTAAATTTATGAATATTTGTGTTTTTTTGAAAATCTTTATTGATGTGTAATTTATATACTGTATAAATCATCCATTTTAAATATAGTTTAATGTTTTATTATAAACATTATTATATATAATATATATAATATATGTTATTATATATATTATTATATATAAATATAGTGCAACCCTCACCATATCTAGTTTTTGAGAGCTTCCATTACCTTCAAAAGTTCCCTCCTCCCATTTGCACTTAACTGAAGCTACTCCAGTGCCAGTGGCCAATCCCAGACAACCATGGATCTGCTTTATGTCTCCATAGTTTGGCCTTTTCTAGAAATTTTATTTAGACAGTATTATACAATATGTAGTCTTTTATATCTGTGTTTTTTCCACCACATATCAGAATGGTTTTTTTTTTCTGTCTCCTCCAATGTGTGAATATCTGTAGTTTGTGCTTTTTTATTATTAAGTATATTCTATGTATGGACATCCCACATTTTGTTTGTGTACTTACAAGTTAATGAAGATTAGGATTTTTCCAGTTTGGGGATATTATGAGTAAAGATATGGACATTTGTGTCACTGCTATGGACATTTGTGTCTTTGGGTAGAAATATGTTTTTATTTCTACCGAGAAGTATTCACATATATCATTGTTAAAACACCTATATACCTAGGGATACTGGCTATTTTGGTGAAATCTATGTTTAACTTTGGTAGCTACCAAACTGTTTTTGAAAGTGGCTATTGTATTTTATGTTCTACAGTCAGTGTAAAAGGGGTTGAGGTTCTTTGTACTCTTGTTAACACTTGGTACTATGAATTTTTTTATTACAACCATCCTCGTGGATATAAAATAGAATCTTGTTGTGGTTTTGATTTGCATTTCCCTGAAGGCTACTGATGTTGAGCATGTTTCCATGTGCTTATGTGCCATTTATATATCTTCTTGAGTGAAGCGTCTGTTCAACGCATTTGCTTGTTTTGTACTGGTTATTTAATATTTTGAATTATAAGAAGTCCTTTGATTTTGAGACCTTAAATAGATTAGTCATTTTGGGGGGAGGATGAATGTGCATGCATAATAATGTGATTTTAGTTAGGTGTAAGTGTGTTAATATCAAAGAGTTTAGTTTTTTTTTACCTGGAGGATTTGCATTTTCAATTTGCAGAATCTGAGGACTGTGTTTTTTTTATTTTGAAGAGGCTACCTAGCCTTCTGATTTCTGGGAACTGGGAAGGGCAATAATTTGGAAAACCATTTGACATACATGCATAAATATACAAAATATTCTTTTAATATTTGGAAAACAGTGTGGATATGATGCAAATCCCATTTAAAGAATGAGTTAGCAAAGCTTGAAAACATTATGTTAAATGAAAGAAGCTGATCACAAGAGACCATATACAATTTAATTCTATTTATGGTGTATGAAATGTCCAGAATAGGCAAATTTATAGAGACAGAAAATAGAGGCATAAAGAAGGAGAATGAAAGATATGGGTATAGTAGGTTTTTGTGTTTTGTGTTTTGTTTTTGTTGGTTTGTTTGTTGGTTGGTTGGTAGGGGACATGAAAACATTCCAAGATAAATTGTGATAGTCTCACAGCTCTGTGAATATATTAAAAACAGTGAATGTACATTTTAAATGAGTAAATTATGTGTTATATGAACTACATCTCAGTGAAGTTATTTAAATAAAAGAATTGGTCAACACAGGAAGCAAAAATTTTATCTATGTCAAATAATCTAACAAGATTAGGAATGCCAAGGGATTCATTTTATTGTATAATACAAAGAGAAGACAGTTTTAATTCAGATGTATCAATATTGATTAGAGCTGAAGAGTCAATGCAAGATTATAAAACTTGGTCAGACATAAAAATCTCTGTACAATTAGAAATCCTACAACAGACCTCCCTGAGAAAAAATCTGGCTTGTTCTTTCCTCAGTAAATGTAAATACTGTATTAGGTTCACAGAGGGGAGGCAGAGCTGGAGGGAGGATTATCGGCACAGGGTTGGGAGATGAAGAAAAGGGAGGTGGGGATGTAAGAGGTTTATACCTTTTCCCCCCACTGATGCAACCCATGTGCAAAGTCTGGCTTCTTTGTTCTAATCCTGAAAATTAACTCTTTGGACATGTGTCCCTTTCTGTCCCCCTTCACTACACCTCTACCATGAACCCATGAATGGCATACAGAATGGAAGTGTCAAGGCTCAAGACTTTCCTAGTATGTAGCCTCTAAAAACTATTTGATAATTGATTAGAGAAAATAATTTTTGTATTTGGTGTTTTAAAAGAAAATTTAAAATTTTATTCCTCTGAAATATTGGTATGTAAGAATTATAGTCTTCCTGGGTTTTAAATTAATAGTTGAAAATATTCCTGGGGCGCCAGGGTGGCTTAGTCGATTGAGCGTCTGACTTCAGCTCAGGTCATGGTCTCACCGTTGGTGAGTTTGAGCCCCACATCAGGCTCTGCGCAGACAGTGCTCTCTCTCTGAAAATAAATAAATAAACAAAAATTATTAAAAAATAATGGAATAATTCCTATAATATATTTCTAACAGCATTTATAAATATTAACAGGTATTTAAGTATAATAAAGTATTATTTACTATTAGGCTTACCTTTTCTTCTCTATGACACATTTTTTCAATGCCAAAACATATACAAAATTTTTTTTAAATTTGCTTTCTGTCTACCACTAGAAATCATTTGTTTATTGGTGTCCTAACATGTAGAAGACAGGGTGCTTTGATCTGTAATGTGGACTTTCCATTCCCACTTTTAACTTGGATAATGCTTGATTTCTTAGTAGGCAAGCTAAACATAAATACACATCACCAAATTCTTTCTATTTTTTTTTGGAAAAAACTTGATATATCACAAAATGATCAAAGAAAAAAGTTTTGACTGATTACAACTCAAGTTACCCTTATTGTGGGTTTTGTAGTATTTTTATTGTGAATTACACGTAATTAGAGCATAGAGAGGAAACGATTATCTTTTCAGAGCTAAGCACTTCAAAGTCTTAATTTAATCCTCAACTTAATGTTCTGTTAGTTATAAAAAAAACAGATATGTAGTAAAGTATAGTTTAAAGAGCACTTTTTTTTTTTTAAGGTAATTCAGCAGATGATTGAATTATGTTCTGTTTCTACCTGGGGAAGGAAGGGTGTTAGAAGCCAGGGATCAGCCTAGCCTCACTGAAGAATCGGAACGGGAGTTCAGCAGGACTACTGGTTTCTGTTCATTTGTACCCTCTGTCTGCTGGCGTGTTACTTTTGCCCATCTTGTTTGGGTTCCAGTTGGCTTCTGCCCCATTGCTAACTGCTGACTTCCTTGGGTTTGCCTCTTGTTTAAACTACCCGAGAGAATATGAATGTGTCCCTTTGAGGTGTAGATCTAGGATATGCCCACCTGACAGGCCACTGGTCAGCCAATAAACCAGCTGCCTTTGGGGTAGGCACACTTCCTTGGTCTGGCCAGTGTGGCGGTGTTGGCCAGTTGCCTAGTACAGACCCTGTGGCTATAAGGGACCTCTTGGAAGGGGCTCGCAGGTATGGCATATAGTGTGAGGCCTCCCAAATTGGAGCACTGTGATTAGCATTCACTTTGCTCAAAATTACCCTTTGAAACCTCATGTTCAAGAAAACTATAATCTCTTCTCCTTGGTAGTTGTTTTGACATTACTCTCTGGGGAAGATTTACCTACTCACTTATTTACTTACTCATTTAAATTACAGAAATAACACAAATTTGAAAAATTCAAAATGCTATAATGAACATGCTTGCACACATACTTTTTTGGACATGTGTGTGTTTATTGTTGTAGAACAGAGAGCTAGAAGTAGAACTACTGGGTCAACATCTGTTGCTGTTGTTGTTGTTGTTATTTTTAGTTCTAATATACAGCTAAATTTCCCTCCTAAGAGTTTTACACTCTTACCAATATGTTTATACTCTTACCAACAATACATGAAATATGATTTTCAGAAAAAATTGATTTAAAGATCATATGCAATGGGGAAATTGTGGACTTCAGATTCAGAAGTCAAAACATTTCCACACAAATTGTGAAATTAGTTTAGATGATTGGGTTACGTTTGTTTTAATCAGTTCCCTGACCTATAGACCTTAGAAACATTCATTTAATGAGCACTGGTTTAGCCACTAGAGAGACACAGTTGAATAGAAGAGACAAAGTCCCTGCCCTCATGAAGGTTACATTCTAGTGTAAGCAGATAATCATCAAATACATAACACATAATGCAATGCCACGAGCTCAAAGTACTAAAGAAAAATAAAGTAGGAAAAAAAGTATAGAGCAGGGGTCTGGAACTGCTACTTTAGGTAGGATGTTCATAGTCAACCTCTCTAATGAGAAGATATTTGAGCAAACTTGTAAATTAAGGGAAAAAGGAAGAGAGCCATGTTAGTATCTAGGACAAAGGAAGTTCAGACCAAAGAAATAACAAATGTAATCCTGAAATGTATATGTATAAAGTGAGTTTAAGGAATTGCAAGAAGTCAGCATATCAGACCCTACTGAATGAGGTAAACTGAGGTAGGAGACTAGGAGTAAGAGGTTTGCAGAGCTTTGTGGCTCATAGGAAGGATGTTGGATTTTATTGTAGTAAGATGGCAGGCCTGTGGAATGTTATGAACCATGACTGATAGGATATGATTGGCATTTTTAAAGGATCATTTTGTCTGCTGTATGGAGGAAAGACTAAAGGGAGGCAGTCTGACCCAAGTAACGGGTCCAAGTATTTCTCTCTTGAGGAAATAATATGTAGCTTCCTCTAAAAGTAGTTAAGTATCCTTGTTTATGACATGAATGGTGAATACTTTGATATTTTCAGAGTGACTCATTTAAGTAGTCACATTGTTTGTAATCACAATCATTATGATTATATTGACAAGGCAAAAGTACAGTTGAAGTATTTGTTCAGCGAATTCAGCCAAATACTTCTAAGACCATAAAAGAGGTGACTTGGCAAGTCTGAACTTTCTGTCAGGATGTCCACATTAATTAACATCACAAAGCAGTTTCTTGATTGTGTGGATAACTTAGCTAGGAATGTAGTCATTTTCATGTTAACCCAAATGCGCTTACTTATCTATAACACAAACAGTAAAAAGCTGATGAAAGTAATATTTAGACAAGGCCATTAGTTCCACCAAAATATTTTTCATAGTTATTTGCTTTTTCTTATTAATTTGTTATGACTCACATAGAAGGACTGTTTTAGAAAAAGATAAAATGAATAGAAAGCACCAAACTGCAGGAAGTCAATGTGAATCAACCACAATTGAAATTTGTAAGGCATCAACATTTTTTGTTGGGCACTTGTATTTCTGTTTCACAGATTTTCTCAGCCCTGTCAGAAACGAAGTCTATTATGATTTCTCTTCTTACCTACTGAAATACACTTTACGACACTTGGAATCTGGGATTCTGTGTAGTTAGCAACCTCAGTGAAGTGAGTCACCAGTGTAGAGGGTAACCGTATAATTTATCACCTAAAGAAGGACACATTTGGGAGTAAAAGGGGATGGTTACTGTGTTGGATCAGTCAGCATAATGTGGTGGCCAAGACTGACTGGAACAAATGGTCACCCTGCCAATGAAATAGAAGCTACTTTATCATTCATTCACTTTACATAATTTGATTTCCTTTAGTCTGTGGCTCTCCTTGTTCAGGAGGAGTCCAAGAAGTGTTCATAGAAAACAGAGTCACTTCACTTCCTGTCCAGGGAGGCCTTAGGTCAGGCAGGATCAATGGTGTTGTGGAAAAGCACATCCTGCTCACAACACAGACATTTCCATGCTAGAAAGTACAGTGCAAGACTTTCTGTAATAATTATTGATATTGCAAAATATTCTGAGGTAGAGAGGCATGAGACTTCTCTCACTGCAAAATATTTAAGTGATAATTCCTCTTCAAGTCTAGAGACTCTATTTAAAGTGTCAAAACACCCTAATTTATTAAAAATAAGTTTCTGGTATTAGGAAAAAAATTCAATTGAATCACTAGAAATTAAACATTTTAAAGCTTGTTGATTTTAAATGTGCTGTTGAAGATACGGAAATCAATACTAGCCTATCACAGATGGTTGAATCATATTATGTTCCAGGAAATGATGAAGCTTTATAGGAAGAAAAACAGAACTAAATTGAGTTTTCTCCAGTAAAACTAAAAATGATGCTTGTTTAATAACTTTTTTCTTTTCTTTTTCTTTCTTTTTTTTTTTTTTTTTTTTTTTTTTTTTTTTTGCAGTAGCTCTGAATAATAGAAGCCTAATATGTCTCTGTAGCAGTCTTTGAAGACCTTGCATTGATTTATGACACTTTGGGCAGATTAGGAATTAGGACTGCATTCTGTCCTAAAAACAAGGACAGAATGAAAAAGAAATTTGGAAAGAAACTTATGCCCAGGATCCTGATAAAGATTGCTAAATAGAATGTTTTAGAGCATGGAAGCCAGTGGTTTTATTTTATAGTTCCCCCACCCAGGTTGGTGGTGGCTTTTGAACACAGGAGGATATTTATACACTGGGCCTTAGCTGTTAGCAACCTGAACAGGAGGCTTTCACAAATTTCTGAGGCTCATAAGCCTGGTTTAGTCTGAATTCTGAATTTTCCCAAATCAAAATGGCATGGCACATTTGTATTTAGTACTTAGGGTCCGAACAACACTATTACTTAATAGATAAGGCCTTGTGCATGAAATTAAATGTCCCAGGGTCTGTCCAATAAGGGTTAGTTACCACTAAATTAGAAGCATTTGTGAAAAACCATCAGTTTCACTCTCATGTCAACCTGAGAAATTATTAATATCTTCTGGACATTCCTTCCTTCTTCTTGAAAGAATGATAATTCTTCTCTACTGCAGAATTATAGATTTGTAGGTAACCCATGACATTGTGGAAATCTTTCTCTCTTTTATGTAGTTACAGGTAATTATTTATCATGCTGCTGCTGTATCAGTGAATAAAAATGGAATGGCCAATAAAACTATATGCATTAGCAGTAGGTATTTCTTCCTCACCATCAAAAAATGGCCACTTTAATTTTATATGTAAAAATGTTGATCTTAATTTTTAAAGTCAAAATTATTTCTGTAATCAATTGAGCAGTGTAGGGAGGTTTCCAGAGGCATTTCCCCAAACATAGTGTACACGCTTTCATGTAGGAGGATGCAACGGTTGCCGGAAGTCACTAGACTATTTAGATTGAATTACTTTTTCTCATAATCATGACAGCCAGTATAGTGTGTGATTCTCTCCCTGCCCCCATAAGTGGTTTCTCTGGTTTCATTTTCTACCTTAGGCTACCCGTCTCTTGAACAGGATTCTTCCTTAGATATGAAAATTCTCACTGTTTATTCTTTCATGCATAGTCATGTATCATTCATTGTGGTGTAAAGGTTAAGAGCACAACCTGTAAATTCAGACTTCCTTGATTTGTATCCCCGCTTTGCTGCTTCTTATGTTACTTTGCCAAATTATTTAATTTTCTAAACTTAACTTTCCTTACCTGTAAAGTGGAAATTATAATAGTACATACTCCATAGAGTTTTCTTCAGGATTACATAACGTAATGGATGTAATTTGGTTAGCATGGTGCTTGGCACATAAGGATGTATTCAGTAATTATCAGATATTCTTAGTAGTAGTCCTGATTTACTCATTATTTATTGAGTGCCTAGGTGATAATCATTGTCTGGGATTCTGAGGTTAGAAGTATTAAACACTGTAGATAGTTGTTGCCTTCCCGAAGCTTATGCTCTGGTAGAAAGACAACAAAATACAGAAATACAATGTAACAAGAGAATTGCCACCAAGAAAATGTCCTAAGGCTGCCTGCCGGAGCCTCCCTGGAGGGAAAGTATCTGGTTTACCTTGGGAGCTGAGCTGTGTTGTGTTCACCTTTCTGGTTAAAGTTTGAGATGAAAAGGAGACTTACAGTCTCCTCCTTAACTGCAAAAGTAATACAGGCTTAGTATAATTTAGAAAATTGAAACAATACTGGAGCATATGGGGTAAAAAGAAAAAGTCCTTTTTTCTAGTACTCCTAATCACGCTTCCAGAGGTATGTATGGTGTTGTGTATATCCTAGTAGCAGATTGAAAAGGTTAGAAAAAATATTTATGTAATAGCATTTTGCCTTGAATATTCCATAAAGAAAAAATATATACTTCAGATATATCTATAAGAATTTATATTTCCCAATATGTGTATTACACAGATATACTGATGTTATGGTAATAATATACTCCTATATTATTATGGTAATAAATACTCCTATGTCTCTACTAGGTAGGTATTTGGCAATGTGGCAACTCCAGAACTGCTTATCTATTAAGCCCTAAATTATAAACAACAGCCCTAGGAGTAGCCCACACAAAAGTACTATGAGCATATTATTGGGTAACAATAATTGGTGACCTAGACAAAACCATTTATTTTTATTTTTTTATTTTATTTTTTTATTTTTTTTCAATATATGAAGTTTATTGTCAAATTGGTTTCCATACAACACCTAGTGCTCATCCCAAAAGGTGCCCTCCTCAATACCCATCACCCACCCTCCCCTCCCTCCCACCCCCCATCAACCCTCAGTTTGTTCTCAGTTTTTAAGAGTCTCTTATGCTTTGGCTCTCTCCCACTCTAACCTCTTTTTTTTTTCTTCCCCTCCCCCATGGGTTTCTGTTAAGTTTCTCAGGATCCACATAAGAGTGAAAACATATGGTATCTGTCTTTCTCTGTATGGCTTATTTCACTTAGCATCAAACTCTCCAGTTCTATCCATGTTGCTACAAAGGGCCATATTTCATTCTTTCTCATTGCCCTGTAGTACTCCATTGTGTATATAAACCACAATTTCTTTATGCATTCATCAGTTGATGGACATTTAGTCTCTTTCCATAATTTGGCTATTGTTGAGAGTGCTGCTATAAACATTGGGGTACAAGTGCCCCTATGCATCAGTACTCCTGTATCCCTTGGGTAAATTCCTAGCAGTGCTATTGCTGGGTCATAGGGTAGTAGACAAAACCACTTATAGAAAATTACTGTTAAGAACAGGAAAATGAGGGGCGCCTGGGTGGCTCGGTTGGTTCAGCATCAGACCCTTGGTTTTGGCTCAGGTCATGATCTCACGGTTGTGAGATTGGGCCCCACATCAAACTCCATGCTGACAGCATGGAGCCTGCAAAGGATTCTCTCTCTCTTCCTCTCTCTGTGCCTCATCCCTCCCCTCTCAAAATAAATACACTTAAAAAAAGAACATAAAAATTAATATTCAATGATATCTTCATTATTTAATATTTGTCATATTAAACTCACTGTATCTAAAAGGAAGTATTAGGAACGTCGTGTTCTCTCTGGGCTGTCCATGGGCTGAAATAACTGTGGTGCTTCAGGTAGAAAACCCATTGGCTGAACTTAAGAAAAGTTTTCTGCAACTAGGAGCCTAGCAGGATGCTCTGATCTGGCTCCATCTTTGTCAACATCTCCTTGTTGCTCTCCAAAATATAGTAGTCCGTTTCTAACTTTGAAGCTTTTCACTAAGCTCCTTTTCTCTCTTTTCGGGCTGGCTTCGGAGACTGCAGTTCTGCCATGATCCTCCTTCACCTCCCCCAGTACAGACAGATTATGTGAAGTGTTTTTGTGGAGTCTGGTGTTTCCTAGAAGGAAGCACGTCACACGGGGGGCCGGCTAGTGTATTAGTTTTATCAGCCTCTTCACTTCTGGCTTAATTACAATTCTTAGTAGTAGACCTTTCTGAAGTTGTGAACGCCAAGTAAAAATATAGAAAAATGCTAACTTTTGTACGTTTCTTTCAACTAAATATTGATTTTTATTTTTTTCTCTGCTCACAGTAATGTAAGTCTGTCAAATATTTTGAAAAGGCATATAAGTACAATTATCTTACTAGGAAGCTAAAAAGATTGTCTTAAAATACCTTTTTAACTAAGCTTAAGATGCATGCCAGAAAGACTTAAAAATATTTCATCCTGAATAATTCCTTAATAATTAAGGAACAGATAGGTCTTCTATTTGTGTGCAGTTTCAGTTAACCTTGTTTAAACTTAACATTGACCCCTGTTTCTCTTTTAAAATGTTTGGAGAAAGAATTTCATGCAGAGAGCAGATGTGTTTAAGGTATTAACTTAATTAGTTATGGATGCTATTAAGTTTTTGTAACTTTTTTGTTTGTATAAAACCTTTTTTTAGATGTCTTAGAGCAATGAAGGGTAGCATGATAGAGTAGAAGGAATTTTACAGTTGAAGTAAGATGATAAATTCAATTCCAGCTCTGTTCCTTACAAGCTGTGTGACCTTGGAAAAGTTTTTGACCTCTCTGATTTTTTCGTTATCTATTTTCAGAGTTATTTTGAAGAACAAATACCTCCCAATACTTTGTAAACTTTAACACACTACTAAAATTTAATGTATTATGAACTTATTTTCTGTTTGGCTTCCCCAGAGCTGAAAAGAATGCCTTGCCCATTTGCCCATTTTAGATGATTGACTTTTTTTTTTTTTTTGCCACTGTTGAAAAAATTTTTATTGTACTGGTAGGTCAAGATATGGCTCCATATTTTATAAATTCTGAAGTTGGAAGAAAACCACTTTTACAACTTCCCATGCAAGAACTCAAATGCTGGCTACTATATCTTTGGGATCTTGAACTGGTTCCTCATGCAGAGTCTGTAAAAGGGGTCAATATGCTTTTTCTGTAAACATCCAGATCGTAAATATTTTTCGTTTTGCAGGCTATACTGTCTCTGACAAAACTACTCCATTCTGATACTGCAGGGTGAAAGCAACTATAAAGGATACATAAAATGAATGTTCCAATAAAACGTTAATTACAGAGACAGATATGGGACTAGATTTGGTCCCTGGGCCATAGTTTGCTAATCCTGGTCTATATTATCTACTTTTATTCCTTTAACCTTAGAAATAAGTAGAAAATACTAAACATTTCTAGTCCTGGACAGTAGTTTGTTTATTTATTTATTTATTTATTTATGTTTTTTAATGTTTATTTATTTTTGAGGGAGAGAGAGACAGAGTGCAAGCAGGGGAGGGGCAGAGAGAGAGAGAGGGAGACAGAATCTGAAGCAGGCTCCAGGCTCTGAGCTGTCAGCACCAACTCTGATTCAGGGCTCGAACTCGCAAACAGGAAAATCATGACCTGAGACAAAGTCAGATGCTCAACTGACTGAGCCACCCAGGCACCCCACCCCTGGCCAGTAGTTTAAATAGTAGGGAAGAATTAGCCTAAAAGCTATGGGTTCTTTGGCTCTAGGTTGGTTGAGGCAGAGGACAGTAGGAAAGAAAATCCTGAGCTTTGCTACTCTAAGTGAGGTTTTTGCTACACTGCTAGAAGCCACATGGGTGCACCTGTACAGTAAAGATATTTGTCTCGAGCTGGATGGGGAAGAGCTATTATACTGTAAGAACACTGCAGAGAGTATCTTCACTGGCAAACAGCCACAGTGCTCATAAAAGTGTAGAATAAATTTCATTGCCCAAATAGTTTCTTCCTAATACAAAAGGAATAGCCCTGCAGAGGGGAAAATTCTGTATCAGAGTACTACTACAGGCTATTTAAGCTCCTCTTACAAGCCCAGCATTAGAACTCCAATTATCTTCTGGCTGTTATTTTAGCTCAATCTGCCTGTGCTGGACTTAACTGATAGTGAAGAGAGGAAGGAGCTAATAATCTAGGGGGTCCTTTTTTTAAAGTAATTTGTTTTAGTTCCCCCATTTACTCAGTGTGTTATGGAAAATATTAAAATGTTACCTAATTTATTATGAGGGATACCTATATACAAGTAAGAGCATCTTAGTTTGGCAAAAGCAGTAATCATTCCCATTTTTTAAATGTTGATTTTGAAACTAAAGCCTATGTTTGTAGTTTTGTGAGGTTGGAACATTTGTAACATTTGTAACATTGGAACCATTGTTTGTAACATTGAAACCATTAATCTGAGTGGTTCACAGTAGCAGAACTAATAAGATTTTGAAATTGATCATCTTGGTAGTTGCAACTCAAATGAGAATTTGAGTGAAAATAATTAAATTTTTGTTCGTTATTAGGGGAGTTGACAGTCGTTGATATTTTCTTTCAGAAGAGTCAATTGCATGATGAAAGTTGTATATATGGGGTATGATAAATAACAAGTCATTAACTTTGGGCTTCTGCAACTGGCCACCTGGGAACCAAGGAGATTTTCTCCTTTGCTTATTACAAAAATAAATTCTACTCCCTGACCATTATGCGATACCTAGTTTTAATATGCAGCCTGGAGCAGCTACACCTCAAGGTGTATCGATGCTTCCCAGGAACATTTCTGCAGTTTGGATTCCAGTTTTACATACATCAAAAAGTAAATGACTATTTAATCTCTGACTATAACATGAAGAGGAGCAAGTAATACATACTGGAATGGAGTTTAGTAGGATGGAAAGCCAAACTGAAAGATTTTCTATTTGAGATGAAAGTATAATAAGCAGTAAGCTTTATAAAAAGCAAGGAGTCTGATAATAGAAAAGGAAATGAATGAACAGATTAGAATTTCCTATGTGTATGGGAAAGTAAGGTGACCCTTAATGGATTTCTGGGGCTGTCTTTGGGGGATTATGTAAATCAAACCTGAATTCTAAGTCTAATATGGCTATCATTAAAATCAAGAGAATGCTTACGGCATGATGGAAATTGAAGTGACTTCTAACTGTATGTATCTGAGCTCTCGTATTCTCACATGACTTTTAAAAAATAATGATTTGTTAAAATTAAAACTTGCAACATCCTTACCAATGAAGTGAAGGAAATCAAAGAGGATATGCACAGGAAACTTATATCAAAGTTCCACTCTTCACATGTCTGGCAATGTCTGAATACGGGACTATCGAGCAAGCAATGAGTGTTAACATCATGTTCGTCTTTGCTAATCCAAAAGGTGAAAACGTGTTTCTCATTGTTTTCGTTTATATTATTTTCATTGCTAATAAGAATGAATATGTTCTACACTTATTAATCTTTTACTTCCTTCTCTAAGAACTATTTCAGAATTGCCCATTTTCAAATGATGTTAAATGTTTTCTTGTGAGTTTGAATATATTATGTGCGTTAACCTTCTGTCCATATTTAGATCAGATGTATTTCTAGTTTGTGAATTGCCTTTTAGTTGTATTCATCTCATAGATTAGGAAATAATTTTTTTTGGGGGGGGGGACAGAGAGAGACAGAACATGAACGGGGGAGGGGCAGAGAGAGAGAGGGAGACACAGAATCAGAAACAGGCTCCAGGCTCCAAGCCATCAGCCCAGAGCCTGACGTGGGGCTCGAACTCACGGACCGCGAGATCGTGACCTGGCTGAAGTCGGACGCTTAACCGACTGCGCCACCCAGGCGCCCCTAGGAAATAAATTTTTTAAGCCATTTATTTTTGATGGTTAAAAGTCCGTGAGGTAGAACTTTAGAAATTGAATTCTTTGATATAACGTTTATACATTTGTCTGCTGTGAGTTAACGCTATTAGTGTGTTAATGTTAATCTATGAGTTTTACAAATAAAGAGAAAGGAGACTCCACCAAAAGTTTGTAGCATATTTTTCTCAATATTTTAAAGTTATAAAAATATAGTAAAACTTTAGTGTAGAAGACCACATAGATATCTAAATATGTTCTGTAAGCCACGTAGCTACTGTATGGAGGGCAGCATTGTCCTAGTAGCTTGTTTCTCAAAGTTGATCTCCAGACTGTAGCATCTTCATCACCGAGGAACTTGTTAGAGACACAGATTCCTGATTCCCACTTCCCCATGCTGAATCAGAAACCCGGAGGCTGGAGC
The DNA here is from genome assembly GCF_014898765.1 of Herpailurus yagouaroundi. Lineage (NCBI taxonomy): Eukaryota > Metazoa > Chordata > Mammalia > Carnivora > Felidae > Herpailurus > Herpailurus yagouaroundi. The sequence continues at coordinate 33,052,088 of NW_024412391.1, forward strand.
CAGCATTCTATGTTTCAGTAAGCCTAGCAGGCGACTCCGATGCATGGTGAAATTTGAGAAAACGTTCTAGTATTAGGTGTCTCACAAACGATCTGTTTTAACTTGATCCTGGTCAAGTTCAGATCCTGGTCTACTTAGCCTGTTCAGATCCTGGTCTACTTAGGCATAAAATGATGCTATCTTCAAATCGGCTCCATTGCCACCCTGCCTCAACGTAAACTTGCATTGCTGGGATTTGGGTTCAGAATTATGGGTAGGAAAAAGCACAGTTGTGTTGTGTTTCCTGGTTCCCTTTGCAACTTTAATGAACTGTCAGATCCCGACTGCCACCCAATCTTTTTTATCCTTTAAGAGTTCACTCTCACTGTCTTCATAATCTCTGCCCTCCCTGTGATCTCATGCTTTTAGGAAAAAGGGAAGCATCTCACAGTAGGTTTGAAGACCCTTGGACTAAATGATTTGGAATATGTTTTTCAGCTCTTAAATTCTATGTTATTTATTCTGTAGAAAAGAGGGAGGCAGTCCACAAATTTTTACAGAAAGATTAGCACCAGGAAAAATACTTTCTCATGCCGGGGTAGAAGGGTGGATCTGGTCACGGGTTCACTCCCTAGGGCTGCTGCTTTTCCATGAGGCATCTTAAACATTGGTCTTGAAAGTCTCCCCAAAGGAGAAATTCAAGAGGCAAGCAAGGGAGGACTTTATCTAACATTGGCAAGAAGACAGGTTACCAGGCCTTCATGACCTCTTCCTTGGATTACTGTGTCTGTCTCCTAACTGATTTTCCTCTCATATCCTTGCCAATCCATCCTCCACACTCCCACAAGAATGTTTGTTTATGCCTTCCACATTCATGAGCCTGGTAATAAAGATCTCTTATGATCTGGCCCTGTGTCTCTCCAGCTGTATTCTCCCCACTACATTCTAGCCAATAGTTTGTAGTTTCTTGGCAGTTATGCATCTTTTCAAATACCTTTGCCTTTACCTGAAGCCCCCTTACTTTTGTCCTGTTCCTTTGTTATGTTTTTGCCTGACTAACTCTCTCTCAGCAATTCCATTGCTAGGAATTTATCTGGTAGCTAGACCTACACACGAGGGCAAAGGAGTGTATACAAGGGAGTTACTTGCAGGGTCGTTTATAATAGCAAAAGATTGAAACCTTCTAGATGTGCATCTACACAGTTAAAGACATTGTAATGCATTCATAAGAGAGAGACTCAGGAATAGTTAAGAAAAGATCTATATGTGCACACACACACACACACACACACACACGCACACACACCAGTAAACTATCAGATATTGCATCCTGAATACCACTTCCACACCAGTCATTTTTCTAGGACTTCACACTCAACTTTCTTTGTAGTATAAACTAGTCAGTAGGTACTAGCAAATGTGGAACTTCCACCATTAGAGAAGGGAACTAGAGGGCTGGAAGGGCAGGAGTGTGAGGGGAATTTTACTGTGTAGCCTTTAGAATTACTGGATTTTACCTTGAACGTCTCTCTCTCTCTTTCTCTCTCTCTCTCTTTCTCACACACACACATATTATGGATATAGATATACACATACGTATGTACACACATGTGTAGATATGTGTGTAGGACAGAGATTCTGTTCTGGCAGCCCTTTTTAAAACCCTCTATGATTGGGACTACATCCCTTTGGACTCCTGTTGAATACTAGCTTCCTCTTGCATAACATTGACCACTCACTGTGGGCAGCCTTTCCTTTCATCTTTCTCCTCTACCCACTCTTCTTACACCCATGTGACTGTGTGGGTGTGTGTGCACACACACGCACGAACACACACACACACACACACACACACACACACACAGTGCTAGAGCTATATTGTTCCAGTTTTAAAAGTGCTTCCGTACTTCTCTGTGTTCATGTTTTATCCTGTGTGTGGCAGACACCTTCCCCTCCCCCCATCTAACAAAATCCTGTATCCTCACCCTGACAGAAATGATTGTCCTCTTCTCTGTTTCCACAGTACTGTATTGATCCTACTGGTATAAAATGCATCTAATTGTATTAAAGTCAGTCGTACATGCATCCTTCTGCCGGTGTGCAATTTGAATCAAGGGCAGTGGCTCCCTTCTGGATCCTGGCATCTAGCGCAGTCCCGTCTTGCGAAATTGAGCATATTGAAGGTGTGCTCAATAAGTATTTGTCAAATTAAATGACTGCAGGAAGCTCTGTGCAATATTTATAAAACATCACTCCTGAATATCACTCTCTGAAGTGATTCTGTTTATGCTGGAAATATTTCAACTTAGTCCAATTAGTATCAGTCCCAACTCCTTATCTTTAAAAATGTAAACTCTCTAATTTGCTGAACGTTTTCATGTTGCTGAAGGTTAAGGAAAGCAAGTGGTAAAGAACATGAGTCTCAGCCATCTGTTTTTCTTTGCTCTCTCCAGCAGCATACATGCTGCAGGGATTGTCCTGAATAGCAAGGGGGATGAGAATACACTCGTTTATTGTTGAGAAGGCATAAATGGGCCCTGCATCAGTCAGTTTAGGCTAACTTATTCCGTGGTAACAAATGACCCCCAAATCTCAACGGTTCTTTGCAGTAGAGGCTTGTTCCTCACGCTGTTACATGTTTACCACAGCTTGTATGAGTCGCTGCTCCATGTTTTCTTCCCTCGGGGATTCAGGATGACAGGGCATTAATGGTCACAGGGGACATGGAAAAGGAAGCATGGTAGAACCATAAGATGGATCTTGAGGCTTCTGTTAGGAAGAGGGACATATCGTTTCTATTCGTGTGTCATTGGCCCAAACCAGTAGTATGGCTAAACCTGCTATCAATAGGGTGGGTAGGTACAACTCTCCCTCAGGGATGGGAAGCACCCATGCTGGACAATAGTAGAGTCTACTGAAGCTTCTTTAGAGTTCTCTTGAAAAATAAATTGGTTTTGTTCTTGCATCATTGTGCTTATTTCACACACATTAATTGAGCGTGTACCACAAGCAGAGAATGATGGTTGGGAAGGGCAGTGAGGTGAAGTCAGAGACTCTTTTCAAGAAAAAGGGTGTATCAGAAGGGTGTAAAACTAACCTCCCTGCACAGTGGTCAGGTAGGTACTGGTGGAGAGAGATCCAGCTGAAGTTGGCATAGCAAGAAATCGTACGCATGAACTACTGATTTCTTTTTTTTAATGTTTATTCATTTATGAGAGAGAGAGAGAGACAGAGCACAAGCAGGGGAGGGGCAGTTAAAGAGGGAGACACAGAATCTGAAGCAGGCTCCAGGCTCTGAGCTGTCACCACAGAGCCCGAGGTGGGGCTTGAACCCACGAACCGTGAGATCATGACCTGAGCCAAAGTCGGTTGCTTAACTGACTGAGCCACCCAGGCGCCCCATGAACTACTGATTTCTGAAATAATTTTATAGCGTTACAATTTTTTTTAATGTTAATTCATTTTTGAGAGAAAGCGTGCAGGCTGGGGAGGGGCAGAGAGAGAGAGAGAGAGAGAGAGGGAGACAGAAGATCCGAAGCAGGCTCCACGATGTCAGCACAGAGCCCAATGTGGGTCTCAAACTCACCAACCGGGAGATGATAACCTGAGCTGAAGTCAGATGCTCAACTGACTGAGCCATCCAGGAACCCCTTGTTAATATTTTTTTTTAATTTCACATATAAAGGTATACTGTTTGAGGATTCATCACATCCATTTGCCCTTTAATTATTTTCATTATTTCAGAAATGTCATGTTATGTGTATATGTATGTATGTGGATATATGCATACATACACAAACATATATACTTACATATGTTTATTTAATAAATATTTACCTGTTGATGATAAAGTGGTAACCGTGATCAAAATATCTGGTGTTACCTCATTAGTCATACTCCTTGGGTATTGGGTGTGTATAGTGGGTCCAAAACCTACAGTATCTTGTATTTTTAAGCATTCTACTTATGTTTCATTTACTTATTTATTGTGTTATGTAGCTTTTTTGTTGTTTTGAGAATAAAAACCTGCTTATTCCCCATTTGGCCTTGGATTTCCTAGCTTAGAAATTACTGTTTTGTCTATACCCTGAATACATAGTGCTGATGCCCTAAGCGGCTAGTGTTTTTCTGTTGGTAGATTATTCCTTGTCCATTGCCTTTTAAATATATATTCAGAAGGATCATACTTTAAGAAAGGATTAAGTATTTCAAGGGAGAAAAACCATTCTGCTGTTTCTAAAGCATACACAGCTGTTAAACTTTAATTAAACAGGTTTGTAGGAAAGGGGACTAGAGACCAAGTTCATAAAACCAGACAGATATGCTTTGTAAATGAAGAAGAAAGTTAATTAAGCCAAGCATAGCAGCTTAATATTAATTTTTAAAACGCTTCCAGGGTATTTGTTGTAAATCTTGACACTGCCATTGCATGTTTCCTAATGAGTTATTCTACAATTTAAGTTCAGCGTTTGGATGTCAAAGATTCCTAGTCAGTTGGAAAATTATAAGATCTTCCCACATCGTGTTAATGTTTATTGTAAGAAACTTAACTCTTGGATGAAATGGAATTCATCGATGAAAGTAAATGGTGAATTTGTACTTTGGAAATAGCATTTGTTATGTAAGCCACAAAAATAATCCAGAGCAACCCACTGGTGTTTAAAACTTGCTTAATTACCAATAGATTCTGTATATCACAAAACAAGACTGATAAAACAAATTTAGTATTCAGTTGTGGTGTCTTTGAGCTTATCCTTAAGTCTTTTAACTAAGTTACAGTTCTTTTAAAAAAATACGAAAAGAGAGCTATGTATGCCATTTTAACAAAATTGAGCTCAACAGTACACCCATAATTCTGTGAAGGAGAAGGAACAAAAAATCCTAATGAATTAGAATTTGTTACCACACTGTCAGACCCTAAGAAACTTGCAGATGCATTCAGTTATTGAATTGAATTCATGATTTTCCTTTGTGTTTTATTATGCATGGAATCTGTGAAGGAACACATTTAAGATTTAGATTTCACCTTCTCAATAGGGAAGGCATACAGGACAAACTTTAAAAGCATAAAGGTGTTTAGATTAAGGCTGCTGGGTATGAATGCAGCGAATAAACCAAATTGTGATATATTTAAATTATGCACAAGTTTAAACCTCTTGTTTCCCAGGCAGGGGTGTACTCTGCTTTATTGTCTAACTAGGAGTGTAAACCGTACATTAAGCATTGACTATATTCTTAAATACGTCAATGTAATTATAAAAATTCCAAACCATTCCTTCTTCCTAACTGAAAAGATCTTTTGCTTGTGTTAAGCAAAAGGTTTACAGGCGCTGTTTATTCAAAAGACCATGGAAGAAAAAGAAGGGTATTCGAGACCATCAGTAGTTTCTCTAGACAGTCACCATAGCTGCAAATGAATGAGTATTTACAAACAAATTATGCTAAGCAACGTAAATAGTACGGCGTGCTGTCTTGTCGTGCTTCGATTGATATACTGGGTAGCCTTTAATAGTGCCATCAACAAAATATCCCTGAAGATGGGATGTTTCTCCCAGTAGGATGCTGGGTAAAATGAAATGTTTTACTTATGCTGGAGATGAGAAATGCACAAACCACTCCTCTGAGAGATGCATTCAACCTAAAAGGCTGGTGTTACTCTAGGTGCTCATTTCCATTTTAAAGACAGTATTGTCACTGATTATGCTGAATGTGACTCTTCATAGTAGCTATTTCTTCTGTCATTGCTGGATGAGTATCAACAGTGATGATTGGTCCCCGAAGTATTTTATCAGGCTGGCTTCCTTCATGCAGCACACTGTCAGCATGTGATATGGTAATGATTAAAACACCACTTTTAAGTGTATTAGTCATAAAGACTTACTGAATTCTTTCATTTTTTTTTCCCTCGAGCGATCTAGTAATCTAAATATAATCTCGTGGTTTTGTTTCTCATGACACTTGAGGCATTTCCTGATAGTCTGGTAAGTTGTTCCAGAATGTTAGTCATCTGCAAGAAGCCTGCTGAGTGTAGCATCTCTTCTAAAGATGTTTGTTGTCTTCATGTAATTACTAATTTACAAAAATAGAGTGATATACATTTGCGTAACTAGATCCAAACTTCGAGTTCAGTTCACTTGGGTCACAGATAAGGAAACTGAGCCCTGAAAAGTTATGTGACTCGCCCAAGTTTACCTGGCTAGCTGAGGAACTAAAATTCAGCTCCTTTAACCCTTAGTCTAGCTTGATCAGATGGTACTCTTTGGAAATCTATAAATTTCATTGCAGCTGTCTTTTGTTTCATTGGGTGGATGAGTGATTGGACCTTTTGTCTCTGAGATTCTACAGTTTTATGATTTCTAATGAATAACCACCAGCTATGCATATTTGAAATTTTATTTCTACTTGTCTATATTATTACATAAATATTTGTTGATTTTAACTTTCTTAATGGTTACCTATGATATTTCTGAAATTAGATCTCCTTTATTTCCAGAAGCAGGAACTTTGGGCTAATGGTGGACTTATAATGTAGCACTACTCTTTTGTCCACATGAGTTTATAATGTCAGGATCTGTTTCTCCTTTCAACAAAATTCAGCAAAGTGTTCCCCCATTGTGTTGCTGTGTTGAAACTCTCAATGGTCTTTTCTTTGTAAGCTCTCTTTTGCTGTGTTGTGATTTGGTGTCACATGGCAACTTTTTCTAATAGCCTACTGGATCCTTCTATTGTTGATATAATGAGTACAGTGAGATGTCTGCATTTTATTTAAAGTTAAATACTGAGCTCTACCCTAATGCCTGATTATATGGCTACTTAATAGGGGTATGCTTTTCTAGGGGTAGATATATTTGCCTTCCCTTAAATGCGGGCACCAGAGAAACTATTTGGTCTACCTTTTAAGGGTAAGCATCCAAGAAGGGGAGGCTTGATCACTGCTTTATAGTGTTGTCAACATTACTTTCCAGGTAGCCCAGAAATTGTGAGGTCTTTGGAGCCTGAGAACAGCCTTTGTCCCACAGCACAAGGAGTCTCAGGACATACATTATTTTCTGACCCTTATGCACTGACTTTGTGATTTTGGAACCAACTGACACTGCTTTCTACAATTTTGCTTTAGATCAGTGGTTTTGTAAACATGGCCGAAAGGGAAGCTCTTGGGACAGTTTTAAAAACACAGATTTCTAGAAGTCACTTCAAATCCACTGACTTGGAAACAACTCAGAATGGAGCCCAAGAATCTGTAATGCTTTTCATTTATTTAATTTATTTTTACTTTTATTTGAGAGAGAGAGAGAGAGAGAGAGAGCATTCGTGTGCATGCATGGGCAAGCAGGGGAGAGAGATGGGGGCGGGGGGGGGGTAGGGAGAGAGAGAGAGAGAAAGGAGAGGGAGTTTCTCAAGCAGGCTCCACACCCAGTGCAGAACCTGACAAAGGGCTTGATTCCAGGACCCTGTGATCATGACCTGAGCTGAAATCAAGAGTTGGGTGCTCAACTGACTGAGCCACCCAGGCTCTTAAAAGCTTGGCTGGGACACTTAAGACCACAATGGTTGGGTCCCTTGCCAGGCCAGTTGAATCTGAACTGATGGAGGTGATGCCCCAGAATCCAGCATTTAAGAAACTCCCCTAGTAACTCTCAACCACCAGGGTTGAAAACCACTTCTCTAAACTTTCTTCCACCTCTAGGATTCAGCACTTCTCCTTCAGAGGATCTGATTATGTAAGCTTTGGTCTTCAGGAGCAAATAAAAGAAACTCTGCCTGTCATTTGTATGTTTATGAGTGAAGTGGTCTGGTGACCTCCATTCTGTCAGTTGCAGAATCTGTACTATTAAAAGCTTAAATTGAATGGTATATTTAGACTTCCTGATAGGTTCAAGGAAAGTGATTTGCATATAAAATGGCCTAACATTCAAGCCTCCATTTTATCTCAACTTCTGCTATCTCATCTTCTGGTAGGAACTAAATATTATAAGGATATTCTTCCTCTTAAGTGACCATTAGAAAAAAACCAATTTTCTTTTTAATCAAAACTTCATCAATGTTTGCCTCACCCAAATGTGTAAGCCGTAATTGGCATATGTATATGAATTAGTTTTAGACGGACTGTTTGGATTTCTTGTGGTTTCATTTACAGAAAGGTGTTTATTAGGAGCATTTTTTTAAGTAAAATATGTGTTTCCTGTCTTATTTCCAAGTCAATTTGGCTCAGAAAATGCTGTTGCATAGCATGTATCCTCTATCGCTTAAACAGTACTGTTTTTGTTATGAAATGTCTGCCTACCCAGCTAGACTGAATTCCTCAGCCAAGAGGCATTTTGGAGCCATTGTTTTATACCCCTCCCTCTCTACTAGCACCTAGCATGATGCTGACCACAGATCAGTAAATTGGTAGGTAGGCCATAAATGTGTGTTGAATCATGTATTGACAACCTGAACTGCACTGTAAACAGAAGAGATCCTACTAAATTGTTTTGTCATCTGCCTAATAGATGGTAACATGGAATTTGGGTGGAGGCGGGGTACCTGGGTGGCTCGGTCAGTTAAGCGTGGGATACTTGACCTGGGCTTAGATCATGATCTCACAACTTATGAGTTCGAGCCCCATGTCAAGCTCTGTGCTGACAACTCAGACCCTGGAGCCTGCTTCAGATTCTGTGTCTCCAGCTCCTTCTTCCCCTTCCCCACTCATGCTCTCTCTCTCTCTCTCTCTTTCTCTCTCTCTCTCTCTCTCTCTCAAAAATAAATAAACATTAGAAAAACAAAAAGAAATTAATATACAAAAAAAAAAAACATGGAAATTGGGAATCAGCAGCCAGAAAGCACTGTACGGATATGCACAAGTGAAGGAGACAGACCTGGGAGTGAGGTATGGGAGAGGGTGTGAGGGGCAGGAATTGGAGATGTTAAAAGGGGGCTACTCACATGACAAGAGGCCACTCTGTAGACTCCCAACTTTTCCAGTAAGTGTTTTAAAATTCAAATTCTTGGTGTCTGTGGATTTCTTGTAGAAACCAGCAGGGGCTTTTCACGCATTTTTGTTGGCACAGGTGATACTTCGACAAGATTCACCGAAGGAGGATCCAGAGACCGAGGTTTCCATGAGAGCATAAAAAAATCCCTTCTCTCTTCTGCCAGACCATGGGATAAACTACTAAATGGGTTTTCTGTCTCCTCAAATGAGAAATTGGTGGCATGGGCCTAGCTGAACTGGCTTTGCAAAGTGAACTCCTTCCCATTCTCTGCCCCTAGTTGTAGGAGAGGAGGTTGAACCAAATGATACTGACATCTTGTCAACCGCTTGTGTCTAATATGAGCAGGCGTGTGACCTCTGGGTTAGACTGACTAGAATCATTCCACAGAAACTCTTGCCATTAAGTTTCAGAGCCGTAAGTCACTCCTAGAATTCAGAGTGCTCTGAACCTGTGCTCAGATGTGTAAGCTCTTTCAACTGGGTGAGTCTCTTCACCCCCACACTGCACACTGGGTACACATGAGCCCAGTGGTCTGTTCCTCTTAATAACAACACTCACAGCCTGAGAAGGGACCTTTATAAAAAATGCCATTTGTTGCTGTTTTTGCTTTTTGTGCTTATTTTCATCGTTAATTAGGAACAGAAATCTGAAGAGGGAGAATGTGTACTTTCTCTTTATTGAAAATGAGCCAGAGCCCAGGGAGAGCCCTATAAGTAGTTAAAGCCCAAAGGCCTTATCCTTGGAGTGGGATTTGAAAAAAGACTGAAAATATCTCCTGAACCAAAAGTCATATAGCCTAGAACATTAGCATCAGAGCTGAAAAGTGTAGAGAAACGCTGAAGACTTTGTAAATCTTCATGAGTCCTGTTTTTTTAAAGCACATATTTTCTGCAAAAGCATCATATAATTTCTCTCTTCTAATATCACAAGAAGGCTGAATTAATTAATTTAATTAATTAATTCTCTATTATGTACCTGCTGTGTTCCAGAAAAGTCTTTGGGAGTATAGAGAAAAGTAGGTGGAGAATTTCTTTAAAGGAGGTGGAAATTATACGAAGACAAACTTCATGGTCTCTTGGGTTATCTGCCTTGAGAACTTCTAGATATTTCATCTGTGTTTCACATGGTGTGAGCCAGAGGCCCCAGTGTTTGATGAGTGCCCCATTACTCCCCTCCACTCTTTGGGCATCTGGCTATACTGCTTAAGTGGAGTGCATCTATGTCATCACCAGGACCTTCTTCCAAGTCTCTTTCTCTACATCGCATGCTATGAAAACGAAGGAGCATTGCTTGCAAGTGTGCTGAATATTTAACTGTACATGATAAAGTTAATATAGCTGTCGTTTCCACACACTTCTTATTTGTGATTATGTTTCAAAGTATGCACAGTAACAGCAATCTTAAAAACCCTGTGGCAAAGTGAAGAGAGTTAGAGCTCTTCCCTGATGTAATATTCTGAAATAACATTTTCACAGGTTCCCCTTATTACTGAGGGCATGTATAGTAATATATCATACTAGAAAATTCTGTTGCATTCTCCAGAAAGGCAACATGTTTTTTTTTCACTGTTCTTTCAATTATCTCTTTTATCCTCACATTATAATTCTGAGGTTAGATTCCCATAGGGGGAACCACAGTATTAAAAGTATGTGTGTAAGGGAAATGTAGGTGACATATCCTCCTTTCTTTGCTAAAGCAAAAATATCAAATATTTTCTCTAATAATGTGAGAATGTAAAACCATATTCCACACACTCCAAAAGTAAATTCTTATACAGCAATTTCAAGAGGAGCTTAAGCACATAAGACTATGCAATTCATTCATGTATTCATTCATTCTGGGAATCACTATTGAGCCTTACTATGTAATTAATGTTGTTCTAGGTAATGTGGATAAATTAGTAAGATTTCCTACTCTCATGGGTCTTTATGAACTGTGGTTTAAGGAAGTAGGGGCCAGAAACAGGACTTAAAGACAATGCATAAGTAAATAGATAAATGGCAATGTTAAGTGCTATGAAGAAAATAAAAGATGTGGTGACATCCATTGACTGGATTCAGTGGAGTAACAGTGTTTGAGGGTTTAGGTAGTCAGAGAAGATGGCCCAGACCTGTGTAACTGGAGTACTCCTGTTAAGACACAGAGTTAATTCAAGGTAGAGGGAAAGGCAAGACCTTATGGTGTTAATGAACTTGGCATGTATGATAAAGGGAAACAAAGGTCCTTGAGTAGACTAAGAGAACAGTAGCAGAAGATGAGGCCAGAGAAACAGGTACGGTTAGGCCATGTAAAGCTAGTGAGCCGTGGTAGAGCTTAGACTATTTCAGTGAGATAAGAAGCCTCAAGAGTGTTTGAAGCAAGAGAAGGATGTGATCTGATTAATACACTTAAATCATCATGAGGCTGGTATGTGTAAGTCTATAACAGGAGGAGACAAGAATAGAAGCCGGAAACTAGGTAGCGGGAGTGGGGCTATAATAATCCAGACGAGAGATGATGGTGATTTTGACCAGGGTGATAGCGTGGAAATGGACAGAAACTGCAGTAGATGGGGACAGGATGTGTTTTAAAGATCGAATCAAAAGACTTGCTTAGCATTAGGTATAGGGGCTGAGGGAAAGAGAACAAAGGAAAGTGGCCCCTTGCTTGGGTTTTGGTCTCAACAATTAGGTCCATGGTAGGAATGTTCACTGAGAAGGGGTAGACACGATGGAACGGGGAACAGGTTAGACAGGTTAGATTCTGAGGTTAGATTCCCTTAGGGGGAACCACAGTATTAAAAGTATGTGTATAAGGGAAATGTAGGTGACAGGTCCTCCTTTCTTTGCTAAGGCAAAAATATCAGTTTTTGATCACGGGAATTTTTATAATGGGAATATGGGGCAATGGGAATGAGGGATACATTACCTGAATGCTGTACTCAGTTAAGAAGGGTTACTTTTGCTGCTGCCGATGATATCCCTTTTTAAGGGTTAGTGACATCCCTGCATTTTGATATGTTTTTGCCCAGGGAAATTCTTGATGTTCTCTCTTCTTTGTCCCCAGGGAAACATTTGGAACATTCCTGTAAAACATATAAAAGGAAGTAGAGTGTATCTGTTATCCACCTCCAACCCAGGGCTCTAATTCCAGTCCTGATCCTCTACTTTCCATCGTCTACTTGCCTTTCTGAGCTCTCCCTGAGCATAGCACTCTACCACTTATCCCCTACCCCATCCTTCCCTGGACCATTATAACTCTTCTTTTTGTTTCTCCCCCACCCCTAGAAAAATTGCATTTTTGTTCTTTAGATTTAGGTAACTTTATCCTTTGAGGTCCTAAGAGGGTATTTTGAGATCACATAATTTATAATTCATTGAATCTTTATATATTGATCATTTTTATGGATAGCACTGTTGTTGGCACTAAAAAAAGAAAATTTAACTTATCTGAACATAGCTGTTGCTCTTTATGAGCTTAGAGCATAATTGAAGATATAAAACACATTCATATGAAATAATAATACTAGACAATAAGCCTTGTGGAAACCATAGTGCTGAGTTTATCATCCAGCCCCGTGGGATTGCTTCCTTACTTGAGTATGGTTATAGTGATACCATGGTAATTTTGATCTCCTCCTATAACTTAAAAACTTTACTTGGCAATGCCAATCATTAATGTGATGATTAAGTGCATTGGGCTTTATAGCACAGTTTAAGCCCTTACTGTGCCACTTCCTGTGACTCTGGGCAAATTTCTTAAGTCTTACAAATCTCACTGTCCTCCTTAGTAGAATGGGAATAATAGTATTACCTACCTATGTGGTGTTTGTGACAAATACATGAAGAAATTGTCTGACACATGGTAAAAACTAACTCAGCCGTCTTCCTCCTTTCTATCGTCATTATCAGTTGTTGGCATGAGTGGTATAAACAATGGGAGTTTCCAGGTATAGTCTGCCTGAAGATAAGTCAATTCCTGGGGCAGGCGGTGCTGGGGAAAAAGACGGTAACAACAGCTCTAATGTTGACCAGGACCATGCCAAAAGAGAAGGAAGGTGACTTTGATGAAAGATGGTAAAAGAAACAAGAGATACTGAAGGAATCTGGCTGGTGGAAGAGCTGGTCACGATCTTTCCAAATAATTGTACTGCAGAAGAAAAGGAAGTAAACCTTTTAGCCCAATGATGAAGTTTTATTGTTCCATCTTGAAGCACCTGTTAACTATGTATTGACTTAATGGTTTTCTGATTTTTACTGCTCAGTCCTAAATATAATACAATTATTAAGAGCTGTATACTCATCAGCTGTAGAACTGATTACTTCTTCTGAGCTAAGACTAAATTTACCATCAAGACTGATAAATTTGTCTCTTGACAGACTAGTATTTAATAGCACTTATCTTCCCCCATCCACCACCTCCTTTTATGGTCATTTTCTTGTTATTGGGGACTAGAAGAAATTCACAATTCAATCATTTTATGACATTTCTTTTTGTAAATGGCACCTTCTCTGTCACTTCTTGATCAGTGAAAAATCAGACAGTAAGTGACTCATTCCTGATTTGTTAATGCAAAACCTTTTTGTTATTTAATCATTTTGAGGCAGCATTGGGTAGTTATTGAGCTTTGCACGTTCTTATAAGTCATGAGGCTGCTTAGGCAGAAGATGTTCAGTAGCTTGTTGAATTATGCAAAGTTAGGTTCAGAAAGTCAATCTTGATTTACAGCTGTTGCTTGAACAATTCAGTGCAGGCTCAGTGAAGCACATTATCTGCAAATAATACTCTGTACTTGTATAGAAACAGCCTGAACAGAAAGAGACTACCTTCTATATGATTAATGCACAAGTGCTTTATAAACTGTGACACACTCTACTGATATAAAGTGGAATTCATAGACAACATTTATGTGCATATGGGTGGCCCTTTCTCAAGGATAATGAGGAGTTCATATTGATGCCCAAGATTAAAGGGAGCCTTACTTTCTCAAATAGGGGGAGATACCTTAGTATTTTTATTCACGTATGCTACTTTACAGGTTTCTTTATTGTATTGACTATGATGTTGAGAGAAATTTCAATAGTCATTAAATCCTGTGGGCATTAAATGCCTGTCTTTGTAGAGATACAAGAAAGTAGAAGATTCCCAAGATTTTGTTCTCCTTCCACATTGACTCCCAATAGACAAATCATTTTGCTAAGTCAAGGGACTCTGCAGAGGTGGGAATACATATACACTTCAGCATTGTTTTTTTTTTCTTTCTTTCTTCTGGCTTGTAACTGACATGCAGAGTAACTTTGCTTTTGCCCCAGTGTAGGGAAACTTTCTGCCATTTCTTCTATAAGCAAAACTGTACAGATAGAGCTGGGCTAGTGACCTCAGTAAGGTGTCCAAACATACAAGTTATAATGTTGAAAGGGAGTAGAAAACTGTGACCAGGTGGAAAACAGCAACAGGAATCTATGACTAGGTACTACGTATTATGGCTTTGTTTGGTACGTATGTTTTAGAGCAAGACCCCACCCAGCAGTATAAAGTACATAGGAGTGACAGGTGCACATTTAATAGGTTGTATAGCCCACAATCTGCTGGGGGTAAGAGCAGCTAAGGGAGACTGAGGCAGAAGCCTAGTGACCTGGATGTGGTCCATAAAGGGATGATTGCAGGCAGGTGGCAGGTAAGGGAACAGGCAAGTGCAGAAGAGTCACCTAAAGTAACGGGAAGGATTCCAGGTGTCAGGCGATGCTTCTGCTCTGTCCTCTTTGTCCTGCTTACCTCTGCCCCAGCTACCGAAGAGGTTAAGCTACCTTCAGGGCACTTGGTTTCTGCAGCTGGGAAGACCTGGGGAGGGTCAGGTTCACCAAGTTTGTAGAACAATTGCTAAAAGATAGATAACATCCCTATTATTATTTTAGAATGTTAAAATCCAGTGTAATATCAGAAATTCTCAGTGAGACTATCTCCAAAAGGTACATGCTAGAAGTGTTACTTCTGCCGGGAAAGCTTTTCTCTTTTTTTCTGAGACTACCTCTTTTTGTATGAATTTTGTCTACCTTACTGTTGGATTCTTTATCTCCTGTGTGTCTCTCGGAGCACCCAGATTCTCTCTATCTCTCTTTCCTTCTCTGTATTCCAAACTTTTTAACGTTTTGTTTTATATTATTTATTTTTTTATTTTATTTATTTTATTTTTGAGACAAGAGACAGAAAGTGAGCAGGGGTGGGGCAGAGAGAGAGAGAGAGACGGAGACACAGAATCTGAAGCAGGCTCCAGGCTCTGAGCTGTCAGTACAGAGTCCGGTGCGGGGCTCCAACTCACAAACTGTGAGATCGTGACCTGAGCTGAAGTCAGACACTTAGCCGACTAAGCCACCCTGGTGCTCCTGTATTCCAAACTTTTTAATATCATCTCCTTTTCCTTCTGTTTCTGTGTCTTTCTCTGTTAATTCCTGGTTTTCATTTATCTCTTCCTTTATTCTTCTTTAGGCAGGCAGAAAACAAAACTGAAACATACATATAATACTAATATTTATTATATATTTACATATATAAAATTATATGCTTATAATATTATACATATTATATGTATAAAATGTGCATATAGATACACATACACATATGTACATATGTATTTTTATTACATTTTCCACAACTTTTTATTTCTTGTTCTTAAATTGATAAATAAAACTGTTAGACACTTCATTTCCCTAGTTTTAGAAAATATTCAGCCAAATTACAGGCTTGCTTTTGTCTTCAGTTGATGTGGTCCATAGCTGTTGATCTGCTTTAGAGTTTCAGTCTTGTTCTTAACAGAGACAAAGAAAAGATACTTTTCATTCTATCTACTTCATTATTTATGGTAAGTCATGGTAAATATATCATTTTAATCAATCTTATTTATTTATTAGTGGTCCTGTTTTAAAAGGATTCAAGATAGTATAAAAAATAGGCCTAACAAAAGAGAGGAAATGGGTCAAGAGAAAGGCTAAATTAGGGTGGAGATAGGGGGTCCCGCAAAGTTGCCAAAGGTAGTTCATTGATTTGGTTGAGCTTTCTATAGGCCATATATGAAAATTAGGCCAGGTCACTGTCCCAGCTATAGAATGGCAGGTAAGAAAGCCCCCCAAACTTAGAAACTTAAACCAGAGTATAGAGTTTTCTCTTGCTACTGTGATAAAGTATCACAAGATTAGTAATTTAAATAACATTTATTATCTTAAAACCGTGGAGGTCAGAAGTCCCACATAGATCTTAAATTGAAATAAAGTTGAATTTATTTCTGGAGATTCTAGGAGAGAATCTGGTTCCTTGCCTTTTCCAGTTTCTAATGGTTACCTGTTAGGGGGTTAGTTAGATATGAGCGAGGAGGGATAAAGCAGGTGCTGGCCACACATAAACTCTACCTCCCTATTCTGGTCTTGGATCTCCCAATTCTTTGGTGCATCTGGTACAAAAACTGAGTGATCTTGTAACATACCCACGTTACTTGGCTCATTGTCCCTTCCCTCCATCTTCAAGCCAGTGATGTTGCCTCTCTGACCCTGCTGCTGCACTCATATCTCCTTCTAACTTTCTTCTGTCTCCCTCCTCCCTTTTTAGGAGCCCTTTTGATAACTTTGGCCCACTTGAATAATCCAGAATAAACTCCCTACCTTGAGACTAACTAATTAACAAATTTAATTCCATCTGCAAATCTTAATTTCCTTGCCATGTAGCCTAACATATTCATAGACTTCAGGGAGCAGGATATGGGCATCTTTGGGGAGCCATTATTATGCCTATCACAGAAGAGTAACAACATTTATTCTGCTCATGAATCTGTGATTTGGGCAGAGCTTAATGGGGACAGCTTATTTCTCTACCACCTGGCATCAGCCAGCTTGGCTGGAACCCTGAGGCTGGAATCATTTGAAGTTTTTCTCAAATATTTGGCAGTTGATGATGGGAAGACTCAAAAAGCTGACACTGGGGCAGTTGGCATTCCTTGATGTCTGTCTGTGTCTGTATGGTTGTTCCATTTGGTCTCTCTAGCATAGTGGCTCAGGAAGCTAAATTTCTTACATATGTTGGATAAGGTCTCCAAAGCATTGGTAATGGGCAGGGAATGGGTGAAAGCTTTGTTGCCTTTTATACCCTAGCCTCCTAAATCATGCAACATCACTTCTATCACTTTTTATTCACTAGAACCAAGTCATAATAGCAAGGCATATTCAGTGGAGGGGAATTAGATTCAAGAGTGTCAAAGAATTTGCAGACATGTTTCAAAACCACCATAGTCACCTAAAAATTTTACAATGTCCTCTAAACATCTTTTTCTTGGGGATAACAAATAAATAACTTTTTTTCATATGTTTCATAAAAGGACAGTGGTGTGATATAAAAGACGATGGCCTTATCAGTATTTGTACCCCCCCCCAAATGCAATAATAAAATTCATAGAGATGTTTATTATGGCATTTCTAGGTGCTAGCATCAAAGTACATTTCAGGAAAAAAAAAAACAAAACACATTCTACAAGTTACTAAAAGCCTTTATCCAAAGTATACAGGTCTCCAATGGACTAAGAGAATCCAGGCAGAAATTTCAAGGCTATAGAAGAAAAATTAATGGACTTCAACCAATCTTTCATGAATATATTTTAAGATAAAACACTTTAAAAGATGGAGGCATCCCAGAGGTCAGGATTATATTCCTTGACAAGATAATCTTCGTGGCTACTTCAGGGCTGGTCTTTTGGTTTTTAAACAAGTTTGGCATTTAGTTCTTAGATGAAGTGAATAAACTATACTCTTCCTCGTGTAGTCATGAATTTCAGGCAGAAATAAACACAGACAGTTTTTTTTAATACATGGAGTATTAAAACATATCAACTTAAAAAATGGTTGTTTTCAAGTTTCATTGTAACAGCCTTTCAGCAAATATGCATTTGTTACTCTTGAGCTCCCATCCTTGTGCATAAAATGATTATAGTAATTGATTTTCATCATCAGTGTTTCCTTGCAGATGTTTAAACCTTACGTGACATATTTGTGCTTTAATTTGGGGTATGAATAAAATGAGTAAGAGCAAGTGCAGGAGTTAACAAAATTCATCCTCATGCTATCTGTTCTTAAGTCATGTTTTACTAAGATGGCAGTATAAACTTTTGCTGATTATGTCCTCCTATTTTTGCCTTTTTTATTTTGTCTTCATTAATATATTTTGGATTGAGATCAGGATCATTCAGTCACTTACACATTTAGCAATTAGTTTGCACGCAAGCAGTCTACTCTTTTCTTTGCAATTAGGTAATGCAGGATGCAGACTGGGAAATGAATGAATAAAAGCTAATTACATGGCATACTTAAGAGAAAGCTAAGTTTACCAGCTTTTAATGTTCTTTCATTTAAGTATCCATACTTGATTATTGCTCTGGTTTTTTTTTCCTACTGCTACCCAATAAAACAGGAAATTACAAAGATCTTCCGAATGCCTGTCAAGTAGTCTCATATCATTTTACCTCAGACATAATGACAATAAGTGGATCTCCATGGAAATTGAATGCAGCATCTCCTGTAAAAGTGTATGGCAAAGTGGAGCTGTGGCAGTATTTAGGGAAGGGACCCTCAGAGGGCTTGTTTTCATTTTTAAAGATGGCTCTTCATATACTCTGTATGCCTAGAAAGACTGATATCCTTGTGTGAGATCATGCCCTTGAAATTAGGGTTAGCTCAAGACCAGATATCCAGAAGTATGCACAGCTGTTCATTTTCAGTTCATTCAACCTACTAAAAAATAACATAGTTCACATTTGAATTTCTGTGTGGAAAATAAAAGCTGGTCTTCCTTTGCTCCTACTTTTTATCTCTAGTGTGTTTCTTACTGTCTTTTTTTCCCCACCTCTTGTACCATGAGTTGTTTACCTCAGCAAAACAAATTTTAAGAGACAACCTTTCTGCTGCCTACTGCTACCTATTCTTCCTTTGTTATATGAATAGCCATGAGTGGTTAGATGTAGTGAAAGTTTTCACTTGTTCCTTTTGTTTTCTTTCTCTTAGAGGTAAGAATGATAGGTACAGGAGGCTCTAAGGCAATGTAAGGGCAGAGACATAAACAAGAGCATTCCTCTAAGTTCGGTAACCATCTGTATACCAATTCTTCTTCGGACCAATAATTACAACACAAAGATGTGATAAACAGTGAAACATCCAACAGCTATCTACATCTTTTCCTCTAACTTGAGATTCCTGTTCTCCGAGTGAGAACCTTATTACCCACGGGTTATTTTATTTATATTATTAGAATATCCAATATTTAAAATAAAACCTGCCTGTATGGTCCCCACAGTGACAGAAACATCTGATAAATCTGGTGCCTTGCAGTCCAGAGGGCCCATGACTGACAGGAAAGATGGGGCCCCTGGAAGGCTTTGGCAGGACTCCTTTGGCCAAGGTACTACTGGGTTGGAACCTTTGGAAGCCGTCTAATATCTGGAGATCCTTTCCCTGAGGATGAATATTGACTCTAAGATATTGAGGGAGAGATAAAAATAAATAAATCCTGATCCCTGTCCACACCATTTTATGTGCCTACAGAACTACAAATGTTTTCACCAGAAGCCTTTTCACAGTTTTCCTTTAATAAAGTGGATCGAAGAAACTCTGGGGAGAAAAGGAAACAGTTCATCCATGTCCTTATTGGTCAAAACCTGGCTTCATGGTGACAAAAGCTGGCTGTTCAAAAAAAAGCAGTATTCCATATAAAATTACAAAGGGGGCGAGACAAAAAGTTTTAGACAAAACACAGAATTTTAAATCATCCTCTGAACTTTTACTTTGTCACACATTAGACTCAATCAGATAAAACTCGCCACTGAATGACAAGGTGAGCTGAATGCCACCTTAAAGCCTATAAGGAGTAGGCTGTTAACCCACCCATATAGTCATCTGGGTCTGTTCCTGGGCAAGTGCAAATCTGGGCTTCTGTTGTCAATCAGTAGAATTAAGGCAACAATGTGAAATAACCTATAGGACTTTGGGATATAGCATTCTTATTAACTTGAGTTCTTGGAAATCAGTTACTGTTTATCGCAAAGGAGGAGTGCTTACACAAAGACTATAACGTGGTAGTGATAAGAAGCAATGTTTTAATTAAAAAATGAGATCTTTTGAGTCACAAGTTAGATGAAATTAACAATGTGTTGACAATATATTTCAATTATTAAGCAATTATTAACTGCGGCCAAAATATTTATGTTTAAAGTTTATTTGATAGACTTTATGAAAAAGTCATGCTTAAATATAGTAGTCTTAGTGAATTATTTTTAAAGCCTTTGTTATATAAGGGTAGAATCTCTGTTAAAGGTAAAATGATAGTAAAGCCTCCTTTCAGGTAAAATCCACTCTACCTGAGAGTTTACTTTTTTATGAGTCTGCTTTCTATCTTTTTTTTTTTTTTTTTAAGATTTCACCTTCTGTTTGTTTCTTTTCTTGTGATATTCACGACACCGAATGCATACATGCTGTCTCTATATGGAAAGGAAATTTGCTGGGTTAATTACCCTATCAAATACTTTATTTTAATTAATTCTCAAAACAGTGCTTTTTAACAGGAAATTATCTTTTTTCCCTTGTATTTATGGCCAAGAGATAGAAGTTTTCTCTAATAGTACAAGAATTACTTATTTTTTTTAATTTTAAATTCCAGTATAGTTACAATACAGTATTATAAGGAATTACTTATTCTTGAGGGGAAAAAAAACATATTCATTGTTTCTTCATCAATGAAGACTGATTTACGATGAGTAAATGAGTCACTGTTTCCCTATTCTTTTTCCCTGCTGCAGTCCGAGGACTAAAATTCCCAAGAGCTGTTTATTGGTGGGGCAAGTGTGTTTGTGCCTGTGGGTCTGGTGTGGGCATCGTCACCACAGCACCTGCCCCAGGCTTGCTTCTTCCCAGGTGGAGATTTGAAATGGTGCAACTCTTTGAAACAACTAATGTAATTGTTGACTACGCCATACAGTGGAGCAAATCAGAAAATCAATCAGATTCCACCGGTTTCCAACTTCTATCTTGTTACACATAAAATGAAAGTCCTGACAATAAATCTATTAGAAAAACATTACAGCCATAATTTAGCAAGAAAGCAAATGGCTTGCTCATGCTAGATGTCTGGAGCAACAGGTCAGTCTCATATTCGTGGCAGAAAATTTTTAAATAAATCTAAGTCCTTGCTTGAGATATAGAAAACAGGACATAGTCCCAGGATGTAATTTCTGTGATCCCCTCAGCCAAAACCAACCAATAGTGTAAGTGGAGAAGAGAAAAAATATATATAACATTTTAAAGTTTCATTTAATTTTTTTTTAATTTTTTTTTCAACGTTTATTTATTTTTGGGACAGAAGGAGACAGAGCATGAACGGGGGAGGGGCAGAGAGAGAGGGAGACACAGAATCCGAAACAGGCTCCAGGCTCTGAGCCATCAGCCCAGAGCCCGACACGGGGCTTGAACTCACAGACCGTGAGATCGTGACCTGGCTGAAGTCGGAAGCTTAACCGACTGCGCCACCCAGGCGCCCCAAGCTTCATTTAATTTTTGAAGTCCTCTCCTAGCCATATGAGTGTGTCAAATCATTTCAGTGGTTCAAATAAATTTATAAGCAACATCAACAACAAACAACCACAACAACAAAACTTGCTGTTGCAAGCTTCATATGATTGGAGTTTTATATCTTGTATACAGTATATATTTCTATCATGTCTATTTAAATACAATTAATGACTTTGGCATCTCTTTTCACTATCAAGCTCCTTTGGACCAAAGATAGCAGACAATTGACAAACATCTCAGTACTTGCATATGCAAGGATCTGTGAAAGATACAAAGACAATATTTGCATTAAAGCCTGAAATTTGCGGTGCCTGGGTGGCTCAGCTGGTTAAGCGTCCGAATTCAGCTCAGGTCATGATCTCACGGTTTGTGAGTTCAAGCCCGGTGTCAGGCTCTGAGCTGTCAGCACAGAGGATTCTGTGTCCCCTCTCTCTCTCTCCCCCTCCCCTGCCTGCGTTCTGTCTCTGTCTCTGTCTCTCTCAAAAATAAGTAAACATTAAAAAAAATCCTGAAGTTTACACACTTCTTTACAGTTTACAGACATTAGCACATACATTCTCTCCTAAGCCCTAGGCCTCCCAAAAAGTTCTTAAATAAGCAACAATTATTTCCATAATTTTATAAATGCTTTTCTTTTCAAGGAAGAGTGGAATTATTATTTTCATAGCATCTGGGTGCTGTGAATGCTATATGGGAGTGGTGGGGAACACTAATGGCCTGCAGTTCATTCTTATTTAACCAAAGGAAGTACTGTTGCTATTAATGTGTTTTTCTAGCTAATGGACCAAATCTATAAGGCTACAAGTTCTACAAGTTCTAGCTACAAGGCTACAAATCTATAAGGCTAGAAATGACACTGCAAGAAGAGACAATTTCTGAGTAATGCCAGGGACTCTGGAGAATAATAAAAAAGCAACTCCCTGACCAGTTATATCAAAGTCGTCTACTGTTAACTTCTAGGAGAGATGGAGTATCCTCCTTGTGCTGGGGCAATTTTTACTCCCAGTTTTCACATATATGTCAAAATAATGTTCCTTGTGGTGTGCCATGGGAACTTAAGCACATTTGTTATTCCAAGATCCAAGCTTTCACATTACCGAATAAATGAAAATATAATGTGATCCCAGCAAATGCTACCAGTATGAAAAGGAGAACGGGGGGCGCCTGGGTGGCGCAGTCGGTTAAGCGTCCGACTTCAGCCAGGTCACGATCTCGCGGTCCGTGAGTTCGAGCCCCGCGTCAGGCTCTGGGTTGATGGCTCAGAGCCTGGAGCCTGTTTCCGATTCTGTGTTTCCCTCTCTCTCTGCCCCTCCCCCGTTCATGCTCTGTCTCTCTCTATCCCAAAAATAAATAAACGTTGAAAAAAAAAATTTAAAAAAAAAAGAAAAGGAGAACGGAAGAAGAAGTAAGTATGAGGGGTGTTGTCTAGGCCATTTTCTCACTCTGGCCTGGTTTCCTCTCATTATTATCATGTGCAGTTTACAATGAAACCCTTCAAAGGGGGAATAATATGAAGTTAAGCACCTTGGTTTCTTTAGGCTAATCGGTAAGAAATGATGCAGAGGAAAAATTGGGGATGTGCAGAGGTTCTGGTGATGGATCATCTCTTGCTTTGGTGTTAAGCAGTGAAGGAGCTCTTGCTTCCAGCAAATGAATCTCAATGCGGGTGTCTGCACCTGCCACTCTCCTGCTAGAATGTGGCACTTACAAATACTACTTTCTTGTGAAACTTCACCAGATGGGACCGAGCCTTCCATCCGCCATGTAAAGAACCACCTCTGGTCAGTAGAGTATGGAATTGTGAAAATGTGTTTCTGTGTCAGAAGCCCACATCTATGATGTGTCACAGTTCAGCAAAGGTTATACAATGGGTGGGTATAAAATGACATTGAACAAAGCTCATCTCTTTGAACAAAGCTTATGTTTTGAAGCACAAAACAAAAACTGTTCTTAAGTATTAATGTTTCATTTAAGAAGCTGGCAATTCTAATTCCTATTTCTTTTTTCTTGCTCACGTAACTGGTCATTCACTAAGTTATTTATATTAAAAAGAGTTTTTTAAAAAAGCCAAGATGTCAGAGGAGGTAAAAGACATCAGTAGACCTGTTGACATCTAAATAAGATTTGTAATTTAGTAAATAGTATTAAGCCAATGTTAATTTCTTAATTTTTATAATTACACTGATGGCTATATAAGAAGTTAGCATCAGGGAACTCTGGATTAAAGGTATATGGACACTCTCCCTACTATTTTTGTAACTCTCTGCAAGTCTGTAACTGTCTGAAAAAAAATATATATATATATATTTTTTTTTTTTTTTGAGAAAAACCTCAGACAGTTCCTGGGGGAGAGGGATGTTGTGAGTTAGAACTAAGGATAGTTAGTAGGATATACCTCATAATGGTAACTTCTCTTTTAAAACCTCCAGATATAATGAGAGCTAGAAGCTTAGGAAAGCATATTTCATCAACTATGAAAATGCAATTTCAAAACTATAGGATCACATCCGATCAATTTCCAGCATTCAGTCTTTCCCATTTACCTGACACCTGGCAAGCGCCTCAGTAATGCAGGGTAGATGACGAGATACCCAATCTGAAAGAAGCAAAAAGCCAAATTACTTCCAAAACCTTTCAAAGAATAGCTCTTCTGTGGCTTTTCTCTCTCAAAGATATCTGTGAAATGTGTCTGAACCCTCTAGAATAAATGAGCTCTACCCTCTGCGTGCTTCCCACATCACCTCTCCTTGGTGCTTCACATACCACCACACAGCACTTAATGCATCTCGCTGTGCCCCTAACTAGGGTGCCTACCCCTCAAGGCACATAACTACTTATTGTTTATCTTCCCTTATGTCTTAGTTCACAGTAGGTACTTGTAGAATTTTTTTTTTCAAGGAATCAGTGAATTTGATTGGTGGAGGGTCAGCGGGTGGGGAGAACATGTACATTGTAAAACCTTTTCTGTAAGTGCACCTTTGGTTCAGTGTCCTCCCCAGAGTTCAACTGAGGAGCAAACCATGAGATAAACACTTCTCTGAAGCCCTTGTCATCTTGAGGGTGCTTGAAAATATGCCCCCCCTGCTCTATAGAATTAAATATAAATGATCCTGAAAACAAGTGGCATCTCTATGACAGAAGCCTTGGGTAGCCTAGGCTCAATATATTTGCTGACTTGTTCTTTTAAAGTTCATTTGTGATTTCTAATACTGAAATTGTGGGTACTCGAAGGTTTAGGTTAGTGTAATGTATCTCACAATTTCTATCCCAGCCAGTTTCTGTCTCTTACAGCTCATTTCAGTGGATCGTAATAGGGCAAGTCAATCAAAAATTAATTGCCAGTTATCAGTTTGTCATTTTAAACACTCTGTTGAAAGTACGGGGGGAAAAATAACATTTGAAAGTAAATATACTGAAAAGAGAAAGTCATGCAAAAGTCAGCATATGGAAATGGATCATCCTTGGACGGCCCTGAATTGGCTTTGGCTTCATTGAGGCCTCTTGTTCATGGTTGGTGCATTTAGTATGCAGTGTGGCTGCCTGCTGTTTGAAGGTTATTAAGTTTGACCTAGATTTTATTGGTGTTCACTCTAATCTACTCAATTATCTTTGGGGGTTTGCATGTGTCTCTGGGAAAAATGAAGCACTGACTTCGATTGGCATATTGAGTAGTTGTAAAGATTTGATAAAATGCTAATTGATAATAATGAAAAGCTGAGTCACTGTTTTGATAAATACTTATTTTCTTGTTCTTTTGAAAATTATTAGGGGAATTCTTTTTTAATGAAAAGAGGAGTGGCTTAGTAAGAAAGAATCCCAGGAAGAGGGATATAACAATAAGAATCTTATTTCTTTGGTATTTTTGCAGCTCACACATCTTAGATTAGAGGATTATGGTGAAAGGCACTAAAATTTTAGAGCCATTGGTTCAAGAATAACTATCAGAGGTCATAAATATTTCCTTCTTGGAATCCTAAATCTAAATGCAAATCAGTTAGGACAGAAAGTCTCCATTTTCTTAAATAACATCCGGAGAATACAGATTTCTAACTCCCTTGATAATAATTTCATAATTTGTGTTTTGAGACACCAAATTTCTCCTGACTCTTAGGCTACATTATCAAACTTTTAAGAACTACAGAAAATAGAAAAGAGAAATACCTGAGGAAGAGACCTGAAGATTTAACACTGGGATATTCACTTTGTGTTGTCCCTCTTGACCTTTTGGCAGTGATGTGGTGGAATCTTCAGAGTGGGGCAGAAGGTGAAGAGGTAGGACACAGGTAAAGAGGCTTGACTTTCACTTAAATAACGACAAAAGGGGGACCCCTGGGGGGCTCAGTCGGTTAGGCTTCCGACTTCAGCTCAGGTCATGATCTCGCTGTGGGTGGGTTCGAACCCTGCGTGGGGCTCTGCGCTGACAGTTCCGAGACTGGAGCCTGTGTCTCCCTCTCTCTCTGTTCCTCTCCCCTCTCACTGTGTCTCCCTCTGTCTCTTGAAAATAAATAAATGTTAAAAAAAAACCCACTTTCAACAATAGCCAAATTAGGGAAAGAGCCTAAATGTCCATCAGCTGATGAATGGATAAAGAAATTGTGGTTTATATACACAAAGGAATGCTACATGGCAATGAGAAAGAATGAAATATGGCCTTTTGTAGCAACAAGGTGGAACTGGAGAGTGTTATGCTAAGTGAAATAAGTCATACAGAGAAAGACAGATACCATATGTTTTCACTCTTAAGTGGATCCTGAGAAACTTAACAGAAGACTATGGGGGAGGGGAAGGGAAAAAAAAGTTAGAGAGGGAGGGAGGCAAACCATAAGAGATCTTAAAAACTGAGAACAAACTGAGGGTTGATGGGGGGTGGGGGGGAGGGGAAAGTGGATGATGGGTATTGAGGAGGGCACCTTTTGGGATGAGCACTGGGTGTTGTATGGAAACCACTTTGACAATAAATTTCATATTAAAAAAATTTTTTAATAACAACAAAAGGTACAGCAGCATTCCAGTAGTCACCAAATGCTTTCTTGACATGTTTCCATGTTTTCTAAGTTGGATATGATTTCAGTTATATTCATAAAACTGTTCATTTTGCTTATAAGTTTTTATTTTTACTGATTTATTTTTATACATTTGGAGATTAAATTTTTTTCTTTTGTTAGATGACTGCACTTTTGCTGTTGGTTTTTAAATATATAGTACTTTAACATGCTTCAGATATTTTTTAAAATGTGGTAGAATGCCACATACTCTCTCACTTGTCCTTCAACTCCCTCTTCCTTCTCCTCCTTCTGGAGGCTTTCTCTATGCAAATGCAAGCAAGGAAGTATTCATTTGCTTTATACTCTTCCTTCTTCTTAGTATTTTTAATGGAGGAGCAAGGCCCAGGATCAGACTGACTTGGCCTCTCAGTTTCTTCATCCCTAATAGGAGTTAATAATATCATCTTCACGAGACTTAGGAAGGTTAAATGAGAAAAAGAGTGTAAAAAACTTATCACTATTTCTGACATGCAGATGGTACTCAGTGAGTGTGATTATTATTATTCATGACCTTTGAATGAATGGAGGGGCGTGAAAAGAAAAAAATGTATTCCTTTCCAAGGGCTGCCAGAACAAATTACCACAAACTTGGTGGCTTAACACAACAGCACTGTCTTCTCTCCCATTTCCTGAGGCCACAAGTCTGTTTACAGGACGGTGCTCTTTCCAGAGGCTCTAGGAGACATTCTGTGCTTTGCTTCTTCCACTTCTGGTGGTTGTCCATGTTCCTAGGCTCCAGGCTGTCTGTATTGATTTAATCTCTGCCCCCCTCCTCACATGGTCTACTCTCTTCTCTCTGTGTTGTTCCTCTGTGGGTCTCTTATAAGGGCTTGTCATTGGATTTAGGACCAGCCCAGGTAATGGAGGATAATCTCATCGAGATCCTTAATTTAATTACATCTGCAAAGACTCCTTTTCCCAAATAAGGCCCCATTCACAGATTAATGGGGATTGCAATGTGGACTTATCTTTTCAGGGGACACCAATCAACCCACTACAAATATCTTTTGGTAACTTATTTCACGATGATTAACTTAATACAAAATGTGCTCTTGAGAACCATTAATGTACTGCAAACTGTAATACTGCAAATAAGGAAGCATTCACTGGCATTTTATTTTAATATCACACATAATATAAGTTTACTGGCAGCCTACGAAATATAAAAATTATCAAATAGATGGTAACAGAATAGGCACAAGCTAAGAAAATACATTATTTTTTCCTAACACAGCTGTTTGGTTTTCCTGCCACCCTTTGGTTCTGTACGTGTGTTTGTGTGGGAAAGAGAGCAGGAAATAGTCAAGAGGTTAAAAAAAAGAAAACACTGATGGGAGTTTTAATCCCACTTGAGAACAGAAACTTGAATTGGCTTGTCACATCTTCAAGGATTCACTTTTACTCTCTGTTGTAAATTTCCTCTAACATTGGGGATCCACCTACTTTATATAATAGTAGAATCCCTTTTCATTCTGTCCTGGAGCAGAAGATATGGAGGATAGAGAAGCACCAGTTGTATTTTCTCTATATCTTTCAGAACAAAAAGAGTAGAGAGAATATTAAAATTCTTGTTTAAGATACATACATGACTCTGCTTCAAAGAACCACCATCTCTGAGAGAGAAAACTCTTGACTGCTGTACAAGCATCCAAACAGAGGTGACTTATGCTGTAACATCTTCATTTCATCTACCAGTATCATCATAGTCACTGCCACGTCCTATAATCTGTGTATGACCAAATCATAAGGCCAATACACTGATTTCTAATTCTGATCTCTTTTGTAGTTGATTAACTCATAGCAACTCCACACATACAAAAGTAATTGAGTGCTAGAGATGCTGTCTGTGATGTTAGCCTTTTAGTAAACATTTTTTTTGGGGGGGGGGGGCCTGGGTGGCTCAGTTGGTTAAGCGTCCTACTTCAGCACAGGTCATGATCTCACAAACTGTGAGTTCGAGCCCCACATCAGGCTCTGTGCTGACAGCTCAGAGCCTGGAGCCTGCTTCAGATTCTGTGTCTCCCTCTCTCTCTGCCCCTCCCCTGCTCATGCTCTGTCTCTGTCTGTCTCAAAAATAAATAAAAACATTAAAAAAAATTAATAAACATTTTTTTTGGTTGGCAGAATTTAAAATGTATTGGCCATGTTAAACAATTAACTTCTCACTGGCTAAGAAATACCTTACCAGTCTTTTTAATTCACTACTCAGCCCATGTGTTAGGAATGCTTTAAGAGATGGTATGACTTCTCATTAGTAAATAGCTTCCATTATATCATTAAACTTTTCTTAAAGCTCTTCTAAATCCTACTCAGAAATATGCTTTCCTCTCTTACATAACAGGATATTTTCACTGATGCAAATTTGTTTTGTGGAGTTTTGAGGATGGTGAAACTTAGTCCTGTTTGGTTTGTCCAGCAAGATAAATAGTTTATTCTTGAGTGTTCTTTAAATCTCATTGTCAGATCTTGAGCTGGAGGGCAGGATACAAGCATAGGTCTCACCTACTGTCCAATACCCAGTGGTTATTAATCTACCAGGACAAAGTGACACATCTGCCCCCCACTTTCTCCTTATCAGTCTCTAAGGAAGACTGCACATGTCCTAGCAGTGCTAAGCCAGACTTCAGATTTTCTTTGACAACAGCACATGGAAAACTACAGCTGCCCAAATTTACTGCTCCCAGGGTTCTTCCTGACGGTTCTTCACTTACATATCTTCATCATGAGATAATCTCAACCTTCCCAAGTGCCATCTGCCATCATCTATTCCCTCTCTAGCCATGTCTGTCTTCCCTGCCATTGCTGACACTAGGATATGTAGCCACTGGGTGGGTGCAAATTAGCAGGATCTCATGGCATAAGTTGGGACAGTAGGGCAGAGAAGAGGTGGCTACCTCAATTTTAGAGTGGTTATAAACCTTGATTATCAACACAGAAGCAAATAGCATCTACTTCCCAGAAACTCTCTGGCATTTAGTCAACCTTTTGCTTGCCTTCTTGTTTTCACATGACATTAAAACAAAACAAAACAAAACAACCCAAAAACTGAACTGTATAAAATAAAGATAAGAGTTCCTCTTCTTAAAAAATGTATCCTACTCTCATGAGGTGAGCAATCTTAACATTTAAATACTTTTTAATGCTCATAAAAGCATATATATACATACCTGAATGTTTCTGATTTTTTTTTGAAATCCAAAATTTGGGTTTTTTTTTAACTTGATATTTCCAGTCTGAGATCTGTCATGAACATTATATCATTACAAATCTAACTCATGACTTGCCATTGATGCCCAGCATTCCACAGTTTAAATACTTATATTTTTTCAGCCATTTATTTATTGTTGATCACATATTGTTCATTATGTTTTGGCTACTAAAAACAATGTTGCAGCTCTCATGTTCATATAAGTTTTGCAGTTGCTTTTGCTATATAGAGTCTCAAATTTGCTGGGCCCCGGTATTCACACTTTTGCAAATCCGACAGGTCCAGCCAAATTGCGTATTTTTTTAAAAAAAGAAGGGGAGTGATAAATTATTTTGCCTTCTTTCATGTATAGTGTACTTGAGAGTTTTTGTCTTTGGTTTGTCTGTATATTTGTTTCTTGCATTTTAACTGGATACTGGAAGAGAGTGTATTTGTAAAGGCCAGACCTATGTTTTGTAGTATGGATGCCTAGCCACTATTTTTAACATTGCTTATACCATAGAAAGCCTTCTAGAAACTCCTTCTACCAACCAAGAGGAGAAATTTCTCAATGCATTTACTGTGATTTCAGTAGAGGAAATTAATTTGATACATATTTACTGTCCCATCAAGTCCCTGAAATAAATACATGAATTTTCTAGGAAATTTTGAATAGAAATGGAAGGATTAGACAGGTTAAAGTAGATAGCAGTAATGATTGTCTCTTCCTTCTTTGATAAATGCAACACACATTTTTGCGTGTGTTCACAGTACAGAGAACAGGGATGTTGTTATCAAGATGGAGAAATAAAAACATATACGGTTCTGTACGGTGCCATACATTTAACTCCTGAGCCCCAGAGGACTTTTCAAAACTCTACTTTCAGCCTCTTTTAGCCAACTTGGTGTATTAGGGGTACTTAGCATTTACACGTATAAATTTCTCTATTTGTGCAGTTTCTGATGTACTGTTTAAACAAGGACAAGTCATTTATTCTTCATTCTTCTGTTTTTGTGTCCGTGAAGATAGAATAACTTCCACATAATTGAAATGAGAGCGTGACTGCTAAAATCAAGTTTGCCGAGTGCTTAAAAACCCTTGGAGGGAAAGGCAATTTTAGCATAAATTAATGCCTTTTGATTTACATTTTGTAATGTATTTTTAATTTTACTTTTAAAGCTGAATTTGAATTCATGCATTTTTATAACTTCTGTCTTTTAGATTTAAACTTCTTACCATAGAAGATAGCTCAGGTAAATTGTGACAAGCAAACGTGCAATTCTTGGTTGAGTAATTTCCTTTTCTATGGCTGTGTGTATATTCGAATTTTAATTTCTAATTGCTCATATTTATGCCTTGTCTTAAATAGTAAAAAGTATTCAAAAATGCCTTTTGAAGATATATGTGGAATTACTGATGATTTATTTGGATGACATCTTGAAGAAATGCTTGATACACACACACAGATACACATTTATATATATAAATGTGTTTGTGTGTGTGTGTGTGTATATATATATATATAGACACATTTATTTATGTATATAAATATAAGTGATTATGTATATTCATAAATACATAAACATACTTCACATACATTTAAAAGTAAATTATAGTGGTTTTTCCTAAATATCTTTGATTTTCACACATCCTGCCATCCTCCCATTTGATGCCATCTATATTAAATCTCATTAACATGAGCCTGAAGGCAGAATGTTGAAATCAAAGCTTCTCTTGAATCAAAAATATCTTCTTCAATAACTAGGTATAATATTATGAGTCCCAACTACTAGAATTATGTATTGTCAACCAGAAATAGTGAGAAGAGAGGATTATCATGAGCTCCATTTGTCAGTGGGATCTCTCCCCTTGATGAAGGCACTCATCACCTGAAGCAAAATTCATAGATGAGATTCATCATCTCTCCCCCAAATGTGACCCAGTCTTCTACTTGATATAACAGTCTTCTCATCTCATAGGCTCCAGACTACGGAGTCAGCTCTGATGCCCTTTTTTCAGCTCAGTGATTAATCTATGAAAAAAATGTCAAAGTCTTTGAGATACTTCCTTTCTTTTCACAATGTTGTCATCTACATCAAACTTCTCAACATTTGTAATAATGAATACCCCCCACACACACACACACTGGCTTATTGTCTACCCTCCCTAGTATCTAACACTGTGTTTGGCGTATTATAGGAATTGAGTAAATATATGTTGAAAGAGTGGATAACACAAGATTCATTGCAACAGTTTATTAAACTACAACTCTCGTTAAGTTACTCTGCTGTATGATTCCCAGCAGATCTCAGGTAGCAACAGAGGAAGGACCTAACTCTTCACTGTAGTGTTTAGAGCCATTAAGAACTTGCTATCCTTATTTTTATCAGTACTCTCCTCTGAATGTTCTGGGTTTTTTTTTGTTGTTGTTCAATTGGTCCTAATATTTCATGCTTCATCCCAGGTCTCTGTTTTCATGCCAGATGCCAGTGTTGCTCACTCTAGAATGACCTAACCCATCCATTTTCCTCTTCAGCCCGAGGCTTAACTGAAGTTCCCGTACTTCGAAGTTCTCTTAGTCAGCTTTGGGCCATGTGTATCTCCTTCTTTGGCACTCCTAAGGATGTATCACGCTTCCTTAACACCGCCACTTTTCTTGAGTATTAGGCTTCTTCCCCTAACTCATGAGAGCAAGAATCTTTCTACTCTTCTGTTTCCCTGGTGAAGACAGATACAGTTTACTGAACAGTGGGAATGGTAGGTGGAATTTACAATCCCTCGGTGTTTGCAGGTAGAAGATGGAGATGGGTGGATGGAGGGGAGGTTGCTGTTGTAGGGCTGTCTCAGGGCAGAGGGAGCTCAAGAGTGCCTAGAGGGCACGTTAGATGCCGAGAGTAGCCACTGAAAGAGAAAGAAGTTCACCAAAGTCAGAGGCTCTTGAGATGAATGTTTCCTTCTTCAAAATTTTGCCTTAATATAGCCTGTTTCCTGGGTAGCAGAAGTAGAGTAATTTCATGGTGTCATACTCTGGCTGTTAATGCATTGGAAGCTTTCTCAAGAACCTTTAGGTGAAAGTCATATAACCTCATTACACCCTATCATGCCTCATAAGGTACTTCTTTTTGAGCCGTCAATAAGTGAATTTCTATATTAAATGAACTCATTTCTCTTGTGACTGAGTATGCAATTATCTCATCTACCTTGACTAAACTATTTATTCAGGCACCTAACCAACTGGATAAACAAAATCGGTGCACTAATATCTTTAATTCTCCCAGCAAAGTGCACCACAGTTTGGACATTGCTCATGACTTCTCCCTCATTTCCTACTACTCTCCCACTCTCCTTGCCCTCCTGCCACTCTGACTTTCTTTGAGTTACTCAACTGCCCTAGATTTCCTCCAGACACAGCACTTTTGCATATGTTCTCAATCTTCCTGAAATGTTCCTTCTCTATACAGTCCCCTTCACTCTCCCAGACTAAGTCAGATTTCCCTGTTAGAAGTATTTGTGGCTTCAGGTAACTTTTTTTTATAGTTCTTACCCCAGCTAAGACCTTAGCACGTTGTTGAGTGATTACTTGATTAATGTCCCTCTTTCCCACTAGATTTGAAGTTCCTTGAAAAGATGGACTGTCTCTAATTTTTGCTTAATTTTGTTTCCCAGGGCATGGTACCTAGAAGGTACTCAAGAAATGTTTATTAAATGAAGCATAGTGAGAATTTAAATTTCCCTTGTGAGTCCAGTTATTTTACTACTCCATAGACACATATTTCTATAACATTGTTATCCCCCTTATCTAAACCCTCTAAAGCACAGAAGATTCTAAAAGCATATGAAAAGACTTCTAAGCATAAATAGTTGAAAATAAGGCTTCAATAGTTTCATAGTTTTCTATCGAGCCAATATTTTTTTTTGTCTTTCATACAAAAAAGAGGGCATGTTGACAGTTTCTTAAGGATATGGTACCTTCCTCAATCTGGTTTTGGAAACCTTAAATGCATTTTAAGTATCAATATTTGCCTGATTCCAGAGAAGGCTATACACAGAGATATCTGAAACATCCTCAAAGTCTTTTACGTTTCAGTAGAAGGAGCAAAAGGCTTTTACTACTCAACTTTGTTGTACAGAGTTTTCTCAGTAGAGTGAACACTAAATCAGTTATCCAGCAAGTTCATATTAAAGAAAAGATGTTCAAAGAATTATTCCACAAGACTTCTCATGCCTGGATCTTCAAAGAATGCCTGCATGGTTTAGTGAGACTAAACTATAAATAATTTTGAAGGGGAGAGAGAAGTTTGATGGCTTAATAAGGTAGAGGTCAGTTCATTCTGAACACTGAGGTTGTTGCATGCAGAGTTTCTGTTTATAAAGATAAGGCCTTTTCTCCTTTTGTATCTGATTTTGTGAATTTCTTAGAAATATCTGCTTTGACTTTCTTACTACTTTCCTGAATTTACCCATAAACCAAAAGGTAGTGAATGCAGCTGCATAGAAAACAGCTTCCACAGTAGATGTCTTTACCTCCTCTCTGTCATGAGCCACATCTGGTCAAGTAGCAATTATTGTCAGTTCTGCCACCTGAGTGTCTGGACTCTTAACTTGTCTTCTACCATTCCAGCCTGGGAGTGTCTGTGTTCAGCACCAGTAACCTACTAAACATTCTCCCTTTTTGGGGTTTGGCCCCCACCTACCTCTCAGTTCCTCCCTCTCACTGTCGGCATGGTTCCTTCTGAAATACAAATCTGATCGCTCTTTCTTTGGAAACTTTTAAATGGCCAACAACAACCACAAATTAATATAAAAATTTGATTACATGCCAGCACTGCCCAAAGTACTTTACATATATTGTCGTGGCTGTGTCCTGGGACAGCAAATCTAGAAACGGTTACCAGCCATCACTTTTGGTATAATAATAAAGTTGATGTTGATTGAGCGCCTGTTTTGAGCAGGCACCATTCTAAGCACGTGTTTTACAATATTAACTCATCTAATCCTAACAACACCTGATGAATAACAACTTTTTTTTTTAATTGTGGAAACCGTATCACTACATAAGGTTTAAGTAACTTGCCCAAGGTGGCATGGCTAATAAGTGGAGAGACAGCATTCACACCTAGGTAGGCTAGCTCCAGAGTCTGTGTTCTGAAACCCTGCTCGTATTGCCTTTCCTGATAGGCTCCCTGATTTAAGAGCCTAGATCACAGCACCTATCTGGTTTTTCTTTCCAACTGCAGTTTTCCTTGCTGTTGTATTCTCCTGTCTTCTCTTCTGTCACGCTGAACTAAACAGATGCTGTTCACAAATGAATCCTTCTCTTGGACCACCTTGATTCACTCAAGCTCTTCATTCCTTCTGTCAAACGTCTGTCTGAGGTTATGACCCAGCATGCTCGCAGCTAAAAGGTTGCGCTCTAGTAATGCTAGGTCCTCTTGTTCCCACTAGCTAAAATGTACAGCCTAAAAAAATCAGTGGTGGTTATTTCCAAACATGTTTCTGCCAGTTGTACCTGTTACTGTATACATTTACTTTAATTATTATGTGACTTGATGAAACACGAATAAGAAAATAAAAACAGTCGAATGTCTTGAAAGACTAACTTACAATGAATTTTCTTTTTTAAATAGCTGTCCCGTGTGGTGAGACAACTGGGAAAGCCTGGAGAAAAATTTGTAAAAGTCTCAAAGGATTCTTTATTCAGATTTTGTCACAAGTTGTCTTAAAGTTTTCACTCTGAGGTAAAGAAAATAAAACTGGGAATTCTATACAGTGTAGTAAGAGTATGGTTTAGAAAGCCTTGTTGGAGCTTCAGCTTGTGGACTTCTACCCAAAAAGAATGACTTCTTCTCTCAAGAGATTGAATTAATTGAGCATTCTATGTTTCATAATACAATGATGTGATTTAGAAAAGAATGTATATTTTTTTGGTATAATTTCATGTCTTGCCTACTTAAAAAATATTTATCTGACAAATATCAATATGGATTGTGTTGGATGAGAGGATTTCTAATGTCTCTGAAATGTGATACCATACTTACCATCACACCCACCCACTAGCCAAACCACAGAATTCAGTGTTCTTCCAGTATTTACATATGTGGCCCTTTATTTGTGGCTCATTTTCTGCATTTGAAAGTGCTTCTCTTTTGTCTGATATGCCTTTTCCTACCCTTCTTTTTGCAAATGGATTCATCTGTTAGTTTTAGATATCACCTAATCTGCAGTTTCTTTCCAGACCTTTCAAGACTGGCTGTGTATTCCTCTAAATGTCTGTTAGAAATAACTACCCACCCCCCCCAAAAAAAAAAAAAAAAAAAAAAGAAAAAGAAACAACTACCCAGAAAAAACATATATTGTAATTAAAAATATGGAGGAAATGAATGTATTCAGCCTTTTTACTTTTTTTTCTCTTATGGGGAAGACATGACAGGATAGTTTTATAAAAATATTAAGATATATAAATATAAGGATAAGTAATAAACTTGTCTAATCCTAGTATCCTATCCAAGATAAATCTACAGGGCTTGATCATGACTTAATGATTAATGATATTATGGTGCTGAGGATAGAACCCATATGACAAAGGAATCATGCAAAATTTTGACTTGAGAATAAACAGCTCCAAAAACTTTTTAAAGTATTTTTAAGTATTGTGGTCAGTCTGAATATTTGTAAAAGGGAAAGCTGTTAGTAATAGATACACAACTGTAAAGCAGGTTATGAAATATGATACCTAACTAGCAGTAAACAGCAAAATGGGGTTTAGGTAGATGTAGTGGTTTCCATGGTAAGCCTATTTCATCTAATCAAAGTGATATTTTGTAATCATGAAGAGGATATAATTATAAGCATTTATTATCTAAGTGGAATGATTTTTGATAAGGGTGAAAAAGGATTGCTTTTATTAGAATGGAGTAGAAATCTAATCAGAAGGTATAAAGATTGTGTTAATTATGTGGTTCTGGTACTTATGAGGGAACATACGCTTCTCTTGGACTCACTTTCACTGGTAAATAGCCATTTAACCTAAGATGTGCTAGAGTTGTAAACCTCAAGTGCTTCAATGTTGGGCTTTCCTGGTGATATGTCTGTCTAGCAAGCCCCTAAAACAAGGGGGTGAGGTGAATGCTCTTAGGTCTCAAAAAGAATGGTCACCCCAAAATGAAGTGGTTACACACCATGTACACTGAAATATTGTCCCTGTAATCAGTAGGATCTTGGTAAGTGTAGAAAGTAAGGGCTCCATTATGGTATGAGATTAGTAGAATTGAATGTATCTGGAAGAATGGTTCTCACTGGCAGCTGAACATTCAGCTGTGTCCATTTTGCCCTGGGCAAGTCCTGTTAAGATAATTGTGTGTGAACTTGTCACTTTTTATTAACAACTTTCAACTGTCTCCCATTGCCTACAGAAATAGAGTGTATACTTCTTAGATTGATATTTAAGTTTCTCTACCATCAGTCCATCCCCAAATGTAACATACATTTGCTAACTTCTTCTAAACTGCATTCTAGCCAAACCAAAGAATACAGGGATTTTATAACATGGATGCTTGATACTCTTTATCATCTGTGTACTTTTTGTCGCATTTTGTAGTGCTCATGCCCATACTTGTATTTTTCTAATTTCCCAGATCAAGTTCAGGTCAGCTGGAATTAATCTTTTTCTTAAAGGAGGATGGAATAGTCATTAAGTGCGCAGGCTTTTGTGTATCTGGGTTCAAATCCTTTATTATTTTCTTTGTTTGACAAAGCCTAAATTACTGTCATTTACTATACTACTTGGTCCATAATAAATACTCAGTAGATAGTTCTTTATTATCATCATCATTATATCTCGCATCCAGCATTTATCATGTTCTGCTTTGCGTTGTAATTTCTATGTACATCATCTTTTGCACTATATTATAAGGTTCTTGAGGTCAGAGGCTTGGCCATACTTAACTTTTTAATCTTCCTAGGCACACTTCGATCAAATCAGTCTATAAAGTCCACAAAATGAATCCATTCAGATAGTGCTGGTGCCAGTGATCTAATTCTATATTGTATATATTTTGAGTTATTTTTGTTTATGACCATAAATTAATTTCATTTCTATAAACTATTCTTTAAACCATTTCTGTAAACTATTTACTCTTTTTACTATCTGGTATGATCCTGAGGGAATTTCCTATCTAAAAATCTAAGACAAAATGATCCTCATTTATCAAGATGGCAACTGATAGCCTTCTTAAAGTATCTTATACTCAATACCTATACTTATGTTTGATTCAAATTCTGTAGACATTTGATTTGTAAATGAAGTTTCCATCGATGTGGGTAAAATGCCCATAAGGAAGACTATAAAGAGAAGCCTTGAAATTTGGTATTTACCATTTTGATTTTTAAAGGTCAATGAACACAAACTAAGTCAATCACTGTTGACAAACTAACCTCTCCAGGTCTCCAATTTCTTATCTATAAAATAACTGTGTTGTCTGAAGGTATCAAATCCTTTTCAGTTTAAGATACTATATGATGCTATTGTTAGAAATGTGAAAAAGAGTAACCTTGATTTTTTTATAGTGTTATAAAGAGGGCTATTATCAGAATTCACACTCACCTATTTAGTCAATACATATTTATTGAGCACCTGTTGAGAATACAGACAGGTACCGTTTTAGGAATTAGGAAGCCAGGGTTGAACAAGACATTTAAAGTCTCTGCCTTCATGGAATTTACAGTCAAGTCCAGAAGATAGACAAAAATCAAGTAAGCCATAAGACCGATTATAAAGCCAGGAACAGATAGTGCTATGAAGAAAAGTGTGCTAAAGAGTAAAGGGTGACAAGAGGAGCTATTTTGGACAGAATGTTTAAACGGGGACACAGAATGCAAAGATCATTCCATTCTGTGCAGAGAATAGCAAGTGCAGAAAAGGTCCAAAGTCCAGAGGACTCTTGGTGTGTTGGAGGAACATTGAAGAGGCTAGTGTGGATGAGGTAGAATGAGCAAGAGGAGTTGAGACTGAAGGTGTAGTGAGCAAACAGATCGTGTAAAACAGTGATTCCTGGAGGCAGGGAGGTTTTGTCCTCCCAGCCCCACCCTGGAGATATTTAGCAATGCTTGGTGACATTTTGGCTGTCAAAACTGTGAAGGGGATGCTATTGCCATCTAGCGAGTGGGAGCCCAGGATGCTACTAAACATCCTAGATTACAGAGGACAGCTACTCATGACTAAGAATTTTCTGACTTAACCCATCTAGAGTGCCACGACTGGGAATTCTTGGATGTAATGGCTTGGAGGTCACAATGAACAATTGGGATTTTATTCTGTGTGATGGGAAGCCATTGGAAACTTTTCAACAGGGCAGGAGTATGACCGGATTGGACTTGTGTGGAGAATGATTAAAAATAGTAGAAAATAGAGACATAAAAACCAGTGAGAAGGTGACTGCAGGAGTCCCGGAAGGAGAGGCTAGTGGCTTGGACCAGTATGGTAGTTAAGGAAGAAGGAAGTTGTTGTTGGACTTCAAGTATAAAGAAAAGTGAACCCTATTTTTTTTCTTTTTAGTTATGAATTTTCCTTCTGGTTTTAAGTTTCATGCAGTGATTTATATTATTTAAAAATTTACTTTAAAAGGGCAGCAATTTATCTGCACAGCAGAATATCAAGAAGATGTGACTATGGAGGACTGACTCTTCAATTTATATGATGCAACAAAAGAGAAATCGTATCTTTTCAAGATTCACTTTATCCACCTGAATCCATTTTCTTAAAAGCCAGACATTCACCATCCAAACTCAGTGGATATAGAGAGCTATTTTATGCTGTTTAATATAATTCTGGGTTACGTTAGAAGTTTAATAAACCTCATTAAAAGTGATTTCCTGTTTTTCTGATCTGAATCGCACATTCTCTGAATACTGTTTTCCATAATGGAAAAAACAGGCTTACAGTCAAGAACATATTTCTTGGAAGTTGAGAGGATTGCTCTTTGCTCTTTGAGGCTTAGGTCGTTGATAGCAAATATTCAAAAGTAAGTATGAAACAAAATACCCGAGAAGCTTTAGCTAAACTTTATATTCACAACAAAACAACTTGGCGTGCAGGCATTCTGACCCAGAGCCTCTCATGCTTTGTAGCCCCTAGTATTCGTTGGTCAGGACTGTGCCACCACATCATAGTCCAATGTATGGAGAAAGAAAAACATGTCTGACTTTCAAGCAATTCACTCACATGTTTACATGGTACTCTGGTATTCTGGATATTATGGGTTTATAATACAGATTCATGTAGGATGAAACAAGTAGGGCTTGAATTACCAAGTCCTCCTTTTTGGTACTTTCTAAAACCTATTTTATTCATATTTATATTTTATGAAGAGTAATCTGTAGCTGTCAAATGTGTAATCTAGTATGGTGACTTTAAAGAAATCATTAGATTCTCTGTCTATAATACTATTTGTTTGAATGAAACTGTTAAATAAAGATGTATTAAGGAATATTCAGTTGGGAGAAATGATTGATGATTAAATGAATCCCTGCTGACATTAATTAGGTAGCTCTACTATTTTGCAA
Source organism: Herpailurus yagouaroundi (assembly GCF_014898765.1). NCBI lineage: Eukaryota > Metazoa > Chordata > Mammalia > Carnivora > Felidae > Herpailurus > Herpailurus yagouaroundi. Next base: position 33,092,407 of record NW_024412391.1, read on the forward strand.
TATTGGTCATGTAAAAAGAAAGATCTCAATTCAAATTTAACCAAATTCCAATTGCTTCTTGTGATGTAGTTATACTTGGAAATGTTATTGGTGGGTAATTAAAACTTAAAAAATAGTGATTTAAAAATTAATTACTAGTAATAAATTACTAGAGATTTAAAAATTAATTGCTAGTAATTTAAAAATTGATTACTAGTAATTAATCCAAAGGCTCATTAATTTTGTTTGTAGGAAATAAAGAAAATAGTATATATTCTTTTTAATGTTAAAAAGAATATTTAGAGTGAATGGAAGGGAAATTGTTCATATTTCCTCCAATATTTAAGCATAATTGGACCTTACATTAAAAAGCACTGAAATGTGTTTCTTCCCCCCTGTACAACCAGCATGTGGGAAAAACCTACTGAAGTAAATGACGAATAATACAGATACCCAGGAAATTACTTTGAGAGAGGACTTTGTGAATAAGTGCAACAATACCATTTATAATAAACACTGATTTGTTTTGGAAAACAAAATTATGCATTATAAGCCCACCGTTTTATGTAAATTGTGCTGAAGTCGGTTAAGCCTTTGACTCTTGATTTGGCTCAGGTCGTGATCTCATGTGAGATCAAACCCCATGAGACTCTGCACTGATAGTGCGGAGCCTGCTTGGGATTTTCTCTTTTCCTCTGTCTCTGCCCCTCCCCTGCTCGTGTGCACTCTCTCTCTCTCAAATAAATAAATAAGCATTAAAAAAAATCCAGTTTAACAATAGGTAAATTGACTATGGTGTTTAAACCTTTGACATTTCATGTTTTTATCATGTTAGGAAAACCAACTTTAAATATATACAAGTTAGGTACCTTCTTTACTACTTGGAGTTATCTTTTGTATATTCAGATAGCTTATACATTTATAATTATGATATAACTCAATAATATATTTACCTACTTAAATACTCTTCACTTAATATGATCTAGTATAAATTAATATTGGATATATTATAATAGCATTTAGAATATGAGAAAAATAAGAAGAATTAAGGAAAATAAGAGAAAAATTAATGATATATTTAGAATGAAATGACCTAAATATGTTTATTTTTTGTATACTATTATTATAATACAAAAAAGTCTTCATTATAAAATCTTTATCATAGCATTTATGATGCTATATATCGAGGAAATAATGCTCTATAAGAGAATGGGATTTGAGTTCCATACTGCCGTCTTTACCTGTTACCTTTTACCTATTCCTTCTTTATATCTTGATTCAAATATGCCTTTCCTGTCTATTCCAGACTAAAATAATACCATCCTTTGAACACCTATGCAGTTAGCAACATTTGACATTTGTTCATTTATTAATTCCTCTTTCATCAGTTATATTCTTGCAGATGCTTCCAACGTGTTAAATTTACTCTTTGGTAGATTGTCACATGTATTCCACAGACTTTATCTGCTTATGAATCACAGTATAAGTTATAAACTTGGTAGTAGAGACAAGATCTTATTCTTTTCTGTGCCCTCACCCACCCTATTTATACTGTTTCACATAGTAGTCATTCGACATGTGTTTAAAACAGGAATGAAAAAGCAGAGTCATGTTTCTCATAGGGTTCATAAACATCCTCATAAACTAACCATTACTCACAAGGTAACACAGGATAAACTGCCACCTCATTGCCAGATTGATCCGCACAGCCTAAATATGTATTATATACATGGCCTGATCTAGCAGGGGTGGAATCTAGTGCTTGATAAATGTTGATATCTTTCTCAAATTTTCACTAACAATTACACTGATTTTTATGGGCAGCCATAGATATTGTAAATAATTATGTTTAACAGGAGAAAGCATTCTATATATTAAGGAAATTGTCACATCTACGCTCTTATAATCCAAATTTATTTTTCTTAAAAGTACATCAGGAATTTCATTAAAAAAATTCTTAGGTATACTAAGAGCATTCATATTAAATTTATAAAATTAATTCTGCAACTTTATTGTGAGAATGTATCAACCTAAGTTCTGGTTTAAATGAACTAAATAGATTTGCTCTGATCACCTAGCAACAATCTACAATCTATTTAGAGAATGACATTTCATTTTTCTCCAGTGAAAAGATGTTAAGACCTATTCTTTGAATCTCAAGTAGTTATGATCCATGGTGCAATGGAAAGGAAATTATAGAATCTAGTTATACAGTCTTTGCCCTGCCATTAACTAACTAGGTGACTTCACCTAAATGCTTTTTGTCTCTATTTTATGCATCCAAAAAGGAGTTTTATTAGATCACTGCTGGTGTCTTTCCAACTGTGATCTTAAGAAATGTCCTCACTTACAGGTAGCTCTAGGTGATTCAACTTCCTAGAAATATTATCACTTAATTTGCTTAAATTCACCCTCTATTAATTACATACATCTCTCTTTTTTTCTTAAATTACATACAATTCTAATTCAATACAAACTCCAAGGAAAAGAGTATTGAGTCTCCATACCTCAGCATTTTTATACAAAGCAAATGTAACAATTGGTAGCATTTAAAGTTAGAAAAGAGAATGGTTATACTGAACAGTAGAAAAGTTTATCATGTTATAGCAGAGATCTTTGGACTTTTTAGAATATTGACCCTGACCATACATTTTAATAAACAAAATTTAACTTTATTTATTAAAGAGTTTTAGGCTTACTACCCTGCTTCAAATACTTCCATAGGATAAAATAAACATCAGTGGTTTCATGATCAGATCCTGTAGACACTTCATTCTCATTTCAGAGACCTGATCTCATTTGGGTACTAATATAGCTATTATTTATCTGATTTATCATTTTATTATTTATCAAATTATCTTTATCCTTTTGTTTTATGTGTCTCTCTTATGAGCAGCATGTAGCTAGAATTTTTACACAGTTGGACAATCATTTTTTTTCTAATTAGCTTTATTAATTCATCTGCTTTAATTATGATTACCGGTGTACTTAAATACCGTCTTATTTGTGCTTTCTATTGATCCTGATTTTTCTACTTGTTTTTTAATTTATTGAATTGTTTTGCATTAATGGAGGTGTTTTAATTCTATTTTCTGTCTACTTATTAGGGAGTTATAGACTATATTTCCATTACAATTCCTAAAATGATTTAAATGCATGCTGAACAAAGTCCAAAGATAATAAATTCTTCACTAGAAAAATTTAAAATCCTTAGAAAATTTTATTTTAAATCAATTTCTTCCTTTTCTGCATGTTATTTGTATAAGTTGTGACATGGTAGACAGAGTGAGAGAGTAGGAATGGGGAGTGGAGGAAGGAGAGAGAGATCAGACAAGCTCTCTCTGCTCTCTTCTTATAAGGGCACTAATCTTTCATGAGGGCCCTACCCTTTTGCCCTCATCTAAACCTGATTATCACCCAAAGGTCCCAGCTCCATCTGGGAGACAGGGCTCCAGCATAAGAATTCTGAGTGTACATAACTTATCCACAGCACAAGGTGATTCAAGTAAGAAAAGAATAGTCTTTTTTTAAAAAAATGGTGCAAGAAAATTTGGATATCCCAAAGAAAGAAAGAAAGAAAGAAAGAAAGAAAGAAAGAAAGAGAACTTGAGCTTCCTTTTGTATTATATTAAAAAAGAAAAAAAAAGTCCTAAAACTAGAAAAGTGGAAAAAAATAGAAGAAAAGATTTGTGGCTTTGATTAGGCAAAGATTTCTTATGGCATAAAAAGCATACATTATAAAACAAAAAAATTGCTAAACAGACTCATTAAAATTAAAAATGTCTGTTCTTTGAAGAAAACTGTTAAGAAAATTTTTAAAAAAGGAAACATGCCACAGGTCAGGAGAAATTATTTGCAAAAACATATATCTGATAAGAGTTATATCCAGACTATATAAAAAAGTTATACAACTCAATAATAAAAAGACAAACCACTGAATTTCATTTTTAAAACTGTAAATCATTCACCGAAGAAAGTAAATGACAAATACATACTCAGAAACATTAGTAATTAGGGAAAAGCATATTAAAACTATTGTATGGCCCTAAAATGGCTAAAGTTGAAAGAGTGATAATTATCCAGTGTTGGTGAAGTGTGGAATACCTGAACTTACCCAAGACTTCAGTTACCATATGACGCAACCATTTCACTAACAGATATGTACCCAAGCGAAATGAAAACATACATCCACACAAATACATATACTGAAATGTTCATAGTTGCTTCATTGATAAGAGTCCCAAATTGGAAACAACCCAAGTGTCCATAAACTATTGCTTGATAAACCAACAGTTTATTTAGATCATGAATTAATCTAAAATACATTAGATTAATTTAAGCAAACCAGAAATAAAAGAATACATGTTGAATAATTTCATATGTAGAAAAGTCTAGGAAGGCAAAACTGTAGTAATAAAAAGCATCTCAGTCCTCAGTCCAAGTACCTGGAGCCAAGAATGGGACTCAGGCAGATTTGCCTGCCGAGGGGCCTGAGGAAACTTTATTGGATAATTCAAGTGTTTTAGATCTTGATCTAGTGATTATAGGACTATATAGATTGCTAAAACTCATTGAATTGCATACTTGAAATGTTTGTGTTATATTTCATGTAAATTATACCCTAATATGGGAACTCTGCTGTTTAATGGTTAGTCCTTTGAAGATAATCTTTTTTTCCCCTGGAAGCTTCTCAGAAATTTGTCATTGAGGGGAAGAGGGTCTTTAGGGTTCTACCAATTCATTATGTTATAGCAAGGTGTGGTTTCTTTGTACTTGTCCTACTGTTGTTCTGCTGTTGGCAGAATCTGTGAATTTACGCTTTCATCAATTATGAAAAGTTCTCTACTACTGTCTCTTCAAATATTGTTTTTCCTTGTTTTCTTTTATTCTCTTCCTTTGGAACTTTGATTACACTTACGTTACATATTCTAGTAATGTCCTCCATGTCTCTTAACATCTCTTACATTTTCTTATATTTCTTTACCTCTCATTTCTAAATTCTAAGTAACTTTTTTAGATATACATTCCAGTTCATTACTTCTTTCTTTAGCTTTCAGTAATCTGCTTTTCTGTTCACATATTTAATCATCTACAGTTGACCTTTGAACAACATGGATTTGACCTGAGTGGGTCCTCTTATATGTACATTTGTTTTGATAAACATATAATACTACTATAAATGTATTTTCTCTTCATTATGATTTTCCTAATAACATTTTCTTTTCTCTACTTACTCTTGTAGAAATTCAGTATAGAATACATATAACATACAAAATACATGTATTTTGTGAGTTGACTGCTTATGTTACCAGTAAGGTTTCTGGACAACAGTAGGCTATGTTAAGTTTTGGGGGAGTCAAAAGTTTTATGAGGATTTTCTACTGTACTGGGGGTCAGTGCCCAACCTCCACATTGTTCAAGGGCCACTGCATTTTATTTTTTTTTATTTTTATTTTATTTTGTTTTGTTTTGTTTTGTTTTATTTATTTTATTTATTTATTTATTTATTTTTTAATATATGAAATTTATTGTCAAATTGGTTTCCATACAACACCCAGTGCTCATCCCAAAAGGTGCCCTCCTCAATACCCATCACCCACCCTCCCCTCCTTCCCACCCCCCATCAACCCTCAGTTTGTTCTCAGTTTTTAACAGTCTCTTATGTTTTGGCTTTCTCCCACTCTAACCTCTTTTTTTTTTTTTTCCCTTCCCTTCCCCCATGGGTTTCTGTTAAGTTTCTTAGGATCCACATAAGAGTGAAACCATATGGTATCTGTCTTTCTTTGTATGGCTTATTTCACTTAGCATCACACTCTCCAGTTCCATCCACGTTGCTACAAAGGGCCATATTTCGTTCTTTCTCATTGCCACGTAGTACTCCATTGTGTATATAAACCACAATTTCTTTATCCATTCATCAGTTGATGGACATTTAGGCTCTTTCCATAATTTGGCTATTGTTGAGAGTGCTGCTATAAACATTGGGGTACAAGTGCCCCTATGCATCAGTACTCCTGTGTCCCTTGGATAAATTCCTAGCAGTGCTATTGCTGGGTCATAGGGTAGGTCTATTTTTAATTTTCTGAGGAACCTCCACACTGCTTTCCAGAGCGGCTGCACCAATTTGCATTCCCACCAACAGTGCAAGAGGGTTCCCGTTTCTCCACATCCTCTCCAGCATCTATAGTCTCCTGACTTGTTCATTTTGGCCACTCTGGCGTGAGGTGATACCTGAGTGTGGTTTCGATTTGTATTTCCCTGATAAGGAGCGACGCTGAACATCTTTTCATGTGCCTGTTGGCCATCCGGATGTCTTCTTTGGAGAAGTGTCTATTCATGTTTTCTGCCCATTTCTTCACTGGGTTATTTGCTTTTCGGGTGTGGAGTTTGGTGAGCTCTTTATAGATTTTGGATACTAGCCCTTTGTCCGATATGTCATTTGCAAATATCTTTTCCCATTCCGTTGGTTGCCTTTTAGTTTTGTTGGTTGTTTCCTTTGCTGTGCAGAAGCTTTTTATCTTCATAAGGTCCCAGTAATTCACTTTTGCTTTTAATTCCCTTGCCTTTGGGGATGTGTCAAATAAGAGATTGCTACGGCTGAGGTCAGAGAGGTCTTTTCCTGCTTTCTCCTCTAAGGTTTGGATGGTTTCCTGTCTCACATTCAGGTCCTTTATCCATTTTGAGTTTATTTTTGTGAATGGTGTGAGAAAGTGGTCCAGTTTCAACCTTCTGCATGTTGCTGTCCAGTTCTCCCAGCACCATTCATTGTGTATATAAACCACAATTTCTTTATCCATTCATCAGTTGATGGACATTTAGGCTCTTTCCATAATTTGGCTATTGTTGAGAGTGCTGCTATAAACATTGGGGTACAAGTGCCCCTATGCATCAGTACTCCTGTGTCCCTTGGATAAATTCCTAGTCAGAGTGGCCAAAAAGGGCCACTGCATTTTAAAATTTAGAAGTGTTAGGGGAGCCTGGGTGGCTCAGTCAGTTAATCAACTGACTTCAGCTCAGGTCATGATCTCATGGTTCATGAGTTCAAGCCCACGTCAGGCTCTGTGCAGGCAGCTCAGAAACTGGAGCCTGTGTCTCCCTCTCTCTCTGCCACTCCCCCACTCACACTTTGTCTCTCTCTCAAAAATAAATAAATGTCAAAAAAATATTTAAATAAATAGAAGTGCTATTTGATTCTTTTTCAAAGGTCCTTCAAAATAGGGTAGTGTCTTGCTCATTTTTTAAAATTCCCTTTTTAATTTTTAAAAATATTTAAATATGTATAATTTATATTTTATGTTTGATAAATCCAGTATTTTAAGTCCCTGGTGGTCTAATTCTGCTATTTGTTGTTTGTCTTGACTCATTAATACTGGCTATTTCCTGGTGAGTTGTGTTGTTTTGAATTATGAGCTCTTACTGGCTGGGACTTATCTATAGCAAACTCTGAAATGAAGGATTATTCTTGAATAATCTTAAATTTTCTTCTGCCAGATTCCTAATAATTCAAAGTTAATTCTTAACTTTGTTAGACCATACAAGCAGTATGAATTTGAACTCCTATCTTATCTGAGAGCAGGACAAGGATTCTCAAGGGAGAATTATTGTCTCTTCTAGATGCCAACCCTAGATAGACAATTGTCCTTGTTTTCCTTTCCTGATTACCATCAAGACCTTCCCCCCCCCCCCCCCCAGTCCAGTCTATCAGTGATGATGATGATAGAAGGGATCTGGTTCCAATTCCTGATCTGACTGATTCCTGAGCCGGTGACACCTACTCCCTTCAGGACAATAAAAATCCAGGTGTCTAGGATCCAGAGAGTAGTATACATACTCAGGGCAGCACTGCTTTGGACAATGAGGATAATCAGTATAATCATTTGAAAAATATAGAAATAAAAATACTTTGGGGCACCTGGGTGGCTCAGTTGGTAAAGCATCTGACTTCGGCTCTGGTCATGATCTCATGGCTTGTGAGTTTGAGCCCCGCATTGGGCTCTGTGCTGACAGCTCAGAGCTTGGAGCCTGCTTCTGATTCTGTGTCCCTCTCTTGCTCTGCCCCTCCCCCACTAGTGCTCTGTCTCTCTAAGAATAAATGAAGCATTAAAAAAAATTTTAAAAAAGAAATAAAAATACTTTAATAAATCATGAATTATTACTATATATTACCTAAGTTAAGAATGTGTCTTCATGCATGTGTGTATTTGGGAAATATTTTAAATATGAATTTGTTTCCTACTTGTATTAAGGATTATGTTGATAATTTTGTATTCAACTGATGACACTCAAAAGACTGAGATTTTTTTTTTAATTTTTTTTCAACGTTTTTTATTTATTTTTGGGACAGAGAGAGACAGAGCATGAACGGGGGAGGGGCAGAGAGAGAGGGAGACACAGAATCGGAAACAGGCTCCAGGCTCCAAGCCTGACGCGGGGCTCGAACTCACGGACTGCGAGATCGTGACCTGGCTGAAGCCGGACGCATAACCGACTGCGCCACCCAGGCGCCCCAAGACTGAGATTTTTTTAAAAAATGTTTTCAAGGTCAAATCAAATTGGAGGCAATCATTCTTCATTCCATTTATAAGACCTAGGTAACTTGTCTTGGTAAAGCTAGTACTAAAAATGCCTCTTTGTAGACAGGTAGTTAAAATACCATACAGAACTCATTTTTGACTGTCAAACCAAAATTATTTGCAACCCATAGATACATACAACCTTGTATGCTGACACCTCACTTAACTGTTAAATCACCTAAAAGATTATCTTGTCTTTCTTTTATGTGAATTCAGAAGCACAAAAGCTATTTAAAATTCCTTCTCCAGAGGAATTCTATTAGGAGTATTATATTTCTTTGGCAGTCCTAAAAGGAACCAGCTCGATATTTTAACATCATATTTTTTAAAGATACTTTGGGTTATTTTTTAAAAAGTTAGATTGAAACCTGAGAAATATGCACTATGTAAATGGAGTGAATTTTATCAGAGTGCTACAGTTCAAAGTGTTCTTTCACACCTGTCTGGTATTGAGGTAAACCACTCATATTAGCACTGTGACATTCAAAAATGCAAGTGATTAGTTGGTGAAAAAACACAAATAGAGAGTTTTTTCACCTACTACTCTCTGCATATTTAAATATGCACAAACAGATAGATTATGTTTTCACATATAAATTTTAGAGTATCCCAGAAGGGCATACGAATAAAAAGAAAAAAAAAAAAAAGATTTATCGTACCATAAAAAATAGTCAATAGTCACAGTGAAACTGTGGGGAAAAGAAATTATTGAAGCGTAGCTCAGGTAATTTTAAGAGACTGATGCTAATAGATAGTGGAGGCTGAACACATTCTGAATTTTGAAAAGAAAGAAAATAGTGGACAAAGGAAGACAATAGCAATAATAACTACCACTTAATGGGTTCCCACTGTATATCAGAAGTATACTGAGTGCTTAAAAAAGTCTCAAATATAAGAGAGTCCATTTATCAAGTGTTTAATACATTCCACTTTATTCATAGAACAACTTTTTGAGTTAGGTACCGTTATTTGGTCCATTCTCCAAATGAGAAAACTGACAAGTTGTATCAACTTGCCCAAGGTCACATGAAGTTGAAAGAGTTAAGCCAGATATAAAAGCCAAAATAGGCTGATTGCAGAAACTATGCTCTACAGTAACCTCTCCATTATAGTCTCATTTAACTACTGACCTTCCTCTCAACCCAGTTAGAGTATGTCTTATTCCTCCTGTTTTAAAGATAGGCAGATGGAGGTAGAAATTTAGTAACTTGCACAAGATTGCTTATGAGTTATGGTAGTGAGATTAAAACTGGTTTAGTCCGGTTCCAGACTCTGAACTTTCCATTCTGTTATTCTGCTTTTGTTGCAGTATTCTTCATTCTTCAGTTATTCATTTGATCATTTATTCAACAAATAATTGTTGAGTGTTTTGTACAATGCTTTCTTCTGGGCTCTAGCAATACAAAGAAAGTGAACAATGCAACGTGCCGAAGTTTACATTCTAGGTGGGGGGAGATAGCCAATAAACAAAGAAACCAGCAAGTGAATGTCAAGTGTTAGTAGCTGCATTGTAAGAGGCTAGAAAATGATGGAAGATGGGTGTATTTACATATTTTAGATAAGATGGTCAATGCAAAGAAATTGTGACTGTCACTGGTAATTTTATGATATTGTCACTTTCTATCACAAGTGTCTTGACTCCTCAGTTCATAGGATACTGAAATTCAATCTGACTTTTTTTTATATCATTCTTCTGGTTTCCAGAAGACTCTGCTTGTTAACATCTACCATTTCATTGCACAAATGATTTTATGCTGGTTTTATTTCATAATTCTGCTTGAAGAGACAAAATGGGCAATTGTTTTCTTTCTAACTATTCTAAATAGCCAGCTTAATAAGGTGAACAAATGTTTGGACTTATTAGGAGAGTCTGCCTTGCCAACAATTAAGTAAAAGGGTCTTCTCCCATCATTAACACTTGATGTGGGATATTAGTTCTTAGAGGCATTCTCATGATAAAAGCAGTATTGATGTCAAGAACTAATTGACAGATTTTAATTGAAGAACACTTATATTACAGAGTATATGATGGTGAGATGTTTTCAACTTGTTTTTGCTTTTCTTTTAAAAAGCTGAAACTCTTCTTCCTAGTAGTAATTAAAAATAAACGACAGTCATTAACTTACTGTGGGCTTCTAATGGCTACAACAATGCTTCCTTGCATGAATGATTTACTGAGCTCAAGCAAAGTAATTCAACACTGAAGTTATCTTGAAAATTAAAAACCATTCTAGATAATGAATAGTTTCGATTTCTATAGCACCAATTTATGTGTAGTCTTCCTTTTATATGTATTCTTCTGCACATATACAACTTGCTAACTAACAGAAATGGTCTGAAAGGGACTCTACCTTAAAGAATAGCTCACCAAAGCTCAGTTTTTGTGCTTAACTCTATAGACTTGGGGGTGATGTTTACTCATTCATTCATTCAACCAACATTTATTGAGAAGCTTCTTTAGGTTAGGCATTTCCCAAAATGTTTGTGGAGTAAAAGAAGGAAAAAAAAGGACAGACTCTTCCCCCAAAAGAATTTATTATTATAGAATTGGGTAATATTTTATTCTAATCTCATTCCTTTTATTAAATTGGTTGTATCCTAATTTCTTTAACCATGTGTTGAGAATGTGAGGGTGATTTTGCTGCGATATTTCTCACTCCATTGTTCACCAAGGTTGATTCCACCCATCTGGCTAGGTGGATGTCCCCTTCCTCCCTCACCGCTCCCTGTGTGTCCCTCCTAAAGCTGCTCCCTCTGTCAAAGTGGATTACCTTCCCAGATAGAGTTCTTCTGTCGAGTGTATGGGAGTAGCTGCACTCCCCTGCTAAAACCTCCAAACAAGCTCCCCAGGTCCATTTGTAGAACAGAAGTTTGTCAAGCTTCTAAGATTCCAGACACATCCAAATGAGGCACTGCATGTGGCAGTCTACCTTTCTTTTAAAAAACAAAACAAACAAACAAAAAACTTGTGTTGAATACTCCTGATAAGTATTTGTTCACATTCTGATTATTTCTTTGGAATGGATTTCTGCCAGCATAATAACTTTAGTCAAAGGCATATACATTTTAGTCTATTAACAAATTTGCTGAAAATAAGCCCCAAATTGTAAAATAGGAGAAAATGTTGTATCATTTTATATTGTCACCAATAGTGTATGAGAGAGCCTTTCCTTATTCCATTTCCTTGTCAGCCTTAAGAATATAGAATGTTCCACTAAATGTGTATCATTGATCATCAATCTTTAAACAGTCTTCAAAATTGTTAAAAACTTTCTCATTTTAAAGAATAATTTATGAAATAAAATAATACTGATCAAAACAATTTTAGCTGATACTGATAGTTTCAATCTGACAAGATATCATCCAGGTTTTTGTTGTTGTCTCTTATATATGCTTATTTTTAGAGTATTAAGACATTATGAAAAATGCTGTCTGTTGGTTTGAGAAGTTTATTTGACTAAAGAAATAAAGATTACAGCTGATGAAGTTGAACATTGACATAAAAGCAAATGTCAGAAAATAAATAGATCTATATTTTGTTAGAGCTTATTTCATAAAAATATATCTAGGATATTGAGAATTAAATATAGTAGTAAAACTTTGTATTTGGTGCTAGTGCATTTTATTTAAGCACAAAATTCTTTCCTACCGAAAAGTGAAAAAAAATTTTACTGTGCATTGGTTTACAACATCCTAACCATATGTTACTTAAAAATGAAGATATAGAGTAGCTTCATGGTTCACCTGTAATTATCTGTTGCATCTTTATAACAGCATTTTGCCCTCTGTTTCTTTGTATGCTCAACTATTTGATCTTTCTATTCTCATCTCAATGGTTATATATGCTCTTTATTTCTAGAACTATGGGACACAAAAACCGGTATGTCAAAGTTCCCCGGGGTCACATCTGGGTTGAAGGTGATCATCATGGACACAGTTTTGACAGTAATTCTTTTGGGCCGGTAAGTCATTTGTCGCATGATGTAATTGGATGTCACATGTAGGAACAAAATTATGTCAGGTAGATTGCTCAGGTAATCCAAGCACGACTGATCATGAATTTCACAGTGGAGCGGTTTATATTTGGACAATTCCTTTTAAATATTAGATAGATGATAGAAGCTGTCAAGGTGTGTGTGTGTGTGTGTGTGTGTGTGTGTACGCGCGCGTGTGTTTCATAGTAAAGAAATTAGACCCTTCAGTAAAGTACCAAAGATAGTTTCAGTTGGCTGACTAATCCCAGTAGAAAGGTCTGTTTTTTTTCTCCACAGAAATGCTCTTTGTCTTATGTTTTCAGTTACTGCTTAACAGATAAAATGTGTAAAAGACCTATAAGCATCAATTTTCTAAATTGTTTGTTAAAAATGCAAGTATAATGGAAATCATAACGGTTAGTACCATTTTTTTTGTCCACATTTATTTTGTAGAAGAAATGCAGACATTCCTTATGCCATGTTTATAGTCTATGAAATATACGTCTAAACTGATATTTTGTAATTTTTTTCATTTTGAATGCATATAGAAATTCTCTGAACTCCTGAAGCCACTAAAGTGAAGAATATTTTAGTTAATAGAAACTAGACCTGATTTCTAGTACCTACGTCTACTTAAAAACTTGGATCTTTAGCCAATTAGATTCTCTTACCACTGGGCATATCTATACTTGTTATGTATGTATAAATTAATTTTGAGCACCTTCAGATATGTTTGCAAAGAACATTATCCACATTCTTTTGTATAAAACTAAGTGTTGGACATCTCTGTAAAATAATTTCCATGACATATTATGGGAGATTACTATTGTTGTCACTGGAGGAACAGCTACTTTGACTTACCTTTGGCCAAAAGTACAGTAAGAAGTGAAAGAAAACCTTATATGAGACCACTCCTATGTCTTTTTTGAGAGTAGGGGTTTCAGTGATGATAATAAAACCTTCTAAGGTCTTTTATGCTTTTGAAGAGTAATTATTACAAAAATGCAATTTAATCTTCTTAGGGTATATCAAAGATGGAATGAACAGATTGGAAATGTGACCTACAGGTCACTTAATAGTGTCATAGAAGTGACTGTTATGAAGAAATTTAGTAGCAACTTGAAGGCAAAAAGAAATAATCTAAAAGCAGTTTTATTTCTCTCTCATCAATCAGTTTAAATCTATTTAGTGCATCATGTTGTTGGCCAAATCCACATTAAAATGTTGGTTAACTTTAGTTTGGGTTTTAACTCATTGGGATAGTGACTCTGAAATCAAGTGTTAAAATTATTGGGTTTTGTTATCAGATGTGGGGGGTGTGGTGAATAATAAAGTACTAATATGTGAGATTGGTTTGTTTTTCCTTTATAAATAAATAAATAAATAAATAAATATTTATAAGCAATAATATAAGCAATATTGCTTATATAATTAATATAATCCTCAATCAGTTTATTCTACATGCTTTCTTATTTTGGAAGGAAAAGATAGAGTTGATAGCCAGAATACAGAGAATTGCATGTAACCCTCGGTGTTTTTTTACCAGTAATAAGAATCAGAGGCCCCAAACCATTTTGAAATTTAGTGGTTGTTTTCTTCCCTTCTTAATTGTTATTAACAAACAAGCAGAGAGGCCCATAGTCCATGGGGTAGGCTAAGCTATTAATGTCCATTCACTTAATTAGTTTTGTTTTTATTTGTCAAAAATAGGTGAAGAAACTTTATAGAAGGAAAACATTTGTCATATCACTTATAAAGCTAATTGTATTTGATGAGTTGTAGTAAACATTTTTTTTTTTACTTTGACAATAAACTCTCCTGTTTTGTGTTCCAATAGCATTTATAATTAGGATGAATTATTAATATTGATGCCCCCAAGCACATTTTAAAAGGACAATAGGGGGAAAATGTAAAATAAAACCCTGCAATTCTTATTTAAAGCTAAACTGTGATATTGGAGTATAGAATTTTCTTACTGCATTTTTGATTAATGAATGCTTATTGGAATATTTTGGTAATTATTTTAAAGTTTTTATAATTCTAAAAAATAAAAAGTAAGGTTTTGTAATTCTAAAAAACTGAAATAATCTTGAATTTTAACATTCATATACACTTGAAAATTACTATATTTTTCCAATAATTCTAATTTCCATTTTTTGGCTTATCAATCAGCATACTTGGAGGTTGTATGTGTAAGGTCAGTAAGCTCCAGGTTTTATGGATGGGGTTGATTCATTTCTCTTCTTGGAACTAGGGGTTGTACTTAATGTACAACAATCTATCTTTATGTAATGTAAACAATCTATCTTTAGGCAGTCAGGATTGTTTCTAAGATGCTTATCTTGACTTGGTGAAAACTGATTGAAGCTTTTACCCTTCATTTGCCTTCCAAATAATTTCAGAAATGTGTCCAAATCGTTTTACATACTTTCACTCTTTGAATAGTAATGACACTTTATAATAGACTCTCCCTTGCTTATTTTAAAATATGGCCTATTAGTGATCATAATGGAGCTGACTTTTTCTATATTCAAGTAGACTTTTGATTGAAATCTAAAGAAGAATAAGAAAGAATGTCTCATTCTGGTGTTTTTCTAGTTTGTTTTCTTATTTCTTCTTGCTATTTTAATTTGCTTTACTGATTTGTTTTATTGCCACTCTATGTAGGCTCAAGAGGGAATGAAATAGTTATGAGTAAAAGATGAATAATAGATTAGGAATTTAAAGATAGCAATATTGATATAGCGATAGAATACATACAGCAGAACAAGATCCAACAGCTGTACTTTTAAATTATAGAGAATGATTTATGGAAAGAAACTAGTAAACTCTCTTATGAATGTAGATGGTATGTTATAAAACAGAAAATTAGATAATTTTGGTTATGGACCTCATCAATCAGTTAACTTGTACTGGTCTACATTTCATCACGTATAAAGGGAAGAATTTTTTCTTCGCTGAATCTATCTTAAATAAATAAATAATAAAATGAGTACATATTTTATCAATGAGAGATAAAATCTATGTAATTGTACTCCTATGATATATATAATCAAAATATATACCATCAAAATTTTAATGAACATCCTCAGCAACCTAAAATAGGAGTATAATTAAATAAAGTATGATTCATTCAGAGGTTTAAATATTATGCAGTCATTAAAAATTATATTTGTGACATAACATGGCATTATGTTCATGATACTGTTTTAAGTAAAAAAATAAAGACTGGAATATACAATATCATGTTATCTCTAGTTGCTATGATTATAGTTGATTCTTTTTCATACCTTTGTATTTCTTTTTATTTTAAAAAATTTGCAACAATTTTTATTATCTTTATAATTAGAAACAAAGCTAATTCTTTAAAAAGTAGGATAAAGGTGTTTAAATGACTTCTGAGTTTCATTTTGACTGTAAGTTCTATAAATATGTTTTATCGTTCTTTGGCCAGAGAGAAAAATGTCACAGATGTCATTGGTAGGAAATGTTTCAATTATGAAAAATATCTCTGTGGAATATATTCATGGTAAACATCTTAAATATATCATTATGACACAATGATAGAAAATGTCCTGGGGAACCTGGGTGGCTGAATTGATTAGGTGTCCAACTCTTGATACTGGTTCAGGTCAAGGCCTCATGGTTCCTGAGATCAAGTACCTGGTCTGGCTCTGTGCTGACAGAACAGAGCCTGCTTGAGATTCTCTCTCTCCCTGTCATCTGCCCATCCGCTGCTTACTCACACACACACTCTCTCTCTCTCTCACCCACTCAAAATAAGTAAATAAACATTTTAAAAAAAAGAAAGAAAAAAGAAAATGTCCTATCTTCTCATAATATGGATTCACCAATGTATGACTATACTTAGGTTTCTAGTGTAATAGCTTTTGTAATTTTTTAAAAAATTATGATAATTATCTAGAAGTGTTTTTCAGTGTATGTTACTACTTTATCTTACTAGATTATATATTAAAGATATATGATGATTGCTGAGAACATTGATAACCTCTTATCTTACCAATTCTTTTGTTCTCTGAAATTAGTCTTTCCCTTTACCATCCCTACTTCCATGTAAATGACATTGAGACATTTTCTCCTGTAGCCATGGTGTTCTTTGCTAGCACTCAAAAGTAACTGATTATAATAAATACTGATGAATTTTCTGCTTGCCTCAAAATTAAAGTGCATTAAAAAGCAAGTTTTGTATTTGTATGTATGCATCCATTTTCAAATAATAAATTTTAGTTATTTCAGATTAGCAGACTTTTCATCAGTTAAAAATGTATATAGCATTTCATTCTTTCATTTATCATATTCATTTCAGTACTTAAATTTGAGATATTCTCATTGCTATTCATTCTTTGTAGTAAAAACACAAATAAGGATCTTTCCATGGCTTCCATTTAGCTCATATATTTTCTCTCTTTGAAGTTTTTCTTTTATTCTATCTAGCACTAAGTCATGAGCCACTGAAATCCTCTCACTGTTTGCTGTGTAGTGATTTGTTGTAAAGAATATATGTTATAATTCTAGGCACTTAGTGTCTAAATCAAGTAATTCATTTTTACTTCATTGATCAAAGAATATTAGAAAAAGAACTTTTGACTTAAACATTTCAGGGCAAAGATAACCTTTCCAAGAATGTATAAAAGTGTTTTGATTTTTAGGTATGTGATCATAGTGTCACCTTGTGAACAATTTGTGTGCAGGAAGCATGAAGCAGAACTGAACAATTTGAATATAGAAACTATGCATGATATACTGCCTTTATCTGAGAGTGGAAACTGCAAGGTATACTAAGTATGAATTCTTTTTAGTTCCAAGTCATTTGGAAAATAGCTAACCTAATCACTTATTTCATGGGTGCCTAATTAAATAAAATATTAGGCCCCTAGAATGTTTTCTTGAAGGAAATATACCTTGAAGGAAATCACGGTTGTAGAATAAATGAGTAGTAGAAATATTACTTATTAATTAAATGAGCTGATTGTCTATAAGTGATGATATATAAGCAAGCACCGAAGTTGAAGATTAAAATGCCATAGAATTCAAAAGAGAACCTTGTGAAGTTCAAAAAGTTTTTTGCTTTTTAAAAAACTAGTGAGAGGGCCTCTGGGTGGCTCAGTTGCTTGAGCTTCTGACGTCAGCTCAGGTCATGATCTCATGGTCCTTGGGTTTGAGCCCCACGTGGGGCTCTGTGCTGACAGTTCAGAGCCTGCAGCCTGCTTCAGGTTCTTGGTCTCCCTCTCCCTCTGCCCCTCCTCCACTCATTCTCTCTTTGTCTCTCTGTCTCTCTTTCTCAAAAATGAATAAATGTTAATTTAAAAAAAAACTAATGAAAAATAAAGGAAAGGAGCAAAGTTTATGTTTTATATCATACAAGCCTTTTGTTTATGTCTTCAGGGCACATTTTGAGCATCTACTATTTGTCTAGATTGATTCTGACCCGGACTCTGATAGGTGGAATGGGTCAGGAGAGATGAGGATTGTATTAACTACAGAGATGTTGCTAGATTAGCTAATACATGTGGGAAATGAACATTTTAATAGGTTTACTACTAGTCATGCCTGTTTTGAAATTTTCCCCTGTATTACACATTTTTGGTAAAAGAGAAATACAGCATGTGATTAGGCAATAAAACAAGATTGTTGGAAATGCAAGAAGACTGAAAGAAAGCTAATGGGTCGGGCAGTCTTTACATTTTTGAGACCAAGGACAAAGGGAGGAATTGAAATGGAGATTTGGGAGATATTAAAAACATTCAGAGATTTTAGGGACAGAGATTCAAGTCCTAGATAATGAAGAGTGCATTGAATTTGTGGGTCTTCCCAAACCTTTGTCTCTGTCATCAGAGATGCACTGATGCTTGGGAGAAGCAGGGATGAGGGTCAAGAGATACCACAATGACTGAATTACAATCCCTATTTCAAGGAAGGACAACCTAGACAGGAGGCAGATAATCAATCAGGCATTCACAACACAGCCTAAGAGGTACTCTCCGTGGGGGTGTGACAGGGTCTCTTAGAGGAGCAGACTTCTATATACTAAAAACCCATAAGAAAGAAACTGGAAAACTTCCTAGGAGAATTTGGTAGAACAGAGTGTTCTGAAATCTGTGAAAATAATAACTATTTGGTAAAATCTTGTATTGCATAAAACACTTTAGATGCTGCATGTTTTGTGAATGAAGTGGTTTATGCCTTGAGTGCTTAATTGGTTTCAGCTGCATTGAAAACACTCTGCTAATACAATACAGAATAATCTTGTGGACTTATGATGAGAATGAATTGACATTTCATTTTATTTATTGTTGAAGTGTAGCATTTTCCTTGTATAAGTTCTCTTGAACAGCTAGAGTAACTTTTATTTAAAACCAGCCATTTTCAAATAAAGAAGAAGGTCATTAGACTGTGCTGACAGGATCCAAATAAAGTGTTCTATTCACACTTTCTTTAAAACATGTTGCTCAGACTGTAATTGGTGATATTTTCTTGTTTTCTTGTAGTGCATGCTTTTTTTCATTAAAAAATTTTGTTAGGAACTAAAATAATCTATATTTTATAGGAAAATAATGGTAGCAATAGTCCTATGGTTCTTAAAATCATAAAACTGTACCTTGGTGTTTCTCACAGTTCCCTTAAACAGTGCTGGAACCGAATAACTTCACGTTTTACTTAGGTGTAATTTTCATTTGGCTGATGTAGACAAAGACATGCATTTCATAAAAAGTCCAAAACCAAGGAAAAGAAATGCCAGTATAATTAAAATATCTGTATAATGAGGGGCGCCTGGGTGGCGCAGTCGGTTAAGCGTCCGACTTCAGCCAGGTCACGATCTCGCGGTCCGTGAGTTCGAGCCCCGCGTCAGGCTCTGGGCTGATGGCTCAGATTCTGGAGCCTGTTTCCGATTCTGTGTCTCCCTCTCTCTCTGCCCCTCCCCCGTTCATGCTCTGTCTCTCTCTGTCGCAAAAATAAATAAAACGTTGAAAAAAAATTAAAATATCTGTATAATGAAAGATGGCTAACAGTAAGGAAAGAGCCCATTCTCTGGAACAATATTAGAAACCGAGAAATACCTATGCAAAAAAAAGGAAACAAAAGTCCCTTGGGATTAACATTGCTTTTAGTTAGATTTGTTACTGTACAGTTAAGACATCAGAAAAAAATGATTTTTAAAAAGAGAGTATGGAAGGATTATGTCAACTAAAGATCTTTGGGACGTAAATAATATCATCTCCCCACACACCCCACTGAAAACAGAGACAATCTGAGCTTCCATTTCTACCAACTCAAATTTCGCTTTCTGTCTTAATTATTCTGCTAGTGTAGAAATCATTTTCCACATGACTTCATTTTCAGATATGAGAAATGTCAGCAGAATTGTCATTAGACTTCATTGCTATGGCAGATACCATTCCTTTGGGCTGTTTAGTTACACAATTAAGCATGTTCATTTTATTAGAAATGTATATTTACTGACAGTGGGGTCAGGAGCCAAGATTTGGCAAAATACATGCAGTGTTATTAATTTAGCAATTTTATAAGCTCTTAGAATTTTTTTAAGTGGAATTGAAACCTTTGTCTTATTGTTTATAAGACATAATTGGTGTCTGTCTACATAACTGGCATCTACCCAAAAAGTAAAATGGGAAATAGGAGGGGTCCAGAAGAGAAGAAAAATCTGCTATTGCCTAGTCTAGATAACAAAAGGAGAAAAAAATCTGCTATTAAATATACTGTGATTCAAGGCTTGAGATTGAATTTCCTCATTTAAATGGATATCTACTTATAAAATATTTATTGGGTAATTTTTTGTTCTCCACTTCTCTAAATATGCAAACAACAAACTATGTAAATGACTTTGTCTTTTGACTGAGCTTCTGGGAGATAACTTTCTTTGGAAATTTTACATTTCCCTAAAGCTTGTAAGATAATCTTAAAAATGACTTTGCTTGTGTCAGCATCTTATTGGTTATATTTATCGAAATGACTTGAAAGAGAATTAAAAGATCAGTTTGATTGTCAGTGACTTGAGTGTTTTTTTTTTCCCCCGGTGTAATAGAACCATGTATGGAGCCTATAATCAATCACGGTAACCACAGTTTTAGATACTATTCATAGGAAGACCCATATGGGTTTGTGGTATATTAAAATATATCTAACTTTGGTGAATTTGGAGGCCCCATGGCTTTTGCACTATCAGTAAGTGATTCCTGATCCAGTGACTCCCCGATATTTCTGCTCCAACCCATCCTGTCACTAAGAATTTTTCTGAAAACTCTGATCACATCATGCCACTTCTTAAAGCAGTATAATCAGCCTATAGCATCTAGCGTAATTAATGAAGAAATGTTAGAAGCCTTCCCTTTTAAATCAGAAACAAGGCAAGAAGGTCCACTCTCACCACTTCTATTGAATGTTGTGCTAAAGGTCACTGCCAGTACAGGTTCAGGTAAGAAAAAGAAATAAAAGATGTTGAGATTCGAGGGGCGCCTGGGTGGCTCAGTTGGTTAAGCATCCAACTCTTGGTTTCGGCTCAGGTCATGATCTCATGGTTCATGGGTTCAAGCCCCACATCAGGCTCTGTGCTGACGGCACGGAGCCTGCTTGGGATTCTGTCTCCCTCTCTCTCTGCCCCTCCCTGCTCTCTCTCTCTCTCTCTCTCTCAAGAAAAAATAAACATTAAAAAAATTTTTAAATAATAAAAAAAAGATGTTAAGATTGGAAAGGAAGATTCTTAACTCTCTCCCCCCCTTAAGTAATGTATGTTATTATCTACTTAGAAAACTCAAGAAGAATCTGCAGACTTATTAAGACAGTCTTGTAAGTTTACTAGCATAAGAGCTGCCATGTACAATCATCAACCATGTGTAGACTTTATTAACAAATAAGAAACACACCCTTAAAGAATTTGCCATTTAAAATAGTGATAAAGAAGTCAGGACAGTGGCTCCTGGGAGGCTCAGGTGGTTAAGTCTGTGACTCTTAATTTTGGCTCAGGTCATGATCTCAGTCTGTGAGTTCAAGCCCCATGTGAAGTTCTGTGCTGATAGTGCTGAGTCAGCTTGGGATTTGCTGTCTCTCCTCTCTCTGCACCTCCCCTGCTGTGTGCACATGCACACATACTCTATTTCTCTCTCAAAAGTCAATAAACATTAAAAACTGAAAAAAGAATTCAGAATAGTGGTTTCTTCTGGAGAGGAGGGAGTGAATGTGATTGGGGAAGGTTGAACAGGGATACCAAATTACTGGTACTGTCCTATATCTTTAGCAGGGGGTGAGTATATAGGGGTTCGTGATATTATACTTTATGCCTTTTATGTCTGAAATATGATAGTATATTTTTAATAACTACATAAACAAAAATATTAAAAGTTGGTGTCAGTGGCCACACGTCACATGGCAGTTTCCCCCTAACATCTGCAGGGTCTAAGTCACCGAAGTTCACGTACAATGTGTCTAAATACTTGACAGCTATAAATCAAACTAACAAACTGCTAAATGAAATATATTCCTTTGTCTTAACTTGCTAAATATACCTTCATATGGCTAAAACCAGAAAATGTAACAAGGATGGTTGAATTTAATTATTATTACTAGTCTGAATATTCTGCTGAAAGACCTGTGATGTTTGGAATAGTGATATAATAAAAATACATATATTTCAAAAATTATTATATGTTTTCCATACAATTTTTCTGTTCTCCATTTTAGCAATATCATTATGCTGTTATAATACAGATTTTCACATAATTTGCATTGTATTATTAATAGTTACAAAAAAGAGTAAAATATTTAATCGCATTTATAGTGACAAAAGTATGAATATATGTTTATCAAAGTGTAAGTGAAAGTAAATATAAACAATTAAAAAGTAACTTTTTTTGAATTTTTCCAAATTTTTGAAAAATATCAAAAGTCCATTTTAAAATCAAAAGGTAAGATAAAATGACTACTAACAAACATAAAAATATCAAAGTGATTTGAATAAAACTGAAATTTTTAATATTTAAAAAATCAGTTAAATTTTTATTATATTTTGTTATAAAAATAAATCTACTTACAGGATGAGGGTTTAATTTCTATATAGTTGTCCATGTAAAAGTCAGTATTACACTTTATGCATGTTATATCCTTAACTACATACATACATACAATTTAAGAGGCACCTAAATCCATTTAAATTTTTGGACAGGAGGATAATAAATAAGAAAAGGCATGTTAGCAAGACTGATTTGGGAAAATTATGAATGGAAGCTTAGATTGCAAACAGGCTCTTGGTAGAGAATACAATTACTTGATGATAGTATCGGTTAAAGTGGGAGATGAGTAGTCCCTAGACCATGGTGGTAGTAATAAAAATATGAAGAAGTGGGTTGATTTGAGAGTCCTTAGGAACCAAGAACTGATTGGATGTGTGTTAGATTCTGCAGCCGGGAATTAATAATGCACCATATCTGTTAGAGAAGTTTACCAGCTGAAATACTGAACTGCCTTCATGTTCACCTATGATCAAATTTTGAGGGATCAAACCTCAAAATTGAGTTATATTAAATTATAACAATATATAATTTTAATAAATTAAAAAATAACAACATAACAAATATACATCTGTGGTTACTTTTACGTGGAAGACCAGAAGATGGAAGTGACAATGTGATGTCTCCAAGCTCCTTTAGTTTGCAAAGTACTTGGAGAGATACTTCATTGAGCAGTCTTGGCTACCTAATGAGAATTGTAGTGCCTTATCATGATTACACTTGCTGTCCCAATCGTGGGAAGGATAATCGAGTCATGCTCATGATTCATTTAAACATACAGGCAAGTATTATTCCATCAAAATTCTGTCCCCTTACACTGAGCATCCATGCCAGCCAATGCACTACCTACCCATTTCACAGGGCTTTCTGCTCTTTTTCTCAAGTGTTCATGTATTTCAACAGGTGAAAGCGATTCCTAGAATGTAGAGGCTAGTGAGAAGGAAATGTATTTTGTAAAAGTAAGCATTTTGATTGTTGAGCTGGCCAACAGAGAAGCAGGTTTAAAAAAAAAAAATTCCTTTCCAGGGCACCTGGGTGGCTCCTTTGGTTAAGCATCTGACTCTTGGTTTTGGCTCAGGTCATGGTCTCATAGTTTGTGGGACCAAGCCCCATCTCAGGCTCTGAGCTCAGTCTTGAATCTGCTTGGGATGATGTCTCTCCCTTTCTCTTTGCACCTCCCCCGCTCATTCAAAATAAAGGCCCTAGGGCCCGTGCTTGCTCTCTCAAAATAAATAAATAAAAAGTAAACATTAAAAAAAAGAAGGTATCTTTAACAAATTTCCTGTCCAGGGGCACCTGGGTGGCTCAGTCAGTCAAGCGTCCGACTTTGGCTCAGGTTCTGATCTCCTGGTTTGTGAGTTTAAGCCTCAGGTGGGGCCCTGTGTTGACAGCTTGGAGCCTGAAGCTTGGTTTGGATTCTGTATCTCCCTGTCTCTGCCCCTCCCCTGCTCATGCTCTGTCTCCGATCTCTCTCTCAAAAATAAATAAATATTAAAAAAAAAAATCCTGTCCATTATTGTTATTCTGACTCGGTTCAGGCCATGATCTCAAGGTTCATGAGTTTGAGACCTGCATTGGGCTCTGTGCTGACAGCTCAGAACCTGGAATCTGCTTCGGATTCTGTGTCTCCTTCGCTCTCTGCCCCTCCCCCACTCGTTCATTTTCTCTTTCTCTCTCTCTCAAATATAAATATTAAAAAAATTAGTAAAAAATTTGGAAGTATTTTTAAAAAGAGTAATCATTAATTTTGCTGATGGAATGTTGTAGAACGTTCACACTAATTTCAATTTATATTAAATTAATTAATTAATTAATTAACTAATTAAATAACAGTTTTAAAATAAATATGTTGGTATTGTGAAAGGGGAAATTATAAGTCCTCATTGAATTGTGGAATCTTGTGCTTAGTTTGTTTATACTAAACCTTATTTCCATAAAAATAATAATTATTAATTAGAATCTACTTTAGACTAACAACCACATTAGGCCAAAGTTTGACACATAGACTTCCATGACTTTACTTATAATTAAAGAGTTGTAACCAAACCATTTTCAGAGCTACTTAAATATCTCTTATTGTGAACTGTATTTGCCTATTCCCTACAGAGTCTTTAAACTCCATCTACTGGGAAGCTACAGGCAAATGAAAGATCCCTAAGTCTTAAATGAGCCATGATTCTATTTAGGTTGTTCATAGAAATTTTTACATTTACAAAAATACTAATGAGATTATATATTATGTCATTTCTTCAGATCATTATGGAATTATGTAGATTCTTGTCAAGGAAAAATTCTAATCTTAAAATGGTTTATTCAGAGGCTTTTAAAACAGACTTAATTGTGTGCTTCTTCTGACATTGAAAACAAACCAAAAACACCCCCAAAATAAAAACAGGTATTTGCTCAGTCTTCCAAACAAAGAAAAATTAAGTACTGATTTGGGAATGGTAATGCCATTAAATGAATTAATTCTTTGCTTCTAAAGGCCTGGTTTCACTGGGCTGCTACTTCCAGATTTAATATATTACACTGAACTGACTGCAAACTAATAGTACAAAATGGGCAAGGCCATTTAAAAGGTCATTCATCAAAGTGCATGGTATTTAAATAACCTTTTTTGCCCAGATGGACATTGCTGGTTAAACTGCAATATCTTTTCAAATAGTATGACACTGTTGAGTCACACAAGTATACTTTATAAGAGCTTTAAATAAATTTTCAAGAGCAAGTTCTTGTTTGATTTTTTATACTCACATAATACTTCTCTGTATTTGAATTTGAAAAAAAAATCCCCATGCTTTAGCTGCAATATTTTTCCCCTTAGATGAACCTACTATTTGATTGCAGGAAATTTTCTCGATAGCCTTATATATTTCATATAACAATATTATGTTAATGTGAAATTTTATTATTGGCCTCTACACTCTATCATTAACCCTGTCTCACTCCTCATTCTTTTGGAATTTATTATCTGTGGTCTTTTGTTTTGTTTTGTTTTTTTAATTGCACCAAAGGAAATTTGGTATTTAGTTTTAAGAAAGATTGTGAATAAGATATCCTTTTATGGAAGGGGTTTAAATAGGGGATAGGCCTGTGTATGAGGACATTACCCTGAATTGATATATTATTATCATTTAGATTTAGTAATATGGCCCTCTTTATAAAATTATTTTCTATACTCTTTGTTTTTAATCCCTAAAAGTGTCCAATATGGCCATAGGGACTATTACCATGATCCTTTGATGAATGTGTCTGTTCAAATGTGCTTTTCTATAACCTCAGTCCAGTTTAAAAATAAACCAGCCAAAAGCATCATGAATCATGCAAAGCAGAATCATTTTCAAATACATGAAAAATATGCTCTGTATTTTTTTCTTCGTGCTTAATTGTAAGTAAACTGGGCCTAGAGTAAATTATGTCTTCATAGCTCATCATACATTCCATGTTCCCAGCCCTTGATTTCTCTTACTCCACAATATAATATAGGGCCTCCTTCTACCTACCCTAGGAGGCTGATCTCTTCTGCTGTGAAAATTCTGTTCCTCTTTCCTTCCCTCAAAGAAATCTAATACCTTCACAGAGCAAGTTACTTTTAACTTTTTACAAATGTAGCATGAACCTTTCTCCTCCACTAAGCATCACCATAAAATCAAAAAATAAAAATAAAAATAAATAAATAAAACAGAAGATAGCTAGTGGGCACAAGGAATTATTTTATGCAGTGACACTCCCTCAAAGTACCACAAAGTCCCCTCGCTTGTCTCTGAAGGCAATGGTGAATAGGGCTTTAAGAGTGTTTTGATCCATGAGCGCTAAAGCCTCACCCTGACCAAATGCTTCTACCACCTAAAGGCCTTCTGAAGCTGTGGAAAAGCTTAATCCCATGGCCATGGCTCTGGACAGCTTCCCAGTTTGAACCAGAGTAGAGGGGATAATCTGATCTCTGGCTCTCAATCTGTAGGGCCATTATGGGTTACATGCCAATCCAGAACCAATTAACTGTGACCAGTTGACCAAGATCTAGATGAAAAAAGACTGTGATTGGCCTAGCTTGAGTCAGGTGTGCATCCTAGAACAATTATTGTCAAGGCCAGGAGCGCTAAGGTAACTAATTTGAATCAGATATCTACCTCTAGACCAACTAGTGTGGCTAGGGGT
The DNA here is from genome assembly GCF_014898765.1 of Herpailurus yagouaroundi. Lineage (NCBI taxonomy): Eukaryota > Metazoa > Chordata > Mammalia > Carnivora > Felidae > Herpailurus > Herpailurus yagouaroundi. The sequence goes on from NW_024412391.1 coordinate 33,119,134, forward strand.
TATGGGTATATAAAAATATGGCAGTTCCCTGAAAACCTATTTTGCTCTTACTGAAATAGAGGAATTATTGTTCCCAGCTTCTGCATGGCGCTGGGCAGACCAAAGAATAGACCACACTATCATATAATAGAAAGTAGAAAGCATAAATGTCGTAACAGAGACAGACATAAAATACTCTGAAGTTCATAGAAGTGGTTATTTCCAGCAGGAAATAATTGGAAAGGCTTCCATGAGTTCAACTTTGAAGAAAAGATAGGATTTGGGCTTGTGGACAAGTAGAAAGTCACTTTCCAGAGGTAGAAAGCAAATTAGCAGAAGCAGGGAGGTGGTGTGCTTAGTATGATAGAGAAAGACTGGATTCAATAGGCAGAAAGGGAGAGGCTAGGGCTTGAAGGTTCCTGGGTGGGGAGAAACACATACTGTATTTTAAAACATATCTTCTGGGAACCTCTGATCCCGAGCAAACTCCCTCAGGCGTATAGTTCCTCTTAAGAATATAACAGACACCACCTACTCCCCCTCAGGTTTCCCTCAGGAATTTGACAGACAAAAGACCTGAGTAAAAATAAGTGGACCATAAAACATAAGACCTGCATGGAACAATGAATACTATGGAAATGAGCCCATCAAAAAGGAGTGACTAAGCATTTAGAGTTACCTAGCCAATAAGGGTAGAACCTGAGAAGGAACAAGAGGGAAGGAAAGGGGCAGACCCAAACGCTATCGAACAAAATTCCTTGCCTCTAGTTGTGGGCATTCACTTCCAAATGCCCCCTTTCTGTAAAGAGAGCTTCCATACCATTCTTATTTTCTGATCTTATACTCTAAGAAACTTTTGCCTGCTTCTCATTTTATTCTGTGTTGTCCACCTCTTCACTCTTCAAAGCAGCAATACAATGAACCGTGGACATTGAGGTAAAGAATCCTGCAACATTAGGACATGTAGTGGGTATTTAAGCAATCTTACCATTTGTAGTGGGTAATTTAAGCTGTGGAAAGGGCAAAGTCTGAAGCCATGACTAAGGGTCTTCATTGTCACCCAAAGAAGTCTGGACATTATCCTTTGGGCCATGAAGCACCCAGAAAGCATTTGAGCATGGTAGAGGAATGATTAGAGCAGCAAGTTAGGAGCAACATCTGGCAGTGTTGTGTAGAATGAGTTGGAGAATGAAGAAACACAAGGTAAAAAATCCTCAACCTATAGAATCCTGCAGTATATTCCACAGTAAACAGATCAAACTTCGGTGTACTTAGAAAACAACTTGGGTAGGGGCGCCTGGGTGGCGCAGTCGGTTAAGCGTCCGACTTCAGCCAGGTCACGATCTCACGGTCCGGGAGTTCCGAGCCCCGCGTCGGGCTCTGGGCTGATGGCTCAGAGCCTGGAGCCTGTTTCCGATTCTGTGTCTCCCTCTCTTTCTGCCCCTCCCCCGTTCATGCTCTGTCTCTCTCTGTCCCAAAAATAAATAAACGTTGAAAAAAAAAAATTAAAAAACAAAAAAAAGAAAACAACTTGGGTAACTTATTAAAAATGCAGATGGCTAGGCCTGCCACTTGATGATTTTGGTGAAATGGGACTTTGGGGGTTTCTCTTCTTTCTTCTTTCTTTCTTTCTTTCTTTCTTTCTTTCTTTCTTTCTTTCTTTCTTTCTTTTTCTTTCTTTCTTTCATCGTTTCTTTCTTTCTTAGCACCAGTGATCAGGTAGGTGTGGCAAAAGGACCACTCTGAGAAATGCTGATCTTGAGAAGTAATTTGGAGAATCCATTTAATGATTATTTGTGTCTCAAAGAGCCCTGGTTCACCCTTGCAACTTGCTGAGCTTTCTGAGTTCTGGAAGTCAGCTTTGGTCTTGGTATGATATATCTGAAGTCAGAGCCAAGCAGAATGTTGAAGGAATGAAGTCTCACTTTTCTCTAAAGTTTACGTGGGCTCTGTTTCATGTGGTGCTATCTCTGTGGGTAAGTCAACTAGAAATTTTACAGCATGACTCACCCGAAGAATAGCATTGAGTTCTGTGGTTACAGTGGGGGAGCAGTGCCAGAAAAGATTAATGTATTCTGTTTTAAGACTAAGTGTGATTATTTTATGTGGCTTCAAGATTCTGTTCTCTACTTGCAACCTATGCAAATTCAAATTCAGTGCAATTTAAATGACAAAGGGTGATTTGGGCTGTTTAACACATGGGAGATTGGTATTAATCATCTGGTTTTTGGCAGTTTCCCCTCTGGAGAGAGGGAGGAGTGGTTAGTACTCCCAGGAGTACTTGCAGAGGAGAGATGAATTAGATTTTGTTTGGCTATTTTTTATTAAATAATTATAGGTCTTTTTAAAAAATCTCCTTATGTCTCCTGAATTAGGAGCAAAAATATGGTTATCCTGTGCTGATAAATTCTGAGATCCAAATTTAGATTGATTTTGTATGTGTTCCAGACAGTATTTTTTTCTTAATTCTATCGTAAGTCATTCTTGTGTGCAATGTATGGCTCACCGTAATTTATCTAAGATTAAAAGCTACTAAAGTTCTGAAGCTGTGGTAAGATGTTTTTCATATGCTCTCCTTTTTCCTTTTCACCATTCTACCTTTCTTCCATGATTTTCTTTTGCAACTCAGCTAGATGCTAGTCATTGAAAAGATAATTCTTCCACTTGGCTCAGGGTTTGTCAGGGTTACCTTCATGTTGCCAAAACCAGTGATGGTTTCCACATACTCATCTTATTCAGCCTTTCAGCAGTATCCGATATGGTTGGCCACTTCCTCTTTAAGCCATTTTGAGAATTTTTCTGTCCTTAGCTTCCTTGAACCTGTAAAACCAGCCATTGTTTCTAGGCCTTTTTTGCATTTCTATCCTTCTCTGCCAGGTCTCTAAATTTGGCATGCCCCTGAGCTCTGTCCTGAAATTCCATCTCTATTTAAAGCTCTCTGGCTAAGAAAATTGATTCCATGTCTTTAACTTTTTTAAATGTTTATTTATTTTTGAGGGAGAGACAGAGTGTGAGCCAGGGAGGGACAGAGAGAGAAGGAGACAAAGAATCCAAAGCAGGCTCAAGACTCTGAGCTGTCAGCACAGAGCCTGATGTGGGGCTTGAACTCACCAACTGTGAGATCATGACCTGAGCTGTAGTCAGATGCTTAACTGACTGAATCACCCAGGCTTTCCTATCCCATGTCATTTTAAATGATGTTTTTATGCATGGTTGCTCAGATTTATATCTTTAGGTCCTATCACACTGGGATGTTCAAAAGCATCTCATTAAGGGGAGCCTGGGTGGCTCAGTCAGTTGAGAGACTGACTTCGGCTCAGGTCATGATCTCACGGTCTGTGAGTTCAAGCCTTGCGTTGGGCTTTGTGCTGACAGCTCAGAGCCTGGAGCCTGCTTCGGATTGTGTTTCCCTCTCTCTCTGCCCCTCCCCCACTCATGCTCTGTTTCTCTCTCTCTCTCTCTCTCTCTCTCTCTCTCTCTCTCTCTGTCAAAAATAAACATTAAAACAAATTTTTTTAAAGCATCTCATTAACATGTCTAAAATGAAATGCCCTGTTCCCTTTCTTCCCACCGCCATCTTATTTCCTCAGACTTGCCCCACTTAAGTAGATTGGCATCACCATCGACCCAGTTATACAAGCCAGGCAGTTGGGAGGCATCTTTGATGTCTTACTTTGCAGCACTCCCAACTTCAGCCCACCATCAAGGCCTATTAGCTCTTCCACCATCAGATAATTCCAACTCATCTGCATTTCTGCTTCTCTAATTCAAGTCATATGGCATATCTCCCTGTAATAGCTTTCCCAACAGCCTACAAGGCTTTCCTTCTTAATTTTCTCAACTCCAATGTCTAGATCATAGTTGGGGTCATCGGACCCTCAAACAGGTCCCTCTCCTACATGAAACACTTCCGTGGCTTTCTGTTGCTATTAGAATGAAAAACCTCCCTACAAAGTTTTCTCTGACTCATTTGACCGTGGTCTTCAGGGGCCTCACACTATGTGGCCCCTGCATATCTCTCTATTCTTGAACCACTCTGGTCTTTTTTCGGTTCCTTGGGCATGCCAAGGTCTTTTGCACTAAATAACTCCTGTTTCTTGAATTCTCTTCCCTTAGGTTTTTGTATAGCTGGCCCCTTACTTTCCCTATTTCAGAGAAGATTTGTCTGTGTACCCAGTCTAAAATGGAACACACATATACACACAACCCTCTGCCATCACTATCACTACTGTGTTATTTTCTTCATAATTCTTATCACTATCTTACATTTTATTTATTTACTTTTTTTTTTTTTAATTTTAGCTCCTCCAGTCGAAATTCAACTTCATGAGATCAAAGACATTGTCTTTTGGGCTCATTACTATAGAACAGTGCCTGGTCTATAATAGTCACTTTATACATATTTTTTAGATGGATAAGTGAATTTTTGTTCTATAAATGAGCTTAGCTCTAATGTGTGTATGCATGTGTGTGTATGTGTATGTGTACACATAGTGGAATATAATTCAGCCATGAGAAAGAAGGTAATACTGCTATTTAGGACAATACGGATGGAAGTTGAGGGCATTATGCTAAGTGAAACAAGCCATACAGAGAAAGACAAATACTGCATGATATCACTTATATGTTAAATCTAAAAAGTCAAACTTCACAGAAACAGAGAGTAGAAAAGTGGTTGCCAGGAAATGCGGTTTTGGGAAATAGGGAAAATTGGTAAAAGGTTTTGGGAAATTGGTAAAAGATAAAGGGTACAGGGGCAGCGGGGTGGCTCAGTCCATTAAGCACCCAACTGTTGATTACAGCTCGGCTCATGACCTCAAAGTCTGTGAGATTAAGCCCTGCATGGGACTCTGTGCTGACAGCACAGAGCCTGCTTAGGATTCTCTTTCTCCCTCTCTCTTTGTCCCTCCCCAACTCTCTCTCTCTCTCTCTCTCAAAATAAATAAACATTAAAAAAAAAAAAAAGGTAAAGGGCACAAACTATAACCTACAAGATGATTAAGTCCTGAGGATCTAGTGTAAAACAAGGTGACTATACTTGAATTTATATATAAAATATATAAATTTATACATAATATTTATATATAAAAATAATATGTAAGGTGATGGATGTGTTAACTAACTAGATGGGAGGACTACTTTCATAGTGCATATGTATATTAAATCATCACAATGTATACTTTAATTGTCTGACAATTGTATTTGTCAATTGTAACTCAATAAAGCTGGAAAAATTGAAAAAAAAGAAAAGAGAGTGGAGAAAAAAATAAAGCTAAATTAAGTAAGTATTTGTCTAGAACACTCATGCTCTAAATTAACAATAGAAGAGCTGATCAGAGGAAAAACAAAACAGATAGTAACGATTCAATCACAAGCAGACAGGACAAGGAAAAACAGGGCCAAGGAAAGGATTTCTTTCAAGTGGCACCCAGGACTTTTGTAATAGGTCAGTAGTCCAAGGTTGACTGAAACCTGGAAGAAGGGCAGAGTAGAAATGGGCATGGTAGGAATCACTACCTCCCACTAACTTCCCCGTCTAGAGAATCAGTAGTAGGACTCTAAGATATTGGTGCTACCAGTGTATCACTGAGTGGCTAAGAAGGCACAGGGTGACTTGAAATCTGGGAGTTAGCAAAATCTCCTAGGAAGGTAAAGAGGACAGAGCCAAAGCTCCTGATTGCATTCTGAAGCTCTCAACAGAATCCTGTGATCCACACTAAAATCTTACAGTGCCATTTTCCAAAGTTTAGGGTGCACCGAAAACACCTGGGAGTGCTTGTTTTAACAGATTTTCTGGCTTCCTTAAGATCCTGGTTTAGTAGGACTTGTGTGGGTTTTGGGAAGCTGCATTTTATCAAGTATTTTCCAAGTCAAACTCATGCCATTCTAATGCAAGTTCAGGCCATGCCTTGATAAACACTGGCTTATAGAAGCCCATTGTGTTATCTGTTTTCACATAGCATTTAAACAGAGTTCAGGACTATTGGGAAGGCTCGTGTGTGTGTGTGTGTGTGTGTGTGTGTGTGTGTGTGTGTGTGTGTATGTGTGTGTGTAATTGTTGCTTATGTAGATATATGGTGGAACAACAGACACATCTCATTCTAAAGATTAGACGTTCTCATTGTTATTACGTGTAAGTGGACTCTGCCTTTTCTCTTTTTTTTGGTTGAGTTTTGTAAAATGTAATTAGTTTCAGATCATTTATAAATTATTTGAATTTGTAGAATCAGACTTTAAATTAGGAAATTAGAAGGGACAAATGGGAGGGTATTTTAATTAAATATGTATTTTCTCTTATTAGAAATTTTAATGGCCTCGCGTATAATTACTTCTACTACACATAATTTTCCTGAATTCTAGGAGCAGAATTTCTACTATTTGGTATTTGTTTACGCAGTCCATGTATGACCAAGTAAAAACTGCAGAAAGAAACTATACTGTAAAACTGGCAAAAATGATAGAATTCCCTAGAAAGAAACATTCTTGCCTTAGAAAAATTCAGAGCTTACTTTTCCTAGACAGTGTTAAAATAATTGTAGTCTTCCTTGATCTTTTTTCCCCCCTCCCAGAAATGTTGTTCCTTTTTCAGGAGTTTCTCTTTGCATTCAGTTCAAGAACTGTTACAACTTGGCTATTTTCCAGAATAAGACATTGATTAGATTGTAGAAAGAGTAATGGGGATAGGCTGGTTGATTCCAGGAAAATTATATGTGTAAAAAGCACCAAATACAGTGTTTAGTGAGATATTCTGTGCATTCCAATCACCCATTTAAAGATGGTGGCTGACTGTGTAAACAGAGCAGTGCCTGCCCTGAGCCGCTTCATATATTCTACTGTTAGAGATTTTCTGAAGATAGAAATGTCCTAGTAATCTTTGTGTCTGCCCTCTTTGCCCACACCAAAGCCTAACACTCAGAGGTTTAATGAATGTCTAGATTTGACCAGAGCAGGTAGGAATTCAGTATGCAATAATTGGGTGCTGTGATTTGAAACCCCCTAGCCCCTGGGCCCACATTTGATGATCAAAATTATAACTAGATAACCTTCTAGGCTGCTGATAGACTTCGGGTGATTGATTTTGGTTCTTGAGGCCAAACTGGCTCGGAGACTTCTTGATGCAGCGTAGCTGCTGTTTTGCTGTAATTACTGAATCTACAAATTTCATGCCTCTTGTTTCAAACAGGAAAAAAAAAAGGGCTGGGGGAATAAGAAAAACAAACAAATCTTTAGCCAAAATAATATACACCAGGTGTTCTTTTCCTCAGCTTGATTTAGTTAGTCTTGCTCATCCAATACCTCATGCTTGTCTCTATCACTGAATTTTAAAGCTGGTTACACATTTTTTTTTAACTCCCAAGAACTTTGTATTCAAAATAAAAAGAACTTCAGATGGAAACTTTTCAGTTTGTGTCTCTTTGAGGGTCAGCTGCCTTTCACTAATTGCTCTCTTTTGTTGTTTTGGGTGTCGATTATTTGCATCTGGAGCCCTAACAACTGGTGGGGCATTCCTAGGGTGACTTGAGGGTGCCTTGAAGGAGCAGTGCTTGCAAGGGGCTGGGAAATGTCAGCCTCACAAACCTCAACAGGAGGATAATGAGTTCAGGCATTTCAGAAGCCAACCAGCTTCAGAGAATGTGCTCGTGCTTATTTTTGAAATATGAGAGCTTGAGGCTCACCTACTAAAATAAAGAGCATTAGAGCAACAGCCTGGAGGAATCTGGATTGGTGGTTGCTTTCACATGCAAGGGAATAAATAGCATCACCATTCAACTTGATCCAAAGTGAAATCTAGAGATGAGGGCAAAGAAAAGAAATTCAGGGACAGTTAAACTCCCAGAAACCTCTTTTGAAAAAAATGGTCAGTTTTTTTTTTCTGGTAATAATTATGTTCTCATTTCTCTCATCTCCTCCACATACGCACACATTGTTTTATGACTCATATATTTTATTTGTAAACCTGTTTTAGGGAGTGCTCTGTGGACTGAATTATGTCTTTCCATAATTCATATGTTGAAGCCTAAGCCTCCAATGTGGTTATTTTTGGAGTTAGGGCCTTTAGTAGGTACGTAGGTTTAAATGAGATCATGAGAGTAGGGCCCTTATGAAAGGACTAGTGCCCTTTCAAGAAGAGGAAAAGACTCTAGAGCTCTCTCTGCCCTGTGAGGACCCAGCAAGAAGGGAGCCATCCGCAAGCCAGGAAGAGAGTTCTCATCAGAGACTGACCACCATGGCACCCTGGTCTCGAACTTCCCGCCTCCAGAACACTGAGGAAACAAATTTCTTTTGTTTGAAGCCTCCCAGTCTATGTTGTTTTGTGAAGCCATCCTGAGTAGACTAATACACTCACATAGTAACAATTAGTTACCATATGAATAGGTTACTGGTTGAGGAAGGTGTGAATAAAAAGATCTACCTAAATAAAATTTCTTTTACTCAGTAGGGTACACAGAAGTGTAATTTGTGTGTGTGTGTGTGTGTGTGTGTGTGTGTGTGTGTGTGTGTGTGTATGAAAATGTATCATTGGTTTGGTAGTTGGTAACTAGTGTGAAGTTCTATTTGTTCATTTTGGATTCTTTGAACATCTTGTGAAATACTGCCACGGCTGGAGTAAGGCAGAAGAGGCAGCTGCATGTATATGGTTTGATTTAGAGAACCTGAAACCTCCTAAGAACTGCTCAATAGATGTGAAATGCCCAAGATTTGAGATTCATTCCTTTAGGTCTCAGGCTTTGTGTCTCTAGGAAATGCTTGGTAAAATGTAAATATCCCTCAAAGAATAATAAATTAAAACTTTGCTATTATTTTTCTCAGCATGGAGTAATCTTTCAGATTGGCAAATTGTTAATTAATTAATTAATTTATTTATTTATTTTTGAGAGAGAGAAAGACAGACACAGAGAGAGTGAGCACATGTGCATGCACACCCGCCATGTGGGAGAGGGACAGAGAGAGAAGGGGAAGAGAGGATCCAAAGCAGACTCTATACTGATAATAGAGAGGCAGATGTAGGGCTTAAACCCAGGAATGATGGGATCATGACCTGAGCCACCCAGGTGCCCTGGCAAATTGTTATTTCAGAAAGAAGAGTTAAGACACTGAGGGATAGGAGATTGGAATACGGAGGGTGCACAGTGTGGGGACCCAACATGCCTCAGGGATGGGGAATGGGGGGAAGACACTTCATGGGAGAGCTTAGGTGGCAAAGGGAGAACTGACAGGCACTCAGCACCTGGAATATGCCAGGAGCAGGATGTACTCTGTGCTCTCTGCTCTGTGGCTCCATCTCCCTTTTCTCTGCCATCACCCTGTAATCTGAGTATTCTCAAACCACTACCTCTGTGTTTTTTTTCATCCTTGATCCCATCTCTTACAACCAAGTACCAGGTACTTATGGGACCCTTGCCTTGTGCTTATCCCCAATCCCCATTTCCATTTCTGTGACTTCAGTTTCTTGGTGAAATTAATGGTTTCCATCTTCTCTTTACCCCAATGTGAACTTACCCAAAAAAAGAGTAACAGCAAGAGCTTCAAGTTCAAACCAAAACAACGAATGTAATAGATACTCATGGTAAGGATTTGTGATCAGGTTTTGCTTTTGAAAAAAAAAATTTTTTTAAACATGTCAATTATGTTCTTAAAATATTATCCAGAGGTTAGAAATCATAGAAATCTCTTTGCTAGACAAAATCCTTGAATTAATTTTTCTCAGAGATATTTTGCCTTTTCTCTATCCCTTTACTTCCACAGTTCCCAATGTTTAGCTGTATCTTTACATACTTAGATGATTTTTGAAGTAATTCTGCTTTTTATTAATTTTAAAACTATTTTTATTTTTAAAACATTTTTTGAGGAAGAGAGTGCCAGCAGGCAAGAGGGACAGATGGAGAGAGAGAAAATCTTAAGCAGGTTGCAAGTTCAGGGTGGAGCCCAACATGGGGCTCAATCCCATAAACCTGGGATTACAACCTGAGCTGAAATCAACAGAGGCTCAACCAACTGAACCACCCAGGCTCCCCTGCTTTGTTTAATTTAATCTATACTTATGTGCACTGATGCCTACATACTCTTTGAAAAAAAATTAATTTGAGAAATAAATGCAGGATTCTTAACATCCCTTGTTAAAAATGGAGCTGAAATCTGGTTAAACACTATAAATGGAAAGCTGTCTCAACTCTTAACCTGCTCAATTAATGAAAAGAGAAAAATACAGAAAAGTCTATATCTAAGACGACTCTTTTCTTTGGGTTCATCAATGCTGCCTGGCTGATTGTTTTTTGAAGGAGAGTGTCTTTTGTGATTAAGTCACTTGTCAGATTTGCATTGATATGCAAAGTCTCATTTTATATCTCAAGAAGCTCCACCATCTGTTACTAACATTCTTGCAGCAGGAAGTTCGAGAGAATAGCATTTGTAAGGTAAAAATACACCAGCTATAGCTACAGCTTCAAACAATTGTTCCTAATTAAGAAATAGAACTCAGAGTAAACGTTGATTGAATGTAGTTGATAAGAATGAAATGAAGGATAGCACTGAAGAGCTGAGACAGGATGTGAAGGACAGGAATTGTGTTTACATTTCTTTTTAGAAAAATTTCAGGAAAATCTCAGTCTTTTTTTTTTTTTAATTGTGTTTAATGTTTATTTTTGAGAGAGAGAGAGACAGAGACAGAGGATGAGCGGGGGAGGGGCAGACACACACACACACACACACACACACACACACACACACACACACACAAACACACACACACACAGAATCCAAGCAGGCTCCAGGCTCTGAGCTGTCAGAACAGAGCCCTACGCAGGGTTCCAGCTCACAAGCTGTAAGATCATGCCTGAGCCGAAGTTGGACACTTAACCGACTAAGCCTCCCAGGCGCCCCAGAAAAATCTCAGTCTTAGTTCTTTAAAAGGATGGTTAAAATTTAGTGTTTGTTTGAATTTGTCTTTTCATTCATTTCAATTAATACTTATTGGTCCCAACAATGAGTGAAGAAGTGTGTGTGTGTGTGTGTGTGTGTACGCGCGTGCACAGAGATATATGCACTTCCTGACGCTCAAAAACCTCATATAAGTAATACAGAAATAGCTCAATTTTATTTTTAATGTGTAGATTTCAAATACTGAAGTAAAAACACATATGATAAATGTGAATGAAATAGTTAAATAATTGATAATGCTAAATACCATGATAATAGATATTTAGATATTTAAAAATTTAGATAATTTAGAAACTATCCTTTGAATAAAACATAGCCACTTAAAAAAATAGATGTAATCAGTACATCAAGATACACAGATTCGTTAAATTGAAGAAAAAAAATAGTTAATCATAAAAAGACTTTAAAGTTAAAATGGTAGAATGGAGTTGATGGACAGTTCTTAGAATCCCAAAATTATGATTTGCAATTAGGCATATAGAGTAGGTAGATAATATTTAATTGGTTTATTGGCTTCAAAGTAAAGCATGTTTATTTCATATCAAGGAGTATAATACGTGTGTATAATTACTCACATAGGTAACAAGTTCAAGATGATGAAAAGATAGCTCAAAGGATGATTATGTCTAAAATAATTCACAGGAAAAGTGATAAATAATATGCACCTTATGCTTCTTGCTTGTGCTTTGAGAAAAACAACAGAAAATTTCAAAAGGGAACATGAGAAAGGCTTAGGACAGTGGTTAAAGAATTCTGCTGGGAGCTTTGGCTACAATTATTAAATGACGGTTTCGTCAAAACTTTGCAGTATGCATATATTCTGTTAATGGTAAACTTATTTCTCTTCATTCCTCTTAATGTGTATTTCATGTTTGTGAGTCCTTGTGCGTATTTGAACACGTGTATATATGCCATCTTATTGAGCCCATTTCTAACCTGTCAAGTTTTAGAAAAATAATCATTGAATTTTGGTATAGTCTTTACTATCATAAGTATAATACAGAACAATTAGAAACAGTTTTGAAACATTGAGACGATCTTTTAAATTGTTCATTGTGTCCTAATAAAACTCATTGTTATGCCATATCCTAATATAACTAGTCCTAACGTAGTTATCAGTTTCTGAATCTGTGTTACATGTGGAAGAATGTATTATTGTCTCCACTGTTCACCTTCTTTCCTTGTAAGAGGATTATGCATTACTGCTTTTTTTCTGTAGGGAATGAGAATATTTTAGTCCTTCCTGTGGGAACAGTGTACTAGCCCACCCCAATGATGTAAGGCTTGTAAAGTGACTTGCTTTGGCCAACAGAGTATAAGAGAAAGTGGTAGATGCCATGACTAAGTAAACATTTAAAAGCCATAACGTGGCTTCTCCATTGATCTTTTCTCTGTGCCCTGAGAGTAGACATGTCCCAGACTGGGGCTGTTCTTTTAGCCTCGGAAGAAGATATGGGGAGCAGAGCTAAGATGACCTGTAGTGACCCCTGGCCGATACATAAAGTGAGTAAAATGTAAGGAAAGTGAAAAGTAAACCTATGTTATGATAAGCTCTCAAGAGTTGGAGATTTTTGTCAAGAACTATGGAGGGTCTAAAATTTTACCCTACTTGCAAGCCAGTAAGTTAGTCTGCAATAGGATCATGGATGTTAGCAGAGGATTACAGACTCCCGGCCCAGAATCAGAAGGTAGTTTACTACTCACATCAATCCCAGTAGCTTGAAGATCAAAATTTGTGCTGGTTCCTGACCCCCAGTTTCCATAGGGCGAGGTAAAGAGGGCCAGGTGACAAACGCACATACAGTGTGTTGTGTTACAGGTGAGGAATCCTGAGTGTAGGGAGTCTAAATCTTCTATGAAGAGAGGGAGGTATGCCAGCTCAAGGCTTCTCAAGGAGACATCTCTGACTTCCTAGGCTATAAACAAACCTGTCCTTTGCTGGAGGGGGAGGTATCTTCATCTTCCAAGGGTGTTTACTGTACAATTGTCCCTAAAAGATAGCCTGGAACAAAGACAGTCTGTAGATGCACCATACTGCAGGAGACCTATGGGGAATGGTCCCCCAGCAGTTTTTAGTAAGGTATAACGTAGCAAAAGTCATCAATACACTATACTGGAAGTTTATCTTTTACCATTTCACATCTATCAAGGACTCTTCACTGTTTGAGTTATCATACAAATAACTGATTTATTGAGTGCTTATTATATATGTGCACTGTACTAGGAACTAAAACATGTATAACTTTGGTCTGTAACTGAATAATTATTATTATTTCTGTTCTGTATGTAAGAAAACTAAATGCCAAAGAGGTTAGTTTGTCCAAGGTGATACTATTGTTAATCTGAGGAGCCAAGATTCAGACTTGGGTGTTTTGGACCCCGAAGCATATGTCCTTCAAGCTACTCCTTCCCCTTATCTATTATTTTAAATTGGATGAATACACTACCAAGTCTTTCTGATGAAAACATCAGCAAAAAAATGAGCCAAGGAAAAATTCCTTTTGTGGCTTAGATCTACTCATTCATCAGACTCCACCCAACTGGATTGTCACCCATCCCTCACATTTCCATTTTGCCTTAGGATACTGTGATGGGATTTTGGCCCTCCCACTCAACCTAGCTGTCAAGTAACTCTATCACAAAAGAGGATAGCAGGTAGATTGTGTGTCTTTTCTTGTATTTTTCTAATTAAACACAAGTTGGCCTCTTTAAACCATTGCTTTCCATTCTAACTGGTTGTATCTGCACCCATGGTTTCTGGGACCTACATTTTCAGAATGCTTGTGTACTTTGTTAAGCAAATTTGGGTTTTTGAAGGTTGCTTATAGTTTAGGAACCACTTGGAACAGTGCTACTGCCGATTTAGGATTCGTAACAAAAGAAATTAAGGAATAGGTATTTAGCACAGCCCTTTAGCAATCTCAAGATCTATTGTGAGACCAAAATAAACTTCTAAATGAATGCAGATGAGAGTTTGTATATGTTCTTTTGAGATTTTGTATATGGAATAATTAAGGGCCTGATTCAAACAAGTTAATTTAGTAATTTAGCCTGGTTTGCTTTTGGGGAAATTTCACTGAAATTGTGTGTGTATAATACAATATATTATATATAAATATAAATATAATTTATATATAATATAAAAATAATTTATATATAATATAAAAATATTATATAATAAATATATATAATTTCATATGTGTATATATATAATGTTAAGCTTGGAGGGAGGCAAGACAGAAATGGCATCTGCCTCCATAGATTGTATAGCCAACAGAAAGCAAGAGACATTAATAAATAGTGTATAAAATAATAGCTATAACAAATGCTACAAAAGAAAACCCATATCATGCCAAGAGAACTTATAAAAGAAAGAAGTGAACCAGTCTCTATGGGGAAGGTAATCAGATTCTATTTTTAAAAAATTATTATCCACAGGTAAAGAGGTTTGGATACAGCAAATACACCATAGATAAATGGCCTTTTTCCACACACATCTGTATTCCAGAAAATCACCAATTTAAACAAACATCGTCACAATTTCTATGCAGTGAATAGCAGGGAGATTTTTTCTACCATGTTTAAGTTGCAGAATAATTTGAACTGGTAAACCAGAAGGTTGACAGTCATATTCTCTTGAATAGTTGGGTCAACAAATATCGTGTTGAGTGTTGAGAACTATTCCAGCCCTGAAGGAACTTCCATTCTACTGGGAAGGTAGGAACTATGATACAGATGAATAAGAATAGATTAAATGTGTATACACACTGAAGTGAGTAGATAAATGGTAGTTTTGCCATCCTTATAAGGAGAGGCATTAAGAAAGACTGTTTTCTTTCCTTTTACAGTTTCAAAAGACAGAGAGCAAACAGAATTTTTTACTACTATCCTCTATATTTTTTTTCAGCAGTGATGCAGAACAAACTATGATATTAGTCAATTAAGAAGAATATGTTCAAAATTGTCACATTCTCATGACAAAATTTAGTATTTGTCATTATTTTGCATTATAATTAGGTACATTTGAAAACATAATTGTTGATCCTTACTGATAAAAAACATTTCAAATAAATTCATATGTTCAGAAAATACAGTGGTCTTTATACACATTGGAATAATGGATGAAATTTAATAATTTTGAGAATCCAAATTAAAGTTTTTCTTTTGAATTTCATTTAAAAAATCTATTTTTCTAAAGAAATTCATGTCCTTCCTGAGAGACTGTGGCTGTATAAAAATCTGCATATATGTATGTATGTATGTGTAATATATGTTGTTTACACACATACACACAATTTCAGATAACACGCGATACACTAGAGATGTAAAAATTTCTAAAATATAAGTTTTTTTTAAGCTTATGAATTTGAGACAGAGAAACTACATGTGCAAGCAGTAAAGGGGCAGAGAGAGAGGGAGGAGAGAATCCCAAGTAGGCTAGCACAGAGCCCAGTATAGGGCTCAGTCTCACAAACTGTGAGATCATTACCTGAGCCAAAATCAAGAGTCTGACGCTTAACTGACTGAGCCACCTAGGCACCCCTAAAATATTAAGTTAATATATGTATATATATATCACATAAAATATACATATTTTAGAAGTAAATCATACTGGTCATGTGGACATAACTTAAAATTTTTGTAGTATGATAATGTTAATTTGAATTAATAACTTTGTTTGCCATGTTCTCTGAATCTGATCTAGGCATTTGGGTATTACAATAAATACTTAAAGGTTTACATGACATTAACTCTGATCATAATATTAAATTTTTTTATTAGAAACATGCTTACAATTGGTCAAACTCTTCAGAATTAGTTGAGAAATAAGAAACATATTTCTGGGGCTTTTTTTCTTTCTGGCCTATGGTTAAATCACAGGCCTTTGAGGACTTTTGAATTGTATTTTCAGATTATCAATATTCAAGCTGTTTAGAGTGAGAAAAATCACCTCTCTAAAGGTTTGCCAAAGTTTTGGTGTGTAAAGCCATTCCTATTTTTTTAGAAATGATTTTTCTCCTTAGTGAAAACCACCAAAAAGCATTTCACTGGTAGAAATACAGATGATTATCTCCTCTTGATGGAAACGAAATTAGCCAAACTGAGTTTAGCTCATTTGTCTTCTCTTTCTCTAACAGTAGATCCTTTTCTCATACACAATAAATCCATCAGTGGGACAGCCCAAAACATGACCATCATTCTTTTTGCTTTTGGCTTTGAGATAAAACAAATATCTTTAAATAGTTTGTAAATTTTTTGTAATCAGGAAAGATTGATGTCAGTATTTCAGTATAGTTGCTTGGATCCTTTATATACACTTTTATTGCTTAATATTATTAATATGACTAATTCCATGTAAGTGTATTTGAGCTTTCAAATACACTTACACTTTCAATTCCATACACTTACAGAATTGAGCTTTCAAATACACTTACAAATTCCATGTAAGCTATTTGAGCTTTCAAAATGGTTTTGATTTCTTTAAAAATGAACAAAGAAAGTTAGTTAACTTCTGTTTTAGTCTTCCTAGTTTTTTTTTTTTTTAATTTTTTTTTCAACGTTTATTTATTTATTTGGGACAGAGAGAGACAGAGCATGAACGGGGGAGGGGCAGAGAGAGAGGGAGACATAGAATCGGAAACAGGCTCCAGGCTCTGAGCCATCAGCCCAGAGCCTGACGCGGGGCTCGAACTCACGGACCGCGAGATCATGACCTGACTGAAGTCGGACGCTTAACCGACTGCGCCACCCAGGCGCCCCTAGTCTTCCTAGTTTTTTGTTTGTGTTGTTATTGTTGTTGTTTTTCCCATAATGGCTTTCAGAAATGCAAAGAAAGTAAGTGAGTTCACTCACAAAGTGTGTTTGGAAGAGAGCACATTGTGATTTTGGAGGTATTGATGATGGAGGTAAAGGCTACTATTATAAATTTAATCTCTATATTAGCAAACCATCAGTAGGGTTGTAGCATCAATGAAGGGATACATTGTTTTTCCCATTTGTATAGAAAACGATGCTAGCACTAATCCAGCTGCATGAATCTTAAAGCTAAGCTTCTGATAATACCTTTATTGTACTAACTCCACAGTAGTGACAGACATGCTTTCAGAGCAGAAGATACTTTTTCTTTGGCTTGGAAGCCAAAGTACATTTTTCCATTCAGTAAATGTGTCTGTCAACATTAAATTGACCAGTAAAAAATACTACCCTCGACATTGCTTTTTAACTATTCTTAGGGAATCCAAGAACACACTATATATGCAAACACTTCTCTATAGGAGATAATATTTTCTATCAACTTATCCCTCTATTTGTAGCATATTCCAATGAATGAAATATTTTAAAAATATGAGGTAAAGTGGAAGATGTGTTATTTAAAAACTAGGTGGTTTAATCCTTTAATAGTTTCCTTTTTTCCCCAATCCATTTTGTTCACTTTGCCCACTCTGCTAAGTGGAACATAATGCTGCCCAGCAGTTGATTTGTTTGTTCTGACCATACTGAACATTGACACTGACCTCTGCTTACTCAATTCAGAATAGACCTAATGTTGTTTATAACAATGGCAAAAATAAACAATGATGTGGGTTGCATATTAGTTCATGGATTCCTCATATTAATATTTTAAGCCAAAGATGTGACAGCCATTTACGTCCATTGTAGATAAGATCAAGTTATAAATTTATAATTCAGAATTCTATATAAGTATGATTATGAAGGGTGGTCTCTAATAGTTTAGATACTTTTCATCTTCTAAGCTTAAAACTGAAAAACTATACCACTGACAAAGAAGATAGTTTTTAAGGTTGTATTTGTATGACATTTTATTCCTAAATGACATATTTTAATAGACTTTGTTTTTTAGAGTAGTTTTAGGTTCACAGCAAAACAGAGCATTAGTTATAAAAATTTCCTTTATAACCTCTGTTCCTGCATACTCAGAGCCTCCCCTACTATTAACATCCCACACCAGAATGTTACATTTATTATAATCAATGAACTTGTACAAATACATCATTATCATCTAAAGGCCACACTTTACGTTAAGGTTCACTCTTGGTATTGTACATTCATTGTATGGGTTTTGACAAATGTATAATAACTATATTCACCATTATAGTATTATACAGAATAGTTTCACTGCCCTAAAAAGCTTTTATGATGTACCTATTCATCTCTCACTCCCCACTAATCCTTGGCAACCACAATTTTTTTTTTTTTTACTCTCTCCATAGTTTTGCCTTTTCCAGAATGTCGCATAGTTAAATCATATACTATGCGGCCTTTTCAGATTGGCTTCTTTCTCTTAGTAATATGCCTTTAAGTTCCTTCATGTCTTTTCATGGTTTGATAGGTCATTTCTTTTCAGTGCTGAAGAATACTCCATTTTCTAGATGTGTCATGGTTTATTTATCCATTTACTTAATAAAGGGCATCCTGGTTGATTTCGAGTTTTGGTAATTTTGAATAAAGCTGTTATAAACATCCATGTGCAGGTTTTTGTGCGGGCACTACTTTTCATATCATTTGAGTAAATACCAAGGAGTGTGTTGTTGGTGGGAATGCAAATTGGTGCAGCCACTCTGGAAAACAGTGTGGAGGTTCCTCAAAAAAATTAAAAATAGACCTACCCTATGACCCAGCAGTAGCACTGCTAGGAATTTACCCAAGGGATACAGGAGTGCTGATGCACAGCGGCACTTGTACCCCAATGTTTATAGCAGCACTCTCAACAATAGCCAAATTATGGGAAAAGCCTAAATGTCCATCAACTGACGAATGGATAAAGAAATTGTGGTTTATATACACAATGGAGTACTACGTGGCATTGAGAAAGAATGAAATGTGGCCCTTTGTAGCAACGTGGATGGAACTGGAAAGTGTGATGCTAAGTGAAATAAGCCATACAGAGAAAGACAGATACCATATGTGTTCACTCTTATGTGGATCCTGAAAAACTTAACAGAATCCCATGGGGGAGGGGAAGGAAAAAAAAAAAAGAGGTTAGAGTGGGAGAGAGCCAAAGCATAAGAGACTCTTAAAAACTGAGAACAAACTGAGGGTTGTTGGGGGGTGGGAGGGAGGGGAGGGCGGGTGATGGGTATTGAGGAGGGCACCTTTTGGGATGAGCACTGGATGTTGTATGGAAACCAATTTGACAATAAATTTCATATATTGAAAAAAAAAAAAAACCAAGGAGTGTGATTGCTGGATCCTATGGTAAAAGTATGTTTAATTTTATAAAAACTGCCAAATTATCTTCCAAAGCAGCTGTACCATTTTTCATTTCTACCAGCAAAAATATGAGAACTCTTTTTGTTCCACATCCTCTCCAACATTTGGTGTGGTCAATGTTCTAGATCTGGGCCGTTCTGATAGATGTAGTGGTATCTCATTGTTTTGATTTATAATTTCCTAATGACTATGATGTGGAACGTATATTCAGATGCTTATTTGCCATCTATATATCTTTGCTGAGAAGTATCTGTTAAAGTCTATTGCCTATTTTTTTTCAGATTATTTTCTTATTGTTGAGTTTTAAGGGTTCTTTATATATTTTGAATATCAGTTCTTTATAAGAGAGGCATTTTGCAAATATTTTCTCCCAATCTGTGACTTGTCTTCTCATTCTTTTGACACTGTCTCTCACAGAGAAGTTTCAAGTTACAAAATCCAGCTTACTAATTATTTGTTTCATGTATCATGACTTTAGTGTTATATCTATATGTCCTCACTGTACCTGATGCCAGCTAGATGTTTTCCTGTATTATCCTCTAGGAGTCTGATAGTTTTGTGTTTTACATTCAGTTTGTGATCCATTTTTAGTTAGTTTTTGTAAAGGGTCTAAGGTCTCTGTCTAAATTACCTTTTTGTATGTGAATGTCCAGTTGTCTGAGCACCATGAATTAAAATATCAAATTTCTATTGGCAAAAATCAGTTTGTGGGCTAAACATTTTAATTTCATGCTTTACCCTGCAATATTCCTAAGAACTTTATCTGAATTTATCACATTTTTTGCATTTAGTTTTTTCTGTGTGACAGATATCAGACTGCTATCATTAAAGACTGAAAAAAAAAAAAAGACTTCAAAGCTCTAAATTCTCTAATACAGTTTCCTCAACCAAAAGCCTTTAAAGAGACCTTGGAATCCTCAGACTTTTGATGAGCGTTCTCAGCTTTGTCATGAAATTGTCATTTCAGCCTGTAGAACTCTAAAATCACCTTTTATACAAATCAAAGGAGCTAATCAATTAGTCATTTCCAGTGACACAGAAAATAACAATAAATAAAAAGAACATCAACCAGTAGTTTATCTGTTTTGGGCTATTATACCAAAATTGTTGATCTAATGATCTCAGAAAAATTTGATCAGAAAGCAGAAAGGAGTGATTTAAAAGTTCTTTCAAAGTGGTGCAAGCTTCCCATAAGTCTACTCCACCCCCTCGGCTATTTCAAGGAATTGAACTTATTTTAGTATGATATGAAAACTTTAGTGTGGAAACAGTAATATTGTTCTAGAACTGTTTCTTAGGGGCCAAGGATACCTTAAGACTAATCTAGACCTACCACATTTCTGTCCAGGTCAGTGTATGGAGAAAAAGAGAACAAGCCCATCCTCAAATCGATACCAATGAATATTGTAAATCAAAGAGGTTACAAATTTAAAAATCATTATAATTTAAAATTTTTTCCATACTCTGCCTCTTTCCAAGAGAAATTTTAGTGTGTTCTTTTTTTAACTTACAGAAAAAAAGATTAATACAAATATCATTGAAAGGGAAAAGAGATCAAAGAGAAGGGAAGAAACAAACATGCTTACTGCAGGGTTTAATGTGACTGCTGTAGTTAGGCATTGGTTTGGTTCTGACCTTCCTGGAAGGGGAAAAGGGAGATGTTATGAATAACATAGGATTTTTTTAAATTTTTTTTTTGTTTTCTTTTTTTATGATGAGGAAAGTGAATTCAAACTATTTCTTAGAAAGGGAGTTAACACTAAGTCTTATACTAGCAGTGCCCTTCTTAACATTTTTATGGCAAAGACAGAAGCAGAAAACACATAGTTGTTTG
Source organism: Herpailurus yagouaroundi (assembly GCF_014898765.1). Taxonomy (NCBI): domain Eukaryota; kingdom Metazoa; phylum Chordata; class Mammalia; order Carnivora; family Felidae; genus Herpailurus; species Herpailurus yagouaroundi. Next base: position 33,140,117 of record NW_024412391.1, read on the forward strand.
TGATAGTGAACAAAACAAAAAAGATGATCTTCTAACATTGAGACACTATGTGTTGTAATTTTTCATTTGGTGTAGTTGTTAATCTCTGCAGAAGTTTAGTGCAACTCAAAGGCAAAAGAGCCTCAGGTACCTTGAGGACTGACAGAATTCTAAATTCCTTAGACTAGGTCTTCAATTTCAGTGTTCATGAAAATCTAATAAAATCCTTGTGTGAAATACAGATTCCTGGGCTCTTTTCCTGGAACATCTGATTTAGTCAGTTTAAGATAAGATTCAGCTATCTGTATTTTTAACAGTTCTGTGATACTACTGTAATTCAACTAGTCCAACTAGCATTTGAAAAACACTTGGACATTCTTGGACATTCCTTTTCAAATTTATTTTGTGCTAGTCAACAATTTTTATAGGAATTCGATAAATAATTCAGTGTTACAGGATCTAAAGACAGCCTAGATGGCAGATATTGTATAGTGCTGAGTAAGGGCAGGTCTACAATGGATCATGCAGATGATATGACTTTTATTCTACTGTAAAAATTATAGAGCCAGGCCCATACCCTAGTCTAGACAAGAGGCCAGCCACCCATAGATGTCTTCGGGTCAAGGCCAGATTTTCTTCAAGTAAAAATTTGAGTTTGCTCCAGCACTTAGGTCACTGATTAGTTCAAATGTCAAGTTAGAATCAGTCAGAGATAGTTTTTGTTTGGAAATCTTTGGAGACAGTGTTACCTGTGTCACATCATAGTTGTCGAGAAAGCCTTAATGATCCTGTGCAGGTCTCCAGGTATGTCTGCCAGAATGAGTGAACTGCAAAATGTTCCCTAGACAACTGAACACATTGACCTCTTTTACAGTGCTATTTAATATCGATCAGATGAATGTTAAGAAACGTCTGCCAGAGGCAGTGGTTTTTGTTTCATCAAGGTTAATGATAATTCATTCTTCCAAACAGCTGGTGGATCCCAGAGCTCTTTGTCTCTTAAGACCACTCCTGTTTAACGAACACCAAGCCATTACATCAGCATTTAGGAGACCTAAAATACTGAGTTTTATTTCTGATTAATTAAAGGCCCCTGGTCCCAGCCTCTGATGGTTAACTGGTAACATTCTTTTTTTTTTTTTTTTTTAAACATTTATGTATTTTTTGAGAGACAGAGACAGAGTGAGTGGGGGAGGGGCAGAGAGAGGGGGAGTCACAGAATCTGAAACAGACTCCAGGCTCTGAGCTGTCAGCACAGAACCCAACGTAGGGCTCAAATTCACAAACTGCGAGATCATGACCTGAGCCGAAGTCAGACACTTAACCAACTGAGCCACCCAGGTGCCCCTAACTGGTAACATTCTAAAGCATATCTAGATATAAATGTTCATTAAACACCACTATTTTTTTTTGTACCAGAAAGAATGATGAGATGGACATTTTCCCTTTTTCAAATCAATTTCTCTTAAGTGGAAGATTGAGTTGACATGCCAGGTCTTGCTAGCTGCTCAAGAAGACACTTCTATAATTTTTGATCTCTTATGAGAAAATAGCTTGATTGTCCCTTTTCATGAATTTGTATCAGATAAAATAATGTCACTTCCAGTACACATCACTAGGCTTCTGGATGCTGCTTTTGTCTTGCCTTAATTTCTAGGTGCCTTGCTTCATGCTCTAGGTGATTGGTTTCCTCTTCTAGATATTAACATGGGTTTTATATCCATCTTGGTAAATGACATCACTCTGCCCTTAATTAACTAAGTATACTTATAAAACTTCCAGAATCTGTACATGCTTTTCAGTTGAGGACTTAAAAAAAAATTCTTTTTTGACACAAAAAGGACTCTTGCCTTAAAAAGATAAAGTCCCTTACACTGCCTTTCCCCCCACAATTTTAATTTACTTTAAGACTTGATTATGAGTGTTTTTAAGTGGTAGTTTTGATGCAGTTCTGTTTTTTACTGAAAGTTTTATAAATGTGGTTAATTTTTAAAGAAAACATGTTAAGTCAGAAAAATGGTTGTTGTAGTGGATGAGCACCTCAAATCTCATAAGAAGTATGTGGAAAAGGCAATTTGAGACTTCAGATATTTTCAAAACCTTTCCTAAAACATATTTTACTATAAGCACATAGTTTTCCATTGTTGTGCCTATCATATTATTTTTTGAGCAGTGAGTTGATTGATTAATGCTCGTATATTAAGTATAATTTGTGAAGAGATTACCCAGAGAGGTGCCCCTATATAAATTAAGACACAGATTGACAAGTGCCTGTTTAATTTTAACTTTAAGGAGTGGCATAGCTAATTGAACAATTGTGGGACTGATTATAGTGATCAAATAAAGGTGAGATGTTTGGCAAGGAATCTTCGAGAAGATGAGTTTTGACAGATTTTGAAAGAAAGTGGAGAGAAAAACTTGGACTGGAAAATAGAAATATCATCCAAGTTGAATAAATTGACAGATGGTTAAGGGTACAAGGGATAGTAAGTGTTCTCTTTAGGACCATGAGGAATGACCTTCCTTCTTTTTCAGGGTCTACTTCTGCTCAGATTGGTTCTTAGTGTAGAATCAGAAGCATTTGGAAGATTGACTAAGTTATTCTGCACGTTGCACCTTATGAAATGAAGGCCTGACCAGTGAGTTTATTTCCTATGGGCCAGACAATCAGCAGCAGTGGAGATGGAGCAGGAGTGCCCAGTTTCTGATAGGGTATTATGCTGCATTGCACAACCAAATCATCCCCTAGTCATTGGATCTCTATTACCCTAGGCATTGCAGTCTTGCAGAGACGATAGAAGTGTCCAGTGTGCAAGGCTTTAGGTTGTGTAACTTTCATTACCCATTTAATCTTTTTTGTTCCAATTTCTTCTTGGGCAGAAACTTCAGTAATCTTTTAAGATAAGATTGATTCTCTATTACAGCGGTGTATTTCACCTGTTATCTTCTTAGTGTGTATTCTTAAATTGGCTGAGTATTTTTGGACTTCTTATCTTGGTGTGTTTTCTTAAATTGTGATGGAACTGGCCTTAAAAAAATGTAACCATCCTTTCATGGGATTCATTATTAACATGGGTTTTGGAATATGACAGATTTTTTTTTTTTAAGAGGAAAAAGTCAACAACTCCAGAAACCTTACATTTTTTGGTCTGTATTCAAGAGCTGATATTTGTTTTAGACTTGCTATGTATCAGGCATGGTCTAAACACTGGGAATACAAAGCTGTATGTGGATAGTCACTGATTCCAGAACACTGCAGCCTGATAGGAACAGTCTGAGTGAGCTAACAATTCTAGAGACTCAGACAAACCACTTTATTTCAAGAATGTGGCATGCAGTTTGAGGTGTGATCTTTTGATAAAAGCCCCTTTAGCCGATCCTTATGTATTGGTCTGTAGAGTGTCTGTGGCTTAGATATATTTTTTAAAGTAATGATAATCTTGGAATCTTAGCGTCATCTTTTATTTAATTTGAACAGACTAATGATTTGTCATGGAATTCAAGGTCTACTTTTGTGTCATATTCAGTAATGTTAAGTTTCTGCACTTTTCAAGTTATAACATATTTAGGATGGAGGAGCAAACAGCATGTTTGTATTATTTTGACAAAATGAACCTTAATGTATAACAATTTTAAAGACTAGTATTTTACATTAATAGTAACAAAGACTACATAGTTCTTTCCTGTGGATTTTCTAAAATTATCCAGAGTAAATATGTGTTCACTGTTACTGTTCCCCAGGGTTCATTCCAGAGGGATTTAATAAAGCATAGTGAGTGTAATATTAAATTTATTCTTTGTTTCTTGCTGACACATAACAATTGTCAAATTAAAAAAAAGTAAGTGTGCTAAGTAGAAAAGTAGGTAGTTAATTACTTCTTTATAAATTTATGGTAGTATTATATACTTGTAAAATATTAGAATGCATATGTTTAAATATTTTTTTTTATTTTTTTTTCAATGTTTATTTATTTTTGGGACAGAGAGAGACAGAGCATGAACGGGGGAGGGGCAGAGAGAGAGGGAGATACAGAATCGGAAACAGGCTCCAGGCTCTGAGCCATCAGCCCAGAGCCTGACGCGGGGCTCGAACTCACAGACCGCGAGATCGTGACCTGGCTGAAGTCGGACGCTTAACCGACTGCGCCACCCAGGCGCCCCTAGAATGCATATGTTTAAAATACATATGCATGTACTAATAAGTAACACTAGTTAGTCTTAAGAATTTGGGACTACTTGGGGTGCCTGGGTGGCTCAGTTGGTTAAGTGGCCGACTTCCGCTCAGGTCATGATCTCGCTGTCCATGAGTTCGAGCCCCAGGTCGGGCTCTGTGCTGACAGCTCAGAGCCTGGAGCCTGTCTCAGATTCTGTGTATCCCTCTCTCTGACCCTCCCCTGTTCATGCTCTGTCTCTCCCTGTCTCAAAAGTAAATTAAAAAACGTTAAAAAAAATAAAAAATAAATAAAAAAAGAGAGTTTGGGACTACTTATCATAAGAAATATATTATTTTGTTTTCATTTTGATTTGCTAATATTCTTAGTAAATAAGATTACACTTTTTTACATACATTTTATTATTATTTTTTTTAAGTAAGTTCTATACCCAACATGTGGCTTAAACTCATGACCCAGAGATCAAGAGTTACATGTTCTACTGATTGAGACAGCCAGGTGTCCCAGTGAGTCACACCATTAAACAGGAAGATAATTCTGCCTAATGTTAGAACAGCACTTATAATATGTACTAAAATCGATAGACTTTGTTATTATTTACTATAGAAGTTATCATTTCTTTGGCTGTTTCAAAATAAATTACATTGTCCAGGATGCCTAGGTGACACTGTCAGTTAAATGTCCAACCCTTGATTTCGGATAAGGTCATGACCTCACAGTTTGTGAGACTGAGCCCCCTGTCCCTCTCTGTGCTGACACCGCGAGTCTGTTTGGGATTCTCTCTGTCCCTCTCCTGCTCGTGTGCACGCACACATGCACACACACTCTCTCTCTCTCTCTCTCTGTCTCTCTGTGTCTCTCTCTCAAAAATAAATAAATATTAAAAAATAAAGTACATTATCTAATAAACTACAGGTTTGCTGGATAACCTACATAAATAGTCATTATTGACTATTTTGCTTTAAATTCTCTTTAATTAAATTTTTATTTTATGAAAAATTGCTATATGAAGTTATTGTATCTAGCACTTTATCTTTAACAATTATAATTTCAGCTTTTAAAATTTCTTAAATCTGTTCTCAACAGGTACTTATAGAGAGAAAAATAGGAGCATGATAGTCAAGATCCAGCTTTAAAATAATAATAGAACAGGTGCTATCTATCTTCATATATGGGAGAGCACTTTCTTTAAAAGTCCTCTAAAGGTCCTATCATCTCACATGGTAACCAAGACTCTAGAAAAATGGCCTGACGTTTCTACTTTAAAAGAAACCAGCTTTTACTGTCTGAAAGCATTCCCACTGCTATCCTAATTACCTCACATCACTATATATGTACTCAATGCCTACTCTTTATAGAAACTTGGGGGTGGGGGGAAGAAAATATAAGGAAGACTAAAAACTTATGAGCACACAATCCAGAGATGAAGGTGTATATATATATTGTTTTATAAAAGCCAAAATCTTTTTTTCTGATAAAACTTAATACATGTCTTTTTTTTAAATTAATTAACACATATATGTACAAAATAGAAATCTCAAGTCCCACCAGAATGACCATTTTGGTATATCATCATAATATTTTTGTGTTTGTTTTTGTCTGCTTTCCGTTTCTGTGTCTGTACATAGATATATGTCTTCAATGAAACAAAGTTATACATT
>NW_024412391.1:33147564-33260048 GCF_014898765.1 Herpailurus yagouaroundi
AGGAAGGAAGGAAGGAAGGAAGGAAGGAAGGAAGGAAGGAAGGAAGGAAGGAAGGAAGGAAGGATAATACATCTGTTGACTCTCATCTCCCATTGGTCAAAGTGTCCTCATTGGACATTCATTGCTCCACGCATCTTGCATGACCTGGGTGATTCCTCCTCTACATTAAACTTAGTAAATCTAAAGTGGCTTTATAAGAAGTTGTTGAACCTTTATTTTTTTACTGTCATGAATTTTGGTGGAAAGATTGTCTATCTACACAAATTTATATGTACCTCCCAAATTATATACTTAAAGTAAGTTCTACAATTGCAGTCTCAAGATCATTGAATATATATATATATATATACACACACACACACACACACATATATGTGTATATATATATGTATATATATGTGTATATACCCGTATATATATATATGTATATATGTGTGTATATACACACATATATATACACACACACATATATATGTATTTAAATGCTATTGTCAATTGACAAATATTATTTCTTTTCCCTCTAAAAAAATGTATACACATTTATACTTTACCAAGGAATCAGAAAGAAAACTTAATCTCATACTCTAGACTTAATTAGTATCCCAATTACTGCCAATCTAATAGGCAAATGAAAAATAAATCTTTTTTGTTTTCCTAGTTTCTGTTTGATTTTTTTGTCAGGATGAACATCTTGTCACATGCAGCTAGCATCAGTCAGTTTGCAGCTTTTCAAATGGGCTTCTTTCCCTTGGTAATACACATTTTAGTTTCCTCCATTCTAGTCTTTGAGTCTTATAGTTCTTTCAGCCCTTTCTGTGATTTTTGCTTTTTCCTTGGCTACAGGGTAGACCTGCCTTTGGGAGCTTAGCATCTCTTTCATTAATTTCAGCCCTGCTCATTAATTCTGGGCCAAGACTCATTCATTGCCCTATTACAAAGGGACATAATCGTAAAACATATATGGCAAAGTATTTCGAAGTGATTAAATAAAGGAATGAGTTTTACTTTACTCTTTATACTTTCTGTATTATCTGAATTCTTTTTTCAAATGGGCATGTATTACATTTATTATAATCAGACTAAAAGAAATATATTTAAAATAAAATATAAAATGCTAGTGCAAAAATAGAAACAGAAAATCAATTGCTTTGCATATATTAAATTACATGTCCCCACATCCATGCTGTACATTTTCAAAAGCTTTTCAACAAATCTTTCTAATGTATGATAGCTTAAGTTTTTCTAAACCTTACTGGAGAAATCCTATAATTTTAATTTACTAGAATGTGTATGGTTTGATTTTTAAACAACATCAGTACCATTCAACCAGCATTTCCTTAGTGCATATGCCAAACATATTTGTGCCTGTGTTGTGAGAGATATAAAAACGCAATACTTGACAATGTGATATAACAGTCAGCTTATAGGACAGGCATTCTTAACCTGACTGCAGAGGAAAATGACCCGAGAGTATTCCAAAAATACTGATGACCAGGCCCCACCCTAGATAATTGAATAAGAATCTGGGGATTGGGGAGCAGAATTTTCAGAAGTTCTTGGACTGAAAGAAAAATGAACAACTAACACGTATTTCCATTCATTCATTCATCAACTACTATCTTCATAAATAAACATAAACCAGTATTAATTCACTGTCTACTACCTGCTAAGTACTGTGCTAGGTGCTGAAGAAGACAGATCTGCAAGTAGAAAATAAATGAATGAAGGAGGGAGGGGAAAGGAAGGTGAGAGAGGTCTGAGCACACTCTGGCACAAAAGCAGCTGCTCTCTTGGATTTCAGGTTGAAATGAGAAAGTTATGACACATGCCACTTTCAAATCTCTGCTGATGAGAGTTTGCAGATAGAAGCTGAAGCCATCCAATTTTGTAGACAAAATGAGGAAGGCAGGAAATTCGTGCTTCAGGGTCCCTAGTCTCCTTTTCTGGGACCCCTCTTCCATTCCTCCTTATTACATATCTCCAGGTGCTCTTACATTGCCCTTGGTGTGCAGGTCACAGAACCTCGTGGCTCTCCTGCAAAATTTCTAGCTACAGGTTCATCGTAGGAGAAGGAAAGTTAGAAATGTGAAGGAATTAGAAGAGCAATTCTGTCCACCCTTGCCATCTCCATACTCTCCCTTAGGTAATGCCTTTACTGTCTCAGTCAGCTTAGGCTGCTATAACAAGATAATGTAGACTGGGTGACTTAAAAATAAGACAATTGTATTTCTGACAGTTCTGGAGGCTGAAAATCTGAGACCAAGTGTGCTGCTATGCTTGGGGTCTGGTGAGAACCAACTTCAGGCTTTACACTGCCAACTTCTTGATGTGTCCTTACGTGCTGGAAAAAGAACTAGTTGTCTCTCCCACCTCTTCTATAAGGGCACTAACCTCATTCATGAGGGCTCCCCCCTCATGACCTAATCACTTCCTAAAGAACCCACCTTCTATTACCCATCTTGTCATAATCGGGAATTAGATTTCACATGAATTTTGGAGGCACACAAACAGTCTGTAGCATCATCTCTTCTCTGGACCTCTGCAAAAATTTCTCAATTATCCCTTTTGCCACTAATGCCTTCCTTGTCCATCAGGCTTACACATGGACCTAGAATTATCTTTCTTTTTTTTTTTTAATTTTTTTTTCAACGTTTATTTATTTTTGGGACAGAGAGAGACAGAGCATGAACGGGCGAGGGGCAGAGAGAGAGGGAGACACAGAATCGGAAACAGGCTCCAGGCTCTGAGCCATCAGCCCAGAGCCCGACGCGGGGCTCGAACTCACGGACTGCAAGATCGTAACCTGGCTGAAGTCGGACGCTTAACCGACTGCACCACCCAGGTGCCCCTAGAATTATCTTTCTAAAACGCATTATCTCATCTGGCTTGAATTCATTGAATAGCTTCCTCATTGGCCATGGGATAATGTTCAAATCCCTTAGCATCTAAAATACCCCCATCACGTTGTTTCCCAGCCTCTTTTTCTTTACTTTTGTCTAGATCCAGCATTGCTAAACTTTTTGTCTCTATTCTATTCCATATTCTTTTATGGCTCCGTCATTTTGCCATTTCCTGGAGTATTTTTCCTCTCTTATGGCCTTACAAGACCCAGCTCAAAGTTTATCACTTCTGTGAAGTTTTTCCCTGTTCTCCCTTTGCCTTTTGTACATACCTTTAAATACGTGTTTACCTCTAATCATATTTATTTAATTATTTGTTACATTTCCTGAAAGCAAAATCTTAAGCCTTATTGATCTTTGCATTTCTCTCTTCTTCAGTGGAACTGGCAAACAACTGATGTTGAAAAATGTTTCTCAAATGAATGTAAATGAATCCACTAACCAGTGTGCTCTGGGAATCCAGAGACCTCTACCTTGTGATACTGTTGTCTCAGCAGCAGTGACAGCAGTCTTTTAAAAATGTACATCAAATCATGTCAACTTTCTGCTTAAACCCATCCAAAGGCTCCATGCTTCCCATAGACCCTAAACCTTGGCATGAAATCCACAATCTTTATTGGCCTACAGCCCCTTTGTTCTTCTTTGGGCTCATCTCTCCTCACCCTTCCCTCATGCACCTCACGTAGCATGCCTCAGCCACCCTGACCACCCTTCCTGCCTCAAGTAGGTGGGGCCTCCACCAGGGCTGCCCCCTGTAAAGGGTATTCTTCCCTTGGGAATGATCAGTTGTTCCCTCCCTCAACTTCAGGTCTTGGCTTGAACATCACTTCCACATCCAGGCCCTCATTCAAATCACATTTCCTTAGTATTACCTTAAACTGGTGACTTTACACATTTTATGGTGCTCATTTCCATGTGTAATTTGTATTTATCTGTTATTTTTGTTTAATGCCTATCTTCTTTACTAGCCTTTATTTTCCATTACAGCAGGGACCTTCAGTATTTTGTTGTAAAATGTATTCTCAGCATGGTGTCTGAGACTTTCTTGTCCAGTGAATATGAATGACTGAGTGACAAGCTTTAGGATTGTATGTACTGTAGATATTTTTCTCTTCTTCTACTCTCCCTTTATTTTTAATCCTGATCTCCCATACTTATCTAGTAAAGTAATGTTCTGTTGACTGTTTGACTGGCTCTCTCAATATCCATACTGTTACCACTTTTGAATCACAATGGTTTTGTGTAGATTTTAACTCTCAAATGAATAATAAATTGGGATATTTGTTTTGTTTCTTCTATTTTTTTTTCTTTTTTTTGCCCAACAGAGTTGAAGTTAAGCTTTTCTTTGCTATTTTTTTAATGATGCTTTGGCACGGGCAGTTATTAAAACATCTTAAAATCTATACTGTGAGATTACGAATAAATGCAATACTGTTTACAGTTCTTGCTTACTATCTTCTTTGTCTCATTGTTGTTGTTATTAGTCCTCATAAAGGCTAACTTGTACAATCACTAGCACAATGCTATGCAGACTATCTTGAGTAATCCAATAATAACCGTGCATTTTATCTTAGATTTTTTTTTATCTGATTCGATAGAGCTAATTTAGTTTTTCTAAGCTCTGGTTTTAAATCTAATTAAGACATCTTAAATTGCTCAATTTCCATTTGGGTAGCCTGCTTTGCCCATAATTTTCAGGTTTCAAGACTTCTCTAATGAATTTCTTCCATTGCTTTTCTGCAATTAAGCTTCTCTTCCATTAAGCTCTGTCAGAGTTAGTCATAAGGCAGACTGCTAACCAATCAGTCTCATTAATTAAGAGCAATATAAGATTTCTAAGAAAATCCCTTTGTATACAAGGTAATTTAGAGGAATGGCCTATCATTGTGCAAATGTCCACATATTCTTTTCTCAGCAGAGCAGGATATGAGTAGTTTGGAAACCAGTTTTTTGAAACTTGATTCCTCACCTCATTGTCTCTGACCTCTCACAGTTGCCCCATCCCCACACCCCCAAAAGGTTAAAAACACAGTAAGCAGCCACATACCAAGATAGAGCAGGGGCATGAGGAAGATGGCATTTGATTTGCCCTTTGGCAGCAGGGTACGGCAGCACTTGGCAAGCCCAATTCTTCCTAGTTGAATATATCACTTGCACGTCGCAATCTGCCTCTGTTGTCCTGTGGCCTGTGAACCTGAACTCAAGCCTCTCTTTCAAAGGCATTATGTTACAGCACACCATCTGGTCAGCTGGCCCTGTATTCAAAGAGATTTGGAATCACAGTGTAGAGGAGCTAATTATGTTCAGTGAGTGTTTCATGATTTGCTATTCTAGCCAAATAAACAAAAATAAATTATTGAAATATTTCCTTTCTGTTCTTTCTGTTCAGCCGATTCAGAAGTGTAGGGGGAAAAAATCCCCAAATAGTGAGAAAATTATTGGGGAAGCTGTTGAATCCATTTTGCATAACGGATCCTGCATATGTTCTAAATTGTAATCCTTTTGGAGTTGAGATTGATAAGAATAATTAATGTGTTTCTGCCCTATTTTATAGTGGATGGTTTTCATGCTAAGTGCTTTAATGTATGTCTATACTGCTAATGTATCACTTGAGGCTAAACAGTTCAAAGCTTTGAGTGTATTTTATGAATTTGAGATTTATTGACCCAGTGTTTATTTTAACTAGGACATATCTATGTTTGTGCCCTTTTGAAAACCAGGCCATTGGGACAGAGGCAAGTTTTAAAATCTTACATCTGTTCTTAGGCAATTTGGTAACATGCTAATTTTTTTTTACAGTTACTTCTGCAAGTACTTAAGCACCTTTTGTTTGCCAGCTCCAGATATAATCCAGCCCTTGCTTAGTAGCTCTCAACTAAACATTAATTTTCTCCTAACCCCTTGTTTTTAAAAGAAGAGTTCAAGTGATAGTATTTCAATATTGTTAATTCCTTAGTATATCTATTGACATCATGTAAAATTTGATTTGAAATGCAGCATGAATGACAAAGCTATACAAGACAAGCAGGAAGCTGTAAAGCAAGCGTGAACATTTTCATGTAGGCGTAGTTGTCTAAACTCCAATTAAACTAAATGATTCCAGATTAGCCTTGCTGGTAGTCTAAAAACAAATACCTATACAGAAATTGTTCTACTCTGTTGTAATCTATCATTAATTTTCATGTATGGATTTTCCTTTATTAATGTCAAGGATAAGAGCTATCTCTTTTTTTAATCATCTCATCTATTGTTTATATATTGATAACATATTAATGTCAATTAAAATTTTTAAATTTTATGTTCTTTTGAGAGTTGTGTATTATATACTTGTTAACCCATCTAATTTACCACTACAGCTTTAAAATCTAACGCTTACTGTAAATGTAAATGTGCTACTTTTTCCTGTGTATGGAATAGACCCTTGAGTTAAATGAACACCATTAAGTAGTGTCCTCTTTGTTTGAAAGCTTACTGTCTTTTACTACTAGAACACAGCCAGTGGTTTGCTACAACTAAATTAGTATCAAAATTGAGTGCATCCCTACCAAATTGCTAAAATGTATAGTTTTTTAAATTCCAGATGATTTTAAAAATTCTATGGTAGCATCTTTTATGTGGGCGTGTATGCAACAGTCTAAAAGAAAACAAATATTGCGTATAGAAAATAAGCAAGAATTTTTTCATAAAATAAGTATGAAATTATTTGGGGCAAGGCACATAGCTTTTAATTACCCTTTCAAAACCACATTGCATTCTGAAGACATTTTAAAGTCTGGTTAAAGTGTTTCTACGTACAGTTTCATCCTGTCATATGTAAACTTGAATTATTCCAATCCAGCCTATAGATAACAAGTCATCCCATGGAATGTTCTACCAGTCTTTTTTATAACCTACATTAATGTGACAGTACTATCACCTTCTCAAATGTATCTAAACAGACCTTAGCCAATGATATCAGATGAACCACGGTTATCTTCTACACCAGATTATGAACTGTTTGAGAGTGAATCAATTTCTAATTTATTTTTATGGGTTATGGAGCCCTTAGTCGATTTTTTTGCATATATATATGTGTATGGTCAGGATCCATAAGGAAATAGATGGCATGCTTAATGGGTGTAATTGTGGAGTGTTTAATAAGGGGGTTATTTACAAAGCAGTGAGCCAAGGTAAGGGGAACAACAGGACAGTGAAGCATTACTGGGGCAGCAATAGCAGGGAGATATTACCACTGTTGGTTTGAGGGGCAAAAGTGGGGAGAGATCTGAAAGAGTTGTAGCTCAGGTGGTATCTAGAGGAGAGAACTGCTGGCAAGAGCTGTGGCCTTTAGAGGAGCCTTACTCACCTCTACTCACCTTCCCACTGCTTTTCATTGGCTGGCTATTGGTTAAGCCCAAACAAAAGCCAGGGACAAGGAAGTCAGTCAATACAATCCATCAAAGTCTGCAGCTGCAAGCACAGGGCAAGATGAAGAAAGGCGGAGAAGACGTGGATATAAGGGAGGGAGATACGTATGCAAACAAAATATCTAGCTTAGCGGATGTTGAATTAATGGTGAAGTCTTTCAGTGTTTCAACTTAACTAAAATATATTTGCCTAATTCTGGTTGATAGGACAGGGACATTAAGTGCTTAAATAAATTTTATTGTACTTTCTCAAACCATTAATTCGGGCATATATATATTTGAGTACTTGAGTAAGGAGATAGCCATCGGAAGAGGTAGAAGGCCAGGGAGACATGCCCAACATACTCTTGTAGGAACTGATCTTTGTTGTCATAAATGTGATTTCTGATAAATCAGTACCCAGGTCAACAGAGAATGACATTTGTATTCACCTATGTTGAAAATAAATTATTCTTTCAGCATAAGCTGGATTAGTCTAACAGATTTTTTTGTTTTTGTTTTGATTAGCTAAGCTTATTTCTAAGCCCTAATGAATGATGTTTCTACTGATATCTGTCCATAACTAATATATATAAATAGCATAATTTTCAAATAACTAATGGAGTTAGTTATTTAGAAAAATCCGAGACTTTTCTTCACTGAAGAAAAAAAATCTCTTTAATGTGAATCATCATCTCCTAATTTATTTTTTAAGTCTGGATTTTCATATATTAAGATGGTTTAAATCAAGGGATTTCAAGACCAAACAACAGCACTGACAGAAATGTTGAACCACAGTAGACCTGATCTCTGAAGAATGCAGTGATAGTGATTGTGTTGTTATATCAGGACATCTTAATAGATCTAAATGTGGAGTATTAATGGGAAATAAAATCAGTAGTTAGTTCTCAAAACATTTAAGGCTACGTTAAGATCCACAATTGAATGCCAGTCAGAGATTTATCCCTGTGATATATTTTTCTGACTCAAACTAACTGTTCAGTGTTTCTAATGGAACGTGTAAGTGGAGTCAATAAAATTATTAGGACCTGTAAAACCATAGATTTTTTTTAAAACCATAGATATTAAAGAGGAATAAACATTTCACAAAAAATACAAAGAACAATCCATTGGAGATGCATTAAGAAAAAATAATAAAATACTATTTCTCTTCATTAAATATTAAGTCAAATTCTTGATTGACAGGGGTGCATGGCTGGCTCAGCCAGTGGAACAGGTGACTCTTGATCTCAGAGTCGCGAGGTCAAGCCCTACATTGGGTGTAGAGCCTACTTAAATTATTGATTGACAGGAGAACATATATACTGTTTATAAATAAATTTATATTTATTTGGAATGCATGTTCAAGGATTCTCTAGGAGTATATGATTAAAGGCCCCCTTAGCTACTGACTGAACCTGATTATTTAACGGGCTAAGAACTAGTGTATTAAAAATTCTAAGCACCATTTCTACCTAAGACAATAAGCATATATCCTAAGCCAAGGCTTGTCCTGGAAGAACAGTGGCATTTAATTATTTCAGAGATTTATTATGCAGAAACAATCTGAGTGCCCTTAGTCTAGGCCCAGAAGCAGCCTGTCAACAGAAGTCTTCCCTAACCTATAAGTTGGAATTCACAGGTACAAATTGAAGACTCTATTGGCCAGGCCTTCCAGGTCTTTTCATGTCCAGACAAGGCTGGACTTCCTGCTGGAAAGGAAAGCACCTTTTAGTCTCTACCCTCAAGTCCACTCCAGTCATCTTAAAGCTTAATTGAACTAAAAATTGGTTCCATCTTACCAAGTAGTTGGGGGTCCCTACATGGTCTGAATCACCCTTTTTCAGATTATGTTATTGCTATATTTAGACAAAGACAACAAAGGTTATTCACGTTCTCTGTAACCAAATAAAACCCTACAGAGCTGTATTAAACATTTACAACTTCACCATCCCCCCTCCTGTGTTGTTCCTGTGAATGACGAGTGTTAGGTGGTTCCCTGCAGCATAGCATTCCTTCTCTGTGCTGATATAAAGCTAGACACACATATAAATAGATTTTTGTGTTTTCCCTGCACTCACCTCTTTCCTTTGCCCCCATCTCACTCTCCACCCTTTCTCCCTCTACTTCCTAAACTGGAATGATACTATAAAATATATTCTGTAACTTGTCTTTTTAAATGTAGTGTATCATAGACTTTCTCTAGATGCCCATACCTATAGATCTACCTCCTTCTTTTTAATAGCTGTATAATATTCCATGTGGATGTATCCTATTTAATCACTCCTCTACAATGAACATTCAGGTTGTTTCCAGTTTTGTGCCACTATTAACAGTACTGAAGCAAATAACTTTATACACGGATCCTTAATGTATGCTCCTTTAAAAATGTACAAAAGTATCCCCCAACATGGGATTGCTGATTCAAAAGGTATGTACCTTTAAATTGTAGTGTATATTACCATATTGCTTTCCAGAAAGGTTGTAGTGGTGAACATGGCCATTAGCATTAAATGAGAGTTTCCCTGCATCCCTAGGTATCTTTACGTGTAGTGGATGTTATCCATCTCTTCCATTTTTTCAAATTTGATGGATAAAACAAAATAGAATTTCATTAATGCTTTATGTTGCATTATACCATATCAGCCACCTGAAATACAAGGACAATAAACAGAAGGCCTAGCATCATAGAGGTTTTTAAGGGGATTTTCAATAATTTACGATGCATGAGAGAATTTGCCATGTGTGTTTATGCATGTACCTCCTCTCCCCAAATTATAACAATACTTGTAAATTCAGGCCTTACCCTGAGAGAAATTCAGGGAAAGAACCAGCTGGAACGTATAAAGTAGGTTGACAGAACAATGAGAATACAGGGACCAATATTAACTCAACCTTATCATTTCTTAACTGCTTCTAGAGGACTTCCATCCCACCAGGTCATATATTTACAAAGAGCTCAGCTTCTCCCCACCCCACTTTATGTAATACTGACTGAGACTTGTTATCCTATTAACTCACCACAGGATCTGTAATTCATTAATATATGTCATTTGTAGGTGCTTCCAGATACACATGAGAATAACAATTGGGTGTTGCCCCAGGTCTAAATGTAATTACAGTGTTCAATTCAGCATATGCCATGCTCTACAAAGTCAATGACCCACCAGGGTAGATAGTAACCCCCCAATGTGAAGCATTTAAAGAAAGATTTGTTAAATGAAAAGAACAGAAAATAGACCATGAGAATAACAAATAGGGTTATGAAAAGACTTCTAATCTTCTATTATTTAGCATTTACTCAATATGGTTTCATATATGCAAAAATAATAGATATCATTCTTACCCAGTTGAATTCACAAAGAAAGAAAAAATGATTTAGGAAAAGAAAAACAGCTACTAAGTTTAGCACAAAATTATCTTTAGGAACAAAGGCAAGAATGTCATTGGAGAAATAATTTGAAATTTGTAGTCAAATAGCTTAATTTTTCTGGCTTTGCTACCTCTGGTCATTTTCTTTGGTTTCTGCTTGTCCTTGGCCCCAGGGTTCTCTACATATTTGGGGAGAACAGGCTGATGAGCCAGAGGCACTTAACTCCTTGACATTTTTCTAAGAGTCTTTATTTGATAATCTGAGACTTCTTAGGACAAAAATTTTCACAGTCTATAGAAAGCTCTGCCATACCCCATATTAAGTAGTGATCAGACCTTTGGTCTCAGGAAATAAACACCCTCATTCTTCAGCAGTCAATGATAGATAGTCATACTACTACTGTGCAGGCACATTCTTACATTATGTTCCCTAAACTGGGTCCTGGGCCATAGCTTTTTGATCCTCTTGCAACAAGAATTTGCTTCGTTTCTCTTTTGTGAAGGAAATACTGTGTGCTAGAGGTGATTCATTGCCTGTTTTAAATACTTATTCCTTCCCAAGGTACTCTGATGGTGGCATTATGAGCCCAGATAACATGTCCATATCCAGGAAGAAATTTCCAAGTGAGTGCTTCCACCTGAAGCCCACCCCTACAGATGCCTCTCACTAATTGTCTCTAGTCTGTTCCTTGAGGCTGACTGGTTACCTCGTAACTGTGTGGCCTACTACCAGGTAGCAAAAGGCACCTATGTCATGGAACCAGGTTCTGCTTTGCTCCATAACATTAGGGTCTCTGAAATCACCATCGTTGACTCTAATTTATTCTTCTAGTGCTTTCTGTAAAGTTTTTATTAAGTTCTACAGTTTTTTGTTTTTGTTTTTGTTTTGTAGCAGGAGGAAACCACAACCATAGTCTACTTTCATGCCCTGTGCTGTCACATTCTACAATTTTCTCTTCCTCAACCTGGCTGGAACTCACAAGTTTTCAACTATATAATAAACATCAAACTACAGATGTTGTAATTCTTTGTTCCAAAATGTTATACTGGTGACACAGAAGCAAGATAAAGTTTCTTCCCTTCCACAGTTGTCTTCTATTCTGTTATCGGTCTCTCTTATGATTGATTGCAAGAACAGTCATTAGACACTTCCTTGCAGGACTAATTTGGGTTAATTTATATGCGTATTATAGAGGAGGAAAATATTCCTTCCATCCTCTTAGGTTCTGTCACTGGGCCTGAGAATTAAACTAACATAAGGCAGATCAACAAGAGAAAAGCTTCAAATTTCATTGAATACTTTGATAGGCATGGGGGAGTCCTAATAAGAAAAACAAAGATTCAAAGAAGCAGTTAGAACTGAGAGCTTATATACTGTTTTGTTTTTTAATCAAAGGATGATAAATTTGTAGAGAAGTGACAAGACATGGATTTGGGTTAGGAACAGTAAATTGTGGGAACATTACTAGGAAATGTATGGGGAAAACTAAAAAAGAAAAGGTCTATTTTAATAGGTTTGTTTGTATAGATCCATTTTGGCAAAGATACCCAATCTCCAGTGATAAGAATGTTCTCTGCGTGGTACAGAGTGCACTTATCTCAAGAGATCATTTTAACCTGGTTTTGGGTACAAAGAGGGAGGTCAGAGAGCCCTTCCTGCATCTGTGGTCTTTGCAGTGCCCTCAGCTCAAAATAATCAATATGCCAAAGCAGTGTCTTTTGGGTGACATGTTCTGATCTCCTTCAGTACGTAATGTGTATGTAGGATTAAATCCCACTTAACTTTTTGTATTAATATGATAGATGAGTTCTGATTTATATCCAGCAGCCATTTCTTAAATTATAGAGAGCTGTGCTAAAATGGGAGAGACCTATACTAAAGCAGGAAACATACTCTAGTATATTTCTGTATAAGCCCTATTTTAAAATTACAAGTAAGATTTATTTATTATTTATAAAGAAGATTTGAGAAACCTTTAAAAATAAATTGCAGTAAAAAAAAACTAGAAAATTTGAAAGAAATTCAGAACAATGAAATTATAAGGAGAAAGGAGTTAGAAGCAACTTCAAATGGATTTATTAATGTAGATGAGCACTGAGCTGAATTCTGAAGTTATTGGCAGCCAAAGCAAAAAAGAAAATATTTTACTTTATCTTGACCTCAGTGTTTAACTAAAGAGAGCTTTCATATTTATTTAAGGGCCCTCAGGGCCCAAGCTGGTGGATGAATGAGAGAAGAGTCTGGGTGTGAACCAAAGAGAATTGTACAGCTTCTTTTTGTCCCATCCAAAGGAGTTCAAACTGTAACAAAATCATTGCTGGCCGAATAAAACCAGAGGCAGTGACGGGGATAGACATGAAGTGGCGACTCTAGCCACAGTTGAAATCTAGAAGAAATGTATCATATGGGTCTGTTTAGCATTCTCTAACATAAAACACAATGGATAATGCCTAAGTTATTTTATTTAAAAAGCACAGAAATGGCCATTGCTTTAAAGGGTCTTTCTAAAGTTGAACTTCTGAAAAAGCTGAGGATTTAATATTACCATTTTCCTTAATGAATTTACTATGAAGTCTCTAGAAATTGCATATGCCCCAAAGTGGCCTAAGAATGCCCCTAAGGTGGCAGGACACACTTAATTAATAATACTTGGATTTCGTGATTAGAGTACTTCTAAGAGCTCCTGTTTTCCTTGTGCTGGAGTAAATATCTCCCATTCCTGGGAGTCACTAATGCAAAAAACTTTCTACAGCCCTTGAGTTAAATAAGTGTCATTCAAGGTGTTTTGATTACATCTTGTGTTTGAGGTTGGGAATGTTGAGGAGGAGCTGGGCACTGTACATCACCTATAAAGTTCCTAGGGGAAAAAAAAGATCAGGAAATGTACTGGAAGGAACAGAAAAGCCTCTTCTAATCCTTTCTCCTACTGTCATGGTTACCTAAAGTTAGAGTCTCAGATTAAAAAAAAAAGGTCATCTCCATGTTACATATGGTTATGTCATTTGAGTCTCCCTCCCTTTCCCACATTCTCTTACTGTTGCATAATTTCTGTTTTCCAGACTCCCTATGTAGAATTCTAAGTTGTGGTGCTTATGAAGAAACAAACTTTTCCCTATTCTCAGTGTCAAATTTCTGTGAAATCCCCGTCCAGGGTTCACTGGCAGGCCACATGAGAGAGACTCAGCCCAGGTGACCGGGAAGGAGGTTGCATAGCACAGGGCTTGGGTTTCACAAGGTTCTGAGTCGACCAGTGGCAAAAAGACCAAGTAAAGCCACGAAACGTCAGCAATAGTCCCCTTTTGGACAATGAAACAATTCAAGAAGGCTGGCTTGTCTGCTGAAGACAGTGGTCAAACCTCTGACCACTGGCAACAGGACAAGGACTGTGTTAACTACTGGGAATCCCTGAATTCTTAGATGGCTTACTCTGCTCAGATATTACTTAGCAAAATACATGAATATGCCAGGGTAGAGATAGCACTGTGCAAATACTGGCTGCAACAAGCACGGCAGAGTGGTTTTGAAATCAAGTCAGTTTGGAAGCAAGGTTCTCAGAATCCAGCTGGGATCTTTAGATTCAATTAGGGTCTTTCACCGAGGCCTTCAATAAGACTCAGAGTGCTGTTTGTTTCAAAGCTCAAAGCACTTTAGACCTCACCTGGAAGAAGTAACACCTGGGCTCCTCTCAATAAATCAGTGACCCCAAATGTCCAGAGAACAAATGAAGTTTCTGCAGGCTCTTTGTTGTATCTTTAGTGTGTGCTTATTTTTATACTTGATGTCACAACTCTTCATGGTTTTATTGAAATCTTTGTAGTGTCTCATAATGTTTTCTTTGCTATGTTTTCATTAGGTTCTTCATTTTGCAAACAAAATTTTATTTACCATCTTGGCTGCCTGCAACTTGTGACTAGATGTGTGCTATATTTTAGGGACTATAAGGAAGTATGTTTGAGAGACCAAGAATTTATTCTCACAGTGTGAGAAGAGAAATACTAATGGTGTCTTCCCAAGATTCCCATTCTCCTGTTATTTAATCAAAGGCTCAGCAATTGCTATGGAAGCACTTTGCATATCGAATGAAGGTTAGTAATCACCTGACTTTAAAACAGGGAGAGGCATGTGGGTGGCTCATCAGTTACGTATATGACTCTTGGTTTTTGCTCAGGTCATGATCTCACAGTTCCTGGGATCAAGCTTGGGTTTGTGCTGACAGCCTGCTTGGGAGTCTCTGTCTCTCTGTCCTTATCCCTCTCACGCGTGCATGCACTTCCTCTCTCTCTCAGAATAAGTAAATGAACTTAAAAAAGAAAACAGGGCAAGTAGCCTGAGTTTTTCCAGGTGGGTCCAATATAATCACACGAGTCTTTAAAATCAGAGGGGGGTGAGGTACAGGGAGGTGTGGTTGATGAGGGAGGCAGAGAGAGAATGACTCAACCCAATGTCGCTGGCTTTAAAAAATGGGAAAGAGGGGGTTAGGAGCCTCTAGATGCTGAGAAGGTCCCCTTGCACTCAGCCAGCAAGGAAATATAAGACCAAGTCATCCAGCTATGTGGAACTGATTTCAGCCAACAACGTGAATGAGCTTTCAAGCGGATTTCCTTAAGAACTTCTGACTCTTTGACTTCAGCCTTAGAAAACCCAGAGCAGACTAGCGGGAGCAGTCACTTCCACCTTGTGATCTACAGAACTGTAAGATAGAAATCTGCATTGTTTCAAGCCTGTATTTGATCAGAGTTGTTTTAAGTTTGTGGTAACTTGTTATGGTAGCAGTAAAAAACTCATACATGTAAGACAAAATGCCTTGGGGTACCCCAGTGTCCAGAGTTACTTGATTTCGACTGTAACTGGTAAGGAAGAGAGATCTGTTAAGGGAGGAAAGAGAGAAAGAGTGAAAACAAAGGAAAGAGGAGAGGTTTAACATTAAGAACAGTGAAAGCAGGTTAGTCTCCATTCTTTTTAAGGAGACTAACCCCAAGTAGATATTTGCATGCTTCATGGTATTAGTTTTTCACAGGACTGCGTGTGATTCTAATACTTAAATATTTCAATGGCTTTTATTGTTGTTGATACAGGATGGCCTTCTTTATTGTAAACTGCATTTAGTGCATTCTATTTATGTGTATTATGTACAGGTTTGTATTTGGAATACTGTACCTGCTTACTTTAAGGAAAAAAGAAGGGATCTTCGAGAATCTTTTGAGTTTAGATTAATTTTGCCTTACAGGCTGATTGTAGAAACAAACTCCCCTGTAAGATACACTGTTGTCCCACATGCTGCCTCCCTCAGTCACAGCCTTTGGAGAATTTGAGGTTCTAGAAGGAGGCAGTCCAAAGGAGAGTGAAGCAGCCACGCCCTCTGTTGCTAGAAAGACCCAAGATTCATGTACACGGTCAGCACATGAATTCTCTCAGCTTTCTCCATACAAAAGTATACCATACATTTCTCCTTTCCAGGCACACCACTGGTTGTTACTTTACCTTTTTCTCACACAGAGTAATCTGAGGTGTTAGTGGTAAGTAATCTGATTCAATCTAGGTTCAAATTTGAGGATGGGGGAGGGGATGGAACAGCAAACACACCTGTGATTTTATTTCCTCCATGTAGTTTCCCCTTTAGTGCCCTCTTCACCAGGGAACAACAAACTGATAAAGATGAATTTCCTCATCCATTATAGACTTTGTGTTTGCATAATCTAGCTTCTGTGTTGCTGCTTTCTCAAATCTCTTTGTAGTTTTCTATGTAGGCCTCCCACAGATTGGCTCATTTTAATAAAAATACATTTCTTCTGCCCTCCACAACCTTCTGGAGCCTTCAAAGGTGAATTTAATTATACATATTAAAAGAAGAAACCAAATTCAAAATTTTGAGGATTTCAGTTCTCAGACCAAATTTATTATGTTCAAAGTTGTGTCTGGATAAAAGGCAAGTATAACATTGAAATATTAATCCATTCATGCCACTTAGTGATTTGAATTATTCACAGCTGCTTATGTTTTATTTTTATAAGAATATGGCTTTTTATCTCTGTGGCCAATCAAATTGAAAGGAATCTCCTTTGCTTTTAGAGTCCTTACCAGTTGAATTTGTTTTAGTTAGAACACCCCCCTCTTCCTTCATACATTTTATGAGGTGTATTTATAAAGCGTTTACATTTGGTTGAAGCACTTAACAGAAAAACTAGGTAAATTGAACACGAACAGCTCAAGCAAAATGCTAGGCAACTATTTCCAAATTTAAAGTGCTTTGAAGCTGTTAAGCTGTTAAATCCCACTCCCCCAAGCTCTCCTTCCCACCAGAATATAAGTAGATGGTGTTGTACAAAATATTTGGTGGTGTCTGTTTTTAGTGTTCAGTCTACATTTTCTAAGCTGATTTGGGAGCTTAGCTCTAACCCCTTCCCTTTTTATGATATGAAGTCAAGAATCTTCTAGGTAGAGAATAAGCTTTTGAATTCTCCTTTCTTATTTGTAAAAGGGCAATAATATTTATCTTTGCCAGTCTCATGGGGCCAAGAAACTCAAATGATATAATACTCAAGGATATAAACTGTATATAGTGATGCAAATAAGAGATTAGTGACAATGTTACTTCAAGATTGTTATTAGCAATAACTTTGTAGACTGACAATACAGAAGGCACAGAATTTATAATGGATCAGAATCCAGAAATCAAACATGATTCCAACCCAGAATATTATAATTACGTTCTAATCTTTATTTCCAAGCATTTAAAAAGTAATAATATGCACAGTGAATCACTACTTTGCACTTTTTGCCCAATTATTTCAAACATATGTGTTTTGCTAAAATTGTCAATTTTATTGATTGATTGATTGATTGTCCTGGGTTGCTTTCCCCTGGACAGTCTTAGCGTTTTACTCAGAATTGAAATTTACTTTTGAAGAGTGGAGCAGCCCTGCACCCTCTTCATTTGAGTAAACCTTTCTATTAATATCCTCTAAGGTCACATTCATTTTTTATCAGTGTCACTCTTTTTATTTCATGATGGAATGAATTAGGAAAACCTGGGTAAACAGTTACTTTGCAGTGATTCTTTGGATTTCAGTAAGGGTTATTACTGATCGTAATATCTAAAGATAGTTGATTTGATCAAGAAATAGGTAACAGAATGGTAAAGCAGTCTGCTTGAGATCACATAGCTGGTTTTTAGCAAGGTATAATTAAAAGCCAGTTTTCCCAATTCTGGGTCTAATGTTCTTCCAGTATGCAGCGAGGAGGATACATAAAAGAAACACAGCTTACAGCAGCAAGCAGCAAACAATTGGGTTATATGTGACCCACTGCCTATGTTGTAACGTTTTATTGGAACACTGCCTTGCCCATTCATTTACATATTATCTATGGCTGTTTTCATACTACAAGGGCAGAGCTGAATAGTTGGGTCAGAAACCATCTGGCCCGTAAAGTATACGATATTGAGTATCTGGTTCAGTATGAAAAAAGTTTGCTGATCTCTGTCTTAAAAGAAAAATGACTAAAAAGTCTGGTTGGGGTACTTTGTGAACAGTTTCTTGAGTTTACACATTTGTTTCTAATTGTAATTTATAATATGCTATTTGGCTATTAGACAAAATTGTCTAGCTTTCTCACAACTACAGATTAATGTTAACAAATGTGAGTATATACTTGCAAAAGAAGAGTCAGTGTATATGTTCAGAAGGCATTTCCCATTATATGGGGATTTGTTTCCTCTCCTCATAATATATTCTTGAAAACAATGGAGATATTTAATTCAAAGCAGTGGGAACTTAGGCTGGAAACATGATAGCTGTGTTCAGGTAAGTGAAGGACCATCCTGTAAATAAAGGGATTTGATGTATTTGTCCTTCAAGTTCAACTAAAATGCACTTTTGCTGGTAAACCCCTGATTCCCCTCCTTCCTTCTTTGGACAGAATTAATCACTCTCTTCTGTGCCTCCAAAATACTTTGTACAGAGTACTATTATGACATTTATCACACTGAATTACAGGTAGTTTGCCCATTTGTCTCCCTAGTTGATTGTGAAGTCCTTGGAAGTGAAGACAATACCTTACTCATTTTGGCATGCCCATCATGGGGCTCAGTCTCTGGCTCACAGTCGATCAAAATGCTTGATGAATGAATATTAAAACCTGAGAGGGCAAAGTGAAGACCAGAGTGACGTTTTATTACAAAGAACTTTGCAACAGTACTGGAAACTGATAGAAAGATGTCCTAAGCTGCTAAGATGTCCTCAGAGACCAGAACTTGAGATTAGAATGCCCAGGTTTGAATTTTAGCTGTGCTGTTTACTGTTTGTCTTTGGGTAGATTCCCTAATGTTTACACTTCAGTTTTCTCTCCTTTGAAGTGGTGGTGATAGAAGCAGCAAATAGTTTTCTAGGTATGGTCTGTAGAATCCTGAGGATTCCCAAGATCCTTTTAAGAAGTCTGTGAAGTCCAAACTATTTTTGTAAGACCTTGTTTGCCTTTTTCACTGAACTTCATTGGCAGTACAAAAGCCATTGTAGGAAAACTACTGGTACCTTAGCACAAATAAAGAAAGCAAGTTAAAATAGTAGTAATTACTTTGTTTTTCATCATATACTTACAGAAAAAAATGACATTTCATTTAAGAATGACCTTGATGGAGTAAAATTAGTAGTGAAGTTTCAACCTTTGTGTACAGTGTCCTTTTAAATATTTTGTGTGATGAAATGGGAAGTATGTATAAATCAGTTTTGCCACATTTTGAAGTACAGTTGCTGTCTTGAAAAGTACTTGTACTGGGGTGCCTGGGTGGCTCAGTCGGTTAAGCGTCCGACTTCAGCCAGGTCACGATCTCGCGGTCCGTGAGTTCGAGCCCTGCGTCAGGCTCTGGGCTGATGGCTCGGAGCCTGCAGCCTGTTTCAGATTCTGTGTCTCCCTCTCTCTCTGCCCCTCCCCCGTTCATGCTCTGACTCTCTCTGTCCCAAAAATAAATAAACGTTGAAAAAAAAAAAAAAAAGAAAAGTACTTGTACTATTGAGTTGCCAGCTGAACTAGCCTCTGTTTTACATGTAATACCACTTTTACTTGGAAGAGTCATTTGGAAGAATCCAGGCTTTGGCATTTGGCAGTTATCTTCTCAAAAGTTAATGAAGTAAACTTATTACTTCAAGGAAAACAACTAATAATACTTGTAGCCAATGAGAGAATTAAGCTGTTTGGCAATACTTTGAATTTTGGAAAATTTGTATTTTCCACCATGAGCTTGAGAGGCTTCTCAGTATTTAGACTGTTCTTAAGAGATTGGCAGTGATGTAAATGGGATTTTCGAATATTGTATAATAACACAATACTTGGAAGATTTACCTAACTTAAGGAACTGGTATTTTCCAAATGAGCAGTGCATGATGTTAGAAAATCCGCATGAGTCAAGATCCATTGAAAGTACAATATGGATGTACCTCAACCAATAGAGTTAAGGTAAGAGTCATTATATTAAGGGTTTTGATAGGGTTTCAGATTTTACATTGCATAGAATCCTTTAGAAAATACTGCTGTCACGTTTTGGTGTGGTATCAAAGAAGAGCATGTGCGGAGTTCCCCGCCCCCCCCACCCCTTGCAACTACATACTTGCTATTTGAGGCCACTTGTCTCCAGTACTTCAAGCAAAACAACATACTGCAACAGACTGAATGCTAGAGCAGATAGGGAAATCCAGATGTGTTCTATGAAGGCTGACAAAAAAATGTAAAACAAAGCTGTTCGCACTAATTTTTTTGTTTGCTTTGACTAGGTTACTTAATTTATGAACCTGAGTTGAGAATTCAGATTATAGTTATCATAAAAACGGGTTTTCATTTTCATTTTGGGCAAATACTTAATTTTTCACTTAAAAAAAAAAAGGCTTATTCATTTTTGTGAGAGAAAGCATGAGTGGGGGAGTGGCCAGACAGAGATGGGGACCGGGATCACAAGCATTCTCTTAAATTTCAGGTAAGAGTATAAATTTGTACTAACTCTTTGGAATTAATTTGGCAATATCTGTCAAAACTTAAATCCACGTGGTCATTGAGTCAACAATATAATACACTGTTGTTTGTAATAGCCAAACAAAAAAATGGCTCTAAAAGTACAAGACAGTAGAGGCAGGTTAAATAAGTACATCTCTAAAGTGAAATAGCTTATATTTTGCAGGCATTAAAAATAGGTATTTATGTGGAACTATGAAAATATTTTCAAGATTCTAAAATATGAAAGTATTTTTTAAAGATCCAGAAAATTTTAGCAAGATTAAATTGTACATATAATTTGCATTTTTCTGTTTATAGAGCTAAATGCCCAGAAACTAGGAACCAGAGTTATATTGGGGAAACAGTGATTAAAGATCGAGGAAGAGGGGCGCCTGGGTGGATCAGTTGGTTGGGCAACTGACTTCGGCTCAGGTCATGGTCTCGCGGTACGTGGGTTCCAGCCCCATGTCGGTCTCTCTGCTGACAGCTCAGAGCCTGGAGCCTGCTTCGGGTTCTGTGGCTTCCCCTCTCTCTGCCCCTTTCCTGCTCACACTCTGTGTCTCTTTGTCTCTCAATAATAAATAAAAGTTAAAAAAAATTTTTTTTAAAAAGATTGAGGAAGCGGTAGTAGGGGGCATTCACTTTGCACTTCACACCCTTAGGTATTGCTTTAGTATTCTTGATCATATGCACTTTCTTCTTTAAAGAATTGAGGTGATAATACTTATAATGAAAACTACTTGAGATAATGTCTAATCTCTTGGCTTATAGTAAATGCTCAGTAAGTGTTGGCTGTACAAGTGAATGACTGCCTCAGGTATTTGTGTGGTGCCACCAGTAGAGTGTTCTCCAAGAAATGGCTAAATGATAGCTTGACAGAAATGTCATAGGTAAGAATTCTGCCTCTAAGTATATGTAACTGACTTATCGGGTTGAATTCTGATACTCTCTGGATCTTCATATTTTTGAAAGAATGGCCATAGTATTTAGAGAATGAAAGTTGTATATCAAATGTCTTCCACCAAACTGTTCTCTGAGCCACCTTACAAATCTTCATAATTTATTTTCCATCCATTAATTTTTATACCATTCATTTTTCCCTTCAATTTTGTACTCAAAGTTTGGAGGGGCTGCTGGGACAAATAGGCTAACATGCATTTAACTTGACGCTGTGCCATGTCAGGAAGCTCTCTGTTCTTTATAATCAATGGCCATTTAGTATACATGCTTCATATTGCTTATTCCATACCGTAGAATTTATTTAGTTGGATGCCTCTGTTCTTAGGATAAGCTTATCTTTAAGATCTGTTTAGCCCCCCCAAAAAAAAAAAAAAAGGAAAGAAAAAAGGAAACGTTTGCCTTCGTAAATAGCATGCCAGATTTTATTGTATTTTTTAAAAAATCACTTAGTGAATTGCCAGCCCTGCTTTTTCAAGGGTCAAAATATAGTTGCAAAAACGTATACAGACTGTATGCAAATATATCTTAGAGAATATTTGGGACTGAGGTTTGGACCTGAAATGGATGCACCTTTCTGGAAGAACAGAAATTAATAATTTATCCCAAGCATCTTATTGAAAGAAAAAAGCCAATTTGAATAACGTTAGGAGATTAAGCACACCAGTATTATTCTTTATTTCTTATATTAATGAAATACGATACAAAAACTCAATAAAAATTACATTAAAAACTCATAAACATTGTTCAACTCTTTTTTCCCTATTAGTCATATTCATGAAACTAGCATTTCTATTTAAATGGTAGTTAACAACAATAGGATTTTAGTGAGCCAAACAATACATGGGCTCATTCATTTACTCACTGGACATCTGTAACATGCCAGACCATGTGCCAGGTCCTAAGGCCTAAGTTTTGAATAAGATAAATTTCTTGCATTTTAAAAGTTCAATGTCCAGGGGCGCCTGGGTGGCGCAGTCGGTTAAGCGTCTGACTTCAGCCAGGTCACGATCTCGCGGTCCGTGGGTTCGAGCCCCACGTCGGGCTCTGGGCTAATGGCTCAGAGCCTGGAGACTGTTTCCGGTTCTGTGTCTCCCTCTCTCTCTGCCCCTCCCCCGTTCATGCTCTGTCTCTCTCTGTCCCAAAAATAAATAAACGTTGAAAAAAAATTAAAAAAAAAAAAAAGTTCAATGTCCAGTGGAGCAGAGAGACGTATAAACATGTAACAAATTATGGGAGGGAAAATAAAAGAGTATGGGGTTTTAGAAATCAACAAATTTAAAACATGAGCTTCACCACTTTTGAATTATAGTCCTATTTTTCTTTACTGTTTACTTTTGAAAGAGAGGGAGAGAGAGTGTGAGCAGTTGAGGGGCGGAGAGAGAGACACACAGAATCTAAAGCAGGCTCCAAGTTCTATCCTTGCTTCAAGGATTTCATCTATAAAATGGAGATAATATTTTCATTACGTGGTTTTTTATGGGTTAAACAAAATCTATTCAAAGAACAAAGCCTAGAACTAAATCTGACAAATGGAATGTATTTATTACCCTTAAAATCCAATATGAAAGGTCATATAATATGGGCATAGACAAGAAAGAAAGTGATTAATTTGAAGATGGGGACAGGTAAGGAGTAATTTCTTGAAGAAAGTAGGTAGGATAAGGAAGTGTTCATAACAGAGGGAAGAATTCCAGCCAGAGGGCTTTGCCTGCACAGAGGCATGGAACTTAGGGTAAAGTGTAAGGACTGTGGATTGTTGGGGAGGTTGTAGCCTAAGGTACAGAAGGGTTGAAATGACCATGGAAATTTAATGGTCCTTAATCACAGAGGACATTTTATATCCTGCAAATAATTTGCTGCAATAGGACTGACATAAATAGATTTGAGCAGTATTTTGAAGGTAGACTTTAGGGAATTGAGTGACAACGTGAGACTGTGGGAGAGAAGAGTTACATATTTTTCATTTAGGGTAGTAAATTGTTGGTATCATTAATCAGAAGAAGCAATTTAGGAGAAGTAGGTTTGGGAGAAAATGATAAACTTTATTTCATTTTATTAAATCTAATTTGTCAAGACCTTAGGAGAGAAACCTAGGCTGAAGATTTGAGAGTCCTAAACATTCAGACAAGGGTAGAAGTTAGGCATCCCAAGTTTTTAACGTGGCTGTGTTGTCCATCGGCTTTGTGACTAGTATGTTCTCCCTTGTTCTGAGAGAGCTTAAAAGTAACTTAACTTTGTAATTGGGAAGTCTCATCAATGTCAGGGCCTTAGCTCTAAATTTTCTCATAAATGCAATTCAAATAAAAAACTATCCCATATTCTTCATAGGGTTGTTTTAGGGATCACATTTTTTGATAACTCAAATCCCTTTAAAATATTGCACACACAAGCAGAGAATGACAAAAATAGCAATTCAAGATTTAGATTCATATCAGCAGAAATGGAACTGTTAGTAGATTCATTAATTAAAAGCTCACTTTATAGTTAAATTATAAAACCTCATCATCTATCATAAAGTAGCATGATAGTTAGGAATGTGAGCTCTGAGTCAAACTGCCTGAATTTGGATACCAGCCATTTACATCTTGATCTTTGGGCAAGTTACTTAACCTCTTTTCTAAAATGAAAACAATCACAGCGTCTACCACATAGGTTGTTGTGAAAATGAAATCAGTGTATTTAAAGTATATAGGACACTGGCCAACTCATAATTAAGGCATCCTTGTGTAAGAGATGTTTTTAATATTATCAGAGACATTGGTGGCATCATAATCATTCTCATCAACCAGCAGTACTTTAGTGCAGTGGGGAGGATGTTGGAGATAATCCTATCAGTTGTATAAATGAGGAAAAGGAAGCCCAGGATAGTTAATGTATATTCAAGCATGTACACTCAGCAAAACACAGGATTGAGGTTCAAGTACTTTACAGCTCCATACACTTACTGTTAAAGTAGGACCTTGTGCCTTCATGAGCAGGTTAAAAGAAAATACAATTGAGGTTGATAATTTGTATGTCTCATAAATTGGAAATGTTATGCTTTGTTAGTAAATTTGCCTATGGTCAGACGTTCCTTGTTTATTACTTCATGTTGAGCATGGATTGTAATGGGGATATGTATGTGTGGCTATCTGATAATATTCAGAAACAATACATATATATATAAAATATTTAATAGTTTCTCAAAAATAGTTGCAGCCTGCCCAACATTCAATGGGAAACAAAATACCAAGATCCGTGAGACATTTTCATGATGTAACTTTGATTTTATACATTTTTCTGATATATTAAGTAAGTTAAACTCTTACTTTAAGAGATATTTTCTTGTTTTGTAAGTTTAAAACTTAAAATATTAGACTTGAGGCTAAAGTTATTGAACTTGCACATATGCACGCAAAACACTGATAGCATCAAAGAATATTATTTAATAATACTTGAGTTTCATATAAAATATTTTCACCTGCAGAGCCCAGAGCATTTCATAAATATAGATGCTGTTAATCAAAGACTTGAATAAATAGATGGTTTTTGTATTGTACCCTGAAGATAAATAGATTTGGATTCTTATTGAATTTGTGTAGTCGACTTTAGGACTTAGGTAGAAGTGATAAAAATGAGTGCAGACTTTGATCATCTGCCCATAATAAATGCTGCCAAATAAAACCTTTGCAAGTGTTACCTGACAATAGCCAAACAGTCAGACATTAAATATGAGAAACTAAGGTAAAAATGGCAAATTAAAGAAAATAAAAAGTATTAGCTAAATGGTATAGAGGAATTAAGAGAAAACATGGAATTGATCTAAACACACGTTTATACAGCCTCAATTTAAGCACCCTATGAAAATGAATAGTTCTCGGTCTGCTTCGAAGTGCTTTATTATAATTGGAGTTTTGTCCTCTGTTTCCTTTTAATTTGTATTATTCATTTTGTTTTTTTCCAATCTGAGTTCTGTAAGCTCTAAAATTCACTTTTTTCAGTGGGACATTTTATTTAGTAAAACTCATTAGGGCCTAGCTTACTAAAAGCTCATACTGTGCAGTTTAAGTAATTTGTAGTGAATGGCAAAATTTAATTCTTGTTTATGGCTGAGTAATATTCTATTGTACATTTATCTATCTATATATCTTTCTATATCTATATCTATATCTATCTATCTATCTATCTATCTATACATACCACATCTTCTTTATCCATTCATCAGTCGGTGGACATTTGGGCTCTTTCCATAACTTGGAAATTTTTGATAGTGCTACTATAAACATTGGGGTGCATATGTCCCTTTGAATCAGTACTTTTGTATCCTTTTAGTAGTGCAATTGCAATGATGTGAATGGAGCTAGAGAGTATTATGCTAAACAAAATAAGTCAGAGAAGACAAATACCATATGATTTCACTCATGTGGAGTTTACAAAACAAAGCAGATGGACTTAATGGGAAAAAAAGGCAAACTAGAAAACAGACTTTCAACTATAGAGAACAAACTGAGAGTTACTCAAGGGGAGGTGGGTGGGAGGATGGGGTAAATGGGTGATGGGCTTTAAGGAAGGCACTTGTGATGAGCACTGGGTGTTGTATGTAAGCAACAAATCACTAAATTCTACACCTGAAACTACTATAACACTGTATTAACTAACTAGAATTTAAATTAAAACTTGAAAACAATAGTAGTGAATATCTAGCAACCATCATGGTATTGTGGTCACTGCTTTTGTTGTTCTGTGATCTTGGCACCTTGGGTTGCCCAAGTGGATAAAATACTGGCTGAAGTAAACCCTTCACCAACATACTTCTGGCGCCTCTGCTCTTACTTGACCTTCAGAGCATTCCTCATCTGTTTTTTAGTGGGCCCACTTGTCTGTATTGGTCAGAACATTGGCATCACATTTTCATGTAGAGTTATGTCCACCACAAACTAACTGCTTTGGCTTGAAGATCTTTCTCAGCCATGTCATGGCCTCCTTTCCCCCAGTCCTCATAGCCTCTCCAAACACACACAAAACTGCTTCTCTTCTCTGGCGCCTCTCTACCCTTTTTCTCCATCAGAGTCCCACCCAGTCTCCGTTCTTTGATGAACACTTTATGGCCTTCTCCAAATCTTGGCACCTCACAGTGGAGCAATTATTGTTCAGTGTGGTTTTATGAGGCTTGCTATTGTCTCAATTATATTTTAAGCTTCTATAGGAAAAGGACCATGTGCTTCATTTCTGTAACTACATAGTACCCAGCTCAGTGAGGAGAAAATAGGTTAAACATCATAATAAATGCCTGTTAGCAAGTTAAGTACTGTGACTGCATTGTGCTTTTAAAAGTCCATTTTATGTTTACGCTACTTGTTTATAGTGGGATTACTTTTTCTGAGCTATCAATTATTAAGCGGTTTACATGAAAATAAATTTTACTTATATATAGCTCTATACGTGACAGTTTTTGTTGGAAAAAAAATCAGACTGTCTTTGTAAATGTAGAACATATTAACAACCAAAACAGTTTGTATGTTTGTGATGGTATTTTTAGACATAAGCACTATCTGTTTTAATTCATCTTTTATTCATATACTCTGATGATGGGTTGTTGTTGCTGTTTTCTATATAAAACTGTTTTACTTTGTTTGCTCAAGGTCCTGGATGTTTTAATCTTAGAGGAGACCAAGTTGAGAGCAGATATTGTTGTTCAATCTTTGTTTAGTCATAATAAAATAGACTTCTAAGCCAAAATATGCAAAAATGTGATTGAAATATAAAATTAAAGTGGGTCTTACTTCATGATACCAAAAATGGCAATTGCAGATAAAAACATTATACACCATTTCTGTGACTGAGGAAAAATTCCCCAGAGAGGAAAAACAGGAATGGCCTTTGGAATGGTGCTTCACTCTTTCTCTAGAGCTGGTCCTGAAAAGAAAAAAGTGGAATTGAAATGGAGCAATTTAATGGCTCATTTCCTAAACAGAGAAAGCCCTGTCCTGCCAATCAAAGCAAGAGTACTCTTTTCTTCACTGGGAATTAAGATCTTTAGTTAAACTATTTTTGTTATGCTTTTGACTATAGATTATATTCTAAATTAAGTATAGAAAATATTTTTCGGTCTAGGAAGTTAGCTTAGGTGAAAATAATTTTATCTGCAGAAACAGCACAGTAAAATGGCTTTCCTTTGGGTGTAATTTTGAAGTGTTCTCTTTTTTTTAATCTTAAACTCAGATAAAGTACTAAAAATGTATTTTAGTAGAGACTTAATAAATATTAAATTAGCCAAGGGCTGTATGTATATGGAAATGAAGAAATCTTGAGTATTTACATAGAATTTTTGATCTTTCTATATGGAATTAAAACCTTGGTTTCCTTATGTCAGATCTACAATTAACTACAGTAAAACATCCTCCCGTTCCCCCTGGTAACTCCACTTTGATTAAAACATGTTTTACCTTGATGTTTTTAAATAATCCAAAATGTACAATTAGGAATTATCCTATTTGGTACAAACCCAAAGTGATTCTGCAAAACTTTTTCCTGCTAAAAGGACCCAATCAAAAAAGAAAAATTGTTTGACCTAATTTTTTGCTCAAATGAGAAAGTTTCATTTAGAATCGGAATTAGTTATTGAATAAGGTGCAAAAGGAGATGATTTAGAAACTTAGGAAAACTCTTCAGGTACCTCTTTGCACTCAATATCCTTTGATTTTATGACAATGCTTTACAATGTATTTAATCCTGATAAGAAAGCATAGCCCTAACATAAAGGGGGAAACACTTGAACTGCAGAGTGATTTCTCATAACTCTTACTCCATTTTAGGCCGCTTTCAGTCTTCTAAAGGGATTTATTAAGCAAACTAGCTGGCATGTTTGAAACAATGCCGTTTGAAAATGCCAGTTATGTGAGTATACATATATCTTGATATAATGCCGTTTGAAAATGCCGTTTGAAAATGCCAGTTATGTGAGTATACATATATCTTGATATAATAAAAATAGACTTGGCATTTGCCTGACTTGCCTTTTTAAGAAGAGAGAAATGTGTAAGAAAGTGCAATTTATATAGATAATTTTAGGTAAGAATGAACAAAAAACCAAATGGAGCCATTGTAATCTCATTCCTTTCAAACTGTGTCCTAATTTTACTTTGCAAAGAAGATAGCTCTTCATGGAATACTGTTACCGATGAAGGTACATAATTTTGAAATGAGCTTTGTTCTTCTTAGGCTCTTACTTTCTCTTCCATCACTTCCTTCCCTCTCTCCCTCTTTTGTCCTTTCCCCTACTCTTCACTGCTCATAGATACATTGAACAAAATGCATTGGCTATTGCACATGCCACATGGGCCAGGCATACGCTACAGAATAAAACAGATGTGGTCCCTGTCCCTAAGGAACTTAAACTCTAATAAAGAAAGGTCTTTAAGCAAATCATTACAGTTAATTAAATTTTCAAAACTAGGGAGTGTAAGGTATATCAATTTTCAGTAATGACCCTGCATACAATACACTGAGTATTTATAGAAACTTGTGTGTGTGGAGTATTGAGTAAATATGGTTCCAGACCTAAGGAATTAATACTTTTAAACTGACTGGTTGCTATGATTCATATATGGACATTTTCTGTGTACTGAACAGTTAGATGAACCTATGTACTTTTGGGCTTTCATGAGGTCAAATATGAGCCCGTGAACAGCCAGTGGTCCCTAGGTCTTAGTCTTCACTTACTTCAAATTTCCCTGGATGCTGCCTTCATTCACCCCCAGCCTCCATCTCCTCTGAACCCCCTGAAATCACCATTGCAAACCCAGGAGTCATAGTTCAGGTCCAAGGCTAACCTGAGCTTGATTTTACTAGAACCAATGTATGATTGTTGTCCCCCTGCTAATAAAATCTCCTGATGCTAGATTGTACCCTCCTAGATGAGAATTTGAGGAAGATAGCAGTGATCTGGTTCAGATTACATTTTTTTTTTTCCCTGAGTTGTCCTCAAACCCACCTTCTTCCACAGGACTCGCTGTCTTCAGCAATGGCTCCTTTTAAGTCTATGTCACTCCTGCCATGGCAAATAATGATGCAGGGTGTGTTCCAGAAAGAAGCCTGTTGCTTCTAGCCAGTCATTCTCTCTTTTAATATATCACTATAGGATAAAATATCCTATTGGTTATTTAATAAATTGTTTTTCTCTATATGGTACATTATTATGCAGTAATTAAGCAAATAAAGGTACTTCTGTTGCCCTGAAATGGGACGATTTGAATAATCTAAATGTGAATTAAAGAAGTAAATTAGTTTCATAGAGTCTATCACTGTATTGAGAAACTTTATACATGCAGATAGTTACATAAATATCTGTAAACATAAATGTACGTATACATATGTGCATATATGTATATGTCAGCTTATATGTGACCGAAAAATAAGTCTGGAAGGAAACATACCAAATTGGTATCAGTGATTATCTGTAGATAATAGAAATAGGTAGACGTAGCAGCAAAGTTCTAAGATGACTCCTGCTAAATGGCTTGGGTTCCTGGAGCATCTCTGAGCCAATCTCTGTGGTCAGATGGGTAGCTTACTGTGAGGAGGTGGGCTCACCCTAAAGCCAGGAGCTTGCATAAGGTCCACCCAAACCACATGTATTAATAGCTGGGGAAGGGTGGCTTTTCCCAAAGGAAGGGATACTGGATGCTGGACAGTGAATACAGAAGCAGTCCATAATAGTACTGTTCCAGATTTCCTGATCTGTTTACAATATAGGTGTACTACTTTAATAATCGAGGTTACATATGGTGAATCCTAAAAGATAAAACACAAAATACACAGAATATCTTCTATTTAAATTGTCATAGAGGCTGAATATTTACACCAGAAATCATAAAGATAAAAACAGTACAGAAAAGGTGTACACCCTTTACCTGTACAGACACTTTGATGAATAAACCCTGTATAGTATTTCTAATAAATTGCCACTCTTATTTGTTTATGAATATATTACCCTTTATCACATTTCTCACTAGACTAATGCTTGACATTAAGGTCTTGCAGATGTGAATTTTAGGATTTTCTGTGACTTGTTCTTGTGTAGTCACTATGGTTATTCTAGAATTGCAAAGTAAAAGTTTTTTCATTAAATCTTATGGTGCTTTTGGATTCCATGCGGAAATTAAAGTATTTTGCAATATTGTAGGAATAGAGAAAATTGCTTAGAAGTAATAATGTTCCTTAAGAAAAAGGACTAGCAATCCAATAAAAAAAAAAAACTAATAAATTTTACTGGCCTTATTACCTGACAAGTCAAAAACATCCAAGCATATGGGAGAAACCCTCATCCTCAGACGTGAGTCCGGGAGTCCGTCATTCACCCCAGCCTCTGTCCCCTGTCACCACCTCAGCCTCTTTTGTCATCCTAGGGAATGTACATGGTATTCTGTGTTGCAGGCCTGACAGAAGTGAAAGTGGTTTCGGCTTTACCCATCTCAGAACATTATCAGAGAAACGGAAGCTTCTAATAATGAGTCATGGCACCCATTATTGAAGTTTGAGAGAGATTAATTGTATTATTACTTTGAGGAAAACCACATAGTTGAGACCCAAATAATTTCCCAGTAGTATGTAACAAATTCAAGTATCTTTCATCATGACTAATCCGCTCTCCAGCTGAATTAGGCTATAGGCTCTTTCTCCTTCAGCTCTATGCACTGCTGCTAAGAAGCAGAAGCATCCTAAGGATATTTGAGGCCCATCAAAGCCCTCATCGTGGCCCAAGTTGTGACAAGCACCTGTGTATCTTAGACTTAAACCCACATTCCCGTGAAAACAATTCAGCATATCTTTATAGGCTGTTTAGTAATTAAGAGATCCAGAAAGGGGTCATATGCTTCCCAGTAAAATACGATTGTTTGGAGAGGGGAAAAATTAGCTTCTCTGGAAACACACTCTATCAAATTTTAACCAATTACTTCCTCAGTGTGTTATGGCACAGTTTTTCTGCCTGAAGGATTCAAAGGGAGTCTTGTTACTCGTTGGGCTGGAAATGATAGCTGCAGCCATATGTGAATTCTGTATAGTCCTTTTTAGCTGAACATTGATAAGTGAATTAAATGCAGCCGTTGTAGTGTTTTACCAAGTTAAGTGAAAGGCAAGCAAGTGAGAAGAAAGAAATTAAGAGGCCTAAACAAGGGATAAGCAAAAACACTTTGAGCTGGGAGTCGGGAATGAGAGGGATGCTGGCAAGGCAGAGCGGTGAGGACGCCTGCTCCAGATGGCAGGCATTTAGGAGAAAAAGACGTCACACCAGCGACCAACCACTTAGAGCTGGCGTTGGCATGGTTTGTCTTTGCTTTTTTCATAATGCGAGGCTATTGCTGTTTTGCAAAGTGTGTGAAAAGCTTATGGAACTCAAGTATGGGGAAGAGGAGAACAGTGGAGAAGAGGTAGAGTTTTTCTTTTCTTTGAGGTTATTCTGGGTGTGATGCCATTGGGTAGTAAGTAGGGCTTGATAACATATTTTGACTGAATTGTTTTTGCTGTTTACAACTCAAGAACTGTCTAAGTGATGAAGCACCAGACTACCCTGTTAGAGAAATGCAGGAATGGTTTATTTCAGTTTTTGAAGGTCTTTATTTTAATACTTGATTTTCTAGGAGGGTTGAGAACACAGAAAGAAATTATTGTATTTACCTAATGCGTTACTTAATTTGCATAAAGTAATACCATATTTTGGTTGGAAACTGCTTGCTATTAATAACGTATATACCATACTCTTTTGAATAGCTCCTGATTTTAGAAAATCCAGGTAGCATCTGACCAAAAACAAGTTAAGAAAAATTATCCATAAATAGTAGCCATAATCCTATTCTTAGTTTTATCTATAGTCAGAAAGTAA
The DNA here is from genome assembly GCF_014898765.1 of Herpailurus yagouaroundi. Taxonomy (NCBI): domain Eukaryota; kingdom Metazoa; phylum Chordata; class Mammalia; order Carnivora; family Felidae; genus Herpailurus; species Herpailurus yagouaroundi. Next base: position 33,180,025 of record NW_024412391.1, read on the forward strand.
AAATAGTGATATTTTGGTCTTCTTTATTCTGATTCTATATGAAATAGTAGGTGTGTATGTTTATATGCATAACAGTATTATGTTATTTCTACAACCCCAATGTCTAGAAGAGTGTCAAATGCATATTTGTGTAACCAGATGTGTGTTTACGATTAATATCTTAGTTCTTCATTGGACTTAATATACTATTACTACTTGTGAGGCCATTAAGAGGCCAGACCGATTCATTGATAGGACTTTGATCTTTTCCTGCCTACTAGCCAGTCTTCCATTTAATATTTTCTGTCTGCCAAAGTAGAGTAAGTGAGCGCGAAGTTGAAACGGCACTTTTTTACTTAAAGGAAAGGCAGTGTGTTAGTTACCACACCAAGGAGAAAAAAAATGAAGGTTAACAGCTGTCTCCATGATTTTCATGTAACTCCTTTAGGGAAAGGTGATTTCAGCTTTACTCATCTCAGCATATTTTCAGGGAACTGTAAACTTTTGATGATGTCGAAGATTATGAATCATGACATCCATAAATGAAGTTTCAGAGAGATTTAATTATATTGTTACTTTGAAGAAAACCACACAGAACCATATTTAGGTACCAATTCAAAATAATTTCATTCAGTTTTCACATCTCTGTTTTTCTTTTAAGCTATCTGGTAAACATCCAGAGATTCTGAATGCTTCTCCCTGATAGATGCAAAGAGCATTTAAGCTAACACTCAGCTGTTTGTTTATTATGTTTTCAAACTTTTCCCAGTTCCTGTTTAGTATTCAGTGAAATGGTGTAAAGAAAACCATCTGCACTGCAGCTGCAAAGGGATTACCTTTGGTTCTTCTTTTCAAAAGGAAGCCAAATGCCCCCTGTGCACAGCCCTGGCCAGTTGCTTGGATCTTGCACCATATGTTTTCTACAGTAGTCTTGGAGCGAAGTCAATTAATAGCTCAGAAGATACAATTAGCCTTTTAGTGACTGCATTCATTAATAAAGGGCTGCCTAAAATAAAGAAACTCTTGATTCCCTGCCCCTATTGTAATTGCAGACTAAAGATTTGAAATGTTAGATAATAGGGAATTAACTGCTATCCTCAGACTGTGGCACATGCTCTGATTTCTATAGCCTACTGCCACCATGCCACATTGCTAGGTGTATGGTAGGATATTGGCACAAAATAGAAATGAAGTTATTCTCAACAGAATGTATTTAAATGGAATCTTACAGTCCTTATCTTAAGACAGACAGCTTATGTGTCTATCCAAATACATATTTTAAGCAGACACTGAGGGAAGAACATGTAGTGAAATGTAATTATTGTAAGAAAATCATTATTTTACAACTTCCTGTGCTTACCTTAGCAATATTTTTTAAGGTAAAATTAAAACCCTTTGAAAATATTTCAGCCAACTCGTAACTATTTCTTAAGCAAGAACCTCTAGGCCATGTGTAACTTTAGAAAACATTATAATCATAACACATGGATGTTAAGCCAATGCATATCATCATTGCATTGCAGAAGTTACACTGGTTTCTACTGAATTATATCTGGTTTGAAGGATGGTCTAGAATAAGTCAGTTGGCTAGATGGGGGTCAGTTTTGTGAGAATGACAGGACTTGCATATGGAATTGAAAATTTGTTGTTTACTATGTAGGCTGACAGTTTAAATGACTATAAAATTAATGAGGTAGCATTAAAGGGATGAATTTAAAGATTCCTAAATGTTAAATTTTAATCATCTTTAAAATATATGTGTCTATGTATATTTAAATGATTTTCTCAGATTACTGTTTTGGGAGTACCAGTTACTTTCATGTGAGTCCTAAGTAATTTATTTCAAAGTATCAAGTACTTCCTTGGCAGACATTAGACTTGGTGTCTGAGTAACTATGAGAAGGAAGGTGCCACTAACAAAGGAAAGTCATTAAGAAGAGGTAGGGGGTGTTCCCTCTTTTTGCTTTGTTCGAGATGGAAATTGAGTAAAAGAGTTTTTTATAATACATGTTGCAAACTTGAGATGCACCTTTAAGTTGGTTTTTTCCATGGCCAAACAGAGAAATGTCTTTCTGGGTTAAGAATAAGGAAGAGGATACTGAATTAGAAAAAATGGAGCTAACTCTATCAGCTTTAAAATGGAACAGAACTCCATGAAGACTAGAAGAATCTGCTCCAAATAAAGCTGCTCTGACGAGGGAAAAACAGGGTAAATGAGTCAAGGATGTATAAAATTAGAATATGTTATTGGCTTTAATGTGCACATAGAAAGATGTTAAAACCAAGAGCCATAATAAGCCTATCAGTAATGACCAACAAGTGATACAGAGATAGATACTGTCTACTTGATTATGGTAGCAATTCATCCTAAGAAAATATTTAACTCTTTTTTACTGCTTTTTACTTTCTCAGATTCCCTTGTAAATTCTGGCAAGATTTTCTCATCTTTCACATCACCCTTCTCTGAAGATGCCAGAAAATTTGAGGGTTTTTTTTTAAAAAGCATTTGAATTGGATCATATTTCTATATTGGGAAGTTAACCAGAAATTTGGCAGGCATAGATCTGAGCACAGAAATATCTTATTATCTTAATTGCTATTTTAGTGTGTAGTATCCCTTTAATTGGGTATGTTTTTTGAGGCCAACCGTTTCTCTTTTTTTTCCCCCAAGATTAAAAATTCCTCATGCTTAACATAGAATGAAGAGAATTATCTTCTAAAGCACACAGATAATAAGGGCTGAGACATGGAATACTTTTGAAACTACGGATAAATCTTGCTAGTAGTAAAAGAGGTTTAATGCTATGTTAGATCCATAACACATCTTCTTTCCATAGTCTATATTTTATCACATTTTATCATGTTAGTCTATTAATGTTTACATGAGGTAAATGGATGGGAAACAGCAGGTGCATCAGACATAATGAAACATTATGGTATAGTGAAGTCTAAAGTAAATCACCCAGAATAATGAACTTCAGAGCCAGAACATGAACCAACTCTTTTGAACACTGACATTTGATCTCCTTGTCTTGAATGTATATAAAAGTTTTGCACTGTTTTCCTAGTACATGAATTTATGGATTAACCTATCTATCTTATTACTCCCTCTGTGATCAATAGCAAGCTTTCCTAGTAAAGGGTGCAGTCTTTTTTCTTAAAATGGAACAAAGATAACTGGTCTACTAATTGATTTATGGGATTAATGGTTTGCCTACTTTAGCAACTTATCAAACTGGAGTAGTTTACTGAAACCTTGAAAATAGACTAGATAATGCCAAATATAAGGTCTTTTTGACCTTTTTACCTGGCATAAAGTATGTGCTCTGAGTTTAGCATTATGCAACTTCATTAATTTAAAGATTGAACAAAGGTTTCAAAATACTAGCTCTAACACCTAACACCTGATGGTAAGGCCAGTGTATTCCATTGTTACAAGGGAACTCACAGTGTTTATGTGGTTGTGATCAAATACAATTTCATATTCTACTGTATTTTTGTTAATATTTCTAGTCTACATTATTCCCTTGACATGACCGTTCATAAATCTTGAATTAGTAAGTTCAACGGTAAAAGTTTTGTTAATTATAGGATCTTGGGATTTTTCCTGATGAAATTGAAAAAAATTCAATTGGATTTTATTTTTGAGAAGGTTTAATGTATGTCCGGACACTTGAAAAATCTTTTAATATTAGCTCTGTATTTGTCTATTCTGATCATTCAGATATTTGACCATAAAATGAATTATTGATTGAGTCTGTGGTCTTACACTGTGCCTGTCCTGTGCCAGAAATTTTTTTCTGGGTTCTGTGGATTTTGCTAATACACTATTCATTACCCTCATGAAGCTTACCTTCTAGTAGTGATTTGTATAATTGAGCAAAATTTACCAGATACCATTCCGGTAAGGCTTGGTCTTAAAAAATTTTAAGATTTCTGTTAAACTTTAATATACATTATGTTAGTGTTAGATGAAGCACTTCCTGGATGTCATTGTTATTTATTTTGTGGGACTTCTGAATTACTCCCCTATCTTTTAAAACTCGTGAGACTTATTTACAGTTCAAGAACAGGAAACACATCAGTATGCCATCTATGATAATATTTACAAATGAAACATTTATTTTTCAAGCTGTTCAGGAATATGAATGTAATCAGTGACCTCATTTCCTTATTACAGATGATGTCTTGTGACACAGTGGCTATAAATGTACAAGTCAGGGTTAAGCATTTGAACAAAAATGAGAGAGGGTTTATTTCTCTGCCCTAGACTGGCAGGGTTGCTCTGAATATTTACACAAATTTCTTAAATGCTGTATTTACGTGTTCTAAATTATCCTCAATGGCCTCATCAAAGCTAGATTCTTGATGTATCTGCATTCCAACCCCTGGTGGAAGTGGGTTGGGAAAGAAGTGCAGTGAAAGCTGATCACGTTTAAGTTGAAGACAACCGGAAATTGTGTGCTTTACTTTTCTCCCATTCTGCTGACCCAGATGTGTGTGAGCATTACACGCTGCAAAGAAAGCTGGGAAATGTAGTGTTTACTTGAGTCACCTTGTGCCCAGAAAAAATAGGAGAATGCATTTGGAGGATTAGTGTGCCACATGATTCAGTGTACATTAGAAACCAGAGTTCCAAAGTACCCTGGCTTCTCATAGGGTTTGGTGATAAGTGAACCATTACTCTTCTAGACATCAGACTCCATGAAGTTAGGTTTTGCTCCAGAAACTGAGCACACCATACAACCAAACAGCTCATGTTAATAGTTCATGGTGATAGGAACTTTCACTATGAACATATTCAGTGTTCAGAAGGTTCTTTTAGGAGTACTATGTAGAATGTTTTTTAATCTAAAAATAGTAATTGGAATGAATGGAGGATAGTATTTAAATAAATATTAAATATTTAATAGCCTGATCATGGTGTGAATGTTTACCAATCTTAGATATTTAAGTTTATTAGTACATGCTTAATAGAGCATAATAGGGCATCCTATAATTCATTTGTTGTTGTTTTTTTAATTTTTTTTTAATGTTTATTCATTTTTTGATAGAGACAGAATGTGAGTTGGGGAGGGGCAGAGAGAGAGGGATACGCAGAATCTGAAGCAGGCTCCAGGCTCCGAGCTGTCAGCACAGAGCCTGATGCAGGGCTCAAACTCATGAACTGTGAGATCATGACCTAAGCCAAAGTTGGTCAGACACCCAACCGACTGAGCCACCCAGGCGCCCCATATAATTCATTTATTGTTAAGAGGGTTTACATGTAGATTCAGAGTAGTACAAGTTAGATGTAGAGTTTTGGAAAGTGAGACCATACCCTCATTTACTCACTGATTTACTTACTCATCTTTCAAATACTCATTTTACCAGTTCTTAAATTTCATCCTCTATCCTAATCACAGGGAAATATAGGTGAGCAAATTCCTGGATGGTCCTGTTCCCAGAGTTTGTTTCACTAAGTCTTGTGTGATGTCAGAAATTTTGCATATCTAACAAGGCCTCAATTGATGCAATGTTGCTGGTAACAGGTCCACACTTTGAGAACCACTGCATTGCACTGTTAAATTAAACTGGCAACTGTAATTCCCCAGATCCTCTTTCAAGGAATGATTTATCCCAGCTTCTGGAAGCACTACCCGTGGACAGCCTGTCAGCCCCTTTAGGGACTGCCTTGGTGGCAGACAGCTACCTGGTCCAAGATCACACCTGTTCCCAGAATGGCCCACATGAAATGACTGCCTGCAACAGAAGTATAAAGACCCAACACCAGATTCTCAGCCTGGCTTCCTGGCCGTTTCCACTGCAGAACCCCCTACGGAGTCAGCAGACTTCTCCCTGGGCTTTATTCTACTTTCTCCCCCTTCCTTCTCAGGTGTTGATTCCAAGGGCCCTCTCTAATAAATACCCTGAACACTAGACTTTGTTTCAAAGTCTGCCTTTCTAGAGGGGTCACTCTTCAACAGTAATGGTTCAGCTCATAGTGTGTCTCTGTGGCCATCAAATTGAGTCTAAGCTCTGCAGTTTGATATTCACGGTTGACTTCGACTGGCCATCCCTGAACTCTGCAGTGCACACCTCACTGCTGCTTTCTTATCCCCCATCTCCTGTCTGTCTGACCCTTAAGCAGCTCTCCACAGTACCTTCTGTGCATTCCTGTCTCATGCATTTGGTTCATTTTGTTCCTACCGCTCAAAATGCCTTTACAATGCTGTCCATTTTCCTGTCCTAATCCTACATGGCCTTTAATGCTCAGATCCAGACTTACTTAGTTCAAGAAGTCTTTCCTATGAAACCACTATGGAGCTGATCTTAACCTTCCAGTAGTAATTATGTTTACAACCTATACTTGTGCTTATTTCTAGAATTCATGTAGTATTGAGAAATGAAAATTTTTAATGTTTGTATCTGTCCTTTTAGACCAAACTCCCTGAGGGCAGTACCTTTAGTTACCCTTGAACAGATCAACTGGCCCAGAAATAGGTAGCACCATGTTGGATGGAGCTGAGTAATGAGCCCATGTGCTTTATAATTTCTCTACTGGCCTTCCGTATCTATCTTCACACTTCATTCTCTTTACAAGTTCCTCAGGGACCGGCTTTGTTTCCTAGCTTTATGTTCTCATGGTTCTGAATGCTGTACTTTGAAGAAAGCAGATGTTCCATAAATACTTAGTGAATAAAGGAACCTTGTATAGTTAGTGGTTTTTATGGCCCATAACAAAGAACATGCTAATAATATATATCCTGAATAGAAGACCATGTCTTACAATTTTATTACACATTTCTTGGTATTTGAATGTGTATAGTGTCCCAAGATAATGAGCTCCTCGTAATCTAAATATTATACAGTCCATATGTAAATAAAATTACAAAATAATGCTATACGATATTAATTTGAAGTAAACTACAGCACTCTACCTAACAATGTGGGGAAAAAATGTAATAAAAGAATTAGTGTTATACCTACCAAGCCACACACACACACACACACACACACACACACACACACACACACACACAAATTATCTTTAAAATAAAAATTCCTTCTAAATGTAATTTTACCACTGAGTTAACCTCAAGTCTTCCAATTTCATGAAAGTTCAGAAGATAATTTTGTGTAACTGGCTTTTAACTTCAATTCTAAATTATACTTTATGCTAGGCTAGACCCAAGTGTCTTACCTAGATTCAAAGATGGGCAAGATCATTGACTTGGAGTTAGTTCAAATTTGCTTTTACTCTGGTCGATTCCTAACACAGCAAACAATATATATTCCAAGGTGTATGTCCAGGGCTTCATGTGTTTAACAGAGACACACCTGAAGTTTGGTGATCTTGGCTGCCACATAGAATGATATGTCTTTGCCAAGTCAGAGGATCCTAAACCTATGGACTTGCTGCCTTCTAAACCCACCTAACCTGTTAGCACCAGACAGACCCATAAAAAGCAGTAATTCTGCTGGTCAAGAAACCATGTCACTCAGCCCAGTATCTGTTATCCAATGTCCCCGGCCTTGACAATCCTGCTGTGCCAACAGGGAAGTTGTACTTTACTAATGCATGTGTACAGGGCCTAGGTATTTTTCATTTATATACAAAATGGGACTTTGTTTGGACATGACTATCCTCCTTTATTAGTTTGAGATGGTTCCAACTAGAATTATTGAAGAGTAAAGTTCTCTTTACATTCTGCCCTCCTATTCAATGTCTACCTCTACTTAAAATTTTAAGTGGCATAAATAAATAGGAATGTCAATTCTTTTAACCATCCTGTAGCTCTTGGGCCGCCTGGGTGGCTCAGTTGGTTGAGTGTCCGACTTCGGCTTAGGTCATGATCTCACAGTTTGTGGGTTTGAGCCCTGCATCAGGCTCTGTGCTGTTTGCTCAGAGCCTGGAGCCTTCTTTGGATTCTGTGTCTCCTTCTCTCTCTGCCCCTCCCCCGCTCACACTTTGTGTCACTCTGTTTCTCAAAAATAAATAAATGTAAAAAAAAAAATTTAAAAAAAAAAGGACATTACTCTTTATGGTCTTGTTTGTTTTACGGGCAATCCTTAGTCCTAATCTCCACCAACTTAGTCTTCATGAAAAGAACAACAAAAGTATAAGTCAAGAGCATGGTTGGGAGGTGGCTGGGTGGCTCAGTTGTTTGAGCATCTGACTCTTGATTTCAGCTCAGGTCATGGGATCGAACCCCATGTCAGGCTGTGTCCTGGATGTGGGGCCTACTTGGGTTTCTCTCTCCCCTGCTCGTGCTTTCTCTCTGTGCTCTTTCTGTCTCTCTCTAAAAAAAATAAAAAATAAAAACACAGTTGGAAAGTCCACTTGTGAGACCAATGTCTACAGAACACACATACATTTCTATTTGGGCGGTTCAAATAAAGTTCACACAGTATATTAGAAGGCTTTAAGCAAAATAGTATATTCAAACAGGAATACACTCCTAGAGGGGCAAGTACATCAGCTGTAAGTGGCAGATAACATGTGTGAGCTTTGTGTCAGAGGCTATGCATGGTTTTGATTTTCTAGCCAGACCTAAAAAGCTGCAGAAAACCTAGGGCTGGCATCATTTTCAACTATGTAGAGCAGAATCAATGAGCTGAAGGGAATCACAGGTAATAGCATGCTATCATCCATATATAAAAAAATGAATCTACTAAATCACAGCCTGTAAGCCATGTGCTTTGATTTTATTTGATTAGGGTTTTTTAAATACTTGATCCACATTCCCTGTTAAGGTACCTCTTCTGACTAGTGGCTCCCATTTCTGAGATAGTTAGCTATTTGGCTAAGGCAGTAAATAGAGCATGTTCATCTTTAGAGACACTTCTTCACTGTACATCATTGGCATTCTGCCCTTACCAACTGCACCGTGTTAAAAAGTTATGATTGACCATCTAATAATCCACGTACAGGAGTCTTGAAATGGTAATGTGCTTAGGGCCAAATGATTCTGACCTGTTACTCTTTCTTAGCAAATGTGCAGATGCCTTCTGTAACAATGAGTAAAAATAGTATAACATATTTTTATATTATTGTATTCAGGAAAACTTGCTACGAGAAAAAATGATTTACTCATATGTGGAATTTGAGAGACTTAATAGAAGACCATGGGGGAAGGGAAAGGGGAAAAAATAGTTTCAAATAGAGATGGAGGCAAACGGTAAGAGACTCTTAAATACAGAGAAAAAAACTGAAGGTTGAGGGGGGGAGGGGCAGAAGAGACGGGAATATGGGTGATGGGCATTGAGGAGGGCACTTGTTGGAATAAACCCTGGGTATTGTATGTAAGCAATGAATCATGGGCATCTACTCCTGAAACCAAGAGCACACTGTATACACTGTATGTTAGCTAACTTGACAATAAATTATATTTTAAAAAAAGATAAAAAACAATGATTTATATATTATCATTCAAACAAGAGTATGAGCTCTGTGGGAATAACCCATCTTTTTGTTCATTCTTTTCATGACCTCTCACGGAGTTGGCAGGCACACACATACAGGAGAGACTTTGTGAATTTTCGTTGATTTGATATTTTGCTTAATACGTGTTTGCATGTTTTCTGGTTTTGTCCTCCATCTCCCTTCTTGATCATTCAAAAATTGCTTGGTAAAACATTAAGCCTTAGCTTACACAGAAGAGGCCCATCATTAGATCAGATGTCCATGCTATTCGGCCATGGGTGGGAGGGAACTTGGTTATTTGCTTTTTGTAATGTCTTACTTATTTTCAAACTGCTTCTAATACTCAGTTCTATTTCATTCCTCAGACTTCTTGCTTGATACTTTCTCGAGTTTCCTGCTGATTTCTTTTAGTTAAGTGCTTTGTGGAGTATATAACCACAACAAATGAGAAACTTGAAAGTGATAAGAAAACTGGGATTAGAAGAATAGCGATCAGATTTTTCTTTCAAGTGCCTGAATTCTGCTTGAACAGATAGGACTTTACAATAAAGAAATGATTAATATTTTAAATATGCACTTAATATTTTAGCAGACCTTTAAGGTCAATTTTGTGTTAAAATAATTTATGGAACAACTTCAGGGAACTTTTATGGAAATGAATTTCAAAATCCAGCCTATTGTCATGGGATAATTTATAATGGATTTGGACTGGTGTTCAGCACTCCTAAGCTGCTTGTTAGAGACTCTTGAGTGAACTAGAACAAATTTTCAACCAGTGAAATTGGTAATTCTGGTAAAACTATTCATATTGCCAAGGAGTCACCCAACTCGTTGGCCTATTGTGACTTGACTTGTGGATGCTGATGGTGAACATTTTCTTTGTTTAGTTTGGAGAAATAAAATTGTTGGTTAAGAAAAATGGTAAATTATAATCTTGGATCTCCTAGAAATTACATAATCTAGTTTCTTTAGTAACTGTGACTCTAGTATGTTCCTCTACTAAAGTATTTGAGAAACTATGTAGATAATTCAAAATGGGTAATAATCTATACTTTACATGAACTGCTTCTGAAAACAAGTTCAAAGATATAAAAATAGATTATTTTTAACCTTAAAAGGAATAAAAACATTAAAATTGAAATTGGTCTTATAATAGTCTCAATAAATTAGTCTTAAAAATATGTTCTGACCTGGATTTCAGAAATCAAAGCAAGTTGTCTATTTAATCTCTGTTGAATTTTCTTCAAGTTTCCTTTTGACTTAGTTTTAGTGAGAGTCCCCCTTTTTAAAACTGGTTTTAACATCCTCAAATTTGGACTTTTATTTACTAATTCTAAGCTTTACAGATGGATGTGGGAAACATCCAATTAAGAAACACAGGTGGCTATACTTTGAGCATTCTCTGCAAACACCTTAGCCTTGAACAGAGGACTATACAGCTCCTGCCAATAGCATCAAAGGGAGATAACTGGCACTTGAGATTGGTGGTATTCAACACTCACTCCTGTACATTTTTCCAAACTTCATTTATGTTAAAGTCCTCAGAAAGCAACAAGAAAAATCCCTTATTCGAGTCACAGTTTATTCCCATTCTTTTGGATTTTATCAAGTCAGTTAAAACAAAGGACTCCAGGAAGAGCTTTTTCTACATCTTCTGCCAAGAGACTGTTGACATCCTTGCACATTAAGTTACCCAGAGCTCCTCATATATAAATTCTTTATATATAACTTTCTGTAAGAAAAATTGCTCTTAGAATATAGTTTCAGGAAAATATCTGCTTGTTCTTTGCACCTTGCATAATGCCAAGCACAGAGTAAATGTTCAACAGAAAGGTGTTATCTAACTGATGGCCTCTTTTAATTATTTTTCAGGCTTCATTTGTTTGAGTGTTTTCAAATAAGATAAATTTCACCTGTCTGAATTAATTATAGCACTTAAACTTTAAAATATCTGCATTTTCCCCCTTTAATTGTGTCCTGGTGTAATTAGTTACACAAAGAACAATATTTTATATTTTGTTGAGTAAAAATTAGCCATAAACTCTATGACCTCCAGAGTGTTCTTAAGACTTTGTGATTAATTGCAAAGTGTACCTGATTCTGTATTTTGATATTTCTTGTGTCTTCAATAGCCCCTGTTTTGTTCTTCTGTTATTCTTAGGTATGGTAGTTATTCTTTAAATTTGTCTTCCTTGTTATTTAATTTTTCACAGGAAAATGCAGGAATTTATTTAAAAGCAAATAGGCTGTGTTAGGTTATCTGGCATTTCTTGATGCAGGCATGACTCTTACTGTAATTGTTGATGTATATATTTTACTTCTATTAGATTTTAACTTCCTGGAGGTCAAGGATTATTTCGTAACTTGAATCTCCCATTGGCCTGGGAGAGTGTCTTCCCCCTAGTAGGTAGCCGAGAAACAACAGGTGAGTAAATTAGGGCCCAACGAATAATGTAGGTGTGTGCAATGGCAGGTACACTTGTACCTAGCGTGTTCACACTTAAAAGCCTGAGATTTCTCTGGCTCAACAGAAATCTGTTGTGTAAATGTGTTGCCTCTTAATTTTCAGGCTTAATATATTTGAATATTTCAAAATAAGATAAAATTTACCTGTCTGAAATAGTTAATTACAGCAAGGATGAGAAAGGCAGGAAGAGTATGTTTTAATTCATTCTAAAAATTCAAACTGTCTTCTTTTTTTATCCTTACATAAAGGCAGTTTTTTAAAATTCAACATTATTTCTCCCCTCAAGTTGCCTTTGGTATTTTGCATAAGGCATATTATGTGATTTTGGTGAGGCTTCAAATTAGGTGAGATGTTCCATTTAATTGAAGGTTTTTTCTTCACTCAGATTTTTCCATTTGTTGAACTAAGGTAATAATTTAAGTTTCATAGCAGGGTTTGTTTGTTTTTGTATATGCTGATACAGAAACAACTTACTCCCTGAGCAAAAGGATGTTGAAAGATCACCTTGCTCTCTGCCTTTTACATTGAGAGTTGAAGCTCCCTAGATGTCTGTCTTTTAATAGTTCCAAAAGGAGTTGTTTACTTAAAGGTCGGAAGGAAAATGAGACCCTATCAAGGAACTATTTTGGGAGGAGCTTACAGAGAATCCACTCATTATTTGGTAAGATTCTAATTCTCCATAAGAGAGTAGCTGATGAGGGTGAAGGCATTTAGCTATAGCATGTGTGCATTGTAAATGAAGAATTTTTTGGAGGTCTCAGGTAACACCATGTAAGTAGTCAGTCTTTAGTCAATCAAAAATTCAAGGAAGAAAGCCCATCTTTTCACCTGTTACCTTTATAAGGCTTATGAGGTAACTGGAGCTGTGGGTTGTGACACCATAATGCTTGTTGGTATGCAAAATCTGCTGAGGTGCTTCCTTCTGTAGCTTAAATGGTTTCCTCTTCCTTTTAAATATATTCCATGCTAGGGTGCCTGGCTGACTCAGATGGTCGAGCATGTGACCTTGTGATCTTGGGGTCATGAGTTTGAGCTCCATGTTGGGTGTAGAGATTACTTTTAAAAATAAATATATTCTGGGCTGTAATATAGTGTATACTTCCTGTATGGGTGGGGGAGGCGGATCTCTAAATTTGAGATTGTGTTTTAAGCTATCATCAGATGGGAACATGGTTCAATGATATTTAATTAGAAAGTTTTGTCTAGAAAACAAAGTTTTGTTTAGAAAACTTCTAAAAGTTAGAAACAAAGATTTTAAACACTAAAGAGAGAAAAAAAAAATGGAGTCCAAGGAGAATATTTTCACTTTTGGCTGGTGTATGGGAAACAGCCCTGAGCCAGCAGGTAGGAGACTGGAGTCCTATTTCTGCCACTACCTTGAACTCATTACCTTTCTGTGCCGTGGCTTCTAGGGGAAGCACTGGATGAATTCTGAACACATCTATCTCTGTATGTCTGTCTCCCTGAAAAGCTAAGCATTGCTTTGTCAAATTCTTTGTACCCTCTTCTTGGGGGGTAAGAAGGTGCTTTATCCACTGTATCCTAGAGCCTGGGATTTAGTAGCTGCTTCTTGAATATTGGTTGATCACTATTGATCTCCCACGTAAATGACCATTGCTAGAGTGATTCCTTGGTTCAATGTACATGGCATCAGCTCTAGGGCTAAAATGCAGGATATAGACTTGAATCCCAGAGTGGTCACATTGCCAGTGCTATCTTTTCTTTGGGTCACAGATTTGATATGTCCCCATATTTTTGGTTCAGCAGATATTTCTCTATGGCTACCCTGCTCATGCTTGAGTTGGTTGTCAGGGTTCTTAAGCAAAAAGTATTGTTAGCACACTCTTTTGCCCTCGAGAGAATTGTATGATAATATTCAATATTACTGCTACAGGAAAGTCCTGTGCTCATTTCTGGCCCATTTACTCAATATTTCATATTTAAACCATATATAGGATACTGATTTTTACAAATAGAGTGCTTGCTTTAGATTTTTAATCATCACTAAGTAGAAATATGAAATCAATGTGATGAATGGTGACCCAATGGCCAGGAAAACTGTAAAATCTTGCTTCTGTGATCATGACAAGAAGCAGGGCTGAGGTGCAAACACTGAACTCAAGAGCATAATGTAATCATAATACGTATTTTGTTTGGGACTTATCACAAAATTAGCAATATTTGTGTTCAGAATGTTCTGGCTGCTTTCCATGTTCATCCTTTATCTCATTCTCTCTGTACTCAAAGTACTTGTTGTCTGTAGTCACCCTGCATCCCCACTACATCTCTTCCTCTGTGTTTCCTTCCATATGGCTGAAGAAGAGGAAGGAGCAGAGAGCCAGGAGTCAGAACACAATGAATAAGAACAAATTGTGTAACTTCAAGTCATTTAACCTTTCTTTATCTTGGTTTTGATACATTTTTTGGATAAAGGGGTTGGAAGAATAGTAAAATTATTTTTAGCTCTTAATGTGATTTTAAAGGATCTTCATCTCATTATCAAAACATATTAAGCTTTCTACATGCCCTACTAAATAAATCTGGAAAGGACTTTGTCCCATAGTGACATTAGCAGTGTTCATGCACTGTGGTCAGGATGCTGAGGATATTTGTTTCATGATGGTGGTTTGTTTCGTTGTGTGTGTATGTGTTTTGAAGATTCATGTCATATGATAGCTATATATATATATTAGTCCCAGTGACTATTAAGATCAACCAAGTGGCAAAGTTGTGTTTTATTCAATATAAATTTTAATTCTTATACTAGTCTTGAATCAAAAAAGAGATGGCATTAAATCAGTGCTCATGCCAAGTCCTTCAAATTTCTTTTTATTTAATTCTAACAGAACCCTAGGAGATAGTATAGTCACTTTTCAGGTAAAACATGCACACAGAAAAGGTTTTTGCTTAATCCCATAAGCTAGAGATGGAGGTTTCAAACTTCTTCCTCTGCATCTATGCCTAGTAGCCACAACTACCTCATTAACGTATGTCAGGAATAATGAAAAGGGAAGATATACGTAGATTTTTTTAAATCCAACTCTACAATTAAAGATAAAATTTAGTTCCCTTGTCCAATTTAGGAGAGTCAGATGGAGGAACATTTATTATTAACTCTTTATGTTTTCATGGAGGGAAGGTAATTTCTACTCTATTCTCCAGGAGAGAAAAGCATGGGAGGAAGAGGTCTGTTTCTCTACCTCATCATTTGCTCCTTCCAGGGCAGAAGGAGTGGCTTCTTTTCATTGTTGAGTTTGGCAGAAGAAAATGATTGTGCCCAGATCGCTCTTTTTGGGTTCTCTCTCTGAGACACACATTCTCTGCTCTTCTCTGCTTCCAGGACAGGGTCTCACCTGAGTGTCTGGCAGGTGTCCAATTCAGGAGTATTAGAAGGTGTTAGAGGGTTCACTATGGTTGCACCTGTAAGCCACATTCTTTGGTCAGCTTTACCAGTAATAAAGCTCACATTTGATTCTCTTACTTGTCTGTCTCTCGGTGAGTTCCAGACTACGAGAAGAAAATCATTTTTTTTTTTGGCCACTGAAAAAATGTAAGAATAGGCAGGACAAAGAAAATCCAAATGGTCAATTTTAAAGATATATATCATATAAAGATATATATATGTAAAGATATATATTTGTGTATACATATTTGTGTATATATCAGAATAATTATCGCTGAAGATAGTACAGTAATAGTTTTCACTTCTCCTTCTGGAGAAGAGAGGAAGAAAAGTGACTGCCAAAATATGTTCAGGAAACTGATTGACAAATACGTTAAGAGGTAATAGTTTACAAATAGAAGAGATGTTCAGGCAAGCTTACTTTTTCTGCTTGATAGCACCAAGTCACTGAAGCCCATTTTAATGGCTGCTCCCTACAGAGCTGTAGTTCTTATATATGGTTCAATATTTTACATTCCTTTTTAGCCTTGGTCAGCAGCTGTCTTACAAATTTGTTTTCTTTTATGTGCATGTTGGGAGAAAGACATGTAAGTACTTAATTCTTTATATGAGTAGTTTCATACTCGGGTTTTAGTGTATTTTTTTTCCTGATGCATCTGTAAATGTTCTGAAGAGTTATGTCTCCTCAGGCAGAGGTCTGTGGAATTTTCTTGATGGCTTGCCTGACATATACCAAATCTGTCAGTCTTTAGGTTGTTTTAGGCCATCTATGCATGTAGGTGTTGGGTGTTCTTCTTCAAGACAGTGGCATATATGGGTCTCACTATATGAAGCTGTCATTGTTAATCTTTTGGCGTGTTTTTATTCAAGTTTAGGTATTATGTCCAGGGCATTCTGAGAATCAAAGTATTTACCCATTGGTTCTGAGGACTTTTTTTTATCTAAGCCATCGTGCAATTGAACATTGCTTTGAGACTTGCCAACTCTGAATTTATCATATAAAAATAAGACTCTTGTTTAAAGCAAAATCTCTGCTAAAACCATACCATGGTTTAGCCATTTGCTATTACCAGAATTTTAGGAGTCATCCCTGATTGCTTTCATCATCTTCTATCAAAACTATCAGATCTTTTCAGCTCTGCTTTCAAAATACATCCTGTATCTGACCACCTTTGAGCCCTTTGTCATTACTATCACAGTCCAAGCCACCATCATCTCTTGCTTGTCTGAATTACTGTAAAACCTTCTGAACTGGTGTCCCTAATAGTTCTTTTCTTCATCTTTGTATGGGCTATCTTCTACAGACATCCAGAGTTAAAATTTTAAAACACCAATCAGATCACATAACTGTCCTTCAGTTTTCACCCCTTGGTTTTTGCCATTGAATTTAAGGACCTGTGTGTTCTGGTCTTTGACTTCTGCTGCTGCCTCACCAGATTTGCTTTCCTCCATGTATATTCTCTCTTGGTCACTCTTGGTTTCTCAAGTAGGTCAAGCTGGTTCCTATTTCAAGGCCTTTGTACTTGAACCCCCCCTTTGCTTAGGATGGTGTTTAACAAGAAACAATATTTATTAAGTTCTGTTATCAGTAGGGACCACTGTAGCTTTGGGGACTAGAACTTGCAATAAGACAAAATTTTTTTCTGCATGAAGCTTTCATCCTATAGGAGAGAGAGCATAAGCAAAAAATAAAATGTATAGTAATGCACATGATGACAAATCAGCATAAGAATAGAGAATGATGGGTATAAGGTGTGCTATCTTGTGTAAGTTATTTGGAGAAGTCCTCTTTGACAAGGTACTTTTGACTACAGACCTGGGGGAAATGAACAAGTGGCCACATGGCCATCTGGGAGAAGCATACTCCAGGCAGAAGGTACAGCAAGTATAAAGACCCTGAAGCAGGACTGTGCCAAGTATTTTAAGGAAGAACAGGGAGACCATTGGCCATTGTATCTAGAATGAAACAAGCAAGGCAGGGAGACTGGAGAAGAATAAGGTCAGCAAGTTGTGAGAGGCCCAGATCATGAAGTGTCTTACAGGCCATTAAGGATTTCAGCTTTTAAGCTGTATCACAGAGAAAGCCATTGGAGAATTTTGAGTGTTGAAGTGACATTAGAAACGTACTCTTCATGTTGTGTTGAGAATGGATAGTATGAGAGGGAAGGTAGAAGCAAGACTAGTTAGGAAGCTACTACAGTAGTCCAAATAAGACAGAGAATGGTGTGAAGTTGTAGGTCCTGGATGTATTTTGAAGGAAGAGCTAGATTTCATAGGGTTTCCTAATAGATTGACTGTGGACATGAGAGAAAGGAGAAAATTAAAGGTGATTCCCAGAGTTTTGTCCTGAGCAACTGGTAAATCCATTCCAGTGGCTATTGTTGTAATAAACCTAGTGGCACAAAAATTGCCATAATTCTTTGCTTAAAGTTCAATGGGTTAGTTTCAAACAGGGTCCAAGATAGCCCTTGTCTGTCTTCTACAATACGTGGAGCCTCGGTTGGAAAGATTTAAAGCCTAGGTTTGACTCAGTAGTGGAAAACTGGAATTATCTGGAAGTGTCTTCATTGACTTGTCTAGAAATTGATACTGTCTTTTGGTTAGGACCTCAGCTTTGTTGTTAGCTAGAATACCTACACACGACCTCTCCAGATAATCTTTCCATGTGGGCCGGTTAAGGCTTCTGTATAGCACAGAAGGTAGATTCTGAGAGTGAGTAACCCAAGAGAACTGAATGGAAGTTCATGAAATTTTCATGACCTAACCTTTTTTTTTTTTAAGTCTACTTTATTTTTGAGAGAGAACGAGCACACATGCATGCATGTGAGCCGGAGAGAGACAGAAAGAGGAAAACAAAAGATCTTAAGCAGGCTCTGCACAGTGAGCACAGGGCCCAATGCAGGGCTCGAACTCACGAACCATGAGATCATGACCCAAGCTGGAATCAAGAGTCAGCCTCTTAACCGGCTGAGCCACCCAGGCACCCCACATGATCTAGTCTTAAAAATCACATAATATCAATTCCCCCGTACATTGTTAGACAAAGCAATCACAAAGGCACACCAAGATTAAAGGGAGACACATTACCACTCAATGGAAAGCATGTCAAAGTCATACTACAAGAAGAGCACACAGGGTGATGATATTGTGGCAGCCATGTTTGCCACAGTGAGGAAGACTGGAGGAGTATCAAGCATGTGTGGGAATAAAAAATTAAGAATTAGATTGAAGCATTTTATTTGTGATAGCTATTAGACAACTAAGTGGAGATGTCAAGTAAACAGCTTGATATCCGAATCTGGAAAGGTTCTGTGCTGCAGATACATTTGGGAGTCCTCTACATGTTGAAAAGATGGCCTAGATGAGCCAGAGTGAGTGTAGATAGTGAAGGGAAGGTACAAAGACCGAGGCCTGGAGCACTTCAATGTTCTCAGTAAGATGAGAAGGAACCAGAGAAGAAGACTGAGACAGGTAGCCAGTGCTGCTAAGAGTGTGGTGTGCTCAAAACCAAGAGAATAAAGGATACAAGAAGAATTCAGTGTGCAGTGCTGCTGGAAGATGTAGGCTGAGAATTGACTTTGGCAATTTGGTGTGGGTTCAAGAACAAATGGAAGGGAAAAAAAAACTTTGAGTACAGACAACATTTTTTTTTAATTTTTAATGTTTTTTTTTTTTTTTTTTTTTTTTTTGAGAGGCAGAGCATGAGCATGGGAGAGGCTGAGAAACAGGGAGACACAGAATTAGAAGCAAGCTCCAGGCTCTGAGCTGTCAGCACCGAGCCCAACACAGGGCTCGAACTCACAAGCTGTGAGATCATGACCTGAGCCGAAATCGGACATTTAACTCACTGAGCCACCCAGGCACTCCACAGACAACTATCTTGAGGACTTTGTATATAATGGGAAAAAGATGAATGGAGGGAGATGATTTTTGGGGAAGGTATGGGGTTAAATATAAAATAAATATTATGCATCTTATTTTTAGGATGGAGTACGTTAGAACATATTTGTATACTGGTGAGGAAAAATAGCCCATGGAATAACTAATGATGGAGATGGGACACCTGCAGGAGCACAGTGAGCAGGAAAGAGGGGAAGGCATGCAACGTAATCAGTATTTGCTTGGTTCCTTTCTTCACCTTATCCAGATTCCCATTCAACTGTTCTCTCTTCAGAGAAACACACTGTAACTACTCTGTAAAAGCTCCTATCCCATTCTCATCAGCTTGTAACCTCTATGAGGGCAAGGATTTTGCCCATCTTGTTCATTGCCCTATTCCTAGCGCCTAGATTCTGGCATATAGATGAAATTTAGGAATATGTTTCGAGTCAATGACTGCTGAATGAGTGGGAGAGTGTATATTTCTTTCTTTTTAAAATTTTTAAACTTTTTTAAAAAGTTTATTGTGAGACAGAAAAAGAGAGTAAGCAAGGGAGGGGCAGAGAGAGAATCCCAAGGAGTGCAGAGCCTGATGTGGGGCTTGAACTTACAAACTGTGAGATCATGACTGGAGCCAAAGCCATGAGTAGGACACTAAACTGACTGAGCCACCACGTGCCTCTAGCACGTGCATATTTCTATGTGAATCATTTTGTTTGGGCTTAGCACCTTCCAAATTTATTTTACAAACATAAGCAGTTCAAATGTGATTTTGACATCATTTTTAATTAGAGCATCGCTTTGAGACTTCTGAGGATGAAAGCAGGTCTTAATGGGAAAATAATTTGGCAGAATTTATACTGCCCAGTACTAAGTTCATCCTTCGCAACTTGAGTTCTGAAATCAAATTCTCATTTCCCGGTCTTCCTAGGTGAGAAATTGGTATAACCAGTGTATGTGCTCTTCTGCCACCCGCCAGTGTTCACACTGAACAGAGTGCTGTTGCTCAGGAGAAAGGACTAAAAATCAAGAGAAAAGTCATAAGGAAACTCCTGGAAGGTTCTTGAAAAAGTACCTGTCCATACTCTAACTCCTCTTACATGTTAGGAAAATGTGTGTGATAACCCATTGATTCTTCCCTGGGCGTATATATTGAAATACTATCAATTAATGCTAGGGAAGCACTTTCAAATCCTCAGATAAAAGACTCTCTGTAAGTTCACAGTTGTCATTGTCATGGTAACTATGACAAATGAAAACATTCACTTCACTTTTCTCTCTTACACAAGTCACCTCTTATTGATGTCATGTCAGATAATATTGTATTTTATTACACATCTTTTTCCTTTTTCTGTGTTAGAGTAAGAAAGTAATTTCACAGCAAGAGAATACTATTGTCGTGGAATATCATGCTGTATATCCTGTTTCTTTTATTGAACAAGCACTCCAAATTCAACTATCGACTTACAAAGCTGTGTTATTTTTCATTATGTTATGTTTTTGGCTTTCAGTATTATGGAGATATGCCTGATTAAAAGGAAGCCTGCAAGTTAATTCCCAACATGCCCTTTGGCAGCTTTTTCATTTCACTTAGAGGTGGGAGCAGGTGGTGTCATTTAGAATTAAATACATTATGTCTCAGTTGGCAGGAAAACAGCATTCAGTGATGAAATATCCCTGCAATGAATCTCATTAATTGTTCACCAATTTGTGGTAACTTTATTTATATTTGCATACTGTACAAGTACAATGAGGTGTCATATATTTAGATTATACTTAGTGTTAAGTTTAACCATGAACAGTAAAAGGCCTTTGTTGTAACGGCACTAAAGGGCTGGTGTGTGAGTGCCAATCCATCATCTACAGGAGGCCCCCCAGAACAGACTGGTTTCATTTCCAACATTTTCCAGTGAAGTGATAGCAATTTCACAAAACTGGCCCAGCCTTAAACCCATGCTATTTTTAGCATCTTTACTCTGTAAAAAGATAGAACACATCTTATTTGAACTCTCATGTGTCTCCAGAGGCATAATACTCCTGTAAATTATAATGTTGCCTAGCATTTAAATATATGAAAATTCTATCTGATGTGTTTTCTATGACAAGAGATATATTTAGATTCAAGTAACCATGTATTATTTTTGATATGGTTTATTAGAATAAATTCTAACAATTCTAGGAACATTATACTGAAATAATTACTTAATGTGCCTAGTTCCATTATAGAATATTTGAGCAAATATAGAAACTTACATTAGTTTACAAGGATGTATTTGTACTTAATATACAAAAATATGGCAATCTCATAAGTATTATTTTTCTGAATTTCTTATTTATGTTTATAGATGGACTTAAGATACATCTAGTACATGCCACGTTTGGGGCTGCCTTGTGAAAAATGTGAAAGAAACTTAAGATAGCCTCTGTTCTCTCTCACGGAACCTAAAGTGTTTTGAAAAACTAGATATAAACATAGGAAAAAAGAGGTATTAATGTACAGTTGACAAATTATGTGGAACAAACAATAAGTGTTACAGGTCAGAGTCAAGTAGTTTTGTTGCACAATTTTCCATTATTAAATGTTTTTACTTATAACCTTGCTAACTTATAACCTACTTAACATGACTATTCATATCTGGATCTGTTCCTCTGATAGGAATGTATTATGAGATAGGTGGCAAATTATGATTGATTTATTTCTAACTCAATATAACTTCTGATGTCATGGTTCAGAAAATATATTACTAGTATCCTATTGAAAAAGTATTACGATTTTATCTAACATGGAAATGTAATTACAGTTTTAAAACCTATCAGTGATTTCCAGTAGGGAAATACACATGCATGCACGCACATGCACACACACACACACACACACACACACGCACATACACACACTAGCTTGAATGAAGAACTGTGTGACCTCTGCTTTTTATACCTGTATGATTTTAGGAGAATAATTTCATATGGCTGACCTCAATTTCCTCATTTATTAAGTAGGAAGCAGTAAAAGCTACTTTGCATGGTTCTTGTAAGAAATCATCAGGTTGTAGGAAATGATGTAAACTGCAAAGCAACACTCAATTACAGAAAGAAAAAATAGCGACTCCTAAGAAAAAAAGTATTACAATAAAATTTCAGCTGGGGAATTATTTTCGTAGTTTTGTTTCGATAACTCTATGGTCAACTTTTTAGAGCTATTTACTTTTCTTCATCTAACAGGTAAGTCATCAACAGCTGACAGACCAAATCTGGCCCAACACCTATTTTGAAGTAAAGTTATATTGAAACACAGCCATGTTCATTCATTTATGCATTGCCTATGGTTGTTTTCATGCCATAGTGACAGAAAAAGTTTTCTGACCTCTGATCTAAGTCATCATATTGAGTTGAATCATGTTTAATGAGAATTGTTAATGAAAATTAATGAAATTAATGAAAATTTTAAATCAGTTATTTGAGATTACATGGGACAAAGTGTGTCTCCAACTAGGTCAATGAACCATGTGCTTTAGTTTAATAATGTGCCTTGATCACTCTCTTGGGAGTTATGTATTTTAAAATAGGAAAAGTTGGATCTTACCAAATGGACAGATCAGTAGGAAACCTCACACCTCATTGGCCTCCCTCATGGAGACCACTTTGCAATGGTAAGGATTCAATAATGAGTTGACTGGGGCTCAGCTTGGTTTATAGAATAAGGCTGGTGGATGAGGGTCATGTTAACTTTTGTTAAAGGGTTTTTTTCCCCATTAAATTTCATCATTATGTCTTTATAATAAATGAGACTCTTTCTAAAAGACCCTTTCTATTTTTCTAAAAGATAGATTGTATCAAGGTGATTTGAATTAACTATCAAAAGTGTTAACCATAGTAACTCTTCCATGATGTAGCATATCTCATAAAAATACAAGGATAGTGATTTTATTTATTTTGCTTTATATTTATGTTGTAACTGTTAACATTCACATCCATTATTTATGACCATCATATATAATATATATACATATATCACATATATATTTGGTAGTACACTACAAGGCCAAATAATGGCTATATTAAAAAAAGAATGTAGACTGAGATTATTCCTGAGCATAGTTAACTCAAAGAAAAAGGAATTATTTACTAAAATGTTGAAGAACTATGTGCTTCCCACTTAAAAATGGTTACAGATGTTCTGAAGAATCAAGTAGCGTTCTTTGAGATATTTCCTTCTCTTCATATAGAAAGTAATGTTTTTCTTTAGCACCTTTATAAATAATATGGTTCCTTTTGCCACACTAAAAGCTTATTTTTATCCCCATGGTTGGATTTTAGCACTAAAATATTAAAATAGGCAGAATAGCATTAGGAACACAAACATACATATAAGTATATATGTATGTGTATATATATATATATATATATATATATATATATATATATATATATATGCATGTGTGTGTGTCTGTGTGTTTCCCAGATCAGAAAGTCATCTGAAGTTTGTACATATTAGCAAAGGACTTTCTGGTGTGTGGACAAATGTTTTATAGATTTAGTATTTCTAATATGACTGTTTCTATATTTTTGATTCTGGTGTTCATTTAAAAATTTTTTTTTTAACATTTATTTATTTTTGAGAGACAGAGCATGAGCAGGGGAGGGGCAGAGAGAGGGAGACATATAATCCGAAGTACGTTCCAGGCCCTGAGCTGTCAGCACAGAGCCTGACGTGGGGCTTGACCCCACGAACTGTGAGATCATGACCTGAGCCAAAGTTGGAATGCTCAACCGACTGAGCCACCCCAGGGCCCCTGGTCATTTTTAGCAGATATATAAATCAAGCCATCATGCAAAAGCAGGTATTAACCTCAGTTTTCACAGGGCTTACTATAGGAGAAATGGACATTATGTGGTCTCAGAAATTGTGTGTGTGTGTGTGTGTGTGTGTGTGTGTGTGTGTGTTTGGTCATTGGAGACAGATGTGGCCTATTACTTCTTGACATGAGATCTAAAGGATAACTTGGAGTTAATGAGAAAAAAGAAGGGAAAGAATGCAGTCCGGGTAGAGCACAAATGAAGACCTTGTGGTGGAAGAAACAAAATGAGTATCAGAAATTAAGAGAAGTCCATGGCAAAGCAGAGGGAGAAGCAGGAATGTGATGCTGGATAACGCTCTACAGTAATGCTGTGTGATGGAAATGTCATGGGAGCCAAATATGAATCTTAAAAGTTTCCATTAGCCACATTAAGAAGTTAAGCAAAATTGGGGCGTCTGGGTGGTTCAGTCGGTTAAGAATCGACTTTGGCTCAGGTCATGATCTCACAATTCATGAGTTCGAGCCCTGTGTCAGGCTCTGTGCTATCAGCTCAGAACCTGGAGCCTGCTTCAGATTCATTCTCTCTCTCTCTCTCTCTCTCTCTCCCCCCCTTCCCCCGCTTGCACTCTCTCTCTCTTTCTTAAAAATAAAACATTTAAAAAGAAAGTTAAGCAAAATTAATTTTCATATTGTTTTAATTAACACATATTTCCAAAATATTGTCATTGTGATGTGTAAAAAGATACTGAGATGTTTTGCTCTTCTTCATACTAAGTCTTTAAAATCTAGTGTGCGTTTTACAGTAGCAGCATGTCTGTGTTCAGACTAGCCACAATTCAAGTGCATAATAGCCACATGTGCTAAATGACTTTCATATTGGATGATGCAGCTTGGAAACACCAGTTCTCAGCCCCTGGTGGCACAGGTTTTCTCTGGGTTGAACGTTAAGGGACTGGGTGGCTCAGTTGGTTGAGTGTCCAACTTCGGCTCAAGTCATGATCTCATGGTTTGTCGGTTTTGAGCTGTGCTGACAGCTCAGACCCTGGAGCCTGCTTCATATTCTGTATCTCCCTTTCTCTGCCCCTCCCATGCTCAAGCTCTGTCTCTCAAAAATAAATGTAAAAAAAAAAAAATTAAAAACATGCAGCTGCCCAGCCCCACCCCACACGAATTACATCATAATCGCTGAGAGTGGAGCACAGGTGTCAGCATTTTTTTTTTTTTTTTTTTACTTAGCACGTGATTTCAATGTGCAGCCCAATATGAAGACCAATGTGTGGATTAAGGACCTTGTTGAGGGGTTTTTCTCTTTTTTCTTTTTTTTTTTAAGTTTATTTACTTATTTTGAGAGAAACAGAGACCTCATTAGTGGGGGAGGTACAGAGAGAGGGAGACACAGAATCCCAAGCAGGGTCTGCCCTGTCTACACAGAGCCTGGTGCTGGGCTTGAACTCATGAAACCGTGTGATCATGACTTGAGCTGAAACCAAGAGTCTAACTGACTGAGCCACCCAGGTACCCCGGGTTTTGCTTTTATTTTAGAAACAATGACAAACCTTGAAAGAGTTTTAAACAGGGATATGGCATAAGCAGATTTACATTTTTAAAAGCTCACTCTGGTGAAATCAGGGAGGACAGATTAGAGGGATATAAAGCACTTGGATTTTCCATGTATAATATCATGTCATCTGCAAAAAGCGAAAGCTTGACTTCATCTTTGCCAATTTTGATGCCTTTGATTTCCTTTTGTTGTCTGATTGCTGATGCTAGAACTTCCAGCACTATTATAACAACAGTGGTTAGAGTGGGCATCCCTGTCGTGTTCCTGATCTCAGGGAAAAAGCTCTCAGTTTTTCCCCGTTGAGGATGATGTTAGCTGTGGGCTTTTCATAAATGGCTTTTATGATCTTTAAGTATGTTCCTTCTATCCCGACTTTCTCAAGGGTTTTTATTAAGAAAGGGTGCTGGATTTTGTCAAAGGCCTTTTCTGCATCGATTGACAGGATCATATGGTTTTTCTCTTTTTTTTTGTTAATGTGATGTATCACGTTGATTGATTTGCGAATGTTGAACCAGCCCTGCATCCCAGGAATGAATCCCACTTGATCATGGTGAACAATTCTTTTTATATGCCGTTTAATTCGATTTGCTAGTATCTTATTGAGAATTTTGGCATCCATATTCATCAGGGATATTGGCCTGTAGTTCTCTTTTTTTACTGGGTCTCTGTCTGGTTTAGGAATCAAAGTCATACTGGCTTCATAGAATGAGTCTGGAAGTTTTCCTTCCCTTTCTATTTCTTGGAATAGCTTGAGAAGGATAGGTATTATCTCTGCTTTAAACGTCTGGTAGAACTCCCCTGGGAAGCCATCTGGTCCTGGACTCTTATTTGTTGGGAGATTTTTGATAACCGATTCAATTTCTTCGCTGGTGATGGGTCTGTTCAAGCTTTCTATTTCCTCCTGATTGAGTTTTGGAAGAGTGTGGGTGTTCAGGAATTTGTCCATTTCTTCCAGGTTGTCCAATCTGTTGCCATATAATTTTTCATAGTATTCCCTGATAATTGTTTGTATCTCTGAGGGATTGGTTGTAATAATTCCATTTTCATTCATGATTTTATCTATTTGGGTCATCTCCCGTTTCTTTTTGAGAAGCCTGGCTAGAGGTTTGTCAATTTTGTTTATTTTTTCAAAAAACCAACTCTTGGTTTCGTTGATCTGCTCTACAGTTTTTTTAGATTCTATATTGTTTATTTCTGCTCTGATCTTTATTATTTCTCTTCTTCTGCTGGGTTTAGGCTGCCTTTGCTGTTCTGCTTCTATTTCCTTTAGGTGTGCTGTTAGATTTTGTATTTGGGATTTTTCTTGTTTCTTGAGATAGGCCTGGATTGCAATGTATTTTCCTCTCAGGACTGCCTTCGCTGCGTCCCAAAGTGTTTGGATTGTTGTATTTTCATTTTCGTTTGTTTCCATATATTTTTTAATTTCTTCTCGAATTGCCTGGTTGACCCACTCATTCGTTAGTAGGGTGTTCTTTAACCTCCATGCTTTTGGAGGTTTTCCAGACTTTTTTCTGTGGTTGATTTCAAGCTTCATAGCATTGTGTTCTGAAAGTATGCATGGTATGATTTCAATTCTTGTAAACTTATGAAGGGCTGTTTCCACCAAAAGTCTGCTAGAACTGATCCATGAATTCAGCAAAGTTGCAGGATACAAAATCAATGTACAGAAATCAGTTGCATTCTTATACACTAACAATGAAGTAACAGAAAGACAAATAAGGAAACTGATCCCATTCACAATTGCACCAAGAAGCATAAAATACCTAGGAATAAATCTAACCAAAGATGTAAAGGATCTGTATGCTGAAAACTATAGAAAGCTTATGAAGGTAATTGAAGAAGATTTAAAGAAATGGAAAGACATTCCCTGCTCATGGATTGGAAGAATAAATATTGTTAAAATGTCAATACTACCCAAAGCTATCTACACATTCAATGCAATCCCAATCAAAATTGCACCAGCATTCTTCTCGAAACTAGAACAAGCAATCCTAAAATTCATATGGAACCACAAAAGGCCCCGAATAGCCAAAGTCATTTTGAAGAAGAAGACCAAAGCAGGAGGCATCCCAATCCCAGACTTTAGCCTCTACTACAAAGCTGTCATCATCAAGACAGCATGGTATTGGCACAAAAACAGACACATAGACCAATGGAATAGAATAGAAACCCCAGAACTAGACCCACAAACGTATGGCCAACTCATCTTTGACAAAGCAGGAAAGAACATCCAATGGAAAAAAGACAGTCTCTTTAACAAATGGTGCTGGGAGAACTGGACAGCAACATGCAGAAGGTTGAAACTAGACCACTTTCTCACACCATTCACAAAAATAAACTCAAAATGGATAAAGGACCTGAATGTGAGACAGGAAACCATCAAAACCCTAGAGGAGAAAGCAGGAAAAGACCTCTCTGACCTCAGCCGTAGCAATCTCTTACTCGACACATCCCCAAAGGCAAGGGAATTAAAAGCAAAAGTGAATTACTGGGACCTTATGAAGATAAAAAGCTTCTGCACAGCAAAGGAAACAACCAACAAAACGAAAAGGCAACCAACGGAATGGGAAAAGATATTTGCAAATGACATATCGGACAAAGGGCTAGTATCCAAAATCTATAAAGAGCTCACCAAACTCCACACCCGAAAAGCAAATAAGCCAGTGAAGAAATGGGCAGAAAACATGAATAGACACTTCTCTAAAGAAGACATCCGGATGGCCAACAGGCACATGAAAAGATGTTCAGCGTCGCTCCTTATCAGGGAAATACAAATCAAAACCACACTCAGGTATCACCTCACGCCAGTCAGAGTGGCCAAAATGAACAAATCAGGAGACTCTAGATGCTGGAGAGGATGTGGAGAAACGGGAACCCTCTTGCACTGTTGGTGGGAATGCAAATTGGTGCAGCCGCTCTGGAAAGCAGTGTGGAGGTTCCTCAGAAAATTAAAAATAGACCTACCCTATGACCCAGCAATAGCACTGCTAGGAATTTATCCAAGGGACACAGGAGTACTGATGCATAGGGGCACTTGTACCCCAATGTTCATAGCAGCACTCTCAACAGTAGCCAAATTATGGAAAGAGCCTAAATGTCCATCAACTGATGAATGGATAAAGAAATTGTGGTTTATATACACTATGGAATACTACATGGCAATGAGAAAAAATGAAATATGGCCTTTTGTAGCAACATGGATGGAACTGGAGAGTGTGATGCTAAGTGAAATAAGCCATACAGAGAAAGACAGATGCCATATGGTTTCACTCTTATGTGGATCCTGAGAAACTTAACAGGAACCCAGGGGGGAGGGGAAGGAAAAAAAAAAAAAAGAGGTTAGAGTGGGAGAGAGCCAAAGCATAAGAGACTGTTGAGAACTGAGAGCAAACTGAGGGTTGATGGGGGGTGGGAGGGAGGAGGGGGTGGGTGATGGGTATTGAGGAGGGCACCTTTTGGGATGAGCACTGGGTGTTGTATGGAAACCAATTTGACAATAAATTTCATATATAAATAAAAAAAAAATAAAAAAAAAATAAATAAAGCACTTGGAAATGCTAATGCATCCTTTAGGTAGCTTTGGCAATAGCCCATGTCAGAAACGATGGCTTCCTGGTAGATGGAGGTGGAATCAAGAATCATTTAAAAAATGAAAGGTCATGATTACAGATTGAATGTGGAGCAGGATGGGGAAGTGCTGTTCAATGTGACGGTGGACACTGCAAGAAGATGGAAAAGTTACGTGATTTTTAAACACCAGTTTTTGCGTGTCATGAATTTTAAGCCAGTGCATTCAGAAACTTTAAAAGGTGGAAAAAGAGCTTTCCTTTGCTGAAGACATCCAGAGGTTTTGCTAATGAAGTGTTTAATTCATTAACTGCAACGCTGATGGCGTTTAAGAATTGTATCACTGGAGAGGAATATTACTTGTTTTACTCTTGTTACCTAGAAGATAAGTCATCCAAGGGAGAGGCACATTGGAGAGTCATTCCTTGATTGTTGCACTCAGTACTCATTGAGATCCTTGGGAGGAAAATATTTATTTGTTCCAGAGTTATAGCATGTTCTAGATCTCTGTTTTGCATGTTCCCTGGTAGCTGGGTTTAAGGTAAGAGACCTGAGAGAGAGAACAAGGGAACTTGGCCCCATATATCCCTGTCATATTCCCTGTTCCTGCTCTGGTCCCAGTGTACTCAAGAGTTCCCATATCCTCCCAGGAAAAGTTACCATTATCCCTATTTATGACTCTTTTATAACTAGAAACTACACACTAAGATTTATTTATCTTCACTAGGGCTCCTGTTCCTTTCTCACGCTTTGTTTTTAGAGTCTTTCCTATTTTTTCTATATCCCTGTTCTTTGAATCTCTTCTGTTAGTCCAAGGAAGCAATAACTTCTCACACTCCTGAAAATACCACCTAGCCATGTTCTTTATCCAGAGCAGGTGATAGTTTTGTGCATAACCTGAAGATTTAGTGCAAGTCTACACCAGGCATTTCTAGAAGATTCAGTGCTCTAAAACAAAGTCATATGCCGATTTCTAGCCCAGTGCCTAGCACATAGTAATTACCTAGTTTAAGTTTTGTGGTTTTGTAGATATAAACACAATTTTCTTACATAGATTCTTTTTAATTGAAGGGACTGAATATGTACAAATAAACATGCTTTAAAGAGAATACTGTGTCCAATTTCCTTAAAGACAATCAACACAGTACAAAAAAATAAAGTTTTGAAAAGGGCTTACATGGTTCATACAGGTGCCTTTCCATCTGTTCTCCCTTCCCAGCTAGGTTGCATTAACACATTTAAGCAAACAACATATTGTCAGAAAAGGAAGCTGTCAAGTTGGAAATGCTAATGTAAAACCTCCTAAAACTGTCAGAATCACATGGCAGGTTAGACTCCTACCCTGTTTGATTTTTACCCCCCTACTGTTAATTCTAATTTAAGGTAGTCATGTGTATTGTCTTCTTTGAAAATATAATCTTCCTGAGGATTGAAATTGTACCTTGTCCACTTTAGGCTTAAAATATGTTTGTAGTCATAAATTGTAAGTCAGTGAATGTCTCCGAATCCCTTTGTCATGTACGTCTGGATTTAAAAGCTGAAGACGGCCAAGGAATCCTATTGAAGCAAGGCTAATGGGAGCTGAAACTTTACTGCCCTGGACCGGATCCTACCCCATTCCAGAGCTAAGAGGGCTGACTCAGCCAGTGGCTAAGTTAATCTTCAAGTCTCATTTCATTTATGTGCAACCAGGTTAAGAAGAAACTGGAGTAACAAGCTAATCTTGTCTACCTTATATTCAAGGAGAAGGCTTTAAATTAATTGAATAGTGATTATTTTCCTGTATTGGAAGAGAGAATTTGATTTCTATTGCCTGTTTTTCAAAGAAGTTTAAGGGCTATATAGCATATCACCTTAGTATATAATTACAGTGAAACTTTATGTGTACTTTTTGTTATTAAAATAAGTATAATTAGATAGGCTGACTTCCCTTATAATTATCTCTTTAAACTGTTATTTCAGGCATAGGCTATTGTTAATATTTTATATGGGTCTGTTTTATTTGGGATGAAGATTTTTGACAATTCATAACATGTTGTCAGATAAGTTCCATTTATATCTTGCCTAAATTATATTTGAATGTGGAAAATGAATATATTAGTTCATTTTAGGAACATACTCTATGCCTGGTTTTCTTGGAATAAATTATAAATTATCTTTATCTTAGAAATAATATATTGAATTGAGTAGGTATTTGGTACTATTGATAACTAATAATACCATAATGGCAAATTAAAAATCAGTGACATTTTGACATTTATTTTTTGTGACATTTTGAAGTTGGAAAATACATTTTAATATACTTAAGGGCAAAGTAATGCATTTAACTCATTTAAAAATTATTTTTAAAAATCAATATGTATATTTATAATATATAGAATAAGACATGTATTATGCTGATAATTTTTACTTAGTATAGTGACTATAGATGTTCTACATTATTGGAGAAGAGAAAGGGGCATAGTTTGTCAACTATTTATTTCATAAATGGATGATTTTCTATAGCATGAGATCAAATACATTACTAGGAAAATGTATGTACTTTTCTTTCGCCCCCTATTAATGTCAAACATGGTATATATAACTTAAAGCCTCTTCAGTGATCCATGAGTCCTCATAGAATTATAGTCAATAAGTGTCCTTATATTTTGCAAGGTTAATAAGTGGTCCATATATATAAAACCTTAATTTTAAACTTCTTATTCTCCTAATGAAAAGCCAACATTAGCAGATAATAAGCCCACACTGGTATAACTACTGTCTTAGGCAGCTTCTAAACTCCAGAGACAGTGAATGAAATAACAAGAGAGGCAGAGACTCAGAGGAAGAAGGCTGGCCCTCTGACTCTGTACTGTGAGGACCTAGGGTTTTGATGAAAGCACACTCTTCCCTAATTGAAATGCTTGACACTTTTTTAAAAAACCATTAACAACTTATTTTATTTTTGTTTTAAGTTTTTATTTAATTTTTTTAATGTTTATTTATTTTTGAGACAGAGCATGAGCAGGGGAGGGGCAGAGAGAGAGAGGGAGACACAGAATGTGAAGCAGGCTCCAGACTCTAAGGTGTCGGCACAGAACCCCACACAGGGCTCTAACTCATTAACTGCAAGATCATGACCTGAGCCGAAGTTGGACACTAAACCAACTGAGCCACTCAGGTGCCCCACAAGTTTTTATTTAAATTCTAGTTGGTTAACATTTGTTTTGGGAGTAGAATTTAGTGTTTCATCACTTACATACAACACCCAGTGCTCATCACAAGTGTCCTACTTAATCCCTGTCACCCATGTGTCCCATCCTCTGCCCACTTCACCTCCAGCAGCCCTCAGTTTGTTTTCTGTCATGAAGAGTCTCTTATGGTTTGCCTCCTATCTTTTTCCCCCTTCCCCATGTTCATGTTCGGTTTCTTTTTTTTATTACATTTATGTATGTATGTATGTATGTACATATGTATTTAGAAAGAGGGAGGGAGAATGTGCACACGTTCGGGAAGAACCGGAGGAGAGAGAGAGAATCCCAAGCAGGCTCCATGCTGCCAGTGCAGAGCCTGACTCACGGCTAGAGCCATGAGATCATGGCTTAAGCTGAAATCAAGAGTCAGTCCCACACTTAACTGAGCCATCCAGGCGCCCCTGTTTAAATTTCACATATTAGTGAAATTATGTGACATTTATCTTTATCTGACTGACTTATTTCACTTAGTATAATACACTCTAGCCCCATCTACGTCAGTGCAAATGGCAAGATTTCATTCTTTTCGATGGCTGAGTAACATTACTTTGTGTATATATACCACATCTTCTTTATCCATCTATCAGTTTGATAGACATTTGGGCTCTTTCCATAATTTGACTATAGTTGATAATGCTACTAATAACATCAGGGTGTGTGTGCCCCTTCGAATCAGTAATTTTTATTTCCTTTGGTAAATAGCTAGTAGTGCAATTGCTGGGTTATAGAGGAATTCCATTTTTAACTTTCTGAGGAACCTCCATACTTTTTCCAGAGTGGCTGCACTGGTTTGCATTGCTACCGACAGTGTAAGTGGATTCTCCTTTCTCTATGTCCTCACCAACATCTATTATTTACTGTGTTGTTAATTTTAGCATTCTGAAAAGTGTGTGAGGTGGCATCTTATTGTGGTTTTGATTTATATTTCCCTAATGATGAGTGATGTTGAGCATCTTTTCATGTGTCTGTTGGCTATCTGTCTGTCCTCTGTGGAAAAATGTCTATTTATATCTTCTGCCCATTTCTTAACCAGATCATTTGTTTTTTGGGTGTCAAGTTTGATAAGTTCATTATAGATATTTGATACTAAACCTTTATTTGATATGTCATTTGCAAATATCTTCTCCCATTCCATCAGATACCTTTTAGTTTTGTTGATTGTTTCCTTTACTGTGCAAAAGATTTTTATCTTGATGAGATCCCAGTAGTTCATTTTTGCTTTTGTTTTGCTTGGCTCCAGAGACATGTCTAATAAGAAGTTCTTACAGCCAGTGTCAAAAGGTTGCTGCCTGTTTTGTATTCTAGGCTTTTCATGGTTTCCTGTCTCATACTTAGGTCTTTCATCCATTTGTAATTTACTTTTGTGTATGATGTCAGAAAGTGGTCTCGTTTCATTCTTTTGCTGCTATCTGGTTTTCCCAACACCATTTGTTGAAGAGACATTCTTTTTTCCATTGGATATACCTTCCTGCTTTATTGTGCAACAGTTGATCATATAGTTGTGGGTTAAAACCATAGACTTTTGAATTTAAGTAAGTAAGAGTCACTGATTCAACTGCAGAGAAATTTTAAGATAAGACTTCTAGTTTTTAAAATCAGCTGACACCTTTCTCAAGAATTAATTAATTACAGGTTAAGAAAAACACCTCAGTGAGAATGGACATTGAGTAGAATTGGCAGCAGGGAAGGGGTGGTGGCAATGGGAAGACACCATCTGGGTAGGCATGGTTGTGAGCTTGAAGAGTTGTGGTACAAGCCCGAATCAACGGGAGTCTGAAAGTTCACCCATGAATATACTCCTGATGTCTACATGGTAGTTAGTTCTACAGCATTGGAGAAATATAGAGACATTGGAAAATGATTTTCGTAAGTAGTATTTCTCTTAATTTTGCCAACGGTTAATTCTCAGTTCTCTCCTTTTAAAAAAAAAAGTTTTTGGGGCGCCTGGGTGGCGCAGTCGGTTGAGCGTCCGACTTCAGCCAGGTCACGATCTCGCGGTCCGTGAGTTCGAGCCCCGCGTCGGGCTCTGGGCTGATGGCTCAGAGCCTGGAGCCTGTTTCCGATTCTGTGTCTCCCTCTCTCTCTGCCCCTCCCCCGTTCATGCTCTCTCTCTGTCCCAAGCACGAATCAAAAAAAAAAAAAAAACAAAAAACAAAAAACGTTGAAAAAAAAAGTTTTAAGTTTTTTTTTTTTTTTTTTTGGGAAGAGATAGAGCAAGCAGGGAAAAGGCACAGAGAGAGGGGGACAGAATCCCAAGCAGGCTCCTTGCTGCCAATGCACAGCCCAACATGGGGCTCGAACCCATAAACCATGAGACCATGACCTGAGGTGAAGTCAAGAGTCAGATGCTTAACCCACTGAGCCACCCAGGCACCCCTTCAATTCTCTTTTCAACACCACTGTAAACCATAATATTTGACTTAAAAAAAAAACCCCAAAAAAACATGATAGCCTTTTTTTCTACCTAATGTACAGGAAAATAATCCAGAGAGTCAGCTTCTAATTCAGTTACAGGAATTGAACAGTACACTTAATTTTCTGAATACTGATTTGGAGCAGCCTTGTTTCTTGAGCTTTGGTACAAAACACTCTATTGCAATAAAGCAGAAAAAGGAACAAGGGGATCTTAGCACTTGGTCAGGAAATTCTTACCTAAGCCGGCCAGATAAATAGCTCACATGATAAAGATGACTTTGAGGACAGTACAAAAAGTACAAAAACATGACCTACTGATTTTATTTAATTAGCATTAGAGGATATGTTCTTGATAGTACTCAAGGCAAAAAGCATGTGTAAAATGGTCATTTCATGTATTTGTTTTATAGCCACCCTGTGATTTAAAGGGGAAAAAAATGAACTTCTAAATCTCTGTCTGCTATTAATGTCCTGGGTAGAAAGTTACCTAGGAGCTTTATTTTTCTGTTTCTCTTACTGTAGAAAGAATAATAGTAATTACTGCTGTTACCACAGAGCATGGACAACTAATGAACAGGATCTTTCTAGGAAAAGAGGAAACTTCAACTCTTGTAGATCACTTGAGTAACATTTATTCAATAACATTTTAGGGTGTTCTGTGGCCTTGAGAGGTGATAATATACCTGTTAAGCAGTGTTTCCTTACAAGTAGAAGTTGGGAAGTCTTAGATAAGCCAAGAGGCTATTCCTAGAAATGGCACTGTGTGTACATTATAGACTATTTTACTGCATAAACTGCTGAGAGTTTAAAAACCAGCTGTATACTTCACCATTTGACCAAAAATATCCATGAGTTAGTACCATATTACCCCTGTCATACCTCACTGTAAGTTGTGCCCTTCTCAGTAACCAAACCTCCTGTGTTCAAGTTCTAAGATATTTCCTGGTAACCCAGATTTGCTTTGCCTTCACCATGATGTATTTGTGGTAACACTGTATCTTTTAGATGTGGAATAATTTTGAATACAAAGAATATTTGGTATAGTCACATATATATGTTGTATTCAATTGTATTGGCCTATAGTAACAGCTATAGCTAATAGCTAAAGATTACTGGAATCTTACTCTTCATTTATTACTTATGTATCAAACTAATGTTAAGCAGATAAAATAAGGACTCTTACAGCTAATATGTGCTGGAGCTGACTTCAACTGGTTTATGGGAGCCAATTATTAAATTTTTTTGGAATTTTGTTAATGGTTCTTAAAACAACCATCTTTAATCTTTAAAAGTTACATTTTATAAACTTAGAAATCAACCGAACCAAAAAAATAAGGGTAATAAGTCCTCAAAACCTCATTTTCTAACTATTTGACCACATTTTACTGTTACATATGGTGGACATAATGATGTGCCACTGAGCATATCTTCCCACTTGGATGTTTAGTGATTTCATGTTGATAGCTTGAACATGGCCACACTGGGAATATCTATACCATGGAAATAGG
This sequence comes from Herpailurus yagouaroundi, assembly GCF_014898765.1. Taxonomy (NCBI): domain Eukaryota; kingdom Metazoa; phylum Chordata; class Mammalia; order Carnivora; family Felidae; genus Herpailurus; species Herpailurus yagouaroundi. The sequence continues at coordinate 33,216,242 of NW_024412391.1, forward strand.
CAGGCACTACAAATTAACCTCAGCCCACGCCCCCTGAAAGTAAGTTGTTGCACATTTTCCAACCCACCACTTCTTATAGCTGAGTTTTGAAAAAGAATATACAGGTGCTATTACAGTTCTTAGGGCCCCATATCTCAAATGGCAGTTCTTACAAGCCCCTATGTTCCAGTCTCCTCAAGGGCTTATTTAAGACTGTAGTTTCTTTGGTTCTACCCCTGAATGTTTCAGTTTTTTTTGTCCAAGTAAATTATTTTATACACTAAAATTTGAGGACTGTCATAGAGCTTTCTAAATTATGGGAGAAATCATAATAGTTTTGCTTTGCTCTATTTAGTTTATTTTTACATTGAAAAAGAAGGTTAACTCAGATAACACTAGTGCAAAAGAAGTAAGAATAAAATCATTCACTAACTTAAACGGAAGTAAATGGCAATGAATATCTATATCCTAAGATATTTTCTTCTCCAATTTTTGGCATATGCTAAATAAATGTTTCTGGAATTAAACACAACATTCTGAATTGTTAGATATTCTCTATTTGCTATATTTTGTTTAAAACACTATTTCCTTTAAGATCCATATTTACTCACACATGTGAAAACACCTACCAAATTTCAATTCTATTTTTCTTTTTTATTTGCAAAAGCTTCCAGACTCTGTGTCCATTAAATTTCTCACTGGAAAACTTTTATATGACAAAATATTTTCAAATCCTACATTTTTGCCTTCATTTGGTGTCTCTAGAAGCCAGATGTTCATCTTAGTAAAGGTGACATATTCTTTTTTTCTTCTTCCTAACCCAGGGCTGCCTTAAAAACTGCCAAGAAGTTTTAAGTGTGGGTGTTTCAGTAAAAAAAAAAAAAAAAAAAAAAAATATTCACTGCTGTCCATCAGCTAGAAAATGTTAGGTTTCCCTTGTTAGACTGCCAGAACAATAAATGAAAAACAAGTCAGATTCTTAGAACAGGAAAGACTTATTTTCAGGATCTTAAAATTAAAATAATTTCACTTAGTTTTAAAATGATTTTGCATCTCTAACCACCAAGCTATATCTTTTTTGACAGTTTATTTGGTATTAGGATTATTTTCTCTCTTGTAACTGTCAATATGGAAGTTTTAGTATAGTAGATCTGCAAGCCACCACTATAACAGATCCTCAGAATAACACATATTGTAGCAAAAATAATGCAGAATGACACTTCTGCCAGGCGTATTTATAGGATGAAGCTTATATAACGTAAGACATCCTATTCTAGAAGCAGTGTTCGTTCTCTATCTCGGCAGCTTTCTCAGCAGTATTCCTCAATATTATTTTTGGTATAAAATGTTCATATTAAATTAATGGGCTTAAGAAACTTGAATTCATGGTGTCTTTTGGAGAAGCAAGTTTAAAACGATTTTTTTTTCTTGGGAAAAATGTAGCATGAGAAATGTGTATGAGTGGCAGATTTGATTGCTCCCAAATTGTCCCAAATAATTGCGTCTTGCTTATTAATATTGTTACACACCCATTTTTCCCTCATAGGAAACAAGGGCATCTGGGGCTGTCATAGCTCAGAAGAATTACATTCATATATTTATTTATTGCCTGTGTTTCCTAAATGTGGCCTGCCCCAGTGATTGTCAGGCACAACTACTGAGATCAGCTCCTGTGACAGATGTACAGGGAGCCAGAATCCTATTCAAGAAGCCCACAGTCTAGAATAGTGTGTTGATGGCTGATGAAAAGAAGTCCCATGGAAGAGAATCTAAGACATCCCCAGGACTTTGCTCACTACTTTTTTTTTTTAATCCAAGTTTAACATGGTGCCTCTGTCAAATTTAGAGCTATAGACACTAATAAACACCATCCTAGGAAGTCAGAGGGATGAAGGTAAAATAGTTCCTTCTCTAAGTTTTAAAGTGTAAAGAAACACATAACCAGTGGGGAAGACAAAAATTAAAAAAAAAAAAAAGTAATTGTCAATATGGTAGAACAAACACGCTACCATATACAATGGAAAGCATGAAGGAGAAAATTAAAAGCTTGCCAAAGAAGGTGACCCCTGATTTGGGTTACAGTATAGCTGTCAGGCTTATTTATTAAATACCAGTAACTACTAGGAATTGAGGGTAAGTGGGAGATGGAGAGTCCCCTCACTGCTTATTAAAAGAAAGCAAGTCATGGGGCGCCTGGGTGGCGCATTCGGTTAAGCGTCCGACTTCAGCCAGGTCACGATCTCGCGGTCCGTGAGTTTGAGCCCCGCGTCGGGCTCTGGGCTGATGGCTCAGAGCCTGGAGCCTGCTTCCGATTCTGTGTCTCCCTCTCTCTCTGCCCCTCCCCCGTTCATGCTCTGTCTCTCTCTGTCCCAAAAAAAAAAAAAAACAAAAAAACAACAAAGGTTAAAAGAAAGCAAGTCTTAGTCTGAATCCTGCCATACTTTTTAGCATGAAAGCACAAATACCGTCTACTCTTTGACCATTTAGAAACTCCCAAGAGGTATTTAATGAAAGCTTCCTTCCAAAGAAGATGCAAGGACATGTGCGGGGATCAGAAAGCCCTCTAGTTTTTTCAGATGATGGTGTCCTCCATTAAAGGAGCGCACAGCTGAAAGAAATTCTAGGCCTTGAGTACTATTGGGCTATTGGACCTGTTGGGTTTTCATATTTTGCATATGGAAGGGCAGAGATACCTGTGCAATCTTTCTAAGAAACCACCTCTCATAAATACCACTTACTTTACTAAAGAATATTTTAACTATTAAGCCGCTTAACTTACCCTATGGTACACATACACTGGTGATACTTTAAGTAAGTGTATGGCATAGTCATCTCTACGGTGTGGACTGTTGATAACAATTTTCAGATGCTAAACCCTGAAGTGTGAATTCCTGATTAGACTACTTAATTGTTCATTAAACCTACACAAGGTGTAGATTAAAGGTCATTTATGTATACTCAGTTTATTATGAAATATTTTTTGTACATTATAATTTATTATTGGTCAGAGTATGCTGTTTTAACTGTTTTGAGGTTTCTAAGTTATTTTCTCAAGAAGTTATTTTTTCCACAGATTTTGCGTGTTATGTGTGTTTTGGGTTTTGTTTTCATAACGGCAAGTTGACTTTGTTACCTCTGGGCTTGCACAGAACTAGGGTTATGTGTGGGCAGAATATGTTAACAAGGAGAAGGAGCTTTTCCGTTTGGGAAAATCCCATGGGGTTTTTTGTTGTGTTTCTGTAGGAGAAACTGAGATCCTTTTGTCTCTGGCGTCTGCTTTACTTTTAGTCTACATTTACTTCACATTTAGTATTTTGTTTTCCAAGTAAAGAAGAATAACATTAGATGCAACAAAAACAAAATATATTTTTCTTCATCCATAGCTTTCCATTACAAAAGAATAGTACTTGAACAAGATGAAAGTAGTTGAGGGTTTCTTTACAAATGGCTTTGAACTATGGGGCGCCTGGGTGGCGCAGTCGGTTAAGCGTCCGACTTCAGCCAGGTCACGATCTCACCGTCCGTGAGTTCGAGCCCCGCGTCGGGCTCTGGGCTGATGGCTCAGAGCCTGGAGCCTGTTTCCGATTCTGTGTTTCCCTCTCTCTCTGCCCCTCCCCCGTTCATGCTCTGTCTCTCTCTGTCCCAAAAATAAATAAAAAACGTTTAAAAAAAAAAAAAGTCTTTGAACTAAAGATAAGTGTGTTTGTTCGAAACTTTAAAACATTCAACATACATTTTTATATCTTGGAATATCAGAATGAAATCCACATGGCCTTTTTTTCAGTAATGATTTTCTCTACCAGCTTAGGTCTAGAACAGACTTCATGCCATTGCCCTCTTCTTTAGGTTTCCAACTGCTATGAAGTGTTTACTTGGAATTTAAATAGAATGTTTGAATTTCAGGTGACATTACTTTTAGCAATGAATTCAACCTACAGTCAGTTCTATTTTTGAAACTGATTGCACTGTTAGCTACAAATATCAGCTAATGTTAGATGAGAACCACACACACACACACACACACACACACACACACACACACACACATTTTCTTGTAAGAAAATTACGGGGGCGCCTGGGTGGCGCAGTCGGTTAAGCGTCCGACTTCAGCCAGGTCACGATCTCGCGGTCCGTGAGTTCGAGCCCCGCGTCGGGCTCTGGGCTGATGGCTCAGAGCCTGGAGCCTGTTTCCGATTCTGTGTCTCCCTCTCTCTCTGCCCCTCCCGCGTTCATGCTCTGTCTCTCTCTGTCCCAAAAATAAATAAACGTTGAAAAAAAAATTAAAAAACAAAAACCAAAAAAAAAGAAAATTACAAGAGATCTCTCACTACAGAGATGATTAATGCTTGATGTTAATGTTGCCTGCTAGTATTGCTATATACACATTTTGTTACTTAAAAATTACAATAAGGTATAGGACAGACTGGGTGACTCAGTGAGTTAAGTGTACAGTTTTGACTCAGGTCATGATCTTATGGTTTGTGGGTTCAAGCCCCATGTCAGGCTCTGAAATAACAGGTCAAAGCCTGGAGCTTGCTTCAGATTCTGTGTCTCCCACTCTCTCGCTGTCCCTCCCCCATTGTGCTCTCTCTCTCTCTCAAAAATAAATGAATAAATAAATATTAAAATTTCAGTACAGTATATGAAGTTTGATATCTTCCATTTCACCTGCTGTGAACATCTTCCTATATCACTAATCATTAAAGGTATTATTTTTTTGGCTGCATAATATTCTATCCTATGGCTTTATGTTGATTTGTTTAACCATTATGCTATTCTTTTTGACACTTAGAGGTTTTGCTTTATAATTTAAAATGTAGGGGCACCTGGGTGGCTCAGTCAGTTAAGCGTCCAACTTCTGCTCAGGTCTTGATCTTGGGGTTCGTGGGTTTGGGCCCCGCATTGGGCTCTGTGCTGACAGCTCTGAGCCTAGAGCCTGCTTCAGATTCTGTTTCCCTCTCTCTGCCCCATCATCTGATCACACTTTGTCTGTCTCTCTCTTTCTCTCAAAAATAACATTAAAAAAAATTTTAAATGTGCTTTCTGGGGTACCTGGGTGGCTGTCAGTAAAGCATCTGACTCTTGATTTTAGCTCAGGTCATTATCACCATGGTTTGTAGGATCGAGCCCTGCCTGCTGGGGATTCTCTCTCCCTGTCTCTCTCTGCCCCTCCTCCTCTTGTGCCCTCTCTCAAAATAAGTAAATAATTTTTTTTAAAAAGGATAAAATGTATTTTTGAAATATGTATGTATATGCATATATGCATATATTTAAGTTGAATATAATAGTTTTAAAATAAGATTTAAATTATTTTGATATAGTAAATGGATTTTGGTTTGTATCTAGATAAAAGTAATTATCTTTAGAGATAAAGTAATATTTTTATAGATGACCATTTGCACCAGGGCTGAGTGCAGTAGGTGGTGATATTCACTTAGTGACATGTTCAGGTGTGAATTTTGCCCTTCCCATCCTTGTTTGGTGAGGGTAGTAGTTCTGAAGAACAATTTCAACTACCATCCAACCATGAAGCATGATCAAACTTTGTGTAACTGAGATTGATAAATCGCTGAGTTTATTTTCTTTCCCCTTGTAAAATGTTTTCCACAATTATGTGGACTAGTTGTTTGCAAATTTGATGAACCTACAAAAACACTAGATCATATCTTCATATGGCACACATACAGTTTTTCATCCTGCTCCCTTCCCAACGCATTGCTGAATATTAGCATTTCAAACAGTAACAGCAAAGACAAGAAGGAAGTAATTTCATTTCTATAGAAAAGTAAATGGGTCCATTTTCAATACTATCCTTTTGAAATGGCTAATTCCATGATTATTTTTTCCAATCCTTTCCCCCAATGTTACGGTTTGGAACCAGTGCAAAAGAGCTTAAAGGATACTAGGGCAGAAACTTTAAAAAAATATCTATACATTTAAAGCAGGCTGTTCAATTGCCTTTGAGTTTGATTGCCCTCCAGGACCATCTAATCCTCCAAGTGAAATGAGTGATTTGGTTATGCTGTTCAGTCTAACCTATGATTTCTAGTTCAGATGGCCAACTTGATAGAAATGCTTCTGAACAATCTGGTCAGCTGGTATAATAACATTAGCATAGCTGTTTTATTGTGGTTATTGTTTTTATATTTGTAGCTCTTTGGGAAATACAGTCTAACGAAAATTGTTCTTACAGATATATGCTATGAAGCAGCATTTGGCCAAATTTCCAAATTTAATGTATTTCTACACCTGACACTTAATGAGTGATTTTCTAACCTTATAGACAGGACCCCTAATGTAAAGTGTTTCATAATATTAGGTTGAGATGCTGGTTCACAATGTCTTTAGATAAGAGTGATCTAATGAATCATTTTTACTGTTTCCTGAAACACCTGAATTTGCTGTGTTTCAGCCAATTACAAAGTAGATTTAGTGCTCTTTGCTTAAAGCAGTTGCAAGATTATAGCCCTAGGCAGGTTGTGAACATTTTGTCAGTATAGAGACCCTGAAATATTGAAAAGTTCAATATTTCATTTGTTTATACAGTTGAAAATCCCTGGTTTTCTAGCATATACTGACTAAACTAATAATACCAATTTTTCTGCTTTGATAGACTCTTATATGACCTTGCTCCAAGATGACGAGGAACCTTTTTAGGTATTGTTATTTGGAATTTCTATATCACCTTGGGAATATGTATACACATGCGTACCTGTTCATATGTACATGTATATGTGTGTACATATATGTGTATACCTCTATGTGTGTATACATATGTATGCACATACATAAATGTTACATTAATTACTTTCTTAAATTCCATGTTTGTAATTACTTTAAGAGTTGCACATATTTTGGGGTGCCTGGTTGGCTCAGTTAAGCATCCAGCTTCAGCTCAGGTAATGATCTCATGGTTTTAGTTCAAGCCCTGCTTTGGGCTCTCTGGTGACAATGCGGAGCTTGCTTCACATCCTCTCTCCCTCTTTCTCTCTGCCCTTTCCCCATTCATTCATTCTCTCTCTCCCTCTCTCTGTCTCTCTCTGTCTCTGTCTCTCTGTCTCTCTCAAAAATAAACATTAAAAAAATATTTTCAAAGAGTGGCACACATTTGAAAGGACAAAGGGAAAAAGAAATGAGGATGGCAGAGAGTGCTTCCTGTTTTGACTGAGCTTTTGCTCTACACAATTCAGAGTACAAGTAAGTTACTGCAGGTAGTCCATGGAATGCAGTGCTTGAGGCCTTCTTCTAGTAACAGTGTGCAGACCAGAAGTCCAAGTTTTTCCTTCCTGATGTTCTGTACTCCAGGGTTTGCATGTGCTTCCACATGACTTGAAAGGGAGTCAACACTAACTTGGTACCATCTTGCAGCAGTCAGGAGGCCCTGGCTGTTGAATAGAAATGGGCCTTGGTGACCTTTGTCCAAAGCCAAGAATTCTGGGGAAAAAATACCCCCTCCAGTGACACTCACAAGTGATAGAACAGCATCATTCCCTTTGAGAGAGAATCTGCAGATTTTGCAGCATCACATTCATTGAGGGGCTCCCAGCCCCCATCCAAGCTGTCCGTGGCCACTGTGGAGGTAAGATTATGGAACTGTGAGCTGTGCAGCAGCTGTGGGTCAAGAGAAGTGGGTGGCTGTCTGTGTTTGAATGAAACTGTCCTCAGGGATCCAGAAGGCAGGAGCCGAATCATATGACCAAATGCCAGAGTGGGTAGGATTATAAGAGAGAAGGCGATGCTCTGGCATCACTCTCAGACATGGGCCCATGTGCCCTATAAATACTACGCAAATTCCTGCAGCATGTAGGAGTCACCATTCTCAGTTGGTAGGCTGAGCCAAGTCTCAAGGCAGGACATCTCAGGAGCACTAGGCAGGATTTGTTTCATTTTGTATCACCTCGGTGAACCAGAACCAATGTCTTCCCCCTTAACACTGATGGTTAAAGCCTGATCATCATCCACAAGGAAACTGAAACCCTATTAGGTTAAATAATTTGCCTGAAGCCCACAGAGCTAATAAGTGGCTGAGCTGGTGTCAGGCAGTCTGGTGGCCCTGCTTTTCACCATTCTGCTGTACTAATTCTTCCTTTCCAAGGCCTTTCCATTTACAGTAGCCTGGTCTTCTCCTGGTTAGATATCTTGTTTTTTCCTCAGTACTTCTCAAAGGTATAGCAAGAAGGCCCTGGGCAACTTCTTCATCCTCCTTCCTAACATTAAACTAATGCTTTGCCAGATCTTACTTAGTGAGATTTTCCTACAGTATCTCAATCCCAAGTGGCTTTCTTGACCTAGTCTCACCTCCTAACTTGAGGTAATTTTGCCACAAAAATTACAAAACCACTATTCCTTCTTTGCGGAAATTCCAGGTATTTACTCTTAGGATCCTTCAAAGATCAAATTTCACTGTCCGTTGTCACGTTTTCTTTTCCTTCTTAACATCGACATTCAGTCTCCTGCTCAGGCCTTGATGGTTAAGCCAATTCTGGGTATGAACCCTATGAGTACAGCACAGGCCCATGGAGCGAGTGCCATTTAAGTGCCACTGAGACAAATTGGTTCTGTGGGAGACATATTAATTACATGGTGAATTGGCCACAGGGATACTCTTTTTACCATAAAGTGCTATGTGCTGCACAGGAGTCCCCGATCTTCCTAGAATGTCTTATAGACAATCAGATATTCCAATAATGCTACATCTACCTGATAACACAACATTCCGGTAACCTCTTTCACCGAACAGTTGTCTTTTTTCTGTTTATCGCTAATGTAATAATTACACAAATATGAACAATAGTACAACCTTTAATATCTTCCTATGAAGGTGCAGAACAGCTCCAAAGGAACATTTGACATATTGTATATATAAAAATAACCAAAAAAATCTACCACCACCAGATATCAAAAGGCTATTGACAGGAACAAGACAGTGCATGACAATGCAAGGATTTGTATCTCTATGAAGAAGTTTGGGAGGTGGGATAGAGGTTATTTCATTGTTAGTTTTAATGTATTCAGGAAAGTTGATGAAATAAAATACATTTTCACTGATGTTTTCTAATTATAAACAAAGGCTAATTTCTCTTAAACCTTTTAATATATTCACAGAAATGTTTGTACATTCACTAATGAGTGCCATTATATTGAGGGGCACATTGCCCACAGAGGACTGCATTTTTGCAAGAATGACCCTGCATAAATGCAGATGGCTTCACAGTCACTATAAGGGAATTAAGGATGAGAAACTCCCTCCCCTGAGTTCTTCACAGAAAAAGGTTAGTAATTGGTTTACTTAAGTGCCTTAGATTTCAGAGCACTAGTAGTTTTTTCTTGAGCTTGTTTTCTTAAAAATTTGACCCTCTAGGTCCCTATGAGATTAGGAAAGAACTAACTTTATGCCATCGAGTCGTGTGTGTATGTCTGTGGGTCTGTATGTGTGAGTGTATGGGGGCTGGAAACTCTGCAGTGACTCATACCTACTTGAATCAAGAAGACCATTGTAAAACAGAACAGTTCAGATAGTCAACCACTTGGTTTTTTAGTCTATGGTGTTCTTAATAGTCAATCATATGCATGTTTATCTGCAGATTGAAAGTGTTTCCCTACCAGGAGACACAGTCAGTGGAAACTGCTTCAAATCCAGGGTAGCCTGCACTCAGTGTTTGGATAAGCCATATTGTAGGATAACTTCTATCTCTTAATTCTGTTTTTTCCTACTTTTCATTTATCACTATCTTTTGTTTTTTCTCTCATTCTATTTTCTTTCCAATTATCCATACTAAATGGTAACTAGAAATAGCATGGATAAGTGACATTCATGGACAGTTTATAATTCTCAATTGAGCCAATAATTTCAACCTTGTCTTCCATCAACTCTTTTTATGAGAGCTGCTCACAATGACCATAATTGATTAATTTGCATTTCATTGCTGCCCTTCATCTCTGCATATAATCTAGTGAAAATAACGCTGTGGCCAAGAGAAGGACAGTAGGAGAATGAAGGGGGAGACCTAGGTAATCTATCAATTGGGAAATTAATCCCAGAATAATTAGGAATTATCCAACTCCTAACTTACAAGCCTATATGCAAATAGGTGGTGGTATAGAGCAGTGTGTGTCTTTTCTGTGCAAGAAGTAATTTCTTTTATGTTAGATGAATACAAAATGGCCCAGAAGTGAATGTAGAAATTGATGAGCCAAAGAGTCTGGGCATGAAATATGAAATGCAACCAGGGAAGAGTGGGTAGTAGTCTAAGAAGGTAAAGAAAATAACAAAGAGCACCTGCAATGAAAAAATAATTAGAAAAATAGCAGAAAAGAGTAGAAGAATTCAGTTGTTCTTTAGAAGTGCTTGCTGAGAAAAAGAAAATGCGTTCAAAAGATTGTACCAGAGGGATCAAAGTATTTAGGAACTTCTGATATCAGACAAAGAGGTACTAAGACATTTATATGGATTTTAGGAACATACTCTGTTTATTTTCTTTGAAAAACTTTCATCATACCTACTTCTGTGTTTGTTTCCATAAAGCCATCTATCTCTACTGTTAGGGAATTTTTTAGGGATTACTGAATACTTACTTTATTCAGAAAATGTATTTCAAATGTCTGCTCTACACTGGGGCTCTATGCTCACACCAGATGAACAGGAATCAACTCAGCCATGCATGTTTTCAAAAAGCTGATGATCTGGTGAGGGACATAGACAACTCATCATGTTGCAGTAACTGGTAGGGTGCTACAGCTGGAAAACCAAAGGAGGGATACCTATCTTAGTTTGGAAGGGAGAAAAGCCTTCCTCCAGACAATATTACCTGATTGAGAGATCCAAAGGGTAAGTGGAAGCTAGAAGGGAGGGAAGGATATGTCACTGAAAATATTCCAGGCAGAAGAAAAAACATGTGCACAATCCCAGAGAGACAGTATGCATCTCTCAGGGGCCAAAGGTAGTAGTTCAGTATGGCTATAGCATAGCGTGAGAGAGAAGAAAGTGAAGAGGACACAAGGGAGGTTTTTTTAATCTATATTTTTCCAAGTTTTTTTTTTTTTGTTTAATTTTAGACAGTGTGAGCAGGGGAGGGGCACAGAGATTGGGATAGACAGAATCAGAAACAGGCTTCAGGCTCTGATCTGTCAGCACAGAGCCCAATGCAGGACTCAAACTCATGAACCCATGAGATCATGACCTGAACCTCAGCAGAATGCTTAACCAACTAAGCCACCCAGGCATCCCTATTTTTCCAAGTTTATCTAGATATGCTGGACATTGTGTAAGAGTAAAGTATATAATGTGATGATTTGGTACATGTATATATTGTGAAATATTTACTACAATGAGGTTGTGTAACATAGCTTTTACCTCACAAAGCTACCATTTTGTTGTTGCTGTGGAAAATACTTAAGATCTACTCTCATAGAAGCTTTAATGCATATGAGACAGTATGGTTAACTATGTGCATTAGATTCTCAGAACTTTATAATGGAAAGTTTGTATCCTTTTACCAACATTTCCCCAATTCTCCTGCCTCTTAACATTCACAATATCATTTTTGTAAGTTCAATCTTTTTAGATGCCACAAGTAATAGCATACAGCATTTTTCTTTCTCTGACATAGTTCACTTAGCATAATGCCCTCAAAGTCCATCCATGTAATTACAAGTGATAGGTTTCCTCCTTTTTATGACTTTTTTTATTCCATTGGGTATAAATACCACATTTTCTTTATCCGTTCATCCATTGATGAACACTTAGGTTGTATCCATGTTTTGGCTATTAAGAATAATGCTGCAGTGAACATGGGAGTTTAGATACGTCTTTGAGATAGTGATTTCATGTTTTTCAGGTATACATCCAGAAGTAGGATTGCTGGATCATTCTACTTTTAATTTTTCTAGGAACCTCCAAACTGTTTTCCATTGTGACTTTACCACTCTACATTCCTATCAACTGTGCAGTGTTTTATTTTCTCTACATCTTTGCCTGCACAAATCTCTTAGTGTTTTTTGGTTTTGTTTTTTTTTTCCTAAATAATAGTCATTCTATCAGATGTGAGATGATATCTCAGCTGTGGTTGTGATTTGCATTTCCCTGATGTTTACTGATGTTGAGTGTCTTAACATGTACCTGTTGGCCATTTGTTTGTCTTCTTTGGAAAATGTCTAGTCAAGTCCTCTGCTCATTTTATAATCAGATTTTTTTTTTGCTATTAAATTGTCTGAGTTCCTTATATATTTTGCATAGTAATCCTTTATCATATTTATGGTTTACAAATATTTTCTCCTATTGATTGCTTTTTCAGTGTTCTTGACTGCTTCTTTATGCAGAAACTTTTTAGTTGGATGTACTCCCACTTACTGATACTTGTTTCTGTTGCTTGTGCCTTGGATGTCATATCCAAAACATCGTGCCAACACAAGGAGCTTTTCCCCTATGTTTTCGTCTAGGACTTTCATAGTTTCAGGTCTTATATTTAAGTCTTTAATCCACTTTGATCTATTTTTGTGCATTGTGTAAGATGGGGGTCCAGTTTCATTCTTTTGCATGTGGACATCCAATTTTCCCAACACTACTTATTGAAAAGAAAATTCTTTCCCTATTGAGTATTCTTGGCTCCCCTATCATGCTGACCATGTATGCATGGGTTTATTTCTGGGCTCTCAATTCTGTTCCATTGGTCTGTATGTCTGTTTTTATACCAATATACTGTTTTGATTACTATAGCTTTGTAATATAAATTGAAATCAAGATACCCCCAGGTTTTTTTTTTCATATATGTAAGGTTCAAGTGTACAACATTATAATTCAACATCTATATATAATACAAAGTGATTGCCCCCCACAAGTGTAGTTATCTTCCCTTACCCTCCAATTTACTTCCTTTGCCCCTTTTGCTCACTCCGCCTCCTTTTTCCCCTCTGGGATCTGTTTTCTGTGTCTGAAGGTGTGGTTTTATTTCACTTTGTTCATTTTTTTTTTAAAGATTCTATATATGCTTGCAATCCCATGGTCTTTGTTTTTCTCCTTCTAACTTACTTCACTTAGCATAATACCCTCAAGGTCCATCTGTGTTTTGCAAATAGCAAGATTTCATTCTTTTTAATGGTCGAGTAGTATTCTGTGTGTGTGTGTGTGTGTGTGTGTGTGTGTGTGTGTGTGTGTGTATACACACCACATCTTTATTCATTCTTTTGTACGCATTTAGTTTGTTTCCATATCTTGGTTGTTGTAAATAATGCATCAGTGAACATAGGGGTGCATTCATCTTTTCAAATTAGTATTTTTGTTTTTTTTGCATAAATACCCAGTAGTGGAATTGCTGGATCATATGGTAGTTCCATTCCTAATTTTTTGAGGAACCTCCATGCTGTTTTCCATAATAGCTGCTACAATTTGCATTCTCACCAACAATGTATGAGTGTTACTTTTTCAACACATCCTCTCCTATACTTGTTATTTCTTGTGTATTTGATAATAGCCTAATAGGTGTTACATGATAACACGTGGTGATTTTGATTTGCATTTCCCTAATGACTATTGATGTTGACTATCTTCTCATGTGCCTGTTGGTCATCTGCATGTCTTTGGAAAAGTGTATATTCAGATCCTCTGCCAATTTTAATCAGGTTGTTTTTTGTTGTTGTTGAGTTCCATAAATTCTTTATATGTTTTGGATATTAACCCCTTATCAGATATATGGTTTGCAAATACCATTTCCCATTCAATACATTGCCTTTTTGTCTTGATGATGATTTCTTTTTTTGTGTCATAACTTTTAAGTTTGATGTAGTCCCACTTGTTTTGTTTCCCCCTTCCTCCCCTTTGGACTTCGACACAAAAACAACCCTAAGACTGATGCCAGGGACCCTACCATCTATGTTTTCTTCTAGGAATTTTACAGTTTGAGTTCTTGCAATCATGTCTTTAATCTGTTTGAGTTAGTTTTTGTGTATGGTATAAAATAGTGATCTAGTTTTAGTCTTTTGCTTGTAACTGACCAGTTTTCTCATTACCATTTATTGAAGAGGCTGTCAGAGAAATTAAGAAAAAATCCAATTTACAGGTGCATCAGAAAGAATAAAACATCTAGGAATAAATGAATCAAGCAGGTGAAAGACCTATACACTGAAAACTGTAAGAGGCAGATGAAAGACAGTGTTACCTCCAGCTTTGTTCTTTCCAAGATTGCTTTGGCTGTTCGAAGTCTTTTATGATTTGAGACAAATTTTAGGATTGTTCTTTCTATTTCTGTGAAAAAAGCCCTTAGCATATTGATAAATATTTCATTGAATCTATGTATGGCTTTGAGTAGTATGTATACTGTAACAATGTTAACTTCTAATCCATGAACACAAGGTATCTTTCCATTTATTTGTGTTTTCTTCAATGTCTTTCACCAATGTCTTATAAGTTGGTGTATAGATGAGGAGAGCCTTTAATGTTGTAAGTCACGTTACTCGTCTTTATACTTAAATCCCTCTAGTGTCTTCCCACTGTGAGCAGAACATAACTGAAACTCTGTTTAATGGCCTGCAGAGCCCTTTGTAACTGGTCCCCTTTCAACACTGGCCTCATCTTCTTTGCTCTGGTCTTTTATTCTTCTTCGTCCTGTGCCTTAAACATATTAAGCTCCTTCAAGGCCCAGAGTGTTTAGATTCAGGTTTCCTCTGGTTTTTACACATTTCTGCTTATTAGTCAAGGTTCCACTCACATGCCATCCCTTTCTTGAGGACTTCTCCAACCACTTTTAATTAAAGGAGCATTTCAAGTCGCTCTGTATCATTTCTTCTTATTCATAGCACCTATCAGTCCTGAAATTGGTAAGTATGTGCTCATCTGTTTGTTTTCTACCTCTCTCCCCTAATGGTAAGGCCTGGTGGGCAGGGACCCTGTACACCAATTATTGATGTATTCTCAGTATCTCAAACAGTTCTAGGCACGTGATAAAAAAAGAAGAAGAGATCACCTCCATAAAATATCTTAAATAGGATGCTTAGGCTTTGCACAGAAAGCGCTGAGTTTTAAGCACAGTAGGGATATTATCAGAAGTTTGTGCTTAAGGAAAATCATCCTTGCAGTATCATAAAGCATGAGTTTGGGGCTTGGTGGAAGCAGAAAGACTAGTTAGGAAACTGTTGAGGTGATGCTGCCTCTATCCCCACCCCAAATGTTGACCTGGAGCAGGGAATGACATTGGAAAGAGTGAGATAGAAACAGAATACACTGAACTTGATGATAAATGGTATACACATATGAAGGAGAAAAGGAAGTCAAGGTGATATCCAGGTGTTTTTCTTGTGTATCTGAGTAAAGAGAGAAGTATGCACAGAAGATCTGGAAATGATAATCCTCAGCAGATGGATGGTAAATGAAGCCGTGAACCTGGGCGAAATCCTCCCGGGGGAGAGGGTGGAAAGAATGAGACCAGGAAGGGTTAGGGCTGAAATCCTGAGTTACACATATGAATTTAAAATCAAGTTATTGTTTTTTTAAATGTTTAAACCCATACTGAAGATAAAGTAATTAGAAAATTTGGGTATGAGGATGTAATTCCTCCCTTGTGTGAAGCCTCTTTCTGTTTCTGTCTACTTGTGTCTCTGGTTTATATTTTTGGCTTTGCTAAATAAAACAGGTAAACTAGTTCTGTAGTAGGTAAGGTTATATTGAGGGTAATTCTGCCTGACTGAGAAGCAACAACAATATGGCTTAATAGGATAAATAAATTATATGACAGACTTAAAGGTCAGTTTTGCATCTTGGAAAATAAATATTAGCGCGCGCGCGCACACACACACACACACACACACACACACACACACACACACAAACAGGAAATACTGATAGCATTATAATGCCTGTAAGTTAATGCTTCCAGGTAATCATTAATCAAGTAATTTTAAATGCCAAACAAGCAGGACCTTGTTTTCCTCCCCTCACACAGACAGGATCCAATGGCCCAATTAAGCATGAAAACTGCTAGAAGCTTCATCAGAAGCACCGGGAACTCAAACACCAGGTCCTACCCTCTGAATACTTATTGCCTGAAGTTTCTGATTATAATTTCTCTGAATTCATCAGAATTTCTAATTAGTTATGATTCTGTCTTCTTTATAGAAGACTCAAAAGCCAAGAATTAAGCATGTTCTCTTGAAGAAATAAAAAGTTTGAACAAATGTAAATTATCACTTTTCATAAGGGAAACATAGTTCAAAAGGGATTAAAAAATGATAAGTTAATGTGATTTCATTCCCTATCCTCATCCCCACCATGAAAATCTCTTATTCTCTAATAGGAAATGAAAAACTATTTTTCTAGGTCACATACATTTATATTGTTTCACTAATACTTGACAAGTTAAAAGCCCTTAAGAGTTTGAGTCAAATATAAGTTTATGAAGAGCCAGAAAATAATTGGAAATAGCCTATATTTAGCTTGTGTTTAACTAATCCATTTATATAATCTCTATGTTATTTGGAAATGTCTAATTTATTCTATTTGTGGATAACTCAATTGTCAATATAGTCACAACAAATTCTAGTATTTAATAAAGTCATAAGAACCAAGAATAATATGGCAGATAAACTATAGTGCAATAACATAGAATTTCTGCTTTAACCTGATACATGTGGTCCTGAAAATACTCACAATCTGCAAAACTATACTCTGAAAGTACCCAAGTTTTGGGGGGGGGGAATAGGCTTGAGGAAGACCAATGAAAACTTACACAACTTTGCAACCAGAGCACTTGCGAAAACAATTTTGAAAGAAACCTAATAAAAATACTAGCTTCTTTGAAAAGACATGTTTAAATTCCTATTTAATAGGTAGGTGAATGTTAGAGTAAATACAGGATTTAGTGTTGAAGGAAAACTGAAAGTAGCTTGATGGAAGATGCAAAAGGAAGGTTTGAGGCTGTTATAAAAACAAGACCAAGATGAAGTGAACAAGTGTATGGGAGAACTGCATGTTAAGCTCATCTCACGACAGGTAGGATAGACCACCTGATGCAGGAAAGATTGAGTGAGATGATTAGACATGGTGCATAGCCCTGTATTCACACGTGTTTAGCTGCTATTTCTTGCTGGGGAAAATATTAGAAAATCGCAATGATTCCCAGTTCACAAGTGCTGACTTCAGAGGAATGAACATGACCTTTAGACACAAAATGCTTGATTTCAAGTCTAGGGTCTTCTACCTTCAATCTCGGTTGTTGGGGGCAAGTTGCATGACTTCCAACCCTCTGTTGCTTGTCCTTAAAAATGGGTCTGATAACATCAGCTGCCTCCTATGTTGTTTTGAAGATTACAGAAGATAATACGGGAGGAGAGCTTTCCAAAGTAATGGACACATGGAAAGTGCTCCCTAAAGTACGTTGTTAAGGTTAAATAAAGATTCTTTGTGACATTCAGCCCTCTATAAACTGTCTGTATTACTTCTAAACTTACCTTAAATAAGGCCTTTTCTTGTAAAAGTTCCACCTTTTCAGCCAGATGTCATCCTAGTCAACTTTGCACCAAAGGCTGTTCTCAAAGGAACACGTTAGGTCTTTTAAAGACATCCAGATAAGTCCTAGTTCTGCCCCAAAATGATGGATCCCCTTGTGGCCTTCCTTCACAGTGAATTAGAGTAATTAGGAGGAAGAAAGGTCTAGATTTAATTAACTTTGCTTTTTGTAGTAAATTTAGCTGTTTTGACATTGTTATAACATAGTCACTTCTCCAACACCCCTCCCCAAAAATAAAGAAAGAAAAGAACTTGGGGAAATGACCATTGACATTTTTGTCTACACTTCTGAAAGGATGCTACACCGAATGGAGTATTTTTTTTTACCAAATAATAATGATGGAGTTTTACTTTACAATCTTATGACTATAATTGCTGTATAAATTTTGTAGGAAGAGCAGAAAATCCAGAAGTTAAACAACACCCTCCCTGAAGGGGCGGGGAGGGGAGGAGAGGGAAGGGAAATAAAAGGAAGGGAAGGGACCTCCCTGAGTTTTGCTTCTAGAAATATAGGAAACCCTTTAAGTTCTAAAAGGCATCTATAGCAGTATAACTAGATACAGAAAAAGTGCACCAAAAGTTATTTTTAATGCCTTCTAGACTTAGAAGAAAATGAAAAATTTCCAGCAGTTAAAAAATTCATAAACATATTGGGAGATTCTATAAATATGAGTAAACCTAGTCCAACAACATATAAAAAATAATCTATATGACCAAGAGGGTTTATTTTACATATGTGCAGGGTTGAATATTAGAAAACATAAAATCTAGTTCACTCTTATTAACAGATTAAGGGAGAAAAGGATATTATCATCTCACTAGATGAAGAAAATGTTTGATAATATTTGACCTTCATTTATTATTGTAAAAATCCCCAAGCAAACTAAGAATAGAAGGGGACTCAGCTGTCCTAATAAAATGTATCTACTAAAAGCCAACCACAAATATCATTTTAAGGTAAAAAGTTAGAAAACTTTCCTTTTACAATCAGAAAGAAGATCAGGATACCTGTTGCCATCACTTCGGATCACATAGTAGTAGAAGTATTAGACTAAACAATAAAAAATAATTGGGAAGGAAGATATTAATAAAATAAGCATTGAAATTTCTAGGAAGGTCACTAAAGGATAATATATAGAATGGGAACTGTCAAACTAGTCAAGCAAAAAGTGAAATTTAAAGTGAAGGAGAAAAAGAAAAGGTGGAATAGATTTAAAGTGCATCCATGTCCCTGTTGTCCGCCCACAGACACATACACGCAAAGATACTGGAAAGGAATCTGAATCTATCAGCAATTAAAATAAATTATGGGCACTTGGGTGGCTTAGTTGGTTGAGAACCCAACTCTTGATTTTGGCTCAGATCATGATCCCAGGGTCATGGAATGGAGCCAGAGTTGTTGGGCAGCTCACTTATTGTGGAGCCAGCTTGAAATTATCTCTGTGTCTCTCACTTTCTCTCTCTCTCTCTCTCTCTCTGCCCCTCTCCCCTGCTTGCTCACACTCTTTCTCTCAAATAATATTAAAATAAAATAGATTTTTAAAAATAAATCCAGAAAATTATAAACACAAAAGGCTGGAGATGGGGTTATCTCCTGGAAGTACCACAGAGAATGGAATCAGGATGAAGCCTAAATGATATTTGCCGTTACCTAATTCTGATATAGAATGATGAGGCCTTGGGTATCTTTTTATTGTTCTCCATATTAAATATACAATTAAGTGATCTATCAAATATCACAAATTTTTTTTTAATTCTTTTAATGTTTATTTTTTGAGAGAGAGTGAGCCGGAAAGGGGCAGAGAGAGAGGGAGACACAGAATCTGAAGCTGTCAGCACAGAGCCTGATGCAGGACTTGAATCCACAAACCATGAGATCATGACCTGAGCTGAAGTCTGATGCTCACTGACTGAGCCACCCAGGTGCCACAAATATCACAAAATTTTAAAAATAAACATTTAAATTTCCATAAAAACTAAACTATAAACTAAAGCCCCTCCTTTTAAGGGGCTTAATGCTAGCAATTAATGGTAGCAATTTTGGCAACATAAGTATCCTGTATGTAAAATGGAAAATAGTTCAAATAAATAGAATATTATTGACAAAAATAGCTCTGACCCCAAAATACCCTGGAGTCCCAGATGTTCTCATTAATGTATAAAAATGTTTAGAGATCGGATTAATGCATAAAAATTAGGAGGGATTGATTGTCCCCAGTAACAATACGGGGAAATCTCAGTATTTGGATTAAAAAAAACATGTTCTCTAGTTCTATGTAATTTGTTATCATAATAAAGCTTAGCTGTCATGTAGGATTTATTTAAAAACTGAACATTCCAGGGGCCCCTGGGTGGCTCAATTGGTTAAGCAGTCAACTTCGGCTCAAGTCATGATCTCACGGTTCATGGGTTCAAGCCCCACTTCTGGCTCTGTGCTGACAGCTCAGAGCCTGGAGCCTACTTTGGATTCTGTGTCTCCCTCTCTCTCTCTTCCCCTCCCCCGCTCATGCTCGCTCGCTCTCTCTCTCTCTCTCTCTCTCTCTCTCTCTGTGTCAAAAATAAATAAAACATTAAAAAAAACAACAACTAAACTTTCAATAGTGTAAGGACATTTATATATACAAGTATAATGTATATAATGTTAGTTGGTACTTTAAAGATTTCTTGAATGAATTTTATCCCTAGTTGTTATGACCTAACCATTACTTCCATCTAGTGGCAACGTACACTAATTATAGGCAAAGTAGTATGTGCTGAATTTAAAATCTTAAATATAAAGTGATTATGGTAATGTCATGTTGAGGAAATCATTTGAAAAATATTGAACATTATTCTCCATCCATACTGACCCCCCCACCTCATTTTTAATGGGCATATACTTAGAGTCATAATAACTGCTGCAGCCTACCCACAATTTTTGCAAACCTGGGTTCTCATTAGTAATCTTGCTTTCTCTTCAGGGTTATAAATATGCCTATCATTCTCATCTATAGATACTTAATTTCCTATGATAATGTTTATGGTTAGAAACTTCTATTCATCATTAACCTTAGCAATCTGATTTACTATGGGCATATAACACTTTATGAAGGGAAAAGAAAACCATTCCTCTTATTTTACATAGTTTTGCATTGTAATTATGGACCGTCAAGTATAGGAACTATCTTGTACCTTGACATTGTGTTGTATTACAAACGCTAAACTTTTTTTCTTTCCAGTTGCTGACTAAGAATAAACCAATATAAATAATATCTAGGTTAGCAATATTTCTTCATTTGACAGATGAAAAAATTGCAGTTTGAGCCTTTTACTAGAGTGGTAAGGATTTCAGTAGCCCCTCCCTTTGTCACCTTGGATCAACATAAGAAACTACAAAGTTATTAACCAGTTTGTAACACATTTAATTTTTTAATGTTTATTTATTTTTGAGAGAGACAGAGACAGAGACAGAGCATGAGCAGGGGAGGGGCAGAGACAGAGGGAGACACAGAGCCTGAAGCAGGCTCCAGGCTCTGAGCTGTCGGCACAGAGCCCAACGCGGAGCCCAAACACACAGACTGTGAGATCATGATCTGATACCTAACTGACCGATCCACCCAGGCACCCCTATAATATTTTTAATAACAGCTTGGTTGCCTAGAAGATTAGAAGTAAAAGAATAGTAGCATTTATTTTCAGTTTGATAGATTTACGAGTACTGTGTTCAAGGGTAGTGATGCTCTATTTAAATACCAACATTTTCTTCTCAAGTAATTTAGCAATACACACACACAAAAGCTAGATGCTTATTTTCCCTCTTTGGGGTCATAACTCTCTTTCACTGACATACTCATTTCTCCTACGTTTGAATTTTTTATTATTGTAATTAAGTGCTACTTTATGAACAATCATTTCAAAATACACGTTTGTTGATTTGGCAAGTTCACAATTATTTTTACACAAGTTTTGTTGAAATTAATTATGGCTTATCTGGAAAATTCCCAATACCAATGAGTTATGTAAAAGCTTGAACATGTTCCGCTGATATGATAGAAATATTTTGTGCAACTATTCGTCTCATCTACTCATTTTCTTTTTGATGAAATAAATAAGAATATTTGGCATTTTGAAGGAGGAGAGGCCCTTGAGTTGTTTTATGATTAAATGAACTAAAAACCTCAAAATCAGACTCTGATTATTGTTCATATGCAAAAAGGTTATGCATTTTTATGTGATATCATGAGCCTCGTTGCACCAGGAAGCGAGGGTATGTGACTTTTTTCCTGTCTCTAAATGATTTTCTATTGGCGTTGTCAGTAGTGGTCAGAGTCCTCTCATTTTGCCAGGAGATACACTTGGAAGGTGATTTCAATCTTGGCAGATGGTTATAGAGTTCTTTTACCCTGCATTCAGGTCAGATTTACATTTCTCAATTGTTGTTTTCATTAAATGGAAACAAGGATGTGTCGCTTCATTTAAGGCTCCTGTGAATTCAAAGCTTTGAGTAAAACCTCATTAATCTGTACCCCATTTGTTGAGAGGATGTAATAATTTAGAAAAGTGCTGGGCTGAAGTTTACTTTCCTGCTTTCCATAAAGAAAGGATTACTAACCCATTAACCAAATTAATAGTGCAAACAAGATTGGAAGAACAAATGGTTTTAAACACCCTGAAGCACTTTGGAAGCACCCGTATACCTAAAAACTATCTAAACTCAAAATACAAAATATTCCTAGCTTTTTTAAAAGCAGGATTTCTGTCCAGCAGCAATGATGAGAGTTTAAAATGGCCCTTATTTAAGATACTTCCTTACTTTGCTATTCCCCTGCTTTAAATCCATTGACTCCAAATCCGTTTACTCCAAATCCATTGCCTGCTTAGCTGAGCTCGGCAGGCAAATTATGAAGTTTTATAAAGACTGGGTTGCTTGTCAGGTTTACATAACAATGACCAGAGAAGTGAGAATGTCCTTCCTGATCAGTAGTGTTCAGGTACAGCTTTGGTGTCCAGCTTCTAGAGCAGCCAGCTATTTTAAATGGGAATGTTTAATTCATTCTGTGTCTCATTTTTAATATGTTTTAATACTCATTTTTAAATGTTTTCATTTTTTTGAAGAACTTAATTTTTTTCAGAGCAGTTTTTGGGTTTACAGCAAATTGACAGATTTTCCATTTACTCCCTGTCCCCACATTAACCTCCCCGTTATCAACATTACTCACCAAAATGGTACATTTTTACTAAGGATGAACCTACATTGTCATATCGTCAATACCCACAGTCCATAGTTTACCTTACGATTCACTCTTGGTGTTGTGCATTCTGTGGGTTTGGACAAATGTATAATGGCCTATATTTCTCATTATAATATCATACAGAGTATTTTTACTGCCCTGAAAATACTTCCGGATCTATGTATTCATATCTTCCCCCTCACCCAGAAACCTTGATATTTTTATTGTCTCCATAGTTTTGCCTTTTCCAGAATGTCATGGAGTTGGAATCATGGTGTGTAGCATTTTCAGATTGGCTTCTTACACTCAGCAATATTCATTTGAGTAAAGCTTTTCCATGTCTTTTCATGGCTTGATGGCTCATTTACTTTTAGCATTGAATAACAATACAAATAATCAATTGTCTGGATATGCTATACATTAGTTTTTCATAGAAATTGACCATGCGAATGCCCATGGCCGTGGACCCTAGCACACTGCCTACCACAGAGTCCTGCTTATGAATAGCAAGAATCCAGTGAATTTTGAATGAATGCATGAATGGATCTACTTCAGTATGTGCTAGAAAGTGTGGCATCAAGGTAGAGAATTCTTTTCTGCTCTGTTGAATAGGAAATGAATTCTTCATCTCTTTAGGGAACTAAAATAAACGATTTATCTCATACCTTGAAATTCCATAACGAGCTTACTAACAGTTTAAGCTTGGTCTGTCACTTGATATCATTTCCCTTTCCCCCACTCCCAATTACCTCATAAGATTGTGGACTTCTTTCTCAGGATGTTATCCCAAGGAAGGAAAGAGACCCAATATGGAATTTCATTTTCTCCTCCTCATCTTCTGAACTGTGATCACACACTGAAAGCTTCATCCTGTACTGATGTTTGAGAATCTGTTACCATGGAGCTATTCCCCAGCTCAAAGGATGGTTTCATTGCATACAGTGTTACAGCAAAAAAGAATGATCAAAATTAAACCTTAAAAAATGCTGATTAATAATAGACATGGGGAAAATATTTTCCAAAGTATTAGGTAGAGCACAATACATTTTTATGGTTGCCCTTGTTCTCCAAACATTGCCTTCTATTTTTTGCTTTATGTTTTTGGGAATTGTATTGCTTCTAAAAGTCCCTGCTGTCCACTAGCTTCTGGGCAAATGTCCAAAATACAAGTGGACATTAACTCAATTCAGCAGATAAGATTTCCTTAGAGACCTCCAGAAGACTTCACTAGTCCATTTCAACCAACCTGCCTCTGACCTGTGCCCTGCCAGACAAAGCTACTTAAAGAAAAATAATAAGATTTGGTGCTTGTATGAAGGTTAAGATGGACAAAAAAAGAATGAAGGATAAATACAAGATCTTGAAGCAAAGGTGACTTAGAGAATGAAGGTTACCCTGACACTAAAACAAATCCAGAGGGCATGTTGAGGCATTGTGATAAAGTCTCCAAATGAAGGTCTGTATCATATACAGAACCTGCCACTTTACAGCCAGTAATGATCCTACCGTGTGAGTTGTAACCTGTTTTTCTTCCATGGATCAAGAGGTCAGCCCTTATAGTTCTTGTGGGCCCACTCACAATTTTAGCAAATTAGAATTTTTCCATCATACTATAGCTCAAATATTTTATACCACTTTGAATTATATTAATGATGAAAATAAAAGTGGTATGTTTACCAAAAGCTTTTTTTTTCCTGATAGAAACTGATAATTTATTTTTTACAACTTTTAGGGGAAATAAAGTTTAGAAATAAATTAAGAGGCAAATGAAACGAGTCATAATTAAATTTTATGGATTACTTTCATATAGCTGTTAAGATATTTTCAAACTCCATGATTCTTTGGAGGGTGAAGGGTGATGGCTTTGTTGCAGAAAGAATTCAAGGCATTCTCTGCTTAGAGGACATTGGTCTAGACAGAAGCAGAAGTTCCATAAATGTGGGGGCTGCTGGTGTGTGGACCCAATAGTGGCCAGATGGACTACTGGCAGTATTTAGGTTTGGAACAAACTGGACACTTGAGGTATGCCACATAGTCCTGGCAATAGTCATTATGACACCAGGGGTCAAAAGCTAGAGAAATGAACAGGTTGTGACTTGTGCTTAGCATGGCATAGAGGTTAAGAGCTCAGGCTTCCAATTAACAGGTAGGTGTGTTTGTTTAAACTCTTTAAGCCTCAAGTTTTTCATCTGTGAAATTGGATTCATAATTTTATTTACCTCATAAGATAGCTGTAGTGATTAAATTAGGTGATGTGTGTAAATTCGGTTGGCCATTTATATATAATTCTGAGCATAGAGTAAGCATCTGGTAAGTGTAATATTCCTGTAGAAATTTAAAATCTACCTCATAGATGCATATATGCTTCAATTCTATGGCATTATGGTTCTTCATTATGTTGAGTTTTGGAGATCATGAGGAAGGGCTCAAGTATATTGTTCTTGATTTCTTATAACCAGTGTAGGTGAGTCTAAGTCTGCCTTAATAGTGTATCTCAATTTAGGTGAAGAGTTCAAGATGTTTCTGTCATGGAAATGACATCATTGATCATTAGAAAGTTTTATTCTCTAATCAGCAGGGCTTGATGTAAGGAGAATAAAAAGGAATTACTATACTTTTCTCTTTCTTACCACCTCCATCCTAAAGATGTCCTGATTTCTTTAATATAGTCCATTGTTGTCCTGGTGGAGTGCTAGGTATTCCAAAGCCTGAGAAATCACTAGCAGTCCCGTCTGGGATTCCACCATGTTAGGTTCGCAGAGTCCAGATATTTAACAGGTGATTGGCTGAATGTTGGACTGTCTTGGAATTTCAGCTGTCCAGGGAGGCAGCTACTCTGATTCAACCAACAGCTCCTGTTCTCCCTGACTCACAGCAAGTCCTGTATTTGGCAGCAGACCGCTCTTAATTCACTAATTTTCCTTGCCATTGGTGCATTGCAGCATTTGCTCTCTCTTTTCCTCCACCTCAGTAGGCCCATTTTTGCAAATCAGAAATCTGGTTTGACTTAGGGTCTGGCTTCTGTAGTTAGTTGGGCCCTGATATTCTCTGGGGTCTTCAAAATGCTTGTGAGGTGGCAGTGGCAGTGACCATATGTGATGTTCTACACATGTAGTAAGAAATGAGTGTTCAATCGTAAATGTTATAATAGATGACAAGCCTTTGAGATTTTCTAAGTATTGAGGGCTACGAGAGACTTTCAAATAAACACAGAGAACAAAAATAGAGCACACACAAAAAATTCATTTCTGTGGTGTATTTGGAGGGAAACAAAACCAACACTTTCTTTCCTCCCTTTCATATAATCTGGTATCTTCTAGGCACTTCATCCATCGCAATAGTTGCCCTCCTGAGAGTTGGGGACAACAAAAACTCTATTTTCTTTTTTTTTTTTTTAAAGAAGCTGAAAGCAGTTCGTTCATAATAGACAAGAGCCTTCAACTTCTTAGTGGTTGATGTGGGCATTTCATTTCTGACCTTTAATGTATTTACCAGTACAAGCAACTGATAATGGAAAACATCAGCTTCAAAGCCCTTCACAGCTCTGAAACATTTTCATCTATTGCTGAATTATTACAGTTTCCTGAAGACAAATGGGATACAGATTACTTTATTAGAAAAAAAATGTTTCCTATTTAAACTTAATGTGAAGGGTGGTCCAACACTGGATGTAAACAACTTATCTGAGGTGGATGCAGATAAATGCTAACTGAAAAGGAATGATTGTATCTTAGGCCTGGATGTGGAAAATTAAGACTGAATTTTCACGGTGACAAAAGGCTAGTGAGTTATTATTTTTTTAATTTATTTTTATTTTATTATTTTTTTTTTATTTTTTAAATTGGTTAGCAGATAGTGCAATAATGATTTCAGGAATAGATTCCTTAATACCCCTTACCCTCTTAGCCCATCCCCCCTCCCACAACCCCTCCAGTAACCCTGTGTTTGCTCTCCATATTTAAGAGTCTCTTATGTTTTGTCCCCCTCCCTGTTTTTACATTATTTTTGCTTCACTTCTCTTACGTTCATCTGTTGTGTGTCTTAGAGTCCTTTTATGAGTAAAGTCATTGATGTCAAAGGCCAGTGAATTCTTAACCCAAAACTGATAAGTAGATAATAATTAGAAAAATAAAACTTTTTTTCTTTTCTCTTTTCTTCTCTTTTCTTTTCTCTTATTCTGAAAAAGCACACATGTGTCCACTAGATTTCATATTAAGTCGAAGGCTTAACTGCCATTGTAGGGTAGGGGTGGGGGAAGGAAGCTAAGCTTTTTTTCTCAAACTGCTAAAGCAGATTGTCTATTAAAAAACTTAATAGAGAATTCAAAAACAGAGACCTTCACAGTAGGGGAAAGAGGTCACTAGGTTGGGAAAGAGTGAATCTAATAGCAATAAGCAACTTTAGTTCTTCTGCCAGGAAGTTCAGTTCTAAAGACTGACATAATGTAAACTCAATCCATTTATACGCTCTCTTATTTCAGAATATTAGAGCTATGGCTTCAATAGTTCGTTGCTGTCAATATTTCCCTAAAATAAAAGTTGGATAAAGGCGTTTGTGTACTGTCTTCAGGAAACATGTAACCCCCTCAGTGTGTGTGTGTGTGTGTGTGTGTGTGTGTGTGTGTGTGTGTGTGTGTATAACATATGTTCACAAAGAGAGGAAACAGAACAACTCAGAAATACATTCTTAATATTGAAAAGCCTAGTCAAGAAAGTGTTCCCTGACTCTGTTCACCAAACCAATCTTTGAAAACTAGAGCTTTTTTGTTTTATAAAATACTCATAATTGGTATGTATATGCACTATGAATATCTTTCATGAATACTTACATACATCTTCTTAGTACCCACTTACTCCATTTCTTGACTTCCATATCATACCATTTTATTTGATCAGCCTCCATTCTGAAATTTATACACTGGAATTCATTCAGCAAATATTTATTCTATATCTATTCTATGGAAGTCACTCCAGGGAGAATAAGATAAGGGGCTCACAGTCTGGAGGAGGAGACAGAAATGTCAACAGATCACTCCAAGTCAGTCTGATCTGTATTGCAACACAGGTATGATCAGAACAAAATGGGGACATAGTAAGATACATTCTCCCCAGGGGGACCCAGGAATATCCCTCAGTGGCAGTGACATTTGAGCTGCCTAAGAATTAAAAGGGTGTGTTTAGAATCTCTAGTTAAGATTAATAGGCAAGATTTTTATAGAAATAATGGCACCTAGATAAGACGTATGCTGTTTATATAAAAGATAAGTCTTCTCAGGAATGAAATAAGTTTCATTTATTTCAAGTGTCTTCCTTAATGCCCCTTACCCATTTAGCCCATTCTTCCTACCCACAACCCCTCCAGCAACCCTCAGTTTGTTCTCTATATTTAGAAATAAAAACTTAATTTTAGAGTAAGTCATAGTAAATATTTTTCATTTGGAGGAAATTTAAAAAGATCACCAAATGGGAACAATGCACTGTGAAAAGACCTCCACATGACTTTTGCTAGGTAGACATCTGAGTCTATATGTACCTTTCATTTTCCTCTCTATATGAAGTTCTATAGCAGAAAACATCAGAGAGAGTTTAAGCCTGGGAAGGTTTACCTAATCCGGTTAATTTTTCCAGGTACCGCAATGACCAGTAGATATTTCATAATCAAAGGCAAACTAAGTCATAGAAAGGTTGTTTGGGGGTCTTGGAACTCACAAGTGACAAAATAATAAATTGAACTTTAAGATCTTAATTATGCACTAATGTCCTAACTGTTCACAAAGTATTAGGTGGTTTTGTTGTGGGAAGACTGAAAGTCGATATTGATTGATTGATTATTTACTAAATAGCTCAGTGTCACATGCCCTGAGAACTCTCTCTGCTTGTATTTAAGACTGGTACTTACTTACCAGAACCTATTCCTTTTCTCCTACAAGGACATCACTCTGGTAATTCTTAACCTCTCTTCTGCATCATCAATATTTTTCTGTCTATAAGGTCTTTCCTAACAGCATACTAACATGCTGTTCTTTAGTCCAGTGTTAATTTTTTTTCTCTACTCAGCTTCTACAGGTAGCAAGTTCCTACTTCTCTCCTTTACACTGTGAAACTCTTTCAAAGAGTTGTCTATGCACACACAGTGTGTATTTCCTCTCCTCTTATTCTCTCCTAAGGCCCCCCCTCTAGTCAGGCATTCACCCCCACCACTCCACAGAAACTGCTATTATAAAGGTTACTCGTGTACTCCAAGTGGTTGACTTCAGTGGTCTTTTTCCAATCTCATCTTAATTGACCTCCAGCTGCATTGACACAGTAGATCCCTCCTTCCTGCCTCCTTGAAACATTGTCTTCTTTAACTCCCAGGATAACATGCTTTCCACCCATGTCATAACTATTTGAATTTCTAATCAAAATTAAAGCTTATAATACCTGAAACTGAGCTCATGAGTTATGCCACTCCTACCCCTACATCTCCATTCCCTCCCACCAGCTTCCCCAACTCAGGTAATGGCAACTCCATACTTGGTTGTGCAGGACAACTTGTACTCAGTCTCTCTTTCTTTCACACTTCACATTCAGTCCATCGGCAAACTTTACCCTCACAATCCATCTAGACTCTGACCACTTCTCACCAGCTCCACTGCGGCCACCCTGGTCTAAGCTATCATCATTTCATTCTCTTAGCTGTTCACAGTAGTCCCTTATTGTCCCTCTAATTGTATTCTTGCTTCAGACTATTCTTAAGGCAACAGTCTTAGTTGTTCTGGTTAAATAGAAGTCTTCTCCTCAAAACTTTCCACTTTCCCTTTACAGTGGCTCATAAGGCTCTAATTCATCCACCCTCCTGTTACCCCTGTAACATTGTCTTCTCTTATTCTCCCTCTAATCCATGAAGCCATAGACTCTCTGGTCTCCTTACTATTCCTCTATTTCAAAGGTCGGCAAATATTTTCTCTAAAGGGAAAGATGGTAAATAATTGAGGCTTTGTGGGCATATGGCTACTGAAATCTGAAGTTGTATCATATAAAAAGTGCCATAGATAATCCCATGAATAGATGTGGCCATGTCCAATTAAACTTTATTTACAATAAAAGACAACAGGTGGGATTTCTCTCACTGTGTTTTTTTTTTAATTTTTTAACGTTTATTTATTTTTGAGACAGAGACAGAGCATGAATGGGGGAGGGTCAGAGAGAGGGAGACACAGAATCTGAAACAGGCTCCAGACTCTGAGCTGTCAGCACAGAGCCCAACGCGAGACTCAAACTCACAGACTGTGAGATCATGACCTGAGCCGAAGTGGGCCGCTTAACCGACTGAGCCACCCAGGCGCCCCATCACTGTGGTTTAAATAGCCTTTCTGATTCATGAAGTAAACCCCTACCTCAGAACCCTAGCGGTTTCAAATGCTTGGAATCCTCTTCCTCCAGATAGCTGCCTGGCTTCCCCTTCATCTCTTACTGGAATCTACTCAAATGTCACCTTCTTAATGAGTTTTTTTTTTTTTCCACTCAGAATACTGGTAGAACACAGATAGCATACTCAAATGAGAAAAGTTGAAGAAAAGTTTAACAATCAATCATAGGGGCAGGGAGTAGGGAGGCCAGGAGGGATAAGTATATGCCAAGCCTGCTAATGCAGAGCCTTAGATGGGCCTTAGATGGACAAGGAGTGGGGACAGTTGTAGAACCTAGAACAGAGGTGGGTAGACAAGGCCCCCTTGAGAGAAGCAGCAACCTTTTGAACTTCTGTTTAAGTTCCTTATTATTCGAACCAAATCTGAAGCCAGAGGGCAAAGGAGTTCACTGATACAATCTATATGGTCAGTCTCTTGGAACTGAAGAGTTGAGAGAAAGGTGGAGAGTATATCTGGTGAGCCAAATGAAAGATGTCACACAAAAAGGGCTTTTTCACCCACCATATGTAAAATTGCAACCAGCTACATCATTTAAGGGGCCACTTGTTAAAAAAAAAAAATTACTAGGAAGTTCGAGATGATGACAGTGGAGCATCAGAGCCAATATGGAGCCCTTCTGAGTGTGAGGCCCTATGTGACAGTAGAGGCTGCATATCCATGAGACCAGCTTTGGTGTCTGTCCTTGTCCCCGGCACAGAACTTCCTACTCCTCTTCCCTGCTTTATGTTTCTCCAATACACCTGTCTGGATCTTAATGCTGTAGAACTTATTTAGTTTATTTGTTACATTGTACGTATAATGCCTGGAACACTCCCTGATACATAGTAAATGCAATGTGTAATTTACATGAATAAGCCATTCTCCTGAAAAAGTAAGAAAGACCACAAAAAGGGATCATCTAATGATTCATATTGGTAAGTAGCCCTGCTCTTTCTTTTCACTAACCATAACTCAAAGCTAAGTGCAGGCCTGTGTCTCCCATTGGAAAGGGTAATTTTTTAAACTGTCAGTATTTAAGGTTATCTGTCTTAACAATTTCCTATAAAAAGGTAGTAATCAAAACAAGGCCTCTAACAAACTAATGTTTGATGTTTAGAATAAAAATGTGTGCATGAAGATAATTTTTAAGTTTTCTAAGGATTATTTCCCTGATATGAATTTAGCTAATATTCATTGTGGTTTTCCCGCTCACTCCACAAGCAGTGTTTGTCAGAGTTCAGTACCTGGCCTACTTCTGTTCTCACTATGCACTGTTTTTCATGTTTTGTTTTGTTTTTTTTTTTAAGATTTTATGTTTAAGTAATCTCTACACCCAGTGTGGGGCTTGAACTCAGAACCTGAAGACGGGGAGCCACATACTCTAGTCAGCCAGGTGCCCCTTTGCATTGTCTGCCACAAACTCCCCTATAGCCATGGGATCAAATTAGCACTTTAAGCAAATGGGGCACTAACACTGTCTCCACCCTGTATCTTCCACACGAACTTCAAAGTGTATGTGCTACAGTCTACGTGCCTACCACATATCATTACTTGTAGATCTCATAGGGACCTCAAACTCGTTCAGAATGCATGAAATTGCATATCCTTTGTCCCACTTTAGCCACCAGCCTGCTCTCCCTGCTTTGTATCTGAGGACAGCATCTTTATCCCCCATGAGCCATGTCAGAAATCTGGGACTCATTAGTGGCTTCTCTCTCTTCCTCATGCACTATCAAACGGATCCCACAGCTCATTGCTCTTCACCTCTTAAATATCTCTCCTATCTTTGTCTTCCTTCTCACCTTCGCATGTCTTGTCCTATTCCATTTTGACAGTGATTTCTTAAGTGGTCTTCTTGCCTTTAACATGTTGTTAATTCTGACATTCACAGTGCTGCTAAAGTGGCCTTCTCACATGAAAATCTTACCATGTCTCTGGCTGGTAAAGTTCATTCAGTAGCTCCTCCTCACAGCATGAACACTGAGCTCCTTCAGAAGGCAAATAAAATCCTCCAAGGTATTCTCTTAAAGTCTTCAATTTATGCTACTTTACCAAGCAACTGTACTTATTCAACCAAGTCTTTTCCATTCCACTTAATGTTGTTCATCCTGTGGAGAATGCTTTCCCCACTCTTATCAACTCAACAAACCTCTGCTGCCCTAGAAGACTCACCTCCCTCCCCTCTATTGCTGCTGCAACTTGTAACAACTCCATTGTAGCCGTGCACAGCACATTGTAATGGTCTGGAGATACCTTGCTCTTTACCAGACTCTAAACTCCTTTCGAAAAGAGACACTTTTTTATCCTTGTATCCCTGTGCCTGGCACCTCGTAGGTGCTCAATAAAAATGAGATGAAGAGATGCTACGTAATGATAATGTTCATAGTTGTGCATCAACTTAAACCGCAGGCTAGAACTATACAAGCATACTTTTAAATATTTAACTTTAAAGTCTTTTAAACAATATTCTAAATAATCTGTTAACCAATTATTTTTGTCTACAAAGCATTAAAGGAAATTAGTTTTATTTTTTTCTAATGATTATGAAAAATTACTTTATTAATAAAAAATTAGTATTTTATAATTGTTAAATTTATATAAAAGCTTTAGAAAGATAATGAAATATATTTATCTGGATACACGCAAGTACTTGATACTTAATCACACTTGTGAATAAAATATTTCAGGAGTTTTTTTTTTAATTATAGTCATATGGTCTAAACTGAGGGTCAACCATATCTAATTGAAAGTTAATATTTTATACACACAGCTAATGTTGAAGTTATTGTTATATATGTCTTAACCCCATTCTTATGTCATTCGGCATCAAATAATAACTGCATTCTGTTAAAATATATACTAATATTAGAATGCATTATCACAGCCTGATGGTCAGATTAAAATTTGACTATAATGTTTGAAAAGAGTACCATGTGCTATAACTGTGCAGTGTTCCCTGGTTTTCTGTGGGGCACATTAAAAGGATAATGTTCTTGTTGGAGGAATATATAGGGCAATAAACAGTTTTGTGGGTGATTAAACAGAGAAGTGAAGCCGAATCTTCCAATTACCAGCAAAAGGCTCTTATTGCAAATATGTTACAGTAACATGAAAATTTCCTTTTGTATATTAGTTTTTATTACATATTATTTAATGAGCTTGATTATTAGCTTTATACTAAGCAGTAAGCAGATGTGTACACTTAAAACATCCTAAATTGAATTTCCAAAATCAAAATCCAAGTTAATATCACTAGACCCCAAAATAACTTTTCACTTTCCAGAAACTATTTCTGTGCCCATAGAAAAGCAGGAAGAAGAGAAGAGAGGACTGACATTTAATCTAGAATAGATATGCCTTTGGGTAGAGATAGCTGCTGAGTAAAGCTGACAGATTTCTACAAAAAGTACAGTTCATAGATAGAAAAACTGTACATCTACAGGCTATTAAATCTGGACTTTCTGAAGAAAGACAATTCAGCTAACCCTCATCATCTCTGAAGTAAGATAATTATTCATCTTGGAGTAGTATCAGCATCTACTGATTATATTAACTAGAATAGGATTATTTTTTAAATAGAAGTAAAATACAGAAAAAGGACTGGAAAACCATTATATTTTCTTTTAGGACTGTGAATTGAATGTTGATATCTTCCACCCTTTGACCCCATTTTTAAGGACAGGCTTCAAAGAGAGATACATTATTTGATGGGGATGTGTAAGCCTGGAGAGAGAGGATTGGAAAAATGTCAGCCAGAAGAAGTTCCCTCATATTGAAACACGTATGATGGTGGTTTTATACTATACACCAGATTTTGTAGAAAGAAATTCAAGACCAGACTACTGGGAAGCTTGTGTGGTACCCCAAAACATTTGCGACAGGAAGTAAGGAGAGCTGGGCCTCCATCTGTACATCCACATCCTTTGTAAAGTAACTCAAGATTTGAATGGGCCGTTTATTACAGTGATGTTTAGATGCAATTTCATCCCATTGCCTATATTCTCTTCCTCTATCAATAGCTACACACACGCACGGACATACACACACACAAATACACAAACTTTCAAATAAAAGTTTCTTACCTCTTTTGCCACATCCCTTTGGTTATTTTCCTTTGGAAAATCAGACATAATGTGCTATCACATGTCATTCATATATACCAGTATGAATGTCCATTTAAGAGCCATCCATTAAGAGTCACGAAGAAGTTGTAATTTGTATGGGTGATTAGAAAATGGAGGTATCTTGTCATTACTCTGTTGGTTATGGTTCAACATTTCACTGGAACAGGCAATTCTTTATATATAATTCCATTATAACGTTGCATGGGATTTTGTCATAAGAGTTAAGTATCAGAAGGTAGTTGCCCATTTATAGGAGTCAGTAATAAAAATAAAATAGATGTCAACCTCTGGGTTATGAATTAGCAAATAAAAAGAAGTGTTCTAATCATAGGAAACCACCATGGGGCATTCCTACTTTCCTCTATTCCCTTTTCTAATATCTAGGATCTTTTTGAGTAGAGTCTTCTATTTGAGTAGGTGGTTTGAAAGCTATAGACTCTGTAACTAGATAATTTGAGAGAGAAAGATTGGAGGGAATTTAAAAAGTAACCGTTGATTTACAATAAAGT
This sequence comes from Herpailurus yagouaroundi, assembly GCF_014898765.1. Classification (NCBI taxonomy): domain Eukaryota; kingdom Metazoa; phylum Chordata; class Mammalia; order Carnivora; family Felidae; genus Herpailurus; species Herpailurus yagouaroundi. The sequence goes on from NW_024412391.1 coordinate 33,250,948, forward strand.
GTGGTTTTAAGGAATATTTGCAGTCTTTTCTTCCATTTTCTTTACCTTCAACTTCCCCACAGTCAAGCATTTCTGTAGAGCCTAACTACTATGGATAAAAAGCTTATTTATTCCAGTAGGGATTAAAGAGACTTCATGGAAACCATAGTAGTGTAACTGTTATAGTAAGTTATAACTGTTATAATAAGTTGTAACTTCTCTGTGCTTTTTACTTCCTCACTGATAAAATCAAAGGTCTTATTTTTTTTCCATTAAAATTGTTCTAGCTTTAACCTTCTGTAATCTATGATACTTGGTTCACTACAGATTCAGTTCTTGTTCCCCGCTGATGGATTAAAATCTATTCTCAAGTTCTTTAGGCAAGCTGTTCCTTCTCTTCCCCACATCCCTTCACGGTGTGGAGGTTTCTTCCTTGAGTGGTTGAAGGTAGGCATGCTCCCTCCCTGAAGTGGTAGAGAAATATGTACCAGAGGGATCTTCATGATGGCAGAACAACCATGCTGCCATGACAGTGGAGGGTGGAGAATCCAAAAATGCTGGGTTGCTGGACTTGAAAACAGTAGCATTATTAACAATAGCGAGTGTCCCAGTCATTTTGTTGTTCAATGGAATTGAAACCAAGATTTTAAAATACAGTTCACTTATATGCGATAAGATATAATAACCATATATTGGTTACTTTTAAAATATAAGCTTTTATAATATGGGACACTGCCACATTACAAAAAGAAGTAAGAAAAACACTAATGTTTAGACATTCTAAGACAGGCATTGAAGCATGCTTTTTTGTTGCTTTCTGTTTTTGTTTTGTTTTGTTTTGTTTTTCCTCCCGCGGTAATGGCCAATCATGAACCCCAAACAAGCTGTGGCAATTACCATGAGTAAACCTCAGTTCAACTAAATGAGAGGAAGAGATCTTATGTTTTGTAGCTGATCATTTCAGTGATACTGAACCTCAAAATCTATCCCATCAGCTGTTTTTTGAAATCCCGAATTAAACCTCTACACTCAGCATTGGTTCTCAACTTGGACATAAAAGCATTACCAAAGACACTTCTTCAAAATGCGATTTCTGGGATCCTAAGCCTAAAGATAGTGAGTTAGAAAACTTAATGTGGGACTTAGGAATCACAAATTTCAATAATCTTCCCCCACCAAGAAAATGAGGATTTATGAGATGAGAATCTAGAGTTGGAACAAAGCCACTCAGAAGTTAATCACATTTTCTAAATCTTCTGAAGTCATACCCATATAGTCTTTTATTTTAAAATAGTACTAATACAATAGTACTAATTTACCTTTTAAACTCTTCAGGCATAAATAAAATGATCATATAACATAATTAACATAATAGGTATATGATAATATAAATGAATATAAAATATTTTAATGTTACACGTAATCACTGAATTATTAATTTTATATTAACTGTTTTTATTCATAGAGCACAGGATTAAATAAAGTAGTCTTTAGTTCATTAAATATCAGAGTTTCCTGGTTATCAAGTTTCTGTGCCACAGTTAGGAGGTTACCTTCTTTATCTTATTGCCATTTGTTATTTTAGAGCTAAATTGTGTTTCAATGTTCTAAAGAAAATTTTCCTGGAGCCCTGACTGGTGATCACGGCTACTCTTTTTTCTCTGCAGTGTTCTTGCTTTTGTTTTTGTGAATGTTTCATCTTATTTCCTCAAGGCCTCTTAGAGTTGTTTGAATGTTGGCTTTTGAAAAGATTGTTTGTAAAAGGCTTGGGGAAATAAATTGAAATGTCTAGACAATGAGAAAAGAGGTTAGCCAAATATTAAATACTAGAGGAATATCATATGACTTAAAATTTTTTTCTGTTGTAACCATCCATCACATATAATGAGATTTGCTTTTTAAATACCAATGCATTATTTTTCCATAATGGCTTTCTTCTGAAGATCTGTGTCTCACACAAATTTTTTTCTGTGACTTAGTGAGGAAGTGGAAGTATTCTGGCTGGTGTTTTGTCGTGATGTTCTCAAGAGGAAACTGTGTAGGGACCCTAAAGTATTAAAAATAAAGATGTTCCAACACCTGGGTGGCTCATTCAGTTAAACGTCTGACTTTAGCTCAGGTCATGATCTCATGGTTTGTGGGTTCGAGCTCCATGTCAGGCTCTGTGCTGTCAGGGCAGAGCCTGCTTGGGATTCTCTCTCTTCCCCCTTCTCTCTGCCCCTCCTCAACTTGCACTTTCTCCCTCCCCCCCCCCTCAAATAAATAAAAAAAGTTATTCTACAAAAAAAGATTTCTTATTTTCATTCTAAAACACTTTTCCCTACACTGTTAAATTCTCTTTTTATAAATTGAGTTATAAAGACATAGGACATTATGTTAGCTTCAGGTATACAATATACTGACTTGATATTTGTATATATTGCAAAATAAGCACCACTATAAGTCTAGTTAACATCTGTCACCATACGTAGTCACGACTTTGTTTTTCTTGTAATCAGAACCTTTAAGATCTGTTGTCATCAACTTTCCAATATTTGATATGGTTTTATTGGCTATAGTCACCATGCTGTACATTTTGTCCCCATGAATTATTTATGTGATAACTGAAAGTTTGTACCTAAAAACATTTTTAACATGGAATTTTTAAATTGTTTCCACTCAAAGTAGTATTTTATACATTCTTTTTTGGGGGGTTTATTTATTTATTTTGAGAGAGAAAGTGTGCGTGTATGCTTATACACTAAAATGAGCCAAGGAGGGGCAGAGATGGAGAGAGAATCCCAAGCAGGCTCCATGCTATTAGCATGCTATTAACATGGAGCCTGACTCATGGGGTTCAAACTCATGAACCATGAGATCATGACCTAAGCCAAAATTAAGGGTCGAGTGCTTACCTGGGCCACCCAGGTACCCCTAATACATGCTTTCTGACAGATCTTATCTAGGTTAAAATTTTGCTACTTTGATTGTGGTTCTTTTTGCATTAATTTTATTTTTTAAAACATTTCATTAAAGTGTTGTTTATCTTGATGAAAGAGGGTTTTTGGTGCCTCCTTAAATGTGATGCCTGAAGTAAATGTGTAAGTGGTCTCACATTAGACTGGCCCTATTCCCTATTATTAATATGCTGTGTGGTAAGAAAGTACAGTATTAGGAGGCATTAACAGTAGATGTCAGCAACCAGCACGTTGTCTAGCATGGGCAGACCCTCTTTAAATTCAATTAAAATTTTGGTCAGCATTTAGTTGTTGCAAGTTTTTCTTGTTATTGTAAATTTTAATGAATTACCATAGTTGCCATCAATTTATTATTTTCTCGGTATTCATGTTCCTTTTTATTGCTGTAAAATAAGGACTAATGACACATAGTTAAAATACATAAAGATAAATGCAATATAATGTATATTATTTCTTTGTTTCTGTTGGCAACATACCCAAAATACTCCAAAAGATATTCAGAGTTTTCCCAAATTTGTATGTCTTTCTAGGGGTTTCAGTGCTCCTCAGAATCATTCTCTTAGAATTTGCCCTTGAACAATCCCTTTTTAGAAGTGAAATAAACAGTGCTGAGTCTTCCTATAATGCAGTGACCTTGCTTTGTATTGACAGAAAAATCTCTTACAGCTGTTTCTTATGTACTGCATGTATTGATGTGTTTCTGAAGGCCCAGATCAGTGAGGAGATGCTCTAACCATACACTCTTTTTGTAGATGTTTAAAAAAAAAAATCCTTTTACACCACAGAGATTTTTGGCAATATCATTTCAGGTTGAATTTGTACTTGGAAACTTAAACCAGGTAATCCTTGTAGTGTTTATCTATTGGAAATTTTTAATATTAAAGATTTATTTTTGCTATTAAAGTTTGGTCCTGGAAGGTTTTCCAGTAAAACCACGACTTTCTGCAAGCTGAATGTTAGCTGCAAAGGTTTACATTGATCTGAAGTTTAAGGTAATGACAGTTGTTTAATATAACGGTTTAAATAAATAGCGTACTTTATTTTGATTAACTTTTAACACTCTGAAAGTTATTTCTAATGAATACAGATATGAATTCTGCATATCCAAATTCACATGAATCATTTGATAATGTGTTATCACTATAATATGAATAATTGCTGTCTTAATTATAATTTAGATGTTTCCTGTCACATGAAATAAAATTGACTACCTGAATGTCCTTCAGAGTACCCTTTCTGAGATCTGAGGACTCTGTGTCTCTCTCTTGCGTAGCACATACACCTATAGCACTTGTTTTAATATTTATTAATTTTGAGAATCTACATACTTAAATTTTCTATCAAGATAACTTTCAAAAAGATTGATTTTCAGTTTGAGTTCTGATTCTATAAATATAATGTGTGCTAGGAAATTAGGAAAATAAGGAAAACTATAAAATATAGTAACAATCATCACTGATACAACTCCCCAGACAACATTAAAATTTGAATGTGCTTCCTTTCAGGCTCTCATCTATGTAATCTACATAGGAACATGTGTGTACAAGAGGGAGAAAGGTGTGTGTGTGTGAATTAATTTCTTATGTTGCTTTTCTCACTGTTATGGAAATTTTCTCTATGTCATAAAACAGTTTTTGAAAATATAATTTTTAGTAGTTATGTAGTGCTTCATCATATGGCTATGTCATAATTCACTTAATCATGTTTAGATATATAAGCTGTTTCTAATTATATTTTAATGCAAATTATTTTGCAATGAACACCTTTATTTATAAACCTGTAAATGTATCACCACATCTCAGATCATCTCCCTAAGATTAGTCCTTACAAGTTTACTCACGAAATACATTTTTAATGCTTTTGTATACATATTGCCATTGTACTTTCCAAAAACGTTAGTCTAATTACAGTTTTAGAAAAAAAAGTCCCAGTTTAGAAGAAATGTACCATAAAAAAACCCAAAGTCTTCATATACTATCACCTATTAATTTGTATTATTGCTATTTTTTACATTTTTGCTCTGTAATAAAGTACTGGCATTTGAATATGCTGAAGTAATAATTCTTGAGGCTATATTAAAGCTTCTAGTCTTGGAAATACTCAGAATTAGTCCAGCTGTCTGAGTTAGTAACTTGCCTAGGTGAAATAGATTTTTTTTCTTTAACAAACTAAGGAATACTTCATATCAATATCACTGTAGATTCTGTGACTGCTTTCTTGCCAATCCATAGAAGTAGCATCTTACATAATTGTCTCCTAAAGCAGTGATTTTCAAAATGGATCTTCATTTCACTGAGGTTTGAAAGATTAATACAGAAAATTTTATTTATATTTATTTTTATCTTATTCTTTAAATTATTTGTCCATATTTTATAATTTACATAAAATAATAGTGCAATAGCATATTATAAAATTTATAAATCAACATATATTGTGGTTATGAGTTCACATCTTCATCTGTAAGTGTATATTTATGGCAGAGATTGAGAATTGCCTTTCAAAATCAATCCATCCTATCGTGGTTTCTTCCTTCTCCCTTCAAAAACCACACTTTTTCAGCTGTGCACTTCACCACCTGTCTTGAAAATTATATTCCTTGGCCTCGCTCTCTGTAGTTTTCCAGAGCCTCATGACTAAATTTTGGCCAATAAGATTTAAACAGAACTGTGTACACTTCTTAGAGGATGCCTTGCAAAGGAGAAAGCATTTTCTTACACATTACAAGGTGAAAAGTGTTCTTCACCTTTTTCCTCCATCTTACTTCTTACACCCCTAATGTGATGACTGGCACTTCAGCAGCTAGCTTGGACTCTGAAGTCATCTGGGAAATAGCAGCTACTATGGTAGAAAGTTGAGATACAAGTGGACTAGTCTGTAATAACCCTGTAGAGTAGCTAAAACTGGCATCAGACAGCATAACTACAAGTGTCTTGTTTCAGCCACTCTTTGGGGGACCTCTATTTCTTGCAGCCAAGTCCAGTCTTAACTGAGAAGGTATCAAAGTTGGAGTCCACTGTACTTGACTGTTCATCCTTTGCATTTAGCAACTCTTAGATCAGATGCCTTGGTCATTTAGTAGGCAAGGAGTAATCACTGTCTATTAGCAAATTGAACCTGTTGACATGTATCTAAAAGTTAGTTATTTAGCTTAGGGGACCCTAATTTTCCCATGAGTTTCTGGTGTTAATGGACAAAGTATAAAACCGTTATGAAAGCAAACTGGTATAAGGCCAAAGGAAAAACTCCCCTTCCTGCATTCTGTGTCCATTCTTTCTCAGAGAAGGTGAATCATTACCCATTTGCAAGCTCTCATAATGCACACTGCCAGAGGAGGGAGAGGCCATTCCAAAGATCTCTTTATTGTTAATTTAAAAAAGATTTAGAGTAGCTTTTTCTTAGATCTTTGCACTTTCTTTTTTATTAAAATTTGAAGCTTCTTCATACGTAACTAGCTATTAATAATAATAGAGAGAAAGAAATGAATATGCTTGCAAGACAAGGAAATATTTTTATGCATTGTTATTACTCTTAACATTTCTCCTGAAGAGTCCTAGCTCATAAGACTTTTTATGATCTGTCCCTGGTGACCTCTTGAGCCCTCTCTCTCCTGACCCCGTTCCCTGAGCCACTGAATTCTTTGTGCTCTCAGTCCTCTGAGCATCACCATTATACCTGTTCATCTAGTACAATCACCCATGCACCACCATCCCCTCCCCCTTAAGTTTCAGCTTTGGTATCACTATGCACAGGGAACTCTGCTATAAAATGTCTGTCTTGTGGGTTCTCATAGCCTCCAGCACTTCACCATTCCTAGAAAATCTCCTGTTCTTTCCAAAGTGCTAGTTAATTGTATGTGTCCCTAACTAGTCTCAGAACTCCTCAAAAAGGCCACTGTTTTTTACCCAGCACCTAATGAGTACCTGGCACAAAGCAGGTGCTCAATAAAGATGGAATGAGGACTACGTGATATATAATTAGTTGTGGCTATTTTACCTGTCTCGTTCTGATATCAGTGAAGAAAACAGATTTCTTGATCTCCTACTCATGACATAAACACCATAAAATTTGAGCATGTCAAGAATTCTTCACTTAATTATTAGAAGGTATTATTTTTAATGTCACTTTTTATGGTTATATTTGTGTGTTTGCCTATGCACTTAAGGGGGGGAATCTCCGAGAACTCTGGCATGATCTTAAATTCCAGGTCAGGACCCTCACATGTACTGTGTGTGTTTGCAAGCTCCCCATCATGTCTTTCCCAAATTACAGAGGCTGCAGGTAGAATTTGTTATGGCAGTGACAGTAGTAGGAGTTCACTGTTCACCTTATTTCTGAATGCTAGATACATTCTTGCTGTTATTAAGGAACTAAGAACATGTACATTTATTTAACATTTATTGTGCACCCTCCATATGTCAAGTACCATATGCATTTGGGCAGCTAAATATTTAGATTTTTGATGACATTTTTGCATATTTGTTATATCTCATAACAAATATGGTAATAACATTTTATAGCCTTTTCCAGTAAAAAAGATCATTTTTACATGTGTCTGTATAATTTCCTTTGATTCTGAAAACAAATCCTCATTTTAGATATCAGGAAACTGAGGCTAACAGAAAGTCAGAGAAGACTTGAGATAAAATATGACTATTTGGAAGAGTTCACTTGATTGGATAGTGTGCTTTAAGTTCATTTAAATTGCCACCTCTTTCTATTCAAACCCATTAAATAGTGAACCCATCAGTTGCAATATGTTTATTACTCGGTTTTATATGTGTTCCGACATGAAATTCTTTAACTTGGAATTAAAAGACAATTAATTTGATTTAACCTTGCAATGTTGACTGTATTCTAAAACATTTCAAAAACATGACTAAAGAAGGATTGCTTCTTCCTAAAATATGCATTGCTTTGAGTTATTAGTGGTCTGTGACATGTAGCATATGAAATATTTGATACCAACATGAGACCAATTTTGATTAACCAAATGATTATCCTCAGTTTGCAAAATGTTGACAGTAACTGTTTATCCTAGCTCTCTCACGTACTAGTTGTGTTAGCGTGGGCAAAGTCCTTAACATTTCCAAGTCCTAGCTTCTCATCAATAAGGTGGGGGTTACAAGAATAGGTACTTTCTTGAGGGTGGTGAGGAATGAGTGAGATCATGGGCTCAGAGCTCAGTGCATGGCCAAAGCAGGATCACAATAAACATCAGTTGTTACTTTTGTTATTGTGTGTGGGGGGGGGGGGAGGGGAGGGTTGTTTGTTTTGTTTTTGTTTTTGTTTTTGAAGCTGGATTTACTGTCTGTTGGGTGGGAGGAGCTCTGGTGGCATTATTTGGATCTTTTGATTTGAAAGTAGCAAAAATGTGATTACATGAGACGTAATAGTGGTGAGCTTCCTGCTCCAGTTGTTCTTTGTAGTCAAGGTGGATGAGAAAGAACCTTTTAATGTTACCAATAATAACAACCACTAGCATGGCAAATATAACTTACAGAGTGTGTACTGTGGATGTAGCACTGTATTAAAAGCTTTCACATATTGTTTCATTTAATCCTTTGGACAACACTGTGAAGTACATGGGGTCATTACTCCTGTTTCACAGATGAAGATGCTGAGACACACTCAGGCATGCTGGCTCCAGATCTCAGCCTCTGAAGCTCCTTTGCTGCCTTTACACTTTGAACGGAAGTGGGCAGATTTATACATGTGCAGGTGCTCCATGTAGAGATTGTCATATACATAGCTGTTATGTTGACTGAGTGCAGTTTGTTGAATATAATTATAGATTAAATTTACTTTAAATCCCTTTCAATCCACTCTGTGAAGCAGGTTCTTTCCTTGCCCTTTGATAGAAATTCAGGCAGACCCATGACTTTTCTGGACACTCTTGGATAATAAAATGTCCTATAGCACTTGGCAAAAACACAGATCCAATTTAATCATTTAAAGATTCAGGCTGTGTAATATTTAATATTCTTAACTTCATATAAAGCTTCTCCCCTTGGGGTGCCTGGGTGGCTCAGTCGATTGAGCATCCAACTTTGGCTCAGGTCATGATCTCATAGTTTGTGACTTTCAGCCCCGTGTTGGGCTCTGTGCTGACAGACTGGAGCCTGCTTTGGATTCTGTGTCTGCCTCTCTCTCTGTCCCTCCCCTGCT